>NC_077230.1:324521914-325189914 GCF_027887165.1 Monodelphis domestica | reverse complement strand
TACTTTCCTTGCCAATGTGTGCTTTTTGATCAAGTGACACTGGCCTCTTGACTGTTCTATGAAAAAGACACTATCTCTCCAGTTCAGTTATTTTCTCTGGCTGTCTCTAATTCCTGGAATCCTCCCCCTCCTTCACTCTGTTTACGGGTTCCCCTTACTTCCTTTAAAAACCCACCTTCTACAGAAAACCTTTCCTGGTTCCTCTTAACTCCAGTGCCTTCCTTCTTTTAATTATTTTCTATTTATCCTGTTCATATCTTTTTTTCTTTATAGATTTTCAAGTTGTTTTGCTGATTTGATTCTGAGCTCCTTATGGGTAGGAAGTTTCTTTTGCCTTTTTCTATATACTCAGAACTTAGCACAATACCTGGCACATAGCTATCACTTAAATAATATTTGTGGAATTGAATCAGGCTGTACTCTCCTTTTTCCTCATGAATTTTCCAGATTCAACAGGAGATAAAACATTCAATTGCTTCCTCATTCCTCCCAAGTCTCAGTGTATGTGCAATGAATGTCTAGAATTTATAGCTAACTTTCCTCTTTCCATCTTCTTAGTTTGAATTCCATGGAACATGACATCCCACTGAGGATGCTGATGACATAATCTCTTTATCATGTTGCTCCCAATACCCTCAGCTTCCTCTCTTCTCTGAATGGAGGACTAGAGGATAGAGCCCTCAACTCCTCAGAAAGCTTTCCATTTTAGAGGGTTTGAATCTATAGTTTCCAGTTCATCCTTAATTTTCTATCTTAGCCTGTTTGTTTTGAACTCCATGGAACATGACGCCCTTGTGACAGATCCCTTTGCCAATCTCCTCACTATCTCCCTTTGTGTGTTATATTCCTCCATTATATCATCAGTTCCTTGATGGTGGGAATTGTTTCCCTCACCCTTATGTAGCACAATAAATAGCACCCTTATATAGCACAATAAAAAGCACCCTTATATAGCACACATAATAGGCACTTAATAAATGCCTATTGAATTGGAATGAATTGTGTGTATTTGTGTCCCCACAAGTGTGAGGGTGAATCAGAAAATACCACAGAAGGTAGCCACTGCAAGCATAAGGACCAAGACAATGAAATGGCAGAAGGTTTCTGTCAAGATTTTGTAATGTCCCTTCCCAAAGACTATGTGTGGAGGAACCTTATTTCCAGAAAATGAATAAGGAATTAAGATTCAAGGAGAGAAAAGTCACATACCCATTTCTTTAATTAAGAACACAGTTTGATACAAAAATGACAGATGGTCGCTGTTTCTGTGCTCTGGTCAAGGACAGCAGGCTGCTTGAGGGTTAATACCACCAGCACCAGTCGCAAATACTTTGGTGTAGTGGAATGAGTGCTGGATTTAGAAGGGAGATTTTGGGCTCAGGTTCTTGTCTTTGACAATTATTCCTTGTGTGATGTTGGGGCAGGCCACATTGTTTCTCTGGGGCTTCAGATTCCTCATCAGTCAAACAATGGGCTGGATAAGAATTCTCTGAGATAACTCAGGACTTCAGAGTGAACTGATCATTTTGTACATTATGCCATCTTGAGAGGCCCTCTTTCAGGATCTCCTAGATATACAATTACTTCTTTCTCACCTGAAAAGTTTTCTCCCTCAAGGTCATGTCATCTCCTTTAAAGTAGAACTAGAATCTTCATCATCAAGGAAGTATTAAGGAAGAATTTTTGGGTGGGGGGAAGATTATAAAGTGTAGAACTGACTGAAGTTTGAACTGGATGGGTAGGGGACTTGATTGTTTTCTATGGATTCCTTTTTTATTATCTTAAAGTAATATTGAGAGCATAGAATAATGGAAAGAAACCTCATGTTGAAGCTAGGTAGGCCTGTGTTCAACTCCAATCTCTGCTCGATACTGGCTGTGGCATCCTGAGAATGTCCCTGAAATCCCCAGTGCTCTGAGAAACTCTCTTAGACCAGAAGTTGTAGAGAAAGTGCTGGCCTACATTGGTAGAGGAAGTTTCTTCCCCATGGAATCCTTTATAGTAATGAAATCATTGGTTCAGCAGCATTTCTGCCATTTGGTTAGGCTCGTCACGAGTTATAACTCTATTTACAAATCAGGGAACTTTATAACCATAAATGATGTTCTGTTTAGCAAAGCTGTGGAAAATATTCCTTTTTTTCAAACTGAAAAAGTAAAATAAAAGGTTGGCTTAGAAATCAGAAGTTCTTAAACTGGAATCTGCTAACTTCAAATACACATATGGATAATTGTATTTCAACATAATTGGTTTCCTTTGTAACCTTATATATTGCATTTTATACATTTAAAAACATTATTCTAAGAAGGTGTCCATAAGCTTTCCCCAGACTATCAAAGGGCTACATGATACACACAAAGGCTAAGAGCTTTAGACTTGTTAATCTATTAGAACACATTGGATTCTATGATTCTATATTCAAATTGTTAAATTGAAAATTGAGAAATAATTGACCTTTACTTATACATTTATGTATATAATTATAAGATCATAGTTTTATAGCTAGAAAGGATGTCGGAGCTTATCTAATATAATCCCTGTATCTTATAGATGAAGATTTTTGGCAACCATCCAACTATCTTATATATCTTGGACAGAGAATAGTTAAAACATAGGGAAAATCATGTAGCAATATCAAGTCTCAGCAATCTGAGGTTATGAAATATGGCATTGAATTTATTTGACACAGATTCCTCCTAATTATAATACTATAGTGTTACAGTATATAAAACACTGTACCTAGAGTCAGGAAGACCCGAGTTAAAATCCTTCCTCAGAAAATTCTACTAGTTGTGTGATTGTGAACAAGTAATTTTGTTTTTATAAGACTCAGAATCCTCACCTTTAAAATGTGGATAATAAAAGCATCTATCTACTACCCAGGGTGGCTATGAGGATAAAGTGAGGTAAAATTTGAAAAGCATTTTGCCAACCTTAAGGCTCCAAGTAAATGCTAACTATTGTTTCTTAGGCAGATACTTGCCAATGGCTTATTTAGACAATCATCAATCAATCAGCAAATATTTATTATATGGTTACTTTGTGTCAGAAAATGTACTGGAAAAGATATAACACTCTAGGGTCATTTCTCTCCTTTACAGCTAGCATAATATTAGCAATGATCCTATTTGCATATGAAAGATAAAAAGGAACCTGCTTTACTCATGACTATCTCACATAAAAAATAAACGAAGAGCCTCACATTGGGACTTTCAAGCACTTTCTAAGTCAAATAATATCAGACCACTAATTATACAGGCAGCTAGATGGCTCTTTGGAAAGAGTGTTGGGCCTGGAATCAAGGAGACCTGAGTTTTTAAATCTGGCCTCAGACACTCACTAACTGTGCAACTCTGGACAAATCACTTGATCTCTTTCTCTTCATCTACCAGAGAAGGGAATGGCAAATGATTCAAGCATCTTTGCCAAGAAAACTCCATAGAGGGTAGTGAAGAGTAAGATAGGACTAAGCACTCAACAACAACTGATTATCATAGGATATTTTTGGTAATAGTGACCCAAGATCATTATATTTACTTACTTCTAGCTTCCATTTTTGTAGTCATCATCATCATTGATTATTTTTACAAATAAAATAAATGCTATGTGCCAGGTACTAGCTGGTTTTAAAAATATTAGCTCATTGGATATAATGCAGCCCTAGATTGTATTTCTTGGCCACCATATACAGCTTACTTAAATTGAGCTGGTAATCAAATAAAATCCTTAGTGTTTTCCAGATGAAACTTTGCCTAATCACATCATCTTTACCTTGAAATTATGTAGTCAATTTATTGATTTCAATGAATATAAAGCTTTATATTTCTAATTATGTTACAATTTATTTTTTTGTTCTCAACCCATTTTCCTAAGTTGGAAGATCTTTCTGGATCTTGACTGGCATTGAAATAGGGGGAATTTGGGGGAAGAGAATCTAATGTGTTATCTAACATTCCTAGTTTCATAATACCTTCAAATTTGCTAATGATTCATGCCCTTTATCTCTTTATTAAGTCCATTGACAAAAATATTAAACAAGTCAAGTTTAAGGATATATTTCTAGAGTATCCCACTAAAGTTTCCTTCCAAGTTCACAATGAAACAATAATGAATATTCTTTGAATCTTATACCTGGTCTGAAATCATTTAGATGTGCTAAAAGTAGTATTATAATCTTATCTATTTCCATATTTTCCATAAGAACACTAAGAAATATTTTATAAAATGCTCTGGTAAAGTAACAAATTTTTCTAACTTGCCATGAATTATAGTTGTTGATAAAGTTTTACCTTTTCATGATCAATGCCCCCTCTTTATCTAGATGTTCACAATCTTTTTAATAATCTCTTCTAAAAAGTCTGCCAGTTTTCAAAGTCAAAATCATTGGCATGTAGTTTGTAAATTCTATTGGCTTTCTTAAAAACTAAAACCTTGGACCTTTTTATATATTTCTGCAGTATCTTTCTTATTCTTCACAACATTTTAGCTATCACTAACAGTAGTATAAAAATAATATTCACCAGTTCTTTTATTACCTTAGGATATAGTTCATTTAGGCTAAATAATTTGAATTCACCCAGGACTACTAAGTGTTCCCTCACTATCTCCCTTGTTTCATCTTAATTTCCCCTATAATATAGCTAAAATAATTATACTAATGAAATAAACCTCAAATATTAAAAAAATTCCTAAAACTAATTTGGTCATCTTTAGCTTTCTTTGCCTGAATTAGTTCATTCCAAGCTGAAGCACTCCTAATGACATTCTTACAGGATAATGGCATATTTTAGTATTTATCCTCAATTAATTGCTCCAGCTTCCATCTTTGGTGCACACATCCTTTTACAATACAAAGCAATTAATGACTTCCTTTTGCACCACATCTTTTCAGACAATTCCTATGTATTCTTTCATTAAAAGTGTTTTCTGTCTTGTCCTTAGAATTTCATTCTTGAATTTCTTAGCCTCTTTAGTTGATTTCTTTTATAGTATTTTATATCATGGATTCCTTTATTTCTTTTTCTTGGATAGTTTGAAATTTTCTCTCCTAAAACCTAGGGTGCATTTTTGAGTATGCCTGTTTTCTGTCCTTTATAATTCAGAGGGGTAGGAGCTACCTTCCTACAACATTTTCATCATTCCTGTCTCTTCTGATGACAGATGCAAAAGAGGAACAAAAGAGAACTTCCTTTTATTGATTTTTTCACCTTTTGAAAGATGAAATTGAAGTATCATTGAAGCAAGTCAGGAAATTATTAGCTGCTCTTATTTTGGCAGAGGGAAACAGAGTCATCGATAGACATAGCGACAGAGAGAGAGAGAGAGGCTGACTACAAAGGATGCCTGGAGAAGTGATGTCTCTCATCAATTGAAAAACATGACAGGCTTCTAATCAATTTCCTTAATTCTTCCTCTGTTTCTTCTTTCTCTTCAAGTAATTTTCTGCTTCCATTGATCCTATTCAATTAGTCTGCACTATGCTTTCTACCTCCAGATTTTGAGATTTGAGAAATAAGCATGCCTTCTTATTATGCAGCACCATCACAGAGTATACATTTTAGCTATATGTATATGTAACTAGAGTTACAGTCTTCTCAAGGGTCTCATCACACTTTGTCCCAGTGACATGTAGGTGATCTTGGGTTCAATCCATGACACTGAATAGAGAAAGAAACCCCTTGTAGATATAGAGATAGAGTCTCAGCGTTGGGCTAGACAATTCCAACATGTACCCAGTGGCTTCTTGGGTCTTTAAACCTCATATTGCATTGGTATAGTATCACACCTATTGTTTTATTCTGCAGCTATACTTGTGTTGTTAGGTACTAAACTTGTGATTCCAGGGGTAGGAAGAATTCCCTGTTGAAGAAATTCTCTCTATCAATGTCATCAACAACTTCTCTGAAATTTATATTCCTAGAAAGTAACCCAGAACACTGAGACTTAAGTAATCCATCCAGTGACAGATCTAGTATGTTTCAGAAGCTGTACTACATCCAAGTCATCCTGCATTTGAAGACAGTTCCCTATCCATTACCATACCCTGCCTAGCATGAGGAATACTCCTGGCTAATGGCTAATGAATATGGAAATGTCAACTGGACTCAGCAATAATGAATAGTGTGGGTGGTGGTGAGATAAAAACCCACTGGAGAAGCTTCAATGTTGTCTAACACAGTGAAAATGTCTCTACATGAGCTTTCTCTTCCTTTCAGAACAAAGTGTTACCCCAGCACCTTGACCTGTGTCTGAAAATCATATTAACTCTGCCTAAAATAATGTGTTTGGTTTAATAGTTACTTTATAAAATGTTCTAGGGGAAAGATGTGGCTCCTTTAAAAAGTAGGAAAAGATATGAGAAGCAAACTAAACAATGTGAAGTAAACTCTTGGTGATGAAATAAATAATGTAATAATTGATCTTTTAGTACCAAGCAACCAGATATTTAAGTAGGGGAGAGGATTTTCTCCTCAAAGAGAGGAAATTATTGTCTTCTAACATAAAGTAATATCACAGGAGCATTTAACTGCTGACATTCAGGTGTTTGGCTCAGCTGGATTGTCTCTCATGAGGAGACAAAAAAGCCTATGTAGTTAAATGGATAGAGCTGAGCACCTGTCACCCAAGTAAGGAAGACTGTGGCCAGAGTGGATTCCTAAAGCACAGGTTCAGCCATATCACTGCCTATTCAATAAAATCCAATTGGCCTGAGATGAAATGTAAAATACTATTTGGTGTTCAAAGCCCTTTAAAAACAACTCCACTCTTCTAATCTTATTAAACCTCACATGCTCTAAGCCATGTATTTTTTCATTCAGTGACCCTAGACGCCTTGCTATTCCTCGAACAAGACAATCCAATTCTTGGCTGTAGGCATTTTTACTGACTGTCAAACATGCCTAAAATGTTTTCCTTCCTTATTTCTGCCTTCTGGCTTCCCTGACTTTCTTTAAACCATAGCCAAATCCCTCACCTTATACTGAAAGTCTATGCAAATTTCATAAGTCTAGTGCATTTCCTCCATTGATTATTTCTTATATATGCTACATATTGCTTCTTTTATGTATTTATTTGCATATTATATCCTAGATCAGACTGAGGGTTCCTGAAGGGTAGGAACTATATTTTACCTTTTTTTGTATCCCCAGAGCTTAGAACGGTGCCTGGCACATACATGGTACTTAACGAATGCTTATTGGCAGACAGCAGAATATCTTAAAGGAAATAGGGATAATGCCATCACAGTTTATGGAATTTTAGTTTTGGAAAATACTATTGAGAGTATGTAGTCTGATTTCTTCATTTCACAAATGAGGAACTTAATGAAATATCAGGTTGAGTGAATTGTTCAAGGTCATATAGTTACTTAATAGAATAATGGGTCCCTTGAAGCAGTTAGGTCCTGAAATCAAGAAAATCTGAGTTCAAATCCAGATTCAGACACTTACTAGTTGTGTGACCCTGGATAAGAAACTTTGAATCTATTTGCCTCAGTTTTCTCAAGCATGGATTGGAACAGCATACATCTCACACAGTTGTTGTAAGGATTACATGTGATAATTTTTGTAAATTGCTTAGCACAGTGCTTGGCCCAAAGTAGGTGATTAATATATGTTTATTGCTTTCTGACTCTCAACAAGTATCCTCTTCATTACATCATACTAATTCCTCCCCAATAATATGAAATCCCAGATAATGTTTGTAGCAAAAGAAAGGTCCAAGGAGTATTTGTGTCTGTTTTACTTGCCTTGAGATCATTGAGCCATAGAAGCAAGTCAAGAGAAATTCAGTGTGAGATTAATGTTAAGTCAGGAATTTGGACAAAACATGGAAGGCAAAAAAGTGAATGCTATATGTGACATAGCATGTAAAGATAGGGAGGTGACAATACCACTCTACTCTGGACAGACCACATTTAGGACAATGATGATAATGATGATGATGATGATGATGATAAAAATAATGATAATTACTTAGCACTTTAAAGTTGGGAAAGTACTTAAAACATCTCACCTTATCTTCATAATAATACTGATGGGAAGGATCTTTCACTAAAAGATAAATAATGGAAGGGTGGACAGTTTTTGCTCATACTTAAGAAAGATATTAAGATGAATTATAGCAAACATTCCCTCTACTAACTGGAAGTTTTGGTGTCTTCCTTATTCCAGTAAAGACCAGTATCATACTCCTTCAATGAGCAATACTTTACCTGTTAAAAATTATTCTCTTTCTTCAGGCAACAACTCTTCCATGACACTTTCTCTGGACTCTAATTCAAGTCCTTATCACCATGCTCTTTGACTATTTTAAAATCCCCTTAATTAGTCTCCCTACCAGCAAGCTCTCTCCTCTCCATTATACTTCAAATTTAACATGACAACAGGGCAGATCTGATCATGCCCTTCTCCTGCTCTTGAAGTTCTAGTTGTTCCCCAGTATCTACAGTATAAAAAATAAATTTATTTTACATTTAAATCTTCTCTACTATTTATAATCTGGCTCTAGTCTATTTCCTTTTGTTGTTATTGTTATTGTTTTCTTTTTTCCATATTCATCATTTCTACCTTCTTTCCTGCCTTCCCTCCTACTTTCCTTCCTGCCTTCCTAATAACATGGCTACCTGATTGCATGTCTGCTTACATGCCTTGCTACCTTCCTATCTCTCTAGATTTATATATTGATACTTGTGTCTTTACATCACAAGCATTTCTGAAAGGGAAAAAAATCATACCTTCCCCATTTCATCTTGAACAAAGATCCCAGTCTATTCTTCCAGTTTTAGCGCCCATCACTCCCCTTCTCACACTCTCTGCTCCTGTCAAACTAGTCTTTGATTAACATTTTACTTTTCTCCCATCTGGGAACTAGAAGCTGATCAGATTCATAAAGATCTTTAAGCTTTGTGCTTAGAATTGGCATGTTAAGATTCTTTTTCAGTTCTTTTTCTCCCTGTCATAAATTGAAATTTCTGTATTGAAGGGTAGCTGTCAAAGGAATAAGGGCTTCTTTACTAATAGAAAGGGCCTCTTCTCCACTCACCCATCCTATGAATCAGGTATTGCTATGATACCTCTATTTTCTCAAAAGAAGAATGGGTGGAGGAAGATATGATGTTCTAGTCTTCTAAATCTCCTCTGTTGTACAAAGCATTACTCAATTTACCTTAGTTATCATTCTACTCATTCACCCTATTTATCTTTCTTTCCCCTTTTCTGTGCCCCTCTAATTCCTCTCTCAGTCCCCTATATGCTACTGACAGAAAGTAGGCTCCTTGAGAACAGGGATTCTCTTTTTTATTTGTTTCATCAGTGCCAAGTTAATGCCCAGAAAATAGTAGGTACTTAATACTTTTTGAGTACTGATTGATTGTTTTCTATTACTTATGTGTAGAAAAGTAAGGGTGTTTCTTATTGGTCATACTATAAGCTGAGATTGCTAGTAATTCAAGTTCCTCTTGAATTTTCTATTTATATATGCAATATTCTCAGTAACCTTTGAAAGGCTCAAGTGGTTATCAAGAAATGAAATTTATTCTGTTATCTAAAATTATTGCCTTAGTAACTTAGCAAGCAATTTTATTTCTTCCTTGGTCTATATGCAGGAAGTCTTCAGGACTTCCAGATCACAACATTGTATTAGACATTCATCCAATACTATTTAGTGGATATTCATTTTGGAGGGTGTTGGGGGAACATGGAATTTTTTAGCAAAAATAAATAGAATACAATTCTATTGATATTCAATAGAATTTTGCAAACATAAACTTCAACTATGGACAAAGCTACTTATTAATTTCCACTTACAAAGGAAGCACTAGGTAAAGATAATGATTTTATCTCAGTATTCATCTAATGAGTTCATAGGATACTGAATGTTGTCTGAACTAACATCTTCCGTATTCCTATATGAATATAAATGTATTTAGGCAACTGGTATCTTTTAAAAATAAATCAAAATATCCACCTATAGTTTCTGACAATTTAATCACACTGATTCCCATCACCTAGATAAGGAATAGTTAAAACAGCAGAAATTTTCTTCCTTCAATAATCTGATTACCTCTTTCATCTTTAAAATTAATGGAGGGTGAAGGACGCAACCTAGTCTTTTATTATTTTCTCTATTTTTCAAATTTACTTCTAGCAAAACTGCTGGGAAGGAATAAAACATAAAAATCATGGGTCATCTCCTGGTAGAACCTATGTAATTCTGAATTGAAAATAACTCTTGGGGAGATGTCAGAAAGTCTGTGAAGTTTAAGTGCTTTTCATAAAAGCATCAACATTATAAATGTTCGTCCAGTGTTTTAACTGGCCCAGGAACCAGTGGAATTCAGATAAAAAATTAAGAGTTGACTTTGGTATTTAAGGCCCTCTACAATTTAGAATTTCCATAACTTTCTAAATTCATGTCACATTTCTTACCATGTACTAATACAAGTCCCTTGTTTTATTTTTGATGAACTTGAAGGCTAGAGTGTCTATGCTTTGTATAAGGTTACACACTACTAATGATTAGCAGGGAGAATGTGAAATCAGATCATTTTATTCTAAATCCAAAGCTCTTACCACACTTCTTCTATGAATCCTCTGGCCTTATGGAATATGTGACCTACAGAATCAAGGCAATCACACCTGATCCTGGAATACAAGTCTTTAGATTTAAGGGAAGGTTTTTTTAGCTTTATTTAAATTTAATCTAACTAATGATCACAAACTAACCAACTGAAATTTTCTCAATCAAATCTGCCCAAAAGAAACAAGGTAGGGACCAGCCCATCCATCCAGCAGGAGCAATTGCCACCTTTCTTTTGTTCAAGAATTTAAGTTATTTAAAGTCTGAAAATATTGTATAAATGTAACGTACCTGCTGCTAGATCCACTGCTATCCCAACTGATTGTGTTGTGTGCCCTCAATTGAATTTATCCCACAATTCTTGAAAATAGATCAGTCTGCTCTTATCTGTATTTTCTTTGGGCTTGATCAAAACTGATAGAGGACCAGCACTAGGATTACAATTATGTTTCCCTACTGAAAAAAGTTGATTCAATTTCCCTTTATTACTGTGCATTTCAATAAGCGTATATGTTGAAGTGCATATTTAGATATATGTTTATATGTGTTCTTCCCCAAGTGGCAGGGAATGTAGTAAGATGGGTGAAGGAACATAAAACAGCCACAATTGGACAGGTAGAGAAGATATTAATTGGATATTTTTAATTCCATTAAGCAGTTTTTAATGACCATTTACATTTAATCATAGTGATATGACATCTGACTTACCTTACAAAAAAACAGGGAGGGCTACTATGTCTAAATGAGGATATATTTTACTTCAGAGGGATATACTGATTCCTGAAGGGAAGAGATTATGCTAATTTTGCCCTATGTGTGCCAAGCATAGGGACCTGGAGTGGTATCTCCAGAGAAATAATCTTGAATAAAAACATTTTCCCCAGAGTATAGATTTTCTGTCAGTTCATTTGGAGAAACATTCAGGTCTAAATTAGAAAGCAAAGAAAGCACAAATTCTACTTCAAATTAACTAGAAAAGAGGAAATATCAAACTTACAATATATCTTCTACATTAGTGAAAATGGCATGTAGTCAAAAGAAAGCAAATGCAGGTCCTAAAGAAATCAGTATTGACCAATAAAATAGGCATGAAGCTTAATAGGAAAAATAACATTAAAAATGTGGAATGTGACAGAAAGGTCAAGTAGGTTGAAGACTGAGAAAAGGCCTTAAGATGTATTAAGCAGTCACTTGTGAGCTTTGTGAAAGCAATTTCAATGTAATGGTATGGTTTAATACTATATTGTGTGGGGTTAAAGAATAAATAAGTCATGAGAAAGCAGAGGCAATAAGTGGAGGGGACTCAGCTCAAGAATTTATCAGTGCAAGGGGGAAGTAGGATAGCAAATAGATTGAGGTGATGACAATGATATTTTTATGGATATCTAAATACTTTTTAGTTAACAACAAAAGAGTCATATGGCACAACTGATGAGAGAAGTATGAATTGGGAGAATGATATCTCTAGTGATCACCTCAAAGGATTAATAGGAAGATTATATGAGTACTTAATGTATTCAAAGTGCTATGTAAATCTTAATATTCTATTTAGTCATGATTATCAAGTCATTTAAGCTCCATTTGTTTACCTCTTTTCAAAGGGTTCTTCTCTTTTCTCTTTGTCAGGGACTAATTTTTGGTGGTCTTCTGAAGCCAGTGGTCCCTTCAGAAGATTTTTTTTAAAACTCACAATGGAAGGATCATCCAAACTTAAATAGAAAGTTAGAGAAAATAAAACTGTATAGATTTTTATTTCCTATAAAAGTTCATAGATCCCCTTAGGGGTTGGTGGACAAAGAACTTGATTGAGAATGATGAAATTGCCATCATACATGCCTTAAATGAAATGTCTTCTTTTTTCCAGTTGGCTCTTCCTAACATGAAGAGTCTGAAGACAAGATGCTCTGTTTTGAAGAAGTCTAGGAACTCCATATTGCAACATACATCACGGAGGATTTGAAGTGACCTATAAACTGATCATTCCAACTGCAGCCTCTCTGGAAGATCATGACTAATTCTTTCACTCTTCCTATTGTAACTAAGTTCTGGAGGAAATTGCAATTGAACCTAGAATTAGAGAATCTGAGTTTGAAAACTGGCATTGCTACTTATTCATGATGTGATATGAATAAGTTTCAGTTTGTTAACCTGTGTAATAAGAGAGTTGGATTAGATGAGCTCTGATATCTCTTCTAGCTCTAAATCTATGATCTTATGATCCTGTTGGGAACGGTAGGTAAAATGTACTTGGGGGACAGTGAGAAAAAGGAGGTTTGGAGTAGCTTTTGTAAAAAAAAAGGGAACAAGTCAAAGCAGCATTAAAAAAGGTTGCATTCAGTGCTTAACCATATGAATTTAAATTACAGCTCTATATATTGTGACTTCCTTCAGCAGTATTCATAATTGTTTTTAAATAGTTCATATATAGCTTTAAGCTCTCTAAAGCACTTTACAAATAGTATCACTTTTGATTCTCACAATGATCTCATTAAGTGGGTGCTATTATTATTACTGTTTTAGACATTAGGGAACTAAGACAAGAAGTCCAAGTGAAATAATCAGGGTTACATAGCCAGCAAGTGAATGAAGCAGAATTTGAAACCAGATCTTTTTTTTTTTTATTGTTAAGGCTAATGCAGGATTAAAAATACTGGATTGTGAAGTCCAGGAGGTAAAAAGAACAAGGAATTAGGGGGTATGACTTTTGACATTTCTTAAAGTATCAAAACCAAGGGAAATGGGTCCAAAATACGTGATACACTTGAAGGGATTTTTTACTTTTTTATGTGATTATCACCTGCTGTATCCCTTCATTAGGCTATCATAATGATGGCTATTCCAAGAATGAAGGAAAATTCAATAAAACTGATCCAACTAATGATCTTTTCTTCACCACCACTTCCACATGAGAGTGAAATTAGATGATAATTAATTGTAATCATGGTCATCTAGAGGCACTACAAGTAATTATTCATAATCAGAATTCTCATTTTTACATTTTGCAAAGTGTGTTCCTCACAAACTTTTGCAAGATAAGTAATTCCAAGTATAATAATTCCACATTTTTATGGAAGTAGAAACAGAAGTTTTAGGAAAGTTCTTTTATCTGTCCATGGTAGTTTATTCTCTAGTTGTTGGAACTCAGATGTAAAAACCATGTTTCCTGATACTATTACACTCATATTGTATACAGATATTGTTATTTTATCTTAATTCTTTTTGAAAACTGATCTTCTGTAAATACCACATTTGTTGAATTTCTATTAGCAAGAATATTACACTACCAAGGAAAAAAAACATTTCCATGGATGTATCTAGAATTCTTATTATCTGCATATGTACTAATTTACTTTATCATTTTGCCTAATCATATGACCCCGTCTTCTCTCCACACACATAGACTTTGAAAACTCCAGACTTTTCAATTACCACTAAGATAAAATATATTTATTTTGTTAGTATTTAAATCTCTTTGAGGCTTGCCCCTTTTCTACTTATCTAGTTATTATTTTAAACATATATTTTTTTCAGTCTTCTTATATCTTTATCTCTTCTAAACACTCTGTGATCTAGTTACAATGGCCCACTTTCTGTTCTTCATACAGGATTCTCCATTTTTCCTCTCCATTCCTTTTCATTGTCTGTTCCTTATGCATTGAATATTCTTTCTCCTTGCCTCCACCTTTTAATTTCCATAATTTGTTTCAGGTCTTAGCTCAAGAACAATCTTCTGTAAGAAACAATCCCTGGTTGCCAATTCACCATCCAAATTTCTAGGATATTCCCTTCTGAAATTGCCTTTGACCTGCCCTCTGTGTGAAAGCCTTTCCACATTGTTTACATTCAAAAGATTTCTCTCCAGTGTGGATCCTCTGATGTGAGGGAAAAGGGGTCTCCTCAAGGTGAAAGCCTTTTCCACTCTGTATATATTCATAAGGTTTCTCTCCACAGTGGATTCTTTGATGTGAATCAAGCTCAGACTTCTGACTGAAAGACCTCCCATCTTTATTAATCACAGAAAGTATCTTTATATGTTTACTTTTTGGATGGCTAATGAGGTCAAAACTCAAGCCAAATGTCTTTCCCCCTAGGTTACCATGGGTTTCCCCCTAGGTTACCATGTATCCATGGGTATTTCAGGAGGTTTCTCATGCAACTTAACAAGTCCAACTTCTTCAGTCAAGTATTTGCTGTATTCTTTATTCTTACAACAGTTATTTCCTGAGGTAAATTTCAGATGTTGAAAAAGGACTGAATACGTTTTGAAATTCTCTGAAGTTTCATCAAATTCACAGTTACTCTTTGGATTTTTATTTACCTTGATATTAGAGTCACAGATTTCTCTCAAAATAAAGTTACAGGATTCCTCATTCATGCCCCTTTGAGGGTCACAATGTGGCACAAAAAGACTCAGCTTTGTAGATATCTTCTTCACTTCAAAATTGGTCTCTGTCTCTGGACATTAGCTCCTTGGGCCTTTTTGCTCTAGCAGGCACTGTGCTTCCCTTTGCTGAAAACAGGAGAGAAAATCTTCTCTACAAACAGGAAGTCACACAGAGAGGAGATTCTGCACATTCTCCAGTATAATCTCCATATACAGTTCTTTCTGAGAATGATCCAACAGTCACCATTCCTCCTGGTTGAAATTCACAGCCACATCCTTGAATGTTATTAACCCCTAGAATGGGGACCTCTGGGTCCCAGGGGCCACTTCTCTCTCTCTCTCTCTCTCTCTCTCTCTCTCTCTCTCTCTCTCTCTCTCTCTCTCTCTCTCTCGATCTCTCTCTCTCTCTCTCTCTCTCTCTCTCTCTCTCTCTCTCGATCTCTCTCTCGATCTCTCTCTCGATCTCTCTCTCAATCTCTCTCTCAATCTCTCTCTCTCTCTCTCTCTCTCTCTCTCTCTCTCTCTCGATCTCTCTCTCTCTCTCTCTCGATCTCTCTCTCAATCTCTCTCTCTCTCTCTCTCTCTCTCTCTCTCTCTCTCTCTCTCTCTCTCTCTCTCCCTCCCCCTCTCTCTCTCTTTCAATCTCTCCCTCTCTCCCTCCCCCTCTCTCTCTCTTTCAATCTCTCTCTCTCTCTCCATATAAATATATGTATACATACATACATACATATATATATGTAGTTGTTTACATGCCACATTAGACTGAGGGTTCCTTCAGGACAGGGACTAATTAGGTCTTTTTTCCTATTCCCAGCACTTAACCCTCATAGCTGGCATTAAACAAGGACTTTTTATTGATCATTTAATTGGTTGAAGTTTCTAGCTGGTTCATGGTGCCTTTCACCTATGATACCCCTTCATGATTAGCGAGTAGCATCTGCTTTCCTATTAGATGTTTAGCTCCTATTGCTGACTCAAGCAAATTACCACTCTGTGAAATGAGTGCCAGAGGAAAACACAAAACTCTAGTCAGCCCTTTATCCATCACTCCCTCACAAGTAAGAGTGTGAGCAAGGCTGTAGTAGCAAGTTGACAAAGGATTCCCTCAGCTTGCTAATTCCCGTAGAATAACTAATTAGCTAACACTTTTGTTTCATAACACTTCGGCTATAACCCAGTGAAGATGTGTGTTCCCTAAATAGATTCCATCACCATTCTTCCTGAGCCATGCATTCAAGGGACTAATTAGAGACAGAATGGGGATGTCATTCATCATAATGGTGCTGACATTTCGATAGGTAAATACTTTTGTTACTCCAAATTCTCAACCTACAATAGAAATCTTAAGGACAGTGTGGCCCTAATGAGAGTTATTTATCAACTAATTACTACAGTGAAATGGGATCATAGAAAAACTTAGCTCATTAAAATCATTTGGCGGGCAGGAATTGGGAAACCAGATGTGATTTTAGTATAGTGAACTCCTAGCAAGGAACTCTCTAATTCAGATTAGCAACTACTATGCTCTTTAAATGGGTACACCAAGGGAATGAAGTATTTCCTCATTATCACACATCTAGTATATGCAAGATGTAGAATTTGACTTCATTATCTCAGACCAGACCTCTATCATCATGCCCTGCTGCTTCTCCAACATTATTTATAAATGAATCAGATATTTATTAAACATATACTTTCTGCTTAAACCTTATTAAATTAACCATTAAGCAGTCATTAAGTACTTACTATGTACCAGGTACTATGCTAGGTGCTGGGAATTCAAAAACAAAAAGTAAATAATTTATGTCCTTTTAAAGAACTTGCTTGCTATTAGAGAGAATATGTACATATGAAAAATATATGTAAAATAAATGTTATGTATTCTGTTGAAGTCACTAATAACTGGGAGATCAGCAGAGACTTCATGTGGAAAGTAGTTCTTGAAATAAGTTTTGAAAAAAAAAACTCACTATTCTCAAAATCAGAAGTGAGATGGATAGAACATTCCAGAAACTAATAAGTACAATAGTGTGGTGCAAAGGAAAGACCATGGAATTTAAAGTGAGAGGAGCTGGGTTTGAATCTTTTCTTTGCTTCTTAGTAGGAAAGGTTTTATGTGTGGAGAGAGTGGAGAGAACAACAAGCATTACAATAAATGCCTACTGTGTGTGCCAGGCATGATGTTCTAAGCATTTTACTTAGACTATTTTACTCAATTAGCTGGGTGAAATTGGGCAACTCATTTTACCTTTCTCCAATCCCCAATTTTTCTCATCTATTAAATAAGATGATTAAATTGTATATACTCTGAGGTCCTTTTCAGTTTTAAATCGACGATGCTCTATTTTCCTTCTTTCTGAGCTTATTAGCAAGGATTCTTAGGAAATTTAATCAGCCCTTTGTTTTGTACCTCCTTGAAGCACTGAGCAAGTAACAATTTTCACTTGGTTGGTATTAGTGCAGTATACAATCCTCCTCTGAGATTATAAATTCCCTGACAACAGACACTAAGTTTTACCTTATGGGTGTATCTCTCTTCCTACCTAGTTAAAAGTTCTACAAACTGCAAATACATATTATGAGAAACAGTGAGAATAATGTCCAATGTAGTAAGTTATATGTTTCATATGTGTTTCTGAATGTGTCTGTTACAGGATTCTCTAAGATGAAAACATGCATATGAATATTTGGTCCCATGGAATTCTGTATTAAAACATTATTATGGAAAATAGTATAATTGTGTTTAGGTATGAGTTAGGTGAAGAGACCCATATTCTAGTTTTAGCTCTCTCAATAGTAGTGTTTATAGAATGTTTGACTTTTTTCAATCTAAGCAATATATTTTAATTAGATCCTAAAAAACCCTGGGAGGCAAGCTTTATACATATTACTATTATTATTAGTCCCCTTTAATAGATTATGAAACTTAGCATCAGAGAACAAGGCAAACCTACTCATATAGTTAGAATTTGTTGACAATAGAACATAAATGTACGTCCATCTGACTGAGTCAGACTTACTGTTTATACCACTTTACCAGTCTAGTGTGTCATGTTAAGCTGATAATGACAAAAAAAATATACTACTACTCCAGCTACTACTATGGGCAGCTAAATGGCTCAGTGGACAAAGTGTCTGTCATGGAGTTATAAAGACTCCCTTTTTTAAATTCAAATATGACTTCTGTAACTTGCTGCCTATATGACCATGGGCAAGCCACTTAAACTTGCTTGTCTCCATTTCCTCTTCTGTAAAATGCTCTGGAGAAGGAAATGGCAAACCACTCCACTATATTTGCCAAGAAAACCCCCAAATTGGATCACAAAGAGTCAGATATAACTGAAAATAACTCACTACTACCACCTCACCCCTACTACTACTCCTGTTGGTGCTGAGACTGCTATTTATAATGATAAAATAAAATATAGTACTATTATTGATGATATTTCTCTACAAGTTACATGCATGACTCTATGGTCTCTCTTTCCCTTGATCCAGATACTTCTTCAACTTTAAAACTCATGCTTGAACTTCACACATTGGAAGTTTATCTTCCACCTCTATGGCCTCTATCTCTGGTTGGCTAGTTCTTCACAAGATCTCCATTTTAAGAAGCAAACCAAGGCCAAGCATGACTTTCAGTCCTTTCTACACTACCTTCCTCACTCCATACTTCCTTTCTCTTGATCCCACAATTGGTACCTTCATCATTTCTTCACCCTCATTTCATCTTTCTTTTATCTGTTATTTTTCTTCATCCAGATGCTTGCTGTTTGATGGCTGGGATTCTTTTTCTTTCTTATTTTATTTATATTTACAGTAATTAGCACAGTGTCAGGCACATAGTAAATGTTTAGCAGATTCTTATTGACTTGACTAATGATAGTTATAAAAATAACTAAAATATATTTAGTGCTTTAAGATTTGAAAAGTGATTAACATATAGTATTCCCATTTGATCTCACACCAACTGAGGTCATTAACTAGAAATGTGATCTACTGTAAATAATTTAATCCCTTTGGGTCAGACTTTCTTCATCTATAATAAGCGGAATCTACATTATATTATCTCTAAGATCTCTTCCAATCCTAGAGGCAGCTATTGGAGAATATGAAGCCAAGTAAGGAGGATACAAAAGATATGCATGGGAAGTTAATTCTATATTTAAACCATGCCTATTTTCATTTCTGTACCTCTTTGTCTACAAGAATGAATCTGTTCCATTTTCTACACAAATGCAATATAAGCTGATTATCATGTTTTATGCAAAGTTTTTGTAAAATATTTCATATCTAAGTAGAAGGCTGATATATCTTGTTAAAGGGAAAAGTGGGGGAATCCCTGGATAATGATATGGTGGTTAGTCAGAATGAGGTGGTGACCTGACCCTCAAGGATATTCCCTCCCTATCCACACAGAGAGCTGATGGCTTCCCTCTGTCCTTAGCTGGGTAAGGTGGAGGCACTGGGAAGTGCAGAGGTCTGTATTAGGTTAGGGAACAACACAGGATGGAAGAAATGTTGGATGGTTAGGTATTTTGTGAAACATAACCCTCTGGATGTCCCTTCTGGTCAAACCCCTTGCTTGGAGAAGAACAATGGCTTCCCACCCAGGATTTGGCTTAACCTGGGATCAAATAGAGTTCTCCCTCCAAATAACCTTTATCCCACTAGTCCTCTTTCACCCTCTTGATAACTGATCTGACTGAGTTTGATCTTTAGTTGAAATGTGATTTAATAGTGAATAACAAGGAAAGGTTTGGAAAGAGGGATGAGGGGTCCCTAACTAGAATGAAGATCAATCAGTTCAACCCTTTTCAGGATCCAGCCAAAGCCAAGGTTTGTCTGGCCCTCTTTGCCTAAAGATGGAACTGCCTTGCGCTTCTAAGCTATCTAAGAGAAAATGTGATATTCTCTAGGTAAGCAAGCAAAGGAAAGAGAGGGCAGTGTTCAGTCCTCTCCAGGTAAAACCCCTTCAAAAGCTGGCTACTAATCTCTTCACATGGATCACCCTTCAGTTCAAAGCAAGATGGTCAGGCTGCTCGAATCACTGAGGCATTGGGAAACATGGCTAGGGAATGTCTGCTTTTCCAGGGAAAATCCTCTGGTGGCTTCTGTTCCAACCAAATTCAAGAATAGACTTCCAGATTGTCCAATGTGCTCCCACAACAGCCCCTCTCTGAGGATTCTAATGACCTTTGGCCTTTTACAAAGTTCTCTTGTTCCTATGTCTTCCTCCCTGTGAATTCCATTCCTTCAATCAAAGGTGCTTTGCAATGAGTGCTTTAGTTTATAAGTGCATATACCGAATTGCATAATTAAATATTGAACCATGACATTTTTCAGAAATAGTTAAAACATTCAAGAAAATGAATATAATTGCCCCTGGGTGCAAATCAATCACCCACAGTAAGTCAAATGATATTTCAAAAGTAAATTCATTCCATTGTTGACCAATTCTAATATTTGGGAAATTATTCTTTATGTTAAGCCCTAATTTACTTTTTGTTTTTCTATCTACCAGTACCAGTCTTTGAAGCCATGTAAATTGGAATTAGAAGAAGCATCTGGGAGTTAAAAAGCTAGAATTCTAGGCTGGACTCCATTATTAGTTAATTTTGTAACCTTAAAATCCTGAAGTCTATTTTTCTCTTTTGTAAAATGAGGATAATATACAATATAAGCTCCTATTTACCTCACCAGGTCTTTAGGAACATAAAATGATATAATAGATGTGACTCAGTTTTGAAACAAAGGTTTGTTGTTGTTATTATTGTTTCTCATAGTATTGTTGTGTGAATCAAATGGGACTATATATGCATTATGTTTTACAAACCTTAATTCCTTGCATGAATGGTTCTTAACCTAGAGAGGGTAAACTTTATGAACTACCTTAGACAGATTTCAGGATGTCCATGAACTTGGATAGGGGATAGGGTGGAGTTATTCTTTATTTTCACTAACCTCAAACTGAAATTTAAATTTCTTTCAATTATTTCAAAATATACTCTGAGAAAAAATCCATTGTTTTCACAAGATGGACAAAAAGTGTCTGACATAAAAAAAGATTTAAAATATAACAAACAACATGTGCTATATAAATAGCACTTGTTGTTATAAAAATGCTGTCTTCCAGAAAAGGTCAATTCTAACACTATATCATAACATTGAAGTGACCGTGATTCTTGAAGGCTAGGCCAATGCCTCCTGGCAAAATCTGGCAGGGTATACCAAGATAGAAAGATCTTGAATACAATCCCAGTGACAGACAGCCTCATTTTGGAGGAGCAGCATGGTCAGGTATGGAAAGTCTCATTACTAGCAGATGGGTCACTAGATGACAAATTCTAAAGTTATGATGACCCATAACAGTAGAAGAAATACATAACACTATTGGAATTACTTCTGCCTTAGCAGTGACAGTCACAGAATAGCAGAAAAGGACACAAAGGACTCAGAATCATATACCTTTTAGAATCTCTATAAATATTAATTTAATAATCAGTACTCTAGAATATGAGATATTTGTATCATAACTAGTTCCCTAATGCCTTACAGATAAAATACAAGCTAAATTCCTTTGTTTGACATTTACGACCTTTCTCAACTTGGCTCCTGGCTGTCTTTCCAGATTGATTGCATATTCCTCTTACGCACACACTATCCATTCCAGACAAACTGGCCTTCTTGATCCTCCTGTACAAGACATTCCATTTCTTATCCTTGAACTTTTCCCATTCTGTCTTTCCCACCTGAAATGTTTTCCCATTTTACTTCTACCTATTTCAGCTCTTAGTTCCTTTTGATGCTCACTTCCGGTGCCAGTTTCTCCAGAAGGCCTTTCTTGAATGATATCTGTTCTGAGTGACCACCACATTGCCAATTGCTTTAAATTTATTTTATTTATACTTTTTTTTTAATTCTTTACTTAAAGAAACAAGAAAATGGGAATTTCCTTATGCCTCATAAAACAAGTGACAATTGCATATGAGACAAAGTATCTTTACTTTAGAGTTCTCATTTTTCATTACATAATATATTCCATTTTAAAATTGTCTTTACTTATCTGTCTACATCTGGCACTTAATAAACAGAATATAATTTCCTTGAGGGCAAGACATTTCATTTTACATCTCATGTTCATTAGCATATAGCACAGTACCTGGCATGTGAGAAGTGCTTAAGAACTATTCCCTGAAATGAAGTGAAAAGCTAAACCATATTAATATTGACATTCAAATATAATTTAAATCTTGAGGTGGAAATAAGGCTCAGGTAAATGAAAACAAAAATATATGGTTTGTTATTAAGAAATGAAAGATCAAAAGCTTATGAAGCTCAAAATACTTATTCATGCTATTATGAAACCTTTCTTCTTGGAGAGGACTGGAAGTGTTATATGTGGTCAGCACAGAACAAAACACCTTCCAAAAAAAAATGAAATTGTCTACAACACATAAAAAATGACTACTGACATGGTAGTCTCTGTATGTAATGCGAACAGTGGTAATAAGGTCAAAAATAAAAATCAATTCTATATTAGGAGGAAAATCTACAAAATGATTTAAGCAAGATTTCTGAAGAGAAGCAAGAATCCATGCTGAAAAGAGAGTTAGTTTTGAAGCTAGGAAGTTTTGAGGCTAAGTCCTGATTCTGACACATTCTGGTTACATGGTCCTGGACAAGCCATTTAATCTCTGAAGGCTCTAAGAAACTCCCTATCATTATATTGTAGAGAAGGTTCTGATCTAACTTGGTAAAGGTGATTTCTTCACCTGACAGTCAATACTAATAAAATCTCAAATTAAGTACATATCTCCCATTTATCCTGAAAATGGAAAATAAATTATTAAAAACATTGATATTATTATTCCTGAGAGACAAATATGTCACTATAATGAGAAGAATAAGAGAGAGCAGAAAGAGTCTCACCTAGCAAATGTCCAAATAGAGACAGAGATGGTAGCCAAGGGTAATATCAGCTAAGAATATAAACTTATTTGTAAAACATAAAGGAGAAGGATACAAGTTTTGCTATGTTTATTATCCACTACTAATTGGGTAACACTAAAAAATAATATTAATAAAAATGACATCAATGATTATAGTAAAATTGCAGAATTAAAGACTTCTCTATTAGAATGTCTTGCAGGCAAATCTTAAAATCATGCAAAAGTCATGATAGATGGAAATACAAAAGTAATTGATGAATGACTTCCTGTTGGTCACTATTAAGTGTGGCATATGCTTATCAAATATCCTTGTCACTATGTTTTTTTGAAATAACTGCCAAGAGTTGAAAATTAAGAAAAATCTCTGGTAATTATGAGAGTTCTCAAGATGCTCCTGCTTGTAAAAGACATTGTTCTGATTGGATCAGTCCACTATATAATACAAGACTTTCTCAACTAATGTCATTGTCATTATCAACTAATGTCATAACTCAAAAGAGATTGTCTTAACAATCTACACAAGAACAAACAAGGGCACAAAGCATATGCATTCCATAAATTATAATAGACAATTGGACCTTTTGGCCATTGAGCCCATCCATTGGTACCTATATCTTGGAAAGTTATGGTGAGTGGGCAATAGTTTGTACCCAGAATTATAGTAGGATATATGGCTGAATTTCATCTTGGATTCTGTATAGAATTTTTTGTTTCTTATTTCCTTCCTTCCTTCCTTCCTTCCTTGTTTCCTTCCTTTCTTCTTTCCTTCCTCATTTCCTTTCTCCCTCTCTCATTTTCCTTCTTTCATTTCTTTCACCATTCCTTCTTTCCTTCCCTTTTATATCACCTAGACTTCCCCCTTTCCCATCGCAGACTGCCATTATTTTTTTCTTTATTTCATTATTTCTCAAATACATATAAAATTAACAATCATTTTTTAATTTTTAAAAATTTCCAAACTCTCTCCATGAGAAGGCAAGCAATTTCAATATATACATGTGTAACATATTGTTACTGTTTACAATATTCTTCTAGTTTTTCTCACTTTGCTTTGAATGAGCTAATATAAGACTTCTCATCATTTTCTGAAACTTTTCTACTTGTCATTTCATATATACATATAGATAATCATAAGCATATAACATCTTTTTCAACCATTCCCCAATTGATATATATGTTATTGCTGGGTCAAAGGGTATACACAATTTTATAGTCCTTTAGATGTAGTCCCAAAATGTTCTCCAAAATGGGTGCACTCCATCTGTAATATATTATTGTCACAATTTTATACTCCCCAACATTTTTCATTTTATTTTTTATCATGTTTTCAATCTAATAGATATTAAGTTCTATCCCATAGTTGTTTTTGTTTGTATTTGGTTAGTCAGTAATGATCTGTAGCATTTTTATGTCACTATTTATAACTTTGAATACTTCTTTCATAAATTTTATTTAATTGATTAATTTAGAGCATTTTTCCAGAATTACAAAAATCATATTCCTTCTCTCCCCTCTCTGCACAATTCCACCGAGTTTTTCATGTGTCTTTGGTCAAGACCTATTTCCATATTATTGATATTTGCACTGGGGTTATAATTTAGGGTTTATAACCCCAATCATATCCCATTGGCACATGTGATCAAGCAGTTGTTTTTCTTCTGTGAATACTTCTTCTGAAAACTGCCCATTTATATCCTTTGACTATTTCAAAATGGGGAATGACTTTTTATAAATTTGAGTTAGTTCTCTATATATTTGAGATATTAGGCTTTTACCCACTTGCAAATTTTTCCCAGTTCCCTATTTTTCCCTAACTTTGACTTAAATAGTTTTGTTTGTACAGAATCCTTTTAACTTCATGTATTCAAAATTATATTTTGTTTCCCATAATCCCTTTCTTCTTTTTAGTCATGAATTTTTCTCTTATCCATAGATGTGATAGACACATTTTTCTATTCTCTCCTAATTTACTTATATCACCCTTCATGCCAAAATAATTTATTAATTTTTTCGACTTGAAATATTATGTGAGATGTTGGTCTATATTAGTCAGAACTGCTTTCCAATTTTCCAAGAAACATTTGTCAAATAGATCTTACCCCCAACACTTGGATCTCTGGATTTGACAAACACTAGATTAGTTGTTGGTGATGTTTTGTCAGTTAGTTGTGTTCAATTCTTCAAGACACCATTTAGAGTTTTCTAGGGAAAAATACTAGAGTAGTTTTCCATTTTCTTCTCTAGATCATCTTACCAATGAAGAAATGGAGGGAATTAGAGTTAAGAGAAATGGCTAGGGACACACAGCAAAAGTTTGAGGCCAAATTTGAATTCAGATCTTCCTGACTATAGGTCTGGCACTCTATCTACTATCCACTTAAGCTATTCAATTGCTTATTTACTATTATGAACTGTGTACCTGATCTATTCCACTGATCTATTGCTATATTTCTTAGCCAACATCAAATGTTTTGATAATTACTGCTTTGTAATATGATTTGAAATCTGAAGCTTCTGGGTTGCCTTCCTTAACATTTATTTTCACTGATTCCCTTAATGTGCTTTTTATGTTCTTCCAGATGAATTTTGTTACTTTATGTATGACAGTGTTTTGTAATTGTGATCATATAATCTCTGTGTTTATTTTGGCAGGTAGGCTCCTAATTATTTTATATTGTCTATAGTTATTTTAACAGAATTGAGAGCTATTATTTTCAAGACAGTTGTTTTAGAGAGGAGAAACAACTATGAAAAAATGATTGATATATTATAAAAGTATATCCATAGATGCCAAACTCTACAAAGGATCTTTTCAACTCTCTTTTTATAGGCAAGATTCTCCTTTATAATATCTTATCATATGATTTTAAACATTTTTGATTGGTATTCTTCCCATTTAAATTGTTGTCATTGTATATATATAATTGTCCTGGCTATGCTTACTTTATTTAGAATTACTCCATGTAAATATTTCTTATTAATCACTTTTATTTTTCTTTGATCACAATAATATTGCATTATATTCATGTATCAAAATGTATATAGCCATTATCTAATCAAAGATCATTTACTGTTTTCCTAATTCCATATTTCCATGAAAATTTATTATTTAAATATTTTGGTATACATGGGCTTTTTTATTGTCAATGCCTTGTTGAGGGCTTATGTCCAGCAGAAGATTTTCAGAGTCAAAGGTATGGATATTTTCATCCTTTTATTTCTCTAGCTTTGAATTGCTTTCAGGAACTGTTGGACAAATTCAAAACTTTACTAACAATGATTAGTGTGCTTGGCTTTCCAGAATAATGTCTCTAGTATTTTCTTTTGGTTTTTGTTCATCTTTTACAATATTCTGGGTGTGAGAAGAAATCTCAAGGTGTGGATTTGGTTTTTTTTCTCTTATTGGGACATTCTTTTGTGTTGTTTTTAAAAGTTTGACATTCTTTGAGAATTGCTTGTTCATAATATTTGACAACTTTTGTATTTGGGAATAGCTTTTTATCTTAAAATCTTATTTTAGTTGTCTATATTTGTAGTGGAGATATTTTGAAGGGGAATTCCTATTCTATTATTATTACTTTAATCTTATTATTATATACACTATTATATAGAAATATTGTTGATTTCAGACTGGAAACTGTAACTTCACTGAAGTTAGCATCCCAACTGTTTTCTTTTTTAATTTCCTATGATTTTACTAAGCAATTTGCCATTTTGTCAGCAAATAGGAATACTTTTGCTTCCTCTTTATTTATTTTTGCTACATCACTTTCTTTTACTTGTCTTATTATTATTGTGAATGCTTCCAAAATTATATGAAATAATAGTGAGGAAAGAAGATATCCTTGCCTTACCCTTTTAGTATATTACATATGATTCCAACTTTTAGTATATGATTTAGTATATGATTTAGTATTTTATTTAGTATATTATTTAGTAAATATTATATATTTAGTATGTAAAACTATAGGTTTTAGGAAGATTCTTTTAATAGTATTACAGAATCACAACATGTTTTCAAATCAAAATAATTATCCTCTGATATACAACCCCCTGGTCATCTTGAATAGCTTTGAATTATAAAACACTGCAATCTCCAAAAAATGAAAATTTTGTTTAACCTACATCATCTTCAACAGTAACACAATCACCATTACCACCACAATCTAAATTTTATCATCACAATCAGTATCATCGTTGCCATAATTTGAAAGTACAAATTACAATAGAAATGTGAATATCTGCATTTTTCCATCTCTTCATTCATAAACATCTAAAGAAAGCTTAAAAATAAATTATTTTGATAATTCTCTCCATTTTTCTTCCTTATTTACCTACTACACAATAATTTGGTATTGAAACCCATTACTCAATTCACGCAGGAGCAATTGAATAAGTTGTTATAAAAGGATGCTCTCTATAGTCTTATATGGACATAGTGGGAATAAACTTGTCTTTTCCTTTATTGTCTGACATATCCTGGGCTGATGATCTGATATTTATTCCATTCTAAGCCTGCAACACAGGTTCAAAATGTGTTGCAATGTGAGGAGGAGATAATAGTCAAGATACAACTGGGATCTACAACACTCTTAGATACTGGCTATAGCACTTATGATCTATAACTACTGAAATGCTCTAGCTATCACTAGTTCTATTTGCTACATAGCACAGTCAGAAGTTCAGGCATGAAATGAGTAATATAAGCACAAATATGAAAGGAGTGAGCTGTCACCACTGCAAACATCTTCATTTTGCTATGGGTTGAAAACTCTTTGGTGTCCTGCATAGGGACCTATGTGAGTAGTTCTTTAAGAGCAGATTCCTAAATTTATCCTTCCTCTAAACTCCATTTCTTTTGTGGATACTACAATCCTTACAAGCACCCATGCTTGCAATTCTAGAATTATCTAGGAGTGTTTTCCTTACCTTTACCTCCTTTGATTGTGTTGACTCTACATCCCAAACAGCTCATGCTTTCATACCTTTTTTCTTCACTCTTCTTCAGACCTTGATTGTCATATATCTAAGCCAGTACAATAATAGACTGATTGGAATCTCCCTATCTAGTTCATCTCCAGGCCATCTTCTACATCATTGTAAAAATAGTCATCTTAAGGAATGGGTGTGACTATATCACTCCCCTTACTCATTAACTTTAAAGGAAACAAGACACGTTCTACCTTATAGGTTCACTGACCTATCTGCTACTTGGTCAACTCTGCCTTTCATCCTGCCATCTCCTAGTGTTGTGTTTTCACACTTTTGGAATGCACTTCTTACACACAACAATGATTAGCTTCCTTCAGTGTCCAGCTTTTGTGACACCTCATATCCTAGTCTGTGACACTATCATATCTAGCAGCTTTAAATTATGCCTTGTTTTTACTTTTGTGCATGTTGTATCCACCAGCAGAATGTACACTCCTTGAGAACAGATCTTGCTTTTGTTATTTACTAGTATCATCATCAACATCATAAAGACCAACAAAAATATAATCAAATAATAATTTTAAAATTCCATCATTTATAAAGAGCTTGAGAATTTTCAAAGCACCTCACACATATTACCTCATTTGGCCTGGACAGAAGAGTCTGAAGAAGATACTCTTATTATTCTCATTTTACAGTTAAAGGTACAGTGACTAAGAGATATTAAATAACTACTACAGGGTCACATAACTACTAATATTTGAGGCAAGATTTGAACTTCGATGTTAACTTTAGGTCTGGTATTTTACCCATTGCCCTACCTATTGACCTCATATTTCTTGTTAACTTCCTTTTAAATCTCCCCAAAATAGCACAGTACCTTGTACAAAGTAGACACATTGTTTTTCTCTTAATAGTTCTGTCCTGTGATTTCTTCTGCATAGGGAATTCCCAGTAAGGAATTTCCATTTATTAATGCAGATTGGCAAGTATTCTAGAATTCATAATTTTAGAAAATTTTCTGAGGCTGCAGAGGGGTTTAGTCACTTTCCTTTTTTACTCATATACCCAGTTCATGTCAGAGGTGACACCTTCAGTCTTTCACCCTACAAGGTTAGCTCTTAATCCGTGATACCACTGAATAGAATTGAATGGAACTGAAAGCACTTTTTTGGGGACTTGGAATTTTCTGGCTTGAAAGAAGATAGAGAAGGATAGAAAAGACAGACATCATGAATAAGGAGGAAGAAGGGAAATTTACAGGGATAATTGAGGAGTAACAGGCAAATTATTTGTATTAATTACAGAAAGCATTGTGACAAATATCTAAACAGATGGGTAAACAAATAAACCCTAAAAACATCAACCTCTGCTTTGCCCAGTGATTTGCTTTCTGTTAAGTCCAAATAACTGAGCCAAAGTGTCCTCATAGAAACCTGATAACGTCAGTATAATGCCTTTGTTTGAAGAAGACTGCCAAGTTCTCTGAAACTCAAGACAGTAGTAGATGCTATTACTGGGAGCTAAGAACACATCTCAATGGTGCCAATGGCAAAGTCACTGTGTACCCTTAGGCCAGTCACTCTATTATTTTTGGACATTATATTTTCAACTAATTTATACAGTCCTTGCCACTCAATTTTTGCTTCTAAATTTCTTCTCTGCTTAGCTAGGGTCCTATCTATGACCTTACCCAGGACCCTACCCTTAGTTACTTAAGGTTGTAATCCTCTCTTTCTGTCTTAAACTAAAATTTTACCTCCTCAGTTATCTCCTGTAAGTCCTCATATATTTTACCTTTATTAATCATTGACTATATATATATGAGTTTTAAGAAGTTTCCCTCCCTCCATCAATCCCTCCCAACCCCATGCTAGGAATGGCCAACATTTGGCATATATATATGAAACCAACCACACAATACATAGTTCCATATATCAGTTCTTTCTCTGGTGGTAGATAAAACCATATTTCACAGGTCCTTTGTAGTTAATCTGAATATTCATAAAACTCAGAATAGCTTAGTGATTTACATTTATTCCTTTAAAAATATTGCTGTTACTGTATATAGCATTCTCTTGGTTCTGTTCATTTCACTCTTCATTATTTCCTACAAAAATTTCCATGTTTTTCCCTCAAAAACCAATCTGCTCATCAATTCTTATAAAAATCACATACCACAACTTATTTAGCCATTCTCTAATTGATTGGCATTCTCTTAATTTCCAGTTCTTTGCCACCATAAAGGCAGCTGTTAATATTTATCATCTTGGGAATCAAATCTAAAAGAGATATTGCTGGGTCAAAGGTTATAGAGAGTTTTCAAACCTTTTGGTTATAATTCTAGATTGTTCATCACATTGGTTATTTTTTAATGAATTATCTTCTCTTCTCAAAGAAGAGTGTCAGCTCCTTGAATATAGGGCCCATTTTTCATTTGAGTTTGCACATCCACCAGCACCTAGTATAGTTCCCTTGACTGCCCTGAACATAGTATAACAGAAGTTCACCACATTGTGTTGTAGATTATAAGTCTCTTGAGTACAGGAACTAGGTTATTTAATGTGTTTCATCTCCATCCCTTGCTATACACATAGCAGGAAATAAATTGAAATTGCTCTCTTCAAAATTGCTGATTACCTTTTAATGGCCAAATATTATGTTCTTTTTTCAATGGTCCTCTCTCTGGTCCTTTCTGAAAGTACCATTCAACAAATGTACAATAGTACACTTGTATGGATAAAGACAGGACCTGTGATTTCATTGGTCTAAGGAACTCCTTCCAATTAGGGAACTCTTTCTACCAATGAAGGTTGGAATTTCCTCCACAACCTAGTCTTAAAGAGTTATCTGAGCACAGAGAGGCTAAGTGATTTGCCAATGGTTACACAAACAATATATGTCAGAGACTGACTCAAACACAAGTCCTTCTGGCTGATTCTTTACCTACTACAACAAATAGCCATTCAGCATATAATATATAATTAAGTAAATACATATATATATATATATATATATATATGTTATGTATACATTTCTTTTCAGATCAATGTACATACCCCAAAATCTTGGAGACCAATAGTCTAGCCTGAACTCTCACCTAGTAGATGGATTCTTATAAAAGTACAAGGTTTTAGAACAAAATAGGGCATGGATGTGTAACACTTGTGATATATTTTCTGATTGTTATACTTACTTGAGATCAAGGGCTCTTGCTTAATTGGATTTAAATCCCAGGAAATAAAACTTGAACATGTATCTGTATATTTATACCTGCATACACACATATACATGTGTGTATATGTATTTTTATATGTATGTGTATTTAACACATATGCATGTGTTAAATACATTTTTCTCCTCTAGTACATGGGCTTTATCTCTCCTCTATTTTTAACTGAGAACTTTTATAGGAATGGAAGGGGAAATGAAGTCCCCTTGGCAAGATTTATGCCAAGAATAGTCCTTCAGTAGTAACTCTACTGTGTTGCCATCTTGGCATGGTCCCAAATTGTGTTCCTCCTTCAAAATGATCAAGTCAAAATTAATTAACAAGTTTTGATATTATTCCCTGTATTCTGAATCAGAATAAATATGACTAGGAGATACAGGAAAAGTTGAGTCTATATCCCCTAAAAGCAAAATATTTGTATTTTATTTGAAATTCCACTTTCTACCTATGACCCCTTTACTTCCTTATCTTTCTCTTCTTCAAACATAATAACTTTGTCTTTGCTTTCACTATTCTCTTTTTTATTAATGTTGTTTTAGTAAACATTAAATTATTACCTGTCTATTCTGCTTTATTTTCGCTTCATTGTCAAGTTCATTCATTCACTTATTTTAAATTGTTATGACTATGTAACCAATAATCCACACAGTATCTACATTTGTATATATCCTACAAGTATTTCAGACTCAAAATATTCAAGGTTAAGTTTATAGTTTTCCATGAAAAGCATATTCTTCCTTCTGATTTCATTATCACTATCATTGGTATTCAGAGACAGTGGGAAAAGGCATAGACAGCTGGCCTTTGATTTAAAAAAAATTGGGATGAACTGGATTAAATGCATCTCTGACACATATTGGGCAGAAGACCCTTGGAATATCCCTTAAAATGTCCACCCAGAAAGATCTGTAAGACTTTATGTTGCAGAGTAAATACATTAGTTCTTCATCAGGAATTATCTACATGAATGTAATTAAAAATAAAGAGAAAGGAAAATAATCCAATACAGGGAAAAACCCAATATTATACTTCCCATTTTAGAAATGATGCTTCTGTTGTTTCTTCTCACTCTCTTGCTTCTCATATCCACTTTCTAATTTCTAGCAAATCTAACTGTAAAACAATTTCCATACCTGCCCTTTCATCTCTTTTCTAACTTCCAACAACCTTGCATAGGTTCTCAGCACTGCCTGGCTGGCTAAACAATTAGCCCAGTCTTCCCACCTTCATTCTCTTCTCATAGCAACTCATTCTTCAATTAATCAATAAACAATTATTAAATGTCTACTATGTGGCAGGTATTATGATAACATCTGGGAATGCAAAAAGAAGTAAAAAATAACTGTGACCCTTAAGGAGCTCATCATCAAATGGGGGAGATAAGAAATGGACAAATATCTACAGGATAAATAGGAATTAACAGAGGAATGGAATTAGATTTAAGAGAAATTGGGAAAGGTTTCATACAGATCTCTGAATAATTTTCTTTATGCAAAAAACAGGAATTTTCATCCATTAGGTCTAATACCTTGAATGGTCTTCTACTACCTCCCAAATGATGTTCTACATTAAGTAATTGCATACTTAGTACTCAGCACAGAGTAGATACTTAATAAATGCTAGTGGACCAATGACTAATACTAAAATAAGAAAGGTAAATAATGAACATCTTCAAATGCCAGATCAAGGTTGTATCTTTAAAGCATAAAAATTGGAAGCCACTAAAAGTTTAAGGGAGGTCATTGGGATGGTCTGTCAATGATGTGAAAGGCAGACGACTGGAATCAGGAAGAAAAGTTAGGAGGCTATCAAAAGAAATCAAGCAGAAATAAGGGCATGAAAATGTAGAAGAAAAAGGCTTGAGAGTTGAACAGGTACAGTAGATATTGCAGATACCTCAGTTTCCATGTTGCCCTATAGCAATCGTTAAAGGAAATGATAATGTAAGATTGATATGATCACACATCTTTAGGAGATATTTATCCTTTGCTCCATTATATACTGAATAAGGAAGACCTATTGGTTTGGAAGACCTTGTGAGAATCTCATTTTCAAAATTTATTGAATTGTCTCGGTTTGTTCAGTTTCAGTTTTGCCCCATTTGGGGCTTTTCTTGTTGAAAATAGAGTTGGTTTGCCATTCCTTCTTCAGCTCATTTTGTTACTTTTCAGTTGTTTCAGTCATGACCCCATTAGGGGGCTTTCTATGCAGAGATACTGGTGGGGTTTGCAGTTTCCTTTTCCAGCTCATTTCACAGATGAGGCAATTAGGCAAATAGGATTAAGTCATTTACCCAGGGGCACACAAGCTTCTGAGGGCAAATTTGAACCCAGAAAGATGAGTCTTATGAACTCCAACCAGTGCTCTTTCCACTGAGCCACCTACTTACCTTCTTTTAAAGCTAATTCTGAAAAAAAATTATAATAGCAAATGATTTGAATGTTGTATTTGCTATTAGTCTCAAATAACTTTGGGCCCTGAGCAAGATTCATATTCCCTTTTGAGACATAAGGAAAAGATTAGGTTATTCTTGTTCAGATATTTTCAGATGTCCAGGAGAACTAGAACAGAATCAGAATTTTGGAGCCTGAAGAAACCAGAAAGGCAATGTAAAATACACCCACATTTTACAAAGAAAATTTCCTTTCAGAGATATGTAATGTTTGTACAGTTAGTTAGCAGTAGAGTCAAAGGTAGAACCCAGGAAACCTGATCCTAAGGCTCTTGCCCATGTACCACTTCGTCTCTATCATTTTTGACGATGATATATTGAGTGTTGCAGTCTATGCCAGCCAAACATAGATTATATAGGCGAAAACTGCCTTTGGCTTCCTCTCTTTCCTCCCTTCCAATATCCAGAGCCAGGCAATGATTATCTTTGCCATTTCCTTCTCTTTCAGTATCCTTCTCCAAGTACTTTCAGTGTGAGCATTCTCAAGAGACAGTGTATAAGCCTATCCTTACTAAAGTGTGAATGACTGAAAATTAATTGCTTCCCTGCCCAGAGAAGAGTTGAATTTTAACAAAAGGCTTTTAAAGATGCAAACATTCTACTAGAAGCTAAAAACTCTCATGATAGAATTTTAGGGAGTATGAGGGGACATACATAGAAGAGCTTTTTAACTTTTATAAAAATAAATTTCTGACTAGTGGAATTTTAAATCTATCTGACTAAAGGACAAATTGACTTTCTAGTGACATTAGAAGTTGTCTATTTTTGAAAATGTTCAAGCAGGGATGATAGAAAGAGGGAAGAGGCTTCATGATCACCTGTCAGGGCTGTCGCAATAGTACTACTATTTGGTAACAGGTTGGAGATGACCTTTAAAGTCCCTTATGACACAATTTTGAGGGATAATTAAAAACATTTCTTTTGCTTCACAAATCAGACTATGCAGGTGACTGTCTATCTTGCCATTACATAAGGCTTATTTATACATAGCAGTGTCTCATGCTTCAAATACTTAGTGGATATATGATTTGAAGTATTTATTACTCCTTAATTCAGTACAGGGGTCAGCAAGTTATCAGAAAAAAAGAAAGTTTAAGTGTCAAGAATAAGATGACACAACTAGTTGATGGTAGAACCAGGATGAGAACCTATACTCTGGTTCCACCAGGCCAGACTAGAGTTTCAAATATAGCCTCAGACACTTACTAGCTATGTGACTCTGGGCAAGTCACTTAAGCCTATTTGCCTCAGTTTCTCATATGTAAAATGAGTTGGAGAAACAAATGCTCTCCAATATATTTTCCAAGAAAACCCCATAGGGGCTAATGAAGAATAAGATATGACTCAAACAACTGAACACCAACATAGTTAATATTTTGTTTAACTTTATGGGGTTGTCATTCTTGTCTGTGCTTTAGTAGATAATCTTCATGAGTTTCCATGTTCGAAAAATACAATATTTTCTTTTCAACCTCGAGTTAATGCTACTTAATCATAATTAACCTGGTCTTCAAATGAAAGATTATTTTTATATCATAGAAAGACCACTACTTGAAGACTCTGCACCTTGATGGAACTCAGGATGTGGTCTTTGTTGGCATGACATTGGAGTCCTCATGGTGAATACTATGCCAAAATGATGTATTGAAGCAGGATTTTAGTGGAAGTATATGATATGAAAATCTGAAAAGATTACTATAAAAGCTCCCTTTTATTAAGTTGATCACACATTTTATGACTTTTCTTGGAATTATCAGTTATCTGCTTATCAGAGTTACCCATGTCACTGCTCCTATATGTTGGGGTCATTGTTAATGATTATACAGCATTTATGAAACAAAGAGAAGCACTGCTCTGATGCTAACACCACTTGTTACAAGCATGAATTCTGGACAAAGATTGATGTGGGAGCTAATGTTTGGTAAAAAACAATAAATTGCTCATACTAATTCTTCTCAGAGGGAGAATGAGTGTTATTGGGTGAACTGCTGATTTTGTGCTCCTTAGGAAAATGGTATAGATTTAGCATATAATTAAAAATATTTTCTGTATTTTCTCTGACTTTATTTTTTCAATTGGTAATCGTATATACTGAATTTGTATATGTTGAGTTCTAGTTAAAAGAAAGTCCTACTGTACTTGAAATATAATGAATGTTTAATAAATATTACCTACCTCATTTAAAAAAGATTTTTGTTGTCTTGGTTCAAGTCATATGACATTAATTAGAATGAACATTACAATTCAACTTTCCTGATTCCTAGACTAATACTCATTATACTTACACTATTTTCTCCCTTTGCAACTAAATGTTGACTATTCCCTACAGAAATTATATACAGAAGAACCCTTTTATCTTCATGTTCTCACTTTTTAATCTCTTGCCATACTCAAGGTATCCATCACTCATTTTAAGAGACTCCACTTTATGGCAGAGCAAAAGTTGAATTATTTCCAGAGAAATTATGGGCCAAACTCTTCCAAAACATGGCCCCAAATAATTCTGGAATAAAACAATTAGAAAATACAATTTATGAGGATATCTAATCTCAGTTCTTGCTATTCTGAATAAAAGAACAAGGTCACATGGGACTTCACATTCCTAGGACTTAAAAGCTCAGATTGTGCTAGATATCATGAGGTAAGTTTGTTGAGTTAAGGCAAAGTCAGTAAACCTTAGAAACAGAATGGTGTGGCAGAATAAGAACATAGGTTCTCATCCTGCATCTACTATCAAATAGCTGTATCATCTTATTCTTGACACTTAAACTTTCTTGGCATCAGGCTCCTCATTCTCAAAATGAAGAGGCGGAATGTGCCAATCTCCAAACCTCTTTTAACTCTAAAGTTCATAGTTCATATGTTCATATGTTAGAACTCAGCCCCCACACTTTCCCATTTCAAGTGCAAGCCATCATGGAAGTTGGATCCTTGATAGAGAACCTAAGCTTTACCCCTCCCACTTCTGTCCCAAAGCTCAAAATCTATGCCTTTTTGAATCTATGACCTAGGAAAATGATTGTGTGCCTCTGAGGGTATGCACATGGCAATACCAGGGCTGGTGCAGAAGGGGTGTTTGTTGATGGGTTACACAGTGAAACTTCTCTTTTAAGTAAGCAGCCTCTAGCTTCCCACCAAAGATTTTGCTGCAAACCTGAGCATGGGGAAGGCAGGTCTATAGCCACAGAGGAGACTCCATTTGATTCCCTCTCATCTCTCATCGTGAAGATTCAACAAGAGTAGGTCACAGCCTTGCTTCTTGGCACTCATTTCAGAGTCAAGCTACTTAGTATGCAAAACACTCAGAAAAGGTTAAACAAGTTTCTGATAAATTAATTGACACAATTGCTGTGCTGAACATATCTGAAAATGCCACATTAGCAGCATGCTGATGAGAGCATGGGCCCTTGCACTACTCTTTCATGGTTCCAATTCATCACATGCAAAACTCCGTGTGGCGCAATGACCTTGCCTTATTCATGGGAGTGATGGTTGAGATTAGGGAGGGATGGGGTGTGCTTTGGGGGGAAGGTAGGTGAGCAACTATGGAGGTTCCTATAAGCTCACACATTGCTTTATTATGATTAAGGCAAAAGTGTCTCTTTGGGATCCAACCCTGGTGAGAAAGAGCTTAAGCAATGCATAGCTATGCCTCAGGAGAGAGGAAAGTGACTCATATCTAGGAACTGGGAGCATGTAAATATGTCCAGAGTAGCTCAGACTCAGTTATCTGGGTTCACTGTGTTACACTTACAGATGGATGAGGAAGAGTGCCTGACAAATACCAATTGTGCTACTTTTTGGATGACCATTGGCATTAATCAACAATCAGTCGACAATTATTTATTGCCATTTGGTAAGCAGTGAAGAAACAAAGGAAAAAAATCTCTGTGGATCTCAGTTTCCTCAAAACCGGCACACAGTGCCCCAATGCTCAGCATAGTGTCAGATATGTAGTAGGTGCTTAATAAATGTTCATTGTTTGATAGATGTTTTGTGCCAGTTACTCCATAGTGCCAATCTACAATGAGGCAGCAGATGAGTATTGGACCCTGAGTCCAGAATGATTAATGATTCTATGATTATGAAGAAGTCACTTAGCTTCTCTATACTTGTTGGCACCAGAGTAAGGAAGATTCAAATTTAGATTCTGACCCTTTTCAAATTCTGAAACTTGCTTACTCTGTAACTCTGGACAAGTCATCTAAAATCACTCATCCTCAGTTTCCCCCTCTGAAAAACTAGGAAAATACTGGCACTTACCTTTCCAGGTTGTTATGAGGAGCAAAAGAAAATACATATGCTCATACAAATACAAAGTATATAGAAATAAATATATATGTTTTCTATATATATGAATGCACATACATATATGCATATGTATACATATTAAACACATGTGTGTCTTTATGTGTGTGTGTTTTTGCAAATTTTATAGTGCTGTAATAATGTTTATTGTTGTGGTTGTTATTGTTATATGTTCATATTTTTATTCAATCATTTCAGTCATGCCTGATTCTTCATTACTCCACTTGGGAGTTTTCTTTGGAAATGGAGAGATTTGCCATTTCTTTCTCCAGCTCATTTTATAGATGCGGAAGCAAAATCAAAAGAATTAAATGACTTATTCAAGTTCATATAGCTAGTAGGTGCCGCCTGAGGTCAAATTTGAACTCATGAAGATGAGTCCTCTTGACTTCAGGTCTAGCATGCTATCCACTACACCATCTAGTTACTGTATTTTGATTATATTATAAATTTACATACATATAGTATCTGTATGTAAATATGTGCATAAATGTGTATAACATATATGTATATATTTCATGTTTCTGAGTTAATTAGAGGTGAGACTATATCTGTGTATTTAAAATGAGTTCACTTCTAATGGCTTGGCCCATTCAGCTTCTAATTCCTCAAATTGTGTTGGAATGACTTGGATGGCATGTAAACATAGGTAAGGCATGCCAGGTTTAAATTTACGAGGTCATAGAAGCATTTCACCAAACAAAAGTGTACTGTCAATAATAAAGATATATATCACTCAAGTCTGACAACAACCTTGGGAGCTAAGTGTTACTTATCATCCCACTTTAGAGACAATAAAACTGAGGCTAAGAGAGTTCAAGTGGCTGTCTAAAGGGCATAAAGCTAGTAAGTGACTAAAGCAGGATTTGAATAGAAGTCTTCTTTTTATCTTTTTAAACCCTTCCTCCTGTCTTAGAATCAATATTGATTCTGAAGCAGAAAAGTGGTAAGGGCTAGGCAATGGGGGTCAAGTGACTTGCCCAGGGTCACAGAGCTAGGAAGTGTCTGAGGCCTGATTTGAACCCTGACTCTCAATCCACTGAGCCCCTAGAAGTCTTCTTAATTCTAGGTTTAACACTGTATACATTATGACACTGACCTATGGGCAGAGCCCTTTGTTCAAAGGAGATACATAAAATTTCTATGCAACAGGACTTGGCCTTCTGGAGCTTACAATCTAGAAGGTAGACAATATGTAAATGCTGATAAGTATATTACATAAAAGAGCATAATAAGCACATGAGGCAGGCCAAAGCAAAGTGCTATGTCAAAAACTGAGGAGGTCATTTATGACCTAGATTGTTTTGGTGTTGGTGATGACAATGTTGTTGTCACTATCTAGGTAAGGCACTAGAATTAGGGATTTAGTCAATCATTATAGAAAGAGATTTGGAATTAGAGGACCTCAATTTCAATACCATATTAACAAACTTAGAAGACCAAGTGGTCAGAATGCCTAAGAATCAGGAAGTGTGACACAGTCGGGGTAATTGAATTGCCCAGCTAAGAGGGGTTTATCCTATGCCCTGTTTTAGAGTGAATTCTGGGTGTGAGTGGCCCTAGGCTCCAAAGTGCTGATCAGGGCAAAAAGAAGATAAGAAGAATGCTGCAGAATCTTCCCCTTGGCTGAGGCAAGCACTAAGATAATAGGATTCCCTTACAGCTCCATCCACAATCTCCTTTAAGTGCAAATTCTCAAATAAATGTGATTGAACCTAAAGGTGTTAAACCATCCAAATGAAAAAAGGAGCATTTTTTCAGAATTATTTGGGTGTTTTTTCAAGAGACAGCAGTACCCTCCAGAGAGACATTTTTCTTTGATCATTGCCTGGACTAAGTACTATAGCTCTTGCTTTCCAAGACCTTAACTATAGACATGCTTTTGGATTTCTATAAAAATAGGCTTCACAGAGTTGGATTTTTTTAAACTTGTTGCTCTTTCCCAATACTACAATATATTTTTTTCTTTTTAAAGACTTTTGATATAAAGCTATAGCAGACACTCAACAGAATTAATATTTTGATGATTCCTATTGTTTTCTTGATCTCACCTCTTTGGAGCAGTTGAAACAACTCAAAGATGTTAACTTCCTATATCCTTCTGGCCCTTTTCAATGAGTTTCAAAGACATTTCGTTAATATCTAAACTTGAACATCACCATTGGGAGTATGATCCTTATTGAAAATTCCTTTTTTGCAAATAAGAAAACTAAGAGCTAAACAGACTTTTATTCAGAAATTTAGCATCTCTGGTATCAGCCAAGACAACATAATTCAGCACTCTTCTGATCTTGATTCCACACTGTCAACTGGACTTTGTATGTAGAAGTGACCTAGTTTGTACATCAGCCTTACAGAGAAGAAGCTTCTAGTGGTGTACTGTGGGGCTATGCTGATGTTCTTCTTCTATTAAAAGTGTTGTCAATGGCATTGAAAAAGACATTGATGGCAAGCCTACTAAATTCATGGATGACATAGAACAAGAAGCACCAATTAAGTCATAGGATGACACAATATGTATTGGTACCAACAGGCTAGAATGAAGGGCCACATCTAACAAGGGTAACTTAATAGATAAGAAGATAACCTTGTGCTAACATCTTCCTGTTTTGCATCAACACAAACAAGCAGGTAACTGATATATTCAAAACTATGAGTAGACTCTAAGACCTAGCAAGTTTTAGCAAGCCAGAAAGTTTCATGCAATCTATATTAAAATATGAGGAGTAGTACTCTGGCATCAAGGAAATGAAAACAAAGTGAGTCTCTATCAATTGAGAATGGCTAATCAATCTATGGCATATCAGTGAGTTCCTTGTAACTATACTGAATCATGGAGTGCATGGATTTTTGGATTGGAAGATAGACAAGGAATCCTGATTTGGAAAGGAATTTCAATTTGATTGCCCTTAAGATTTTTTCTAACTAATAATGAGATATCATTACGGGATGAATATTAGACATTCAAAAACGTGAAAAAAGTTGTATGAACTGCTACAAAATTGAATAAATAGGGCCAAAAGGACAGTTTGTAATGATGAAAAGTATGGAAAAAGGAAGCAGAATTCCTAGCTAGTGGAAATCCAGTGATGATTCTATAAATAATGAACTTCACCTCCTTTTTGCCAGAGAGATAGAGATCAATTAGGTCAAACCATTGACACAAAGTAACAACCATTATGGTTTGGTTTTCTCCCTAACCATTTAGGTCCTTAGAAGGACTCAACCTGGAGGAGAGAAGATGTCACCCACTCTGCAAGAAATAATTATGAGGAAAGGCAAAGCTAACCAATAAAGCACATTTTAAAAAAAGAAAAGGAAATATTGAAGGATAGAGAGAATGTAAGAAGTGATAGTAGAACGAGAAAGTGAGGGCAGAGAGAGTCAGCATATCAGCTGTATGTTTTATAGGCACAGAAAAACAAAATATGGCCCTGATCCATAAAAGAGAAACAACCAGGTTTGCTCCTTGTTCATGAGATTATTCATCCTAAATATGGTATTAATGGGACAAATACTGTTAGCTATGAGTTTGGGCATTTATTACCTTCCAAAGGGAGACAAAATCAGGATTCTCAAAGTCTCCCCTTTAACTTTATCAAGATTATCAGACTTTTCTGATCAATCCTGCCTCCCTTAAAATAGTAAAAATATTACAAGGTCAAAAAAAAGAGATTAAAGGAGGGGTTAATTAGTGGTATTATAAAGTTATTCAAAGGGGATTAGAGATAATAAAGTTTGACAAAAGATCATTGGATTTCATGAATAGGAAATCACTGATTATCTTGGACACAAAAGTTTCTATAAAGTCATGGAACCCAGATTGTTAGGAGTTGAGAAATGACTGGAAGGTGAGCAAATGGAAATGAATGGAAGTTCATACAGTGAAATTTGACAGATGAAAGTGACATAGGAGAGAAGTTCAGAACTATAGTAGGATCAAGTAAGGTGTTTTATTTACTATTTTTTAAGTTAGAGGAACATATTTTAAATCTCACTGAAAGAAAACCCCCAAATATATAGAATAAGAGCATACATCATAATCCTCAAAGCTCAAAATCCTCAAATCCTCAAAATACTTCTAGCAAGCACTTGCCATTAGTATTATTCTAAAAATAGAATGAAAATACTTAGTTCTGCTGGTTTCTCCACTGAACTTAGCAAATTTTTCTTCTCTTAAATAACCTTATTCTGAGAGTGAATAGCCACATGTGCGATTCAATATTAGGGACAGCAGTATTCCAATATGCCTTCATTTTCTTCTAGGACTAACAGTACAGTACACTATTTTGGCAACAATGGAAGATTCTGCAAAGGCATTAATTTTCAGTTAAAAGACTAATTTGCAAAAATGCAATTATAATAGGAGCCTCTGGTGATGCTGTCTGAATCAAAGCATATTTACTCAAAGAAGTAGTTGAGTCTCCCTAGACAATAACAGTAGAAGATACCTTATGATCTCTAAAAAACAATGTGACTGAAGTTCTCCCAACACCAGAAAAAAAATCATCCTTCCAAATTAAGTCATTTTTGAAGAATTCTGTTACATCCTCTATTTATGGTCAGTAATGGAATTAACTTACAAAAATGTAATTTTTCTGTATTCAGACACAGACATTTTCAAATATTTGAAGGGTTGTCATGTAGAAAAGAAATTAGACTTGTTCTGTGTACCCCCACAGGGAAAATTATCATAAATTACAAGAAAATAGATTTCAGCTTAATATGAAGAACTTTCTAAAATTCTGCCAGCCAGAAAAAAAACACACTTTTGTAAAGTTGTGAGTTTCTAATTACTGTGTTCAAGCAAAGAATGGACTATTGCCTGACAAGGAAGATGGGAAGATATATGAGGAATTACTGCTTTGGAAAGGAATTTCAATTTGGTGACCTCTAATTTTTCTATAATATAGATAAATTAGTTTTTTAATAACCGCCATTTTGATACTGTGAGATAGATAGATAGATGATAGATGATAGATAGATAGATAGATAGATAGATAGATAGATAGGTAGATAGATAGATAGAAATACACATATGTAACACTATATCTGAAGACCTAAATATATATATGTGTGTGCATGTGTATATATATGTATATATGGAGAGATAGACAGAGCAGAGAGATAGAGAGAGGGATATAGAAATCTTGACACATTTCCACATATATCTTCTGTAATAAATTTGTACTATAGAATCACAGAGCCTCTAGAGTTAAAAAGAACAACAGTGGCTATGACAAGTTCTGATCTCAAATCTTCTTGGAAACTTCCAGTAGGGTAGCAAGTGAAGTGATGGGGTTGTCAGGTATTTCCTTCGACAGGAGGAACTTCACTTTTCATTAATTCTACAATTTTACACACACAAAAAAAATATTTATACGCACATGTAAGGGATGTGTACATTTGTATCTCTTGACATGATTTTTAAAAAATCTAAAAGTAATGCTACACATGGACAATGGACAGAACTGAACTGAAACGGAGATATCTGGAAAATAGTGTGATATTTTAATCACAAACTGCTTGGGGTGTAAAAAAATCACCTTTTTGATAGCAATATTCAGTTTGTAATTCTTTATGACTGTCAATCATGTAACATTATGATCTGAGAAAAATCAAAATTGCAGGTAACTTAAGGAGCTACCAAAAGATTCCTACTGGATCCAAGTAGACTGGAACTTACTATCAGAAATGGCCTGTGTGTGAGAAGTAACATAAAAAAAACTCCCATCAGTAACACATGTTTGAAAATGGAGAATGGACAGACAGGCAGTGAGTGTTAGGGATAATGGACTATCCCAGTGTTATATTGAAGACTGAATAGCAACAACAAAATCAAAAAGTAGCAAAAACAAACAAACAAACAAACCAACAAGGCACCTAAAGCATTGAGTAATTCATGTTTTGAGGATTTAGAAACAAATCTCTGCAAAATTTCACATTGAATGAAGTCATGAATTGATGGATTATCACCCACATATCATACATACATTGATGAGAACATGGGTTTTAGTTTCATTTGTCCACAAAAGAGTTAAATATTTTCATCAGAATATTTTAAGGCTAAAGAAAACATACACTCATACTCACATAATACATCTCATTACCATCACACTTAGTCCCATCATTTGCTAAGGCAGGTTTCAGGTTATCTTCATTATATTATGTAAATATATAGACAGAAAGATGAGATTTATATTTAAATATCATTTACCCTATTCAAATGTATATTCCTTGAAGGCAATCAATAAACATTTATTAAGTACCTACTATTATATCTTTTTCTTCTTTGTATCCAAAGCACATTTTAAGTTCTTGATAGATGCTGACTGATTAACTGACAGTCTCACCAATACCATTTTCACTAACATCACAAGTTTGTCCTTGGGATGTGCCAAAATTTTTCTTCTATCTGTCATCAGGTTTGGTGAGGATATAGATTTCCCTTTGTGTATCCTGAATCTTTAGATAACTCTCTGCAAAATAGTATAGAACAGTGATGATGAATCTTTTAGGGATGGAGTGCCATGCCCCACCACCAGAGACCATGTGCTTGCCTCCCTCTTTACCTCACACAGAGGAGGGAGAAATCACTCATTGGGCTGCTTGGCAGAGACATGGGTGAAGTGAGGAATGTCCTCAGATAGTGTAGAGAGGGGGAGGAGAGTGACCTGAACTCTACACTCCCTCTAGCTCTGCCATCTGTGTGCTGCCCACCTTTCCTGCTGTGTGCTCCCATTGGAATGCTGAGCAGAGGGGTGGGTGATGTGAAAAAATTTCTTCAGGCTTGGTGGATAGGGGGAAGGGAACAGCTCCACCACAGTCCTACTGCCTTTCTAGTATGAACTCTGGAAAATTTGGGGGGATGGCAGGATGCATGCCCACTGAGAGCACTCTGTGTGCCACCTTTGGCAATGTGCCCATTACTGGTATAGAGAGACTATCATCCAGTTAATTTTCTAGTTATGTTCAACTCTTTATCATCTCATTTGTAGTTTTCTAGGAAAAAATATTAGAGTAGTTTGCCATTTTCTTCTCCAATTCATTTTTGGATGAAAAAAACTGAAGCAGACTGGGTTAAGTGACTTGCTCAGGACCATGCAGCTAATAACTGAAGCTGTATTTAAAATCAGGTCTTCCTGATTATAGGCCTAGTGCTTCATCCCCTGAGATACCAAGATGCCCCTTCCTAAAATTTAGAGCTGTCCAAAAATGGAATGAGTAGACTGGGGGAAGTAGGGCAAAGGGAGAGTTTCTCATCACTAGAAACCATAAAATAGAAACTAGATTGTTAGTTCCCAGGGATGTTGTACAAGATGATCTCAGAGTTCCCCTCTGATTCTAAGGTTTTCTGATTCTTGGATTTTTAGTTTTTAGATTAGATGATTTATATGGGTTATTTTAGTTCCAACATTCTTTGAGTCCTCATTTAAGAAGATAAATCACTAAATGACTCTTCAATTACGTAAACAAAGGCCTCTAGATTCCAAAATCAATTTATCTTTAGTCAAATCACCAGTATGTTAAAAGTCTAAGTGCCTAGATTATAAACTTATACCTACCTCTATTTTTCTTGTTACTTTACTTGACTATAAACCCCATAAGGACAGGTGCTTTTTTATTAACTAAATCTTTTATTATTTTCTCCGTATAGCATTCTGAACCTAGTAGATGCTTTTAAAATATTCAACTTATTAAATATTCAGCAATATTTCAAAATATTCAAGGAAGGAAGGGCAGTAGCAGTCTTTTTTGCACTGGCAATATGAAACAATTGAGAGGAGGCTAGTTTGAAAGAATATGAATTAGAACTCTGATTTAGGCACATAAATTTGTAAACTTGAACAAATCACTTTAATTCTTAAAGCAGTTAAGTGGTATAATAGATATATACAACCCTACCCACTACTATCATGTGAAATGCAATTCAAATATTTACAATGATTTAATCTTTTATTTCTATTGTTTTGAAATGTGTGACTATCTCAATATAAAAACTTCACCATAGGTAATTTTGCAGAAATGTCCAACTTTGTACAGAATATGAATCAGACCAAAGCTCCTTTCATTGCTTTTAGGGAGTAGGTCTAGTTGTTCATTTAGAAAGCCAAGGACTGAGAAAGTATAAAAAATGAAGATCGTTCTTGCTGATGTCTAGGTTTGGGCAATAGATAGGGACCACATTAGAAAAGATGCTCCTCTTAAATGAAGAGGGTTAAACAAATGCTGAGCTGATGAGAAGTTGGTGGCTTCAACAGGTATTACATATAGTTTGGCTATATTTAATCTTCTGGGGCTTGCCCTTGGCTAGTCACATTAGAACATGTAAGGATCCATTGGAAGGGAAGTTTGTTAGAAATAGTAATGCTTCAGACTATCATCTGCACTGATCCTTCAGCAGGGAGAGTAGGTCAGGAACTTATTCCTCAGGTTGAACCCTTGGTCAGAAAGGAGGGTCCCAAATTAAAGTTATTGTAAGAATATTTTTTAAAAGTCATATATTTCACTAGTGGAAGATCATTGTAAATAGGTCAAATTTCCTACCTTGGAGTTCCTAGAACCTTAAAAACTTTCTTCATCTGGAAAAATTTCTGATTTCCCTTGAAATAGGGGCTTCTAAGTTAAAAGCTCACCAAATATGCAGTCTACTGAACACATGTCTATTACAGTGAAATATTCCTTTGCTCCAAGTAAGAGTTCTGGGGTCCTGTACCAAAAGTCCTTCACTACCTCCATGTAGGCTTTCTCTTTTTAAACATTTAATTTAATTAATTAATTTAGAATATTTTCCATGGTTACAAGATTCATGTTCTTTCCCTGACCTCCGCCAACTCCCCTCCCATAGTTGACCTGCAATTCCTCTGGGTTTGACATATCATTGATCAAGACCCATTTCCATACCATTATTATTTGAACCAGGGTAATCATTCAGAGTCTATATCCTCATCAACCCTTGTCACTGAGCAGTTGTTTTTCTTTTGTGTTTCTATTCCCACAGTTCTTCATCTGAATGTAGATAGCATTCTTTCTCATAATTCCCACAGAATTGTCCTAGATCATTGCATTGCTGCTAGTAGAAAAGTCCATTACAATCAATTTTACCACTGTGTATACTTCTTTGTGTGTACTTTTTTCCTGGTTATGCTCCTTTCACTCTGCAACAATTCCTGGAGGTTGTCCCAATTCACACGGAATTCCTCCAGTTCATTATTCCTTTGAGCACAATAATATTCCATCACCAACATATACCACAATTTGTTCAGCCATTCCCCAATTGAAGGGCATCCCTTCATTTTCCAATTTTTTGCACCACAAAGAGCACAGCTATAAATACTTTGGTAAAAGTCTTTTTCCTTATGATCTCTTTAAGATAAAATCCAGCAGTGCTATGGCTGGATCAAAGGGTAGGCAATCTTTTAATGTCCTTTAGGCTTAGTTTCAAATTGCCATCCAGAATGGCTGGATCAATTCACAACTCCACCAGCAATGTATTAATGTCCCAATTTTGCAACATCCCCTCCAGCATTCATTACTTTCCTTTGCTGTCATGTTAGTCAATCTGCTAGGTGTAAGTTAGTACCTCAGAGTTGTTTTGATTTGCATTGCTTTGCTTATAAGATATTTAGAACACTTTTTTCATGTATTTATTGATAGTTTTGATTTCTTCATCTGAAAATTGCCTAATCATTATCTCTTGCCCATTTATCAGTTGGAGAATGGCTTGATTTTTTGTACATTGCATTTAGCTCTTTATAAATTTGAGTAATTAGACCTTTGTCAGAGTTTTTTTGTTATGAAGATTTTTTCCCCCTAATGTGTTGCTTTCCTTCTAATTTTGGTTGCATTGGTTTTGTTTGTCATGTAGGCTTTCAATAGGGAGCCAAATTCTCTGGCAGGCTAGGATCAAGAACTTTTGAAATGCTCTGTAACAGCGAAGTAGTTTAGAAGGCTTTAGGTCATGATGAAGGATCTAGTTGCCATGAAGATGCTTCAACCCCTGAAGGAGCTATATCATTAGCATCTTCACTTCCCCAGGCAGGAAGCTCCATGTTCTCCATGAGGCTCTGGAGATCATCCTCAATGTAATTCATTATGATATATGTTCTTATTCCTGCTAACTTTAATTTCATTCACATACAGTGACAATGTTTGGGTACTGGGTTCTCAGCATGGTATTCATTCCCCTGATGGAGATAATCAGGAAGCCTTCTTTATTTCTTTTCCACTTTCAGTGGTTTCAAAGGCACAATTTCATTAGTCGTTGCATCCATTTCCCTGTATACCATATAATATATGCTTCCCTTGATTCTGTTTAGACACTGAAATTCTTCTAAACTGACAGCCCTGGAGGGCAGGGAGGTATTTAAACAGTTCCTGTTTCAGCTGGATGGAAAATAAAGCTGGAGAGTTGGTTACATAATCTTCTTTTATCATGGAGTAGTATTGCAGCATCCCTTCTTCCACTTCTTCACCTTCTTTGCTGTCTTCCAAATGTTGGTCAAACCTTGACTCTAACAACTAAGACATTGCTTCCATTGTCTTGCTCTTCCTCTTTGTTTTTTCCTTCACTCACTTCTTCAGCAGACTGTTTAAATACTTCCTCATGATTGTTTCCTGTCTCCTTCTCCTCTTCTAATTTCTCACTGCTGCTCTCATCTTCTTTCTCCTTGGATTCAGATCCTGACTGCTGATAAGGTCTCAGTTGAATTGATCTTCCTCTCACTATTGCTATTATCATGTAAGTCATTAAAGAGATGCCTCTATTCTAGTTACTCTTCTTTGACAGGTTTCCTGCCACCCCCTTGCTTAAATCTCTCTCACTGCTGGCATAATGAAATTTGACTACAGTGACACTTTTACTTTTTCTCCATGGTCTTCTCACACTAATCTGTGATTTGTAAAAAAATTTTTCTTCTGGTCTTTCATTCTTTGAATCTCTAATTAGCCAGTCTCTCTCAATCCTTCTGTTTCCTTTACTCCTTCTGCTGCTTCCTCATCTTTGGTTTTTACTCCAGCTGTTCAAGATGATGCCTCTACATCCTGGAATGTTCTGGAGCAATCTTCCTCCTTTTTCTGCCTTTCCCATCCTCCCTGTGCTTTATGCAATTCCTCCATATGCCTTTTCCATTCATGTTTTAGCTCCCTTTCTTTCACCCTGGTATGCTTCCTCCCTTTTCTGAATGACTGTGACGTTGCTGAGGTTTCTTTTTCCTTTTCTCATCTTTCCTGTGATGAGCTTTTTCCTTATGTGACAATTCCTGGAGTTTTCTGATGGCTAAAGAAACATCTTCTCCATCACTGTCTTCCACAGTCTTTCTTCCAATAAAATGGATTCCTGATTTTTATCTCCACACTGTCATTTTTAAGCTTCCCCTCTTCAAGGGAATCCTGCTCATAATCTGGATAATGAGAATTTTAATGGGCTTCATCTATGCCTTTTCTTCTTATTCCTTCCCTGGTATTTTTTCCTGAAGAATGTCACCTAAGTTTTCATTTTTCAAGAATCTTTTTCATTAAACATTTTAGTTAAGAAACACACAGTGCTTATTGCTGCTGCTCCTGCCACACCTTTAAACTACCAGACCAGAGACTGAGAACCAGCTCCAGTTGCAGAAGTACATCTATTCTGGACATCCAAGTGAACATGGCTGCAGTTTAGATACAGGAATCTACCTCTCCTCAGTGCCAACCAATATAGACTACCTCAAAAGTAAAAAAAAAAAACGGAATTCATATGAATGAAGGGTCTCCACAATAGGGCACGGCCTTGAAGGTACATGGGATTTGGACATTTCTACACTATAAGGGGGTAAAAGAGCTTCCACGAAAATGTGAGCTGATATACCCTCCCCCAACCCACCTACAGAGTCAGTGCACTAGACTCAGATCCAGAGCATGCTAGAGTCAGTGAGTGAGGGAGGGGCACTTCTAGGTCACTGGAAGCTGACTAAGACCACAAAAGACCTACCCCTGAGAGCAGGTAGACTTGAGACCCCAACAGGTGGAAGAGCTCAGACCTTGGTCAGAGAGATAATGCAGAGAAGGGCTGCAAACAATAGAAACTATAGTGACTTGAGAGGTGGCTCCAGGCAAAAACCTTGCTACTTAGCACCATCAACCAATAGCCTGCTCTCATCACTCAGACTCCTGACTGGAAAAGGAAGGAAAAACCAGCTTAGCAATGACAAATAATGCCCAGAAAAATACAACTTCTAACCACCAAGAACATCAAGAAGAAACCTTTGACCCTGGATAAATTTTATGGAGAAAAAATCCAGACTACAGAGGAAACAGCAGAGGATGATGGACAATTAAAGATATCCAAACCTTCCCAAAAAAAGAGTATTGGCCACAAACTCTTGAAGAATTTAAATCTGAGATTTTGAAAAAAATGGAGGAGTTTTGGCAAGAAGAGTTGGAAATAGTTCAAAAAGAAAATAACAGTCTAAAAGACAGGAACCCCAATTGGTGAAAGAAGCCCAGAAATCAAATGAAATTATAAATAAGTTGGAGAATACAGTTAAATATCTGGAAGTCATGAAAAGCAGGATAGACCACACCAAAAAGGAAAATCAAAAAATTATAACATAAAATCAATCTTTAAAGACCAGAATTGGGCAGTTTGAAGCCACTGATCTCAAAAAAACAGCAAGAATTAAAAAAGCAAAGTCAAAAAACTGACAAAATAGAAGGAAACATGAAATATCTCACTGAGATGGCTGATCATGAAAACCAGTCTAGAAGAGACAATTTGAGAATCATTGGTCTACCTGTAAATCCAGAAATAAACAGAAATCTAGACATCATACTACAAGAAATTATCCAAGGAAACTCCCCTCATATTCTTTAACAAGAGGACAAAATAGACATTGAAAGACTTCACAGAACACCCTCTACACTCAGTCCTCAAACAACAAACCCCAGGAATGTCATTGCAAAATTCAAGATCTTCTGAGCTAAGGAGGAAATTTTACAAGAAGTCAGAAAGAGACAATTCAGATATCAAGGAGCACCATTCAGTATTACACAGATCTTACAGCTTCCACACTAAAAGAATGCAAGCCTTGGAATATGATATTCAGAAAGGCAAGAGAAATGGGTCTTCAAGCAAGGATCACTAACTCATCAACACTGACTATATACTTCCAGAGGAAAGTATGGGCATTCAATAAAATAGATTTCCAAATATATTTGTAAAGAAAAGACCAGAACTAAGTGGAAAGTTTGATATCCAAACAAAAAAATCAAGAGAAACATGAAAAGGTAAATAACAAGGAATGAGGAAAGCAAAAATTGTTTTATTCATATTTTCTTCTATAAGGGCTTCAATAAGATGAAATTACTTAAATTAATATATGGAAAATGTTATTTGTAACTCTCAAAAGTTATATTAACTATTAGAGTATATAGAAGAATCATTAATAGGTAGAGATTGTAGTAAGAAGTGCCCTATGATGATATGTAAAGAAAAAGAAAAAGGGAGGGGGGAATAGAAGATGGCACCAAAAGAAACTTGAAGGAACAAGATAAATAGGACAACCTATGTCATACAAAGAGGCACATAGGAAGGGGAGGGAAAGAATACTATTATAAGGAAAGGAAGAGAGTGCTAATAGATAATACTTAAACCTTACTCTAAGTGAAATCAATTCTTAGAGGGAAGAGCATCTAGATCCCTTGGGGTACCAAATTCTATCTTACCCTATAGGGAAAGTGAGAAGGGAAAACCAGGGTCGGGAGGACAGAGTGGAGCAGGAAGTACAAAAAAGGAGATAAAGGGAAGGGGGAGGGAATTTAATGGATCCTAAAATATAAGAAGAAGGAAACAAAAAGGGAGGGGCAGAAAGGGAAGTGTAAAAAGGTTGGGGTTTAGGGGAACTGATTAAAAGAAAACCATGGGTTTAAAAGGATATAGGAAAGAAGAAAGGGTAGAATTAGGAAGGTATCAAAATATTGGGGAATACACAAGCGGCAATCTTTGAACAAGAGTGAGATGAACTCACCCATAAAACAAAAGCAAATAGCAGAATGGATTAGAAAACAAAAAACTACCATATGTTGTCTACATGAAACACACATGAGGCAAATAGACACACACAGGATGAGGGTCAAAAGCTGGAGCAAAATTTATTGGGCTTCAAATGAGAAAAAGAAGAAAGAGTTGCAATCATGATATCTGACAAAGCCAAAGTAAAAATAGATCTGATTAAAAGAGATAGGGAAAGTAATTACTTCTTGATAAAAAAAGGCAGTATAGACAATGAGTAAATATCAATACTCAACATATATGCACCAAATTGTATAGCGTCCAAATTTCTAAAGGAGAAACTAGTGGGGTTGAAGGAGAAAATAGAAAGTAAAACTATACTAATGGGAGACCTGAACTTTCCTCTATGAGATCTAGATAAATCAAACCAAAAAATAAAATAAAATAAAATAAATAAGAAAGAGGTAAAATGTATGAATGAAATCTTAGAAAAATTAGACTTAATAGATATGTGGAGAAAAGCAAATAGGGACAGGAAGGAATACACAGCAGCACATCTTACATTCACAAAGATTTACCATGTACTAGGGCATAAAAATGGCAAACAAGTGTGAAAGAGCAGAAATAATAAATGTAACTTTTCAGATGATAAAGTAATAAAAATAATAATTAGTAAGGGTACATGGAGAGGCAAAGCAAATATTAATTGAAAATTTAAACAATATCATTGTCCAAAACCACTTGGTTAAAGAAAAAATCATAGAAACAATTAATAATTTCATTGAAGAAAATGACAATGATGAGATATATTTTCAAAATGTATGGGATCCAGCCAAAGTAGTACTCAAGTGAAAATTTATATCCTTGAGTTCATATATTAACAAATTAGGGAAAGCAGAGATCAATGAATTGGGCATGCAAATTAAAAAACTTGAAAGTGAACAAATTAAAAATCTCCAGTTGAAAAATAAATTAGAAATTCTAATAACTAAAGGAGAAATTAATAAAATCAAAGTAAAAGAACTATTCAAATAATAAATAAGATTAGAAGCTGGTATTTTGGAAAAAAACAAATAAAATAGACAAAGTACTGGTCAATCTAATAAAAAAAGCAAAGAAGAAAATAAAATTAACAGTATCCAAAATAAAAATGGACACCTCACCTCAAATGAAAAGGAATCATTAAAAACTATATTACCTAATTATAAGGCAAAAAATACTGCAATCTAGGTGACATGGATGAATATTTACAAACTATAAATTGCCTAGATTAACAGAAGAAGAAATAGAATACTTAAACAATCCCATATCAGAAAAAGAAATTGAACAAGCCATCAAAGAACTCCCTAAGAAAAAATCTCTATGACCTTACGGATTCATAAGTGAATTCTATCAAACATTCAAAGAACAATTTATCCCAATATTATACAAACTATACGATATAATAAGTAAAGAAGGAGTTCTATCAAATTCCTTTTAAGATGCAAATATGGTACTGATACCAAAGCCAGGCAGGTCAAAAACAGAGAAAGAAAACTATAGACCAATTTCCTTGATGGACATAGATCCAAAAATCTTAAATAGAATACTAGCAAAAAGACTCCAGCAAGTTATCAGGAGGGTTATTCATTATTATTAGGTGGGATTTATACTATGAATGCAAGGATGGTTCAATATTAGGGAAAACATCCACATAATTGACCATATCAACAAGCAAACCAACAAAAATCACATGATTATCTCAACAAATGCAGAAAAAGCCTTTGACAAAATACAACAATCATTCCTATTAAAAACTCTAGAATGTATAAGAATAGAAGGACCTTTCCTAAGAATAATAAATAGTATATATCTAAAACCATTCACAAGTACCATCTTCAATGGGGATAAACTAGAAACTTTCCCCATAAGATCAGGAGTGAAACAAGGATGCCCATTATCACCTCTATTATTTAACATTGTACTAGAAAAACTAGCATTACCAATTAGAGAAGAAAAAAAATTGAGGGTATTAAAATAGGCAATGAGGAGACTAAGCTATTACTCTTTGCAGATGATATGATGGTCTACTTAAAGTAGCCTAGAGAATCAACTAAAAAGCTAGTGGAAATAATCAACAACTTCAGCAAAGTTGCAGGATGCAAAATAAATCCACATAAATCATCAGCATTTCTATATATTTCCAACATATCTTAGCAGCAAGAGATAGAAAGAGAAATTCCATTTAAAACTACCCCAGACAACATAAAATACTTAGGAATCTACCTGCGAAGACAAACACAGGGACTATATGAACACAACTATAAAACACTTTCCACACAATTAAAACTAGATCCAAATAATTTGCAAAACATTAATTGCTCATGTGTAGGATGAGCTCAAATAATAAAAATGATCATCCTACTGAAACTAATTTACTTATTTAGTGTCATACCCATCAAATTACCAAAAAACATTTTTACTGAATTAGGGAAAAAAACATAATAAAGTTAATTTGGACTAATGAAAGATCAGGAATAGCAAGGAGAATAATGGGGGGGAAAGTGTGAAGGAGGGTGCCTTAGCAGTACCAGATTTCAAAATCTACTATAAAGTAGTAGTCATCAAAACTATATGGCATTGGCTAAGAGACACAGAGGGAGAATCAGTGGAATAGACTTGGGGTAAGTGACCTCAGCAAGACAGTCTATGATAAACCCAAAGATCCCAGCTTTAGGGACAAAAATCTACTATTTGATAAAAACTGCTGGGAAAATTGGAAAACAGTAGGGGAGAGATTAGTTTTAGATCAACATCTCATACCCTACACCAAGATAAACTCAGAATGGGTGAACAACTTGAAAATAAAGAAGGAAAGCATAACTGAATTAGGTGAACATAGAATAGTATACTTGTCAGATCTTTGGTAAAGAAAAGATTTTAAGATCAAGCAAGTGTAAGAAAAAATTACAAAATGTGAAATAAATAATTTTGATTACATTAAATTAAAAATGTTTTGTACAAACAAACCCAATGCAACCAAAATTAGAAGGGAAGCAACAAATTGGGGAAAATCTTTATAACAAAAACCTGTGACAAAGGTCTAATTACTCAAATTTATAAGGAACTAAATCAATTGTACAAAAAATTAAGCCATTCCCCAATTGATAAATGGGCAGGGGAAATGAATAGTCAATGTTCAGATAAAGAAATCTAAACTATTAATAGGCACATAAAAAAGTGTTCTAAATCTCTTATAATCAAAGAAATGTAAATCAAAACAACTCTGATACACCACCTCACACCTAGCAGATTGGCTAACATGACAGCAAAGGAAAGCAATAAATATTGGCAAGGATGTGGTAAAATTGGGACATTAATGCATTGCTAATGGAGTTGTGAACTCATCCAACCATTCTGGAAGGCAATTTGGAATTATGCCCAAAGGGCACTAAAAACTGCCTGCCCTTTCATTCAGTCATAGCACTGCTGTGTTTGTACCCCAAGGAGATAATAAGGGAAAAGATCTGTACAAGAATATTCACAGCTGAGCTCTTTGTGGTAGCAAAATTTGGAAAAAGAAGGGGTGCCCTCCACCTGGGGAATGACTCAACAAAATGTGGTATATATTGGTGATGGATATAATGATATAATTATATAATCAAAGATATAACCAACTGGAGGAATTCCATGTGAACCAGAACAACCTCCAGGAATTAATGCAGAGTGAAAGGAGCAGAGCCAGGAGAGCATTGTACACGGAGACTGATACACTGTGGTACAATCGAATGTAATGGACTTCTCTACTATTTGAGGTGTATGGGGTGTTCAGGCAGGGGTAGTATCTCTGGTATGGAGGGCTTATTGTGCCCTCCTAAGACAGCTCTCCAGCCTCTGACCCCCACCTGACACCCAGCTCTCACTTGTGGCTCCTAATAGCTGCTAGCAAGTGGCAGCAGCCACACCCTGAGTAACGGCTTCCACAGGCCAGCTAAACCTTCTGAGGGTAGCCATCGGGTCATAGACCCCTGGTGAACTAAGGCTTTGCTCACCCAGCATGTGAAGACTGCTTCGGTCAAACAGACAGAAGAAACCAATAAGAAGTTTCAAAGGCTGAGAGGGCAACGCAGCAAAGCACTGTAGAGTGCTTAGGGTGTGTTGGAGCACAAAAGACCACATGACCATCCAATGCAGCTGAGGAAGTCTCCAGGTGTAACGACCTTTTGTGCCACTGGACCCAGGCTTCCAATGCTGAGAGAGTGGGACTGTCTCTGTGCAACGACTTTTCCACTTAAATCTCCTTCACGCACAAGTGTCTTTGTGCACACTCAGCTATCATAGATGAAAATGCACAAAGACAATCATCATCCTCGGTTACCAAGAAACTACTACTACTAGTAGTAGCAATGCAATGATCCAGAACAATTTGGAGGGTCTTAAGAATGCTCTTAACATTCAGAGGAAGAACTGTGGGAGCAAAAATATAGAAGAAAAACAAGTGTTTGATCACATGGGTCAATGGGGATATGATTGGGGATGTAGACTCTAAATGATAACTCCAGTTCAAAAATCAATAATATGGAAATAGATCTTGATCAATGACACATGTAAAACCCAGTGGAATTGTGCATCAGCTATGGGAGGAGATTAGTGGTATGGGAGGAGATTGGTGGTATGGAAGGAAAAATCATGAATCTTTTAACCATGGAAAAATATTCTAAATTAACTAATTAAATATTTTTTTTAAAAATACATCTATTCAATTTTCCAGTCTGCCTAGTAAAATCTGATTTAAAATTATCATAAGTTTTTTAAAGACTTTCTCCAGCATGAAGTTTTTAAAATTAAAATTCTCCATTTTAAATAAGCATTTCAATCCATACCAAAAAAAATTAAAACAAAAAACTTGGACGCAAACTTGGAATTAAGTCCTGAGTTGAAATCTTCCCTTAAATAATTACTAGCTAGCAAATCACTATATCTCATTTTCTTTATCTGAAAAATGGGAATGAGTAGTAGAAACTACTTCACGACTATTGTGAGAATAAAATTAGAAAATATTTGTAAAATATTTAGAAAACTTTAAAGTGCTATATAATTGCTAACTATTATGAGTCTGAATTTCTTCCCATATGGTTTTAATATCTTCCTTATCTCACCAGATTTTATTTTAAGGAAATTGCTTGTAATTTAAAAGTCATCTAAATGTGAGTTTTAGTTATTAAATATACCAAGAAGCTTGGAATACTGAACTGAGAACTGGCCCCGAGATAATCTAGGTTCAAGTCGTGCCTCTGACATAATGTAACTTTGACAGATTATTTAACCTTTCATATGTGTTCCTGAATACAGTGGATAAAGTGCTGGTCTGGAATTAGGAAGACTCAATTTTCTGGGTTCAAATATGGCCTCCAACACTTACTATGTGTGAACTAGTAAGTGAGCTTGCACCTAATAAAATCTGAGGCTATCTCAGGCCTATTAAGTGGCTGAGGACAGATTTGAACTTAGGAACATGAGTCTTCCTGATTCCAGACACTGTATTCACTGTGTCATCTAGCTGCCCTGGTTTTATCTTAGGTCCTTACAGATTCTTTTCCTCTGAGATTATGTCATTGACAGAGTTTGAGAGGAATGAAAAATTGGAGAGAAGTACAAAGAGGAAATTTTTTTCATCTCTATTGACACTGAATCAGAGTGAAGAAGAGCAAGAGGAGTGAGGTTACCACATAAGGAATAGGGGAAGAATCAGTTATTCAGTAATTGTACTCCCTGAGGTCTTGTGATGACAGCACAGTGTCAGTGTAAGGGAAATAATCACAGGTTCTACAGCATGTCACAGCAAATACTTGGAAGCTTGAACTATGGGCATCCAAGTGGCAGGGCCAGTGAATGTGATTCAGGTATCTGAGTCAATAAATAACTGAGGGAAGTGTCTAAGAGGGAGTGATAGGAATCTTGATTAAACTAAGCTTCAACCAAACTTGACACAGAAAAAAAGTTTTTGGATCTGTAGTAGATGGATATGATTTCAAATTCTGGTTCTGCCATCTGTGTGAGCTTCAGTTTCTTTACTTGTTCAGTCAGGTGGTTGGACCAGATGAGTTTCAAGATTTTTTCCTTCTCTTAATGTGCGATCATATGATATTAGTTTCTTTTCAATGATGGGCAGGGGAATGAGTGACACCCAGAAGGCATCATACACAGGAAAACTCAGACTTGCACTACCTTTGGGTTATCTGAGGGTTGGGTTCATGGTGTAAGGAAGGGATCACTGGATTTCCTCTCCCCAGTGGATAGTTCAATTGCATTGGGTAGTCATGTTCCTTGAATATGAAACGCAATCACCTTTCCCAAGCCTTAGCATAGACTGTTTCCCATTTTTGGAAAGCTTTGTCTCCTCAGATCAGCCTTTTGAATTCTCTAGCTTCCTTTAATTCTTATTTCAAAGTATACTTCTCTAGAAGGCCTTTCCTGCCTACCCATCATCCTCCTTTTCCCCTTTCAGATCAATTTCAATCTATTCTTTTTATCTTGTGTATAGTTAAACACACACCCCCTCTCATTAGATCATATACACCTTGAAAACTGTAAACCTCAAAATTTCCTTGTCACAAAACATGGGAGGATGTTTTTAGAATTGTTTTTCCCCTTATTTTATCCTCAGAACTTAGCAGAGGAAAATAAGTGAATAAAATTTTGTCAACTAACTGATTTATAGACAGAGGACCCAAGTTCAAATCCTACCTCTCTCTATCAATGTGATCTCAAGAAGGTACTCTAACCTCTCTGGACCACAGTTTATCTCTCTATATAATAATGGGATCATACTTGATGAAATCCTTTCCAGCTCTGGTGCTATGATTTTATAATTGCAAAAATAACAATTAACATCCTTCAGTCCCTTGATTGATTAATTTTTGTCTAACTCAAAATGAAGAGCTATATGGAAACATGCCTGGAGGTTGAGGAAGATGGAGATCAAAGTCCTGGGGCACTCTAAAAGGATTCTGGAGTAGTTTACTTAATAATAATCAGGGTTAATTAATCTACATTCTATCTTTTTTGGTGATAGCTTAAACCAATAGAAATATTTCCCCCAATTTCATGTTATTTTCCTCTGTACAAGGAACACGTGAATGTAAATTTTTCCCACTTATGCAAGTGATACAGTTCAAATTCTTGTATTTTTCTTTTGGAAGGCATTCAAAATTATATTTCAGAAATGTATGCTATAATGCTAGCAGTCTTTGCAATTGGGACATAATATCTTCCAGATGAATTCATTATGCACTTCTTTATGCCCTTCACAGCAAATCTCCTGCTGCTTCAAATTCACACACATATAGAATTCCATTTCCCCTTTGGTTCTTTTCCCAATTTATCTTAATTAACATCCAAAGCTTCCTCATGCACTGTAGCTACATGTATATTACACAAGTACTTAGCATTATTGTAATTCTCTTAACTGTGGAAGAGAAACTTTCTTACATTAGAAAGTAAAACCCAGTTCAATCAACCTTGGTTTTTTTATGTTTTTGGAAGATGCCACAGAATTTCCAAGAGCAAAAAATCCAGAACATTCACTTAAGGTTTACTAAAGTGCCTTGGAGGCAAGGGAAGATAGTACCAGAATGATATAACTGGTGGAGGAAAATAAAGAGAATTCTGGCTTTTAAATTTGCATTTTCCTAGGCTTACTACTTCAAAGTGGGAAGTCATTCAAACCCATGCAGGACCTTTAAAAATGTTCTTAGCAATCTCATGGGTAGACAAGTTTTTAAATTCCCAGGCTTTCAACTTGAAGAAATAATATCATTGGTACATTGTTTATGACATTTTCCAAGTTCAGTGCTAATCAGTACTCACCTATCTAGTGTGGACTACGTATAATTTCATTCATATGGGTACTTCTTACACTGGTGCTAGTCTTGGAATTTCTATGATAATATATGATCTCAGGAAAATTATGGCTTCAAAATTCACTAACCTCCCACTAACCTGGCGATGATTGTTTCCATATTTAGTGAGACTGGTCCTTGGCATACAGATACACAGTCTGTAATGATAAACTCATATTTATACTCTTTTTAAGGGTAGTATGGGAAATAGCTTGGAACACTGAAAGGTCATAGCATCTGATTTAAATTTCTAGCACTGACAATTAATTATTGTATGGCCTTAGGTAAGGTTTTGGATCTCTAGACATGTTTACTCAAATGCTAAATGAAGGGGTGGAACTAGAAAGCACTCATGTGTCTTTTTACTCTAAATCTATGGCATTTAACCTATCACCAGAACTTGCTATACCCACAGGTATAGCTTTTGGGAAATGATAACCGACTCCACCATGCAATCTGTTATCTTAGTTGAATAACTTTGGTGAAAGATTGAATCTATATTTTGCTTAAAATAGAAAAAAGGCAAAAGTGAATTCTTAGCATATGAAGTATACATATTCAATTAACCAAAAGGCATTTATTAAGCATTTACTATGTGTGGATCACATTTGAGATAAAATACAAAAATTTAAATAGCCTCTCCTCTCAAAGAACTTATATTTTAATGGGAGAGGCAGGTACACATACAATTATACAACAAATATAGAGAAAATAAATATAAAAGCATTAGATTTTTAGGGAGAGGCAGAGATAGAAAACTGGCAGAAAAAGAGTTCATGAAAAATATGGTGCTTGATCTTGGTCTTAAAGGAAATAAAGAATTTTGAGAGAGAGGGGGAGAGAGAGAGAGAGGGAGAGAGAGAGAGAAAAAGAGAGAGAGAAGAGAAGGCTACATTATAGTATTATGTTAAGGATGGAATGAAAGGCAAGGAGGAATTGATTGTTGGAAGGGCATGAAGATGGGGGATTGATTACCATTCATGAAAAATAAAGAGAGTCAATCTGGTAAGATTAGAAGGAAGCAAGAAGGGGAAAAATATGCATGAGCCTGAAAGTTAGGTGGGTGCCAATACATGAAGGGCTTTAAAAGATAAACATAAGAGTTTACATTTTATTCTAGAGACATTAAGAGCTTATGGAGTTGGAGAATAATATGTTCAGATCTGCCCTCATGGAAAAATACTCCAAAAGAATATCCTGGAATGGAGAGGGATGTCAGGTAGGAAGGGCAACTAGCAAGCTATTACAATAATTGACACCAGAGAAGATGAAGGCCTTAAAGTTGTGGCTGTGAGTAAAGAGCAGGAATCTGATTCAGAAGATATTTTGGGAGGGTACAAGAGTCGAGACTTTGTGACTTATTAAAAATATGGGTAAGATAGGTGAAGGGTTCTGGACAATGTTTAGATAACAAAACTGGGAGAATGTAATGTTGAATAATGGCTATAACAGGTATTTTAACTGAAACAGGGAAATTTGTAAATGTGGAGTGGAAGCTATGTTAGTGGCCACTTAATCCTACCTGTTCCTCTGAGAAGTGGTCCTGTACTTTATCTGAGGGTTCAGGAGCATGTCTTTGCATTTTTGATAATTCTCATCATTAATTTTGCTTTGCATAAAACCTAAACTGACTTTTTTTTTGTAACATCTACTAATAACTTACACTCCTGTTTTATAAGGCCAAGAAAAAAGTGTCTTTTCCTTTCTAGACTAAGCATCTTCATATTCTTCAACCAATACCAGACAATAAAAACATTAATATATTCACTACTCAAGTCAACCTTCACTATATATGTTTCACTTGGAGATATTTTATTTTTCATGAAATTTAGCACTGAGAACTAAACTCAGCCCACTGGATATGGTCTGACTAAGGCAGAGTGCTATGGTAATATCATCCTTTTGGGAGTCATTTTCAGAGCCTATGCCAGCAGAACACAATTTTCTGCCTATCTTCAAAGCCATGAAGGATTTGATAACAGCCCTGGCAATAAATGTTAGTCATTTGTTCACTTTGGGATCAATCAACTACAATGATTCACTATTATATTTTGAATCAAAATAAACTCCTCTTTTGCATTTAGACTTTCACAGCCCTCTACCATAAACTGACCTTTCCAGTCTAACTATGTGTTGCTGTCCATCTCTAGTCCAGCCAAATTTGCCTTCTTGCTGTTTCCTATACATGACATTTCATCTTCCCCTTTTTACTTCCACTTTTTAGTGTGTCTAATGGCCTTGAGGAGTTAGCTCAAATGCCACTTCCTACATGATGCCTTTCTGATCTCCATCCCTTCAAGAACAATGCTTCCCCCAGTACCTTATATTTATTCTGTATACATTTTCCATTTACTCTGTAATGATAAAAAGCATAACAACATTACTTTATAAACATAAGTAAGTTAACATTTAGAATACAAAAGTATATAGCTTAGCATGGCATAACAAATGATTAGTAAGAAAAATTGTATTGTTATATTGAATTTACTCTTTGGATTTGAGAAAAACCTGTCTGCTGTACAAAAATTGTTCACCCATTGCAACATGGCAATGCAATTTGTATTATCTTTTCCTACCCCAACCATTCCTATATATGTTCCTTAGCATAGGTAGATAGGATCCTAGATAGAGTAAAATAGTAATTAATTATTTTGGTGGGATAGAACATAGGATAAGAATAGGAAAAAACAGTGTACAAGTAGCATGAATTTTTAGCAAAAGACTCACAAAAATGAAAACTGGGATATTGTAATGATAGGGAGTAGGAAAGAGAACCATTGGGGGATGAATGGAATGTTGAGAATCAACAGCTGCATAAGGCAAGAACAACAGTTGGGAACTAAACAAGGATTTCTGGGAAATTCTCCAGAGGAGCAGGGTCTTGACAGGGAGACACGGAAAGGAGTGGAAGGAGGAGCTGTTTCTTGGGGCCTTTTTCAAAACACCTGTGGAGATTTCTGTCACAGACAGAAATCCTAATGTTAAGGGTTCCTGTTTAAACATTGCTGGTTGCTGTCAAGAAACCTAATTTCTTCAGACATTCATTTCCATGAACTATTGAGGTACTGGACTCTAATTGGTGAGGAGTGTTCTCTCCCTTATTCTACCTCTCCCCTGGGTACAAGAAACCCTAGTACTGCAGTAATTAGTTTTATTTAGAAAAGAGATTTAGGGCAACCAGAACCCCCCTAACCTTGGCCCTTTGACCCAATCAACAACTAAATCTAACAAGAAGTCAGATAGCAAATTCAATCTCCTATATTTATATCTAGAGAGTAAATCCATTGGCATACTCCATCTTGTTGCCAGTTTTCAAGGAGACATGAGTGGGGCTTGTGAATACCCCAAAACGGCGCATATCTGGATTGAGGTCCCACATACCTCTCCTTTTAGAAAAGACTTCCCTGCCACCCTCAAGGGCTGGCAGGGCCAGCAAGGGTCAAGCCTTCCCTGAGGGGCGATCTCCATTTTGTCTCCCTCAAGTAATTCAAGGACTCTGGGAGGGAGTAATGAGGGAAGCCATTTTCATCAACCCTTTCCCCTCAGCTTTCAACCCTCATTTCTCCATCTAACGAGTGTGGGAGTGAGTGTCCCCCTCCAAAATTACAGATGTCCCCTCTCCCCAAATTATAACTCATACATTTAAATATAGTCTCACCAATATAATGAAAGCTCTGTGAGGGTAAGAACTATCTTGGTTTTGTCTTTTCACTCCTTTTGCCTACTACTTAGCAAATATTTTTTGATTGTTCTGATAGACCACCATGGATATGTTTAGAAATGGTTGTCACAAAGGAATGAGCCACCAAGTCATGATTTTTTAAAGCTATAACTACTCTAGAAGGCTAATGAACAAAGTTGACACTTGCTCTTGCAAGAGCCAATGCCAACAAAATCACAGTTGTTTAAATATTGATTGAAAACAACATCTGTAAAAGGATTTGTTGACTGATTAAAATATTTAAGGCTACCCAGGAGTGTGAGAAGTCCTGGAGTTACAAGAAAATAAATTTGGAAATGGATAGAAATTGTTACCTCAGAAAAGAAACTTGAATTCTTTAGACCTATATCCTTAAGTTAAAATCAAGGAGCTAGATCAGATGGTCTAAGTTATTCTATAAATATTGCCCATGGCACCTCTACCTCACTAAGTTCCTAGACTGGAGCACTGGCGTCAGAATGAAGAAGTTGCATAATACTATTTTCCTTGTCTCTATCCCTTATAGAGTGAAATTCAAAGAATTCACATCTGCCTTGGAGACAGGTTTGTCAAAACTGAGTGCAAACAAAAAAACAACCCTGCAACCAGGAGAGTGAGTGGCACTTTGGGATTAGTTACAGTAAATATATAACATGTGACAGAAGGCAGTCACAATTTTTGCAGAAGGATTTTAATTATCACCCAATTTATTAGCTTCACAGTTCACCTCAGTTAGCACTCAAACCCTATGGGGGAGTTTTACTATGAGGCAACCTATTTTCTGTGCAGCAAAATTTGATTACAGTTATGGCTTTGTCTCTGTGGACCATGAAAAATACCATCTTTCCTCACAATTAAAATTAATCCCATATTCCAGTCTTTCCCTCTCCAAAGATTCTTCACACAGTTGCAAAACTTATTACATAAATCTTACCATGCCCCTCCACTGCTCAAAAACCTCCAATAGCTCCCTATTGCCTCCAAGGTTATGAAAGAAACAAAACAAAAACAAAAACAAACAATCTTTTGTGACTTAGGGTTCTACACAATTCATTCCCAGTAACCTTTTTAGTCTTAATTCTCTATTCCAGCCAAACAGGCTGGTAAGCCTCTTGAGACACACCATTCCATTTCCTGACTATGCCATTGCAGAATTATTCTCTCATGCCTAGAATGCACTTCTTCCTCATATTGTGCCTCTTGGAATCCATTCCTTCCTTCATACCTCACTGGAAGCACAAGAGACCTTTCCAGAGGCCAACCACTTTCCCATCGAGCCTGATTTGTTAATGCTTCCTCCCTCTTGAAATCATCTAGAATATATTCGTACATAACCTTTTTTTATGAACTTATGTTTATTATACCCATACAAGTTGTTAAACAAGTTCATGCTAATTTACATGTTTACTTAATTTATATAAGTATTTGACTCTTGATAATATGTAAAATATTTAATGGAAAAGACTATGGTTTTTATTTTGTTTTCCCAATGCCAACCACAGTACTCTCCCAATAAGGGAACAATGAAGAAAATAGAAAGTGAACCTGTGATTCCTTTGACCAATGCCTTCTCTGAAACTTATTAGAACATAGCCTGGGCCACTGAGCGTTGAATAAATTTGCCCTAAGTTCACATAGGTCTTTTCTCAGAGGCAATACTTGAACCCAACTTTCCTAGTTCCAAGGCCATCTTTCTATCCATTATACTATTCTGCTATACATTCTGTGTAGCTGGGCTTACTAAATCTTTCTTGAATTTGAATTATATCTTTCTGTTAATGATGATCATTCAGGAAAAAGTGGTTTGGAAAGTTGCCTATTACTCACTGTAGAATGGCCATTAAGCCAAAATTAATTTTCAATCCCCAAACCCTCTAGCTTGTCCAGTTTTTGTGTCAGTGGAATGCAATTATACTGTCTTACCTTCAATGCATCACAAGGTTTTTGAAGGTTTAGCTGTCTTTTCTATAAAATTATGTGAATGATACTCGCACTACTACCTTAACAGAAATGTTCACATGGTGAAAGGACTTAGAACTAGATGTAGAAAATCCAAATCCCTCTTTTCAGAAGTGAGGAAACTGAGTCCCAGAGATGGTAAATGAGTTACTCTGGGTCATACAGATAATAAAAAGAAGGCTAGCAATCATCGAGGTCCATATTCAATGCATCTTGGCTGAAAAATATTCTTCTCTTCAGAGATCAGAATTGGAACTATGATTTTACTGATACAGTTTACTCTCTAATGAGAAAACCTTCTCTACTAATGACGGTCAGCCTCTTCTCTGCAACTAAGAGAAGATTAATCTAGAATACTAAGAAACTTTGACATGTCCACAGGTAGGACTTGAATATAACTTTCCCTATATTTGATGTCAGGCCTCTACCCATAATACCATGATCTTTCTCTCCACAAAAGGTATGTAAAATATCTTGCATCCAAAGAACAGTTTAAATATGGCTAATGGAATAATATATTCTCATCATTATTGTCATTATCATCATTATTAATATGATTAACTGTGTTGCATAGACACAAAGATTAGATGAAGCATAATTGCAATTTTTAGTCTCAAATCTCCTTTCTCTAGCCCCTTACTTATATCCAATCAGTTCTCAGTCCTGCTGTATCTACTTTTATAATAAATCACATATACACTGTCTTTTCTCCTCTTACACTGCCAAAACTCTGGGTCAGGACCTCATAATCTCATGTCTAGATTATTACAATAGGCTTCTGATTAGTCTTACTGGTTCAAGACTCTCACCATTGTAGTTTGTTCTCTGAAGCTATCAAATTGATATTCCTGAAATGTCCACCTAACTATCCTATTTTTAAATCTTTAATCCAGTGGCTCCCTATTACATCCAGGAACAAATTTAAAATCATGTTTGGCTTTTAAAGAGTTCATAATCTGATCCCTTTATACCTTTCTATTCTTATACTTTACTCTACTCTGCACACTCTGCAATCCAGTGACAATGGCCTCCGTTTAGTTCCTGGCACTCCATCTTCTGAATCTGTGTCTTCAGCAGCTACTCCTCATTCTGGGAACTTCCCCTACCCCACATTCCTGCCTCCTACATTTCCTAGTTTCCTTCATATATCAGCTTCTACAAGAAATTTTTTCTAATCAGGCTTAATCTAAATGCTTCCTCTCTGGATTATCTCCCTTTTATCCTGTGTATATCACATTCGTACATAATTATTTAAATGTTGTCTCTCCCATTAAACTGCTAATTCTTTGGGAGCAGGAACTAATTTTGCCCTTTATTTATCCCCACTTTTTATCACAGTGTTCAGCACATAATAGGTGCTTAATGAATGCTTATTCATTTTCCTGGACCCAGATTCCCCCAAGTCCACATCAGATTTTTATGTTATGTATGGAAGGAGACATGGCTCCTTTATGGTGGAGAGACCATTGTATACAGTCTTCAAATCTGCACAAGGGAATTAACTGAATACTTCAGGAGACTCAAAGAGACAAATGGAGAAAGGATCTCTTGAGGCACAAAAGAGAAAGAGGTATAGATACATAGATACCTACAGATATATGTCTATATAGGTCGGAGTGGCTATACTATGCAATTCATTTTTTTCTCTCTCTCTACTACTTATTAAGATATACTTCCTTCACATGTGCCTCTGAAGAGTCTGTGGAAACAACTCAAGTAAATCTCTTATTTAGGTAGATAGTGTCATATTCAGTACTCTCTCAGGCATTCAGGAGTAATGTTTCTCTCCACAAAAGCATAAGGAAGCAAACAATTCCCCAGCCTTGGGTGGAAACTAGATATAAATGCCTTTCACATTTTTTTCATTATAGTCACAATTGGGGGACTTTGGGATATAGTCCAATACCACTACTATAAGAGATAAGGATTCTTAGGCTCATAAATGTAAATAGAATTAGCCAAGACCATATCACTAGTCAGTGACAGAACTAGGAACAAAAGCCAGATTTTATATAGATATCTATATATATATATCATCTACACCAGGGCTTCTCTAAATTTCATGGGTACCATCAGTTTTAATGAGGAAAAGAAATAAAATCTTTATTTTTAATTTAGTTAAAATATAAATGTTTCCTTTGTAATTTGTATTTCATATATTTAGGGAAATAATTTCCAAGAAGAGATCCATAGGATTTAGAAATTTTCCAAAGAAGTTTATTATACAAATATGTTAGATTTTCATCTCAAAATTATATTGGACTTCATTCTACTTCTGTCTCTGACTACTCAGGAGGCTTTGGTTAGGTGTTTCCTGCTATGAGTCTCAGGTTTCTCATCTATAAAATGAAGTGGCCTTAGGAAGAGATGTCTAAAATCTTTTCTATTGCCACATATATGACCCTTTGATCCATTCTATCCTCCCTGGTAATAGAATATGCTAACAGATCCCCTTTCCTTCATCTAAACTCATCTATTATGTTTTGTATGTTATTCATCCCTTGCTCTGAACTAGGCTAAGCAAGTGATTCCAATAACTTGTTACTGTGTATGTGGGTATTCTTTGTTTGCATGTTTTACTAGATACTAGTATACATCCACCCATTGGCTGCATGTACAAGATGCTGGTAGCAGGAAGCAGACCACAGCTAAAGTTTGTTTAGAGAAATGAGGAGAGCAGTAATTGACTTGCATACCTGACCTCAAAATGGTGCTACTATACTCCCTTGTTGAATATGAGTAGAGAAGAAACTATTTGCCAAAGGTCAGATCTGTTTGACTATCCATTATAAAAAATCTGATATCTAATATGACTAAAGTTTTCCAAGTGTACCTTGAATGTTATTACCATATCATTGTTAGACTTCTTTTCTGGGCTTCAGGCATGACACTTGGCTTGAATATATTTTCATGTTCAATACGCCAATGGCTGATTCCTTATTTGATTTATCTCTTAATCCTGGCCCATTTAGCACTGAAATTTAGGTTGTTGTAGACTTTCTAATCTACAACAAGTCAAGTCCAAGGGCACCATAACCATTAGATAATAGCCAATGACATAGATGACTCTTGACTCTAAAAGCCCTTGTCTGATGCCATTTCTGACCAAAAGCATAGAAAACAGCCCACACTATCTCTATAGTCATAAGAATTTCAGTTTCTCTGTTTGTAAATTAAAAAATAAAACTGAGTGAAAGAGGAGAAATATGATTACCACTTGACCTATAGACCACAGTTCACAGATCAACATAACCTGTTCTGCTGGGCAGTGATACTTTTGCCTACACACTTATGGGCAAAATATATGAACATGATGAAGTTAATAATAGCTCTTCCCTATCTCTAAAGCTCAGAAAGCCATTAAGCATGATTGTGTATCTGTAAGTTTGTTGTTCTTATTCTCTTGTCCCAGAGGAACCATATGAGAATAGATCATAGAGTGACTTTACTCCTGCATTCATTTCTATTTGACATTATTTTCTGCTCAACTCCAAGGGAAGAAGCAAGGTCAGAGAAGCCCCAACATATCAAATCAAAACGAAATTTCAAAATTCTTATATTCATCATTAAATTGTTAATAATAGTGACTAATATTAATAAGCCACTTTGAGATGAAAGTGCTATATAAATAGAAAATGTTGTTTCAATCTCTGGCCACAAGTAGGGTGGTGATTCCCAAAATTCCATTATGTTTCACATCCATTAATTCACAATAACTTGATCAGGTCAATAGTGAAAATATTATTTTTGCATTTTACAGATGAATTAACTGGAATAGAAGAAAAGTGACTTGTTCTACATCATACCAAAAGTAATTTCACTTTTTTTAGTCAAATCATGGTTAAGTGATTTGCCCAGGGTTAAATAGTTAGTGTTTGAAGCCAGACTTGAACTCAGATCTTTCTGACTCTGGGCCCAATTCTCTATCTCATGCATAGCTTAACTTCACTTTCTAATACTAAATTCTAGTTTAAAATTTATGTCAGGAAACACAAATTATATGAAGGGACTAAGAAAATAAGCCATATGTATGGACTAAATACATTTCTACCTCAGATGGATTTTGAAATGACATCCTCCCCAAACTTATTCAAAATTTAACTAATTTTGATATGTTCTCTGGTGTCTAGGGGAAAAACAGGTTGCACATCAAATTTAGGAGACAATTATAGCTTTAAATTGATTGCATTTTTCAGTGTAAGATTTTAATGAGTCTGCAAGCTCTTTGAATCTGGGAAAGAACTGGCAGTTATATTTAACAGACCGGATGTGTATCCATCTTGCTGTTCTGGAACATTAGGTAATAATGTATGATAGTAGAGACTGTCTGGGAACCCTTGTTCCCTAAAATATACCAGAATGAAGGGCTGTTGGTGCTAATTACAGGGTTTATTTCCACTAGTTGGACACAAGGAGATGCCTGTATTGTAATTTGAAAGGCTGCCCTCTTGACAACAACTTATCCTTAAGAATTTCAGTCCATTTATTGGTCCATATTCCCATAATGTCATCTTTTCATACCTTACTGACCTAGGGAAAAAGTGTTGGGGAAAGAAAATAATTTTTATTTTATATACACTTCACAACCATTAATAGCAATGCATTAGCTGGACTAATTATGGAATAAAATGTATACTGTTTGTGTCAGGGAAGAGGGGAACTGAGAGTTGCTTAAAGGACACCAAAGCAGAATGACATCTTACCTCCTGGTCTTTGTACTTTCTCTTCTATGCTTTCCTTTTCTAATTTCTCTTTGACTTATCTCTGAATTTCTCATCTCACCTTAATTAACTGTCATTACCTTGAAGGCTGGGACTGTGTCCTTTTTTATTTTTATATAACCCTAGTATTTAGTAGTTTATTTAATGAATCAATGGATGAGATGACAAAATGAATCAACATGGAGAAAACCAAAATATTGAGATCTTAATTTCTTCTATTCCCCTTTTCAAGAAAAAGTGATATTTAGAATACAAGAAAACTGTTTAATCCTTTAGGCAATTCAAAATTTCTCTGGGCCTTGGTTTCTCCATCTACAAAAAGAATGGCTATTTTAATTAGCCTCCAAGTCCCTTGTCCAGATCTAGATATAGGTTCACATGTTCAGTCCTATTATGATATTTAGTTGAGAATAAAAAGATAAAACAATTATTATTTGAAAGAATTATTGATCAAATAATTATTGAGTGAAAATATGAGATAACTGAAAAGTCAATGAGCCTGAGTCTAGAACTTCACTCAACAAACTTATTTAAGTGCTACATCTTAGAGAGAAGACAGAACTGACTACTGGGATTGTCAATCTGTCACTAGGGATTTTTAAAAGATTTTAGAGAATGGAGGAGATGACAAAGGTCTAGAAAAGAATTTTGTCCTGATTTTCAAAATAGTTCAGAGAATGCAATCTGCAAACTCTAAGTTTAACTCTCATTCCTAGAATGTTCTAGAATGCAGTATTAATGAGATGGTTTATGAACAACTAGAAAAAGCAGTGATCACTAAAAGCTGGTATGATAGCAACAAAAAAATGCCAGGACACAAAAATGCATTTCCTTTTGTTTCTCTTACTTGTTTTCATAATACACAAAAAGCCTCCCAAAGCCTCCCTTTTTTAGGGCTCCCAAGATTTTCCAGTCAACTCCATTTCCCATACACTGTTTTACTTGCTTTCAACATCAAAAACATCATGTTGAGTATATTCTAGTTGTTCCTATAGTATTCAGCTTCTTTTTTTCATTATCATCTCTAATTAGATTATGAACTCCTTTAGAATAAGGATTATCTTTATTTTTCTTATTTGTATTCCCAGTGGTTGTCATGTAGTCATGTGGTAGGTATTTAATAAATATTACCTGACTGTTGGTTATATATTGCTATTTAAATTTCAAGAAAATTTAACAAAACATTTTTTGTTTGAATACAATGAATAGATGAGTCCCAGGTGATAATAAAATTATATTTGAATCTGTTTAACTGGAGCCACAAAGTAATCCTTAATAAGTTGATATTAACACAGAAAAAAGTTCCAGTATAGTGCCCCTGGGACCTGTTTTTGGTCCTGAGCTATATCAGTAATTTGGATGAAAGCATTTGTGCAACTTTATTGAATATGCAGAATACAAAAAGCTTGCAGGGGCAGCCAAAACATTGGGTAATTAAGCTAATATCCAGAAAAGTATCATCCAAATAGAAAATATCAATTTAGATAAGGTCAAATTAGATAAAATTAATTTCAATAAGGATAAATATGCAGTTCTTTTTAGGTTTAAAAAATCTACTTCACAAATACATATTTTGGTTGGAAGATAGCATTGAGAACAAGAGAGGTAAGAATATTACTAATTTCTAGTCTTATATAGGTGAGATCTTGATTACTGTTTTCAAATATGGGTCTCACATTTTAATAAGAATGTGGACAAACTGGGGAACATCCAAACAATAATAAATGAAAAGTTAAAATTATTGGAGAACATACCATTTGAGAATTAGTTAAAGGAGCTAGAAATGTATATGCTGAAGGAAAGGATTAGAGTGACTTGATTGTTTTCAAGATTTGAAAGGCTTTTTATGCTAGGGATGTTATATTATTATTTTATATTATATAGAACATATTGGATACATAATAACTTATGAATGAGGTTATTATATGATAAATATCTTTTAATAGGCTATTTTATTTGGTTCAAGGGATCAAAATAAAAAGCAGTAGGGCATAAACTACAGAAAGTCAAATTCTGGATAGATAAAATGAAAACTCTCTAACAATTAGGGCTATTCAAAAGTATAATCAGCAGAGGTGGAAGATGATGTATCATGGGAGGACTGAAATCAGATATTAAATAATTCTTCTGCCATAGATGTTGTAGAGGAGATTCTTGGGAAGGAAGGAATTTAACTAGATGGTTTCTGAGGTCATTTTCAGGTATTAGGTTTTGTGGTTCTCGAGATCTTTAAATATTGAATGATTTTCAAGTTTACTATTCTTCCTTCTTCCCCCTACCCCCTTATTTTATCTCCAAGAACAGGGATTATTTCTTCTAAACCATTTCCCATAGTAACTAAATGTGTTTGAAACACAAAAGGAACTCAATGAATTTTAAGTGAAAATATTTTTATATGTTTATCAACTCAGGCAAAAATGGATTAATCTTTGCACTTTGTCCATCTCTCAACTATGAAGTCTCAACTAGCCTTAAAACTCAGTGTCAAAGATGATATTTTCATGAAGGTTGTTCTATGTTTAGGAATGATTTTGAGCTCCATCAGAGTACTTCACTTGGAAGATCAATAATACCTCTTTCACGTAATATTGTGTATTATAAATATTTATGTTGGTCCCATCCCAGTTCTAGAACAAATGGTGTCAGGAAACAGGAAATAAATCCTAGCTAAATTTAATATTTAACTCATGAGTGATTAACGTATTACCTTGTACCCAGTACATGCTTCATAGATGTTTATGGTAAAGCAAAACATTTAGAAAGAATGTTTATAATTAAATTTCAATTTGTTGAAATTATTTCTATATTTACCTTATTTACCAATGAAATGAATACTAAAGGTCAAGGTGGCTTCCCACTTAAATTTACATTTCCTTACACTGTCTAAGATTGGCTTTCATTTAAAAGGTGTATGGGGTGCTCAGGGAAGGGTAGTATCTCTGGTATGGAGGGCTTGTCATGCCCTCTTAGGGCAGCTCTCCAGCCTCTGACCCTCACCTGACACCCAGCTCTCACTTATGGCTCCTAGTAGCTGCCAGCATGCGGCAGTGGCCACACCCTGGGCAACGGCTAAACTTTGTGAGGGTAGCCATCGGGTCATAGACCCCTGGTGAACTAAGGCTTTGCTCACCCAGCATGTGAAGACTGCTTTGGCTGAACAGAAGGAAGAAACCAATAAGAAGGTTCAACAGCTGAGATTTTGATGCAGCAAAGCACTGTGGAGTGCTTAGGGCGTGTTGGAGCACAAAGGACAACATGGCCATCCAATGCAGCTGAGGAAGTCTCCAGGTGTAATGATTTTTCGTGCCATTGGACCCAGGCTTCCAACACCGAGAGAGTGGGACTGTCTCTGTGCAATGACTTTTCCACTTAAATCTCCTTCACGCACAAGTGTCTTTGTGCACACTCATCTATACACCATAGATGAAAGCGCACAAAGACAATCGTCGGTTACCGAGAGATTACTACCATGCATATTAAACTCTTTCCTCTCACCTTTCAATATTTGATTCAAAATTTATTAAGCATTACAATATGAGAATGTCATATGGATAAAAATATTAGATAAGATAATGTTCTCCCCCTCATGGATCTTATAAAATTAACTTCCCTCTTTTCATTGTTCAGAGAACTCTTAAAATGATACCTTTTTTCATCTTTCCAAAGAAACCACAAATGGGGTTATCATTTCTCCTCACACAAGTCTATTCATGTCAGGGTGCAGGGAGTGGAAGGAGAAAAGGAAAGAGGAAGCTTGTAAATGAGGAAGAAGATTTAAAAATTAAAATAAAAAGAATATTTTTTCAGGTAACTGAGGGAAAATAAAAATTGTTGAAAAGAGAACAGAAATTTTATACTTTGCTGTGTGGCACAGATTTGTGTATATAATCTATATAATGTATGTATTGCCTTTGTACTTGTATTATTTTTAGTTTTTCTATCTGTTCTTTGTTTAGTTGGGACTTTGCACATTTTAATTCTGAAGACTGGGGAGACCCTTTTGAAGAGAGCTATGTTATCTTTAGAAGCTTTTATTTTCTAAAAGAGTCAATGTTCTGATAGCTTATGTGTGAAAGGTCAGATCCAATATGTTAATGTTATAATTAAAATTAATCTAATCCATAGAGTATAAATAAAATTCTTGATCATAATCATGTACCAAAGTTCAAACAAATAAAAACAAGAGATTAGAGTTTGGGCACACAATATTTTGAAAAGGTGACATAGAAGAATGGAATGAACCCTCATCTTATACTCAAGAAATCCAAGTATGAGTCCCAACTTTGGCACTGGCTCTCTCTGTGACTTCAGACTAGTCATTTCACCTTGGAGTCTCTGTTTCTTCATTTATAAAATGCAACTAATGCTAAGAGCATAAATTCCAACAGAGATAATGTCAGGAAGTATTTCATAAATATTATTGTATTTCTCCCTAATGAGAAAAAGAGAATTAGTGACTTGACAAAATTGTATTTTTAGATTAGATAATTGAAGTTGGAAGAAACTTGTCTGGATGTGGTATAGTCTTAATCTCTCATGATTTACACAAGAAACAATCTTTGTGAATAGTTAAGGCATTCATCTGCCTGAAGGCAAGAGTCTAGCTAAAATGCTCTCTAGGGTCACTTACTATACTGGGATTCTATAATAAATTTTGTGATGGATTTCTATGATGAATTTCTCATCATAGTGAGGAAATCTACAGTCTATAATGCCTTTGCTATCTCATGAATGCATTATATGACCTTCATCACAGGTATTATGAAAGAGCAAAAATGCCATTATCAAATTTTTTAAATTACATTTGGCATATGAAAAACTCAGGCCCAAGAAAGTCAATTTACTTATCTGAGGCCATATATGTAGTAAATTTCTGAGTAAGGAATTCAAATCTAGATCCCCTGACCCTGATCCAGTCCTCCTTCTGCTAATCTATATTACTGAGAATGTTATTTCTGATAAGACTGCCTGTCGGTCATAGATTTATGTATATAAGTGACCTTAGAATTCATCTAATTCACCATTATCAAAAATGAGGTAACTGAGGGTCCCATGAATACACACACAGTTTTTTAATGGTAGCTATTTCATACCCAAATCCAGCCCTCCTTACATGGAATACATTGCCATTGTCTCTTAAGGAGGCAGCTATATTCTGGGAGCCTGGCCAGGCTTCTAGCAAAATTATGAAGCCAGTGACATTTATCTTTCTAATGAATAAGTTAAGGTTCTATATATGTTTAAAATGTGTTTTACTATGTTCTCTGGATTTAAAATTATGTTAAAATTAAACATTTTGATATACCGCTGTGAGCAAAAGTCAGGGGACTGACTAACAACTAATCTTAGCAAAAGCTGAAGATGTTGATAAAGTTTCCATTTTATGGTAAGGAATTATTAAAGTATCTTAGAGTTTTAATGAAAAGAGAGAGGGCTGATGACAGTGTAAATTAAGGCAGAAAAAAGGGCCTCATGGTTATTCCTTCAACTCAACTGAACAATCACTAATTAAATACTTAGTGTGTCTCATTCACTGTGCTAGGTATTGAAAACACAATAAAAAATTGAAAAACTCCCTCCCATCTGATTCCTTTGGGGGTACATTCTTTTGCAAAAAAAATGTATAGATAAACACTAATTTATCACTTTTGATGGGGAAAGAGAAGTCATTATAGCCACCACCACCATCATCATCACTTACATTTTGTTAGCCTTTTTAAGATTTAAATAGCACTTTTCTGGTAACAACCTTGCAGGGTAGCTGTTGAGACTATTACTATTCCAAAGTCATAGGAAGATCAAGAAAATTCTTTTTTATTACTCTGACATTCCCTTAACACTACAAAGTCCTAAACTACTCCTACCTCATAAATAGACATGATTAGATAGTAAAAAGCTAATGGAAAAGGGAAAAGGAAATAATTTTTAACTCATTTTAAGAGAATTCCCAGGAAGGAATCTCCTATCAGTGCTGATCTGACATTGTTCTACAATTTACAATCTGAAAGAGCTGTCAAGAACACTGAGAAGTTAAATGATTTGCCCAAAGTCAAGTCAAGAAGCTTTGATTCAACAAAAATTAAGATAATTTCTACCTTCAAGTAACTTACCATCTAGTGGAGAAAGATAATATATTTTTAAAAGAGGCCAAAATAAGAGAAGTCACCCAGCTTGTAAGAGCAAATAGGCAAAGTCCAGAGAATCCAAATAGTTTGGGAAAAGAAAGAATTTCCTTAAAATGGCATTTCCAAAAGTAACTCATCAATGGAAAGAGGGTCTATCGTTGCTGAAGATTCATGATGGCAAAGTCAAGATGGTGTTGAGAAAGAAGTATCATAAAGTCAGTATGTGTGAGAAGCAAGAGTTGACCTCTGAATTCAAAACAAAAGCTATCCACTATGCCACACCATAAGCACTGGTTTACTACACAAAAGCAATCTGCCCCAGCTTACATCAGATCCTCAATCTCCTATACTTTTCAAGAGTAAAATAAGTAAATGTACCAGAATAAGGAACCACCTTCATTATGATATCAGAAAAAATGTAGATTCTAGCTGGGAATAAATTAAAATTTGAGTTAGAATATAATAATTGTAAGTAAATGTGTTCATGAGCTAGAAAAGAATTAAAATTTCATAGGTAACTCTTTCCTCCATATAATCCTAATATCATTTTTGTTTCATTAGTGTAATTTGCTTTGACTTGGGATTCTGAAAAAAAATAAGCCATCCCTACTCAAGTTTGAGTAAGTTACACCAGTATCAAAAGATTTAACTAACATACCTAGCAATAAATTGTGTGTGTGTGTGTGTGTGTGTGTGAGAGAGAGAGAGAGAGAGAGAGAGAGAGAGAGAGAGAGAGAGAGAGAGAGAGAGAGAGAGAGATGACTACTTGCCCAGATAGGCTGACAGACTCATCCCTAGAAATCTCAGATTCTTAGTTAAGATACTAGAATACCTGTGGCTAAATCAGAAATCAGGGTCATTTCAGCCTGACAAATTTCTAGGGACTAATGGAAGATAATGAAGTCCTTGCTGAGCAGTAGAAATAAAAAACTGGCTGCGTAGATTATGGGTATCAGCTTGAATTCATCGGCTAGAAATGAATAAAGTTTATGCCAATCTAGGAGCAAAAATGTTGGGAAAGTGAGAGCAAACATCAAGGCAAAAATTATCAAGCAGATGACTACTAATAAACTAGATCAATGAATTACTCCACATAATTTCCTGCCATTCAATAAAATTACAAACATCTACTGTTGCTCCTAAATGAATATTTGTTATATATATATATATATATATATATATATACCCTATGTATATACCAAATATATGAGTTATGATAAACATTCAATCCCATTTCTTATGAAAATTTGATTCATTTTAGGAAAGCAGCTTTTCATCAAAGTTTTAGCTGGTACATAAATGGTGGTTTAAGGTATGCCCAGTTTATACACACACATGTATATATGTTTATCTAAATTAACATGTAAAGTATGAATTCAATAAATATTTTTGAATGGATGTCTCACTAGAAAACCTCTAGAAATGTTGTTAGATTTACTAATATGTACTGAAATAACTTATTGGATCCTGTCTTTACTTCTTCCCATGAGAAGATATATATATATATGTATATATATTTAAATATATATGGATATAAATTATAAACTTTAAACCATTTTAAATGTGTATATGCCAGCTATAATTTATGTGTGTATTTGTGTGTGTGTGTAATCATCTTATTTGACCCTATGACAACCTTGTGAGGTAGGTATTATTATATCTACTTTTGAGATATGAAAACTGTGGCCAAGAGAGAAATGATTTGTCTAGAGTTGCATAGTAAATATATGCCAAAAGACTTGAGCCTATATCTTTCCCATCAGTGGAACTCAAATCCACTAATTTGTAAAGACATAGGTTTAAATTTATCTACCATACCAGGATTCATTCCCAATAAAAATCAATAATATCATGATTATGTTATACTTGGTAAAACCATGTGTGCTCTGTGGATTAACAAAAGGGAAACACTTCTCCTTGAAGGTGACCATGCCTTTCAGAATCTTTAATTCAATTGCTGGACTCTATATTCATTCCCCTTTCCTTGGATACTAATAAAAACTGCTTAATTTTACATGATTCCGTTTGAAGAGAGAAAATACACTGCCTTACAAATTGTGCTGTCAGGCTATCTGAAGCCACTCTGGAGGATTATTTAGTGACTTAGAACCTGATAACCTTGGCAAAGAAAAATTTAGTGAGTTTTAATTAATACTCACAATGAAACTCTCTTGTGCATAAATTAATGCATTAGCCACTTTCCCTCTTAGGATTATTGCCTCTTTTATTATTATTAATTTCAGTAACATGCTTACGGTTACTCTATCTCATTTTAAAAGAGCAATGCAACATTTTGTGGTATTTTTTCAGTAGATTTCATTTGAACTGGTTGGCATAGCACTATAAGGGTAAGGGAAAGTGGACACAGAGAAGCCAATAACTCATTTTGCCATTGATATATGAAAAATAATGTTCCTCAAGATTTTTAAATTACAAAACATATATTAAAGGCATATAAACTCAATGTTTATGCTATGTGAGAAAGTTGAGGAAAATATGAAGATAAACAAAACATAAAACCTGTCAAGGAGCCTAAAATCTGAAATGGAAAGTAAAAAAATAGACAAATAATTTTGCTGCAAGGCAGAAAATGAAAAATGACACAAGAGTAGTCACAGCTACTCTTATATAGACATAGTAGGTTAGGGATTAGGTCCTGGAAGAGGACACATTGAAATTTCAGATGAGGTTTAGTTCTCAAAAGAATGGGGGGATTTAGGGTAGGTAGAGATAAGAAGAAAATCCTCCCAGAGTAATGAATGACATGTACCAAGATGTGATGGGGAAAAAGTATATATCACATTCATAGAATAATCATAGAATGTTACAGTTGGAAAGGAAATTATTATCTATGTAATCTAAACTGGAACTGAACAGGAATTTCCTCTAGCGTATACCTCACAAATAGTCATTTAGCAACTTCCTGACCACATGGCTCGATGGGGGCCTGATTGGGGATGTAGACTCTAAACAATCACCCTAGTGAAATATTAATAATATGGAAATAAATCTTGATCAAGGACACATGTAAATCCCAATGGAATTGCTTGTTGGCTATGGGAGGGGAGGGAGGAAAAAGCATGAAACATGTAACCATGGAAAAATATTCTAAATTAACTAATTAAATAAATAAACTTAAAAAACAACAAAAACAAATAGTTGTTTGGATTTCCTAGAAGACTAAAGGTAATGAGAACTTCACTGACTCCTGAGACAACAATACCAATTTTGAAAGGTTCTAATTTTTAGAAAGCTTTAGCTGGTCTTAAGCCTAAACATACTCTTATACAACATGTACCCATTGTTCCTAATTATGCCCTCTGTGATCAAGCAGAGAAACTTAATCTTCCTACATATACCACATTAATAGCCACATAACTTTTTGAATATTTTGAGATAGCCATGATACCTCTGATCCTAAGTCTTCTTTTTTCAACATAAATATCTTTAGTTCTTTCAATAGATCTTCATACAGCAAGGATTCAAGACTTTTCGCTATCCTTCCTGCCTACTTTTGGATTTTTCTTGGCTTATCAACATGCTTCCTAAATTGTGATGTTGAGCACATACTCCAAAAGTGATCTGATAAGGATAAAACACATTAATTCCTTAATTTTGAACATTTTGACTCTATTAATGAAAGCTATGATTAATATGTGTTGTTAGTGTGTTTTTATTTATTTTTCCCTTCCGTCACCTTAAGAAGCTTGGCAGTACAGTTTGACTTAAGCATAGAATACATACATAATAGTGGGAGACAGGGCTAAATAAGAAGGCTGTGACCAGAATACAGGGGGCCTTGAATAAATGCTTTAGAAGTTTTATATTCATTAAGTAGAGCATGCAAATTCATTCAACAGTTTTGAGAAAACAAACAACACTTTTAGAGCTATGTCGAAAAAATTCATCTGCTTTTACTTTAAATGGCAGATAAATGGAAATGGAAGTTAAAGTCAGGAAAACCAGTTGAGATATAAGGTTCTGGCTTAAACTGGTAGCAGTAGGAATGGATCAAAGTGACAAAGAAACATTATAAACTTAGAATCAAGAGCACTTGGTCACTAATTGGAAAGGAAGAAAAAGTTAAAGCATGAAGGACTAGCATAATGATGGTGCCATTATGAATTTCTGGATTGAACAATGAAGTATGTGGAATATGTTAGGGATGACAAAGATATGAAGAGATGTGTAGGAGTGCTTTACCAGAAATGCCATTTCCATTACATAATAAATAGCCCAGTCTTTTAACTGCAAGAACAGCACTCTTTCTTGTATACAATTCTGCCACTTAACAAACTTTACATCCTCTTGAATGATAATCATCATTTCATTTCTAAAGTGATGATCTTACAGGACTCAGGTCATTGGTAGATTAGCTAACATAGTTGTTGTGAGACCTAAGGAATTTGTTCATTAGTAACTCCTGAAAAAAAATCTGCATGGCAAGAATATTGGCTTAAAACAACTTGACATATTGAGTAATGAAAATGCCATTTTATTTCTATACAGTTAAGTTGCCCAGTGAATAGAACATTCTATTTAGAGTTAGAAAGATCTGAGTTCAGATCTGAACTTAGCCACTTAATAGTTGTGTGAACCTACAGAAGTCATTTAACTTCTGTCAGTCTCAGTTTTCTCAACTATAAAATGATCAACAGCATCTACTTCACAGTATTTGGCACATATTGGGCACTTAATAAATGCTTATTTATTTATTTATTTCCTTCCTTCTTTTCTCACTTCCATACATATCTGTCTCATCTGTGTCACACGAAAGCATAGTGAAGTCCAAGTTAAGGAGCAAATGCATGCAAAATACTTCATAAGTGATCTGACCAGGATAGAAAAGATTAATTCTTTAATTTTTAATGTTATGACTGAAGTTTATAATTACATGTGTTGTTCTTGATATTTTCTATTCTCTTTTCTCATAAGAAGCTTTAAAATTTCATTCTGTGAAGATGCCCGGTTGTGATTTCTTTTTAGATTTCTCAATTACTTCTTGGTTTGCAAGTCTTCTTAGGACTTTGTTTCAGCAATTGAAGGAGGATTGGATCTATAATGCTCTTTGTTAACTGCTAATTTGGTCGCATTGCCTTTTGTTGGTTTTTTTTAATCATGCTTTCACCAATCAAAAAAATAACTGAGGAAGAAGCACCTAAAAAGCCACACAACTAGGTCTGTATCCCAAAGAGATCAAAGATAGGGGAATATGATCTATTTCTACAAAAGCACTTATAACAAATCTTTTTGTGATGGCAAAGAATTGAAAACTGAAGAAATGTCCAATAATTGTGGAATGGTTGAACAATCTGTGGGCTACAATTGCAATGGAATACTAGCACCCTAAGAAATGATAGTATGAACACACACACACACACACACACACACACACACACACACACACAAACCTGGAAAGACTTACCTGAAGTGATGCAAAGCAAAGTGAGTAGCACCAGAAAAACACTGTACACAAGAGTAGCAATGATATGTGATGATCAATTGTGAATGCCTTAAATCTTACAAGCAATATAAGGATCCAAGACAACTGCAAGACTCATGAAAAAAGGCCACTTATTGTCATAGAAGGAACTGATGGCTCTAATGTAGATTGAAGCATATAATTTTTCACTTAATTTCCTTTATAGGATTTTTAATAAATGATATTTTTATAATATAATGCATAAGGAAATACATGTTTTATGATAGCATATGTATATCCTATATCACATTATCTATAGTTTCAGGAAGGGACTAATGGAGGGAGAGAATATGGATTAGAAATCAGAAAATATTTATTTAAAAGAGTATCTAGTGGGGGCAGCTAGGTAGCTCAAAAGACTGAGAGTCAGGCCTAGAGATAGGAGACCCTGAGCTGAAATCTGGCACCAGACACTTCCTAGCAGTGTGATCTTGGGTAATTCACTTAAACTCCATTGACTAGTCATTACTGATCTTCTGCCTTAGAACCAATATACAGTATTTATTGTAGGTAGAAGATAAAGGTCCCAAAAAATAACATCTACATATAGGAGAAAAATAAATGCATAAGTCAAGGTATCTTTTGTGAGAAACAAATAGTAAACCCACATTTGAGCTTACACTATGTTTAGACATAGTTTATGTCTAGGCAAGAATTATTTCACACTAATTTAAGAGTCATTTGATTAGATTATCAATGATGACAGAGCTGGAAGAAGTATTCCAGCCTCAATCCTCTACAACTACTAAAACAAACTCCTAAGGAAACTGATAGACCAGGGAGTGATTGAGAAATTTTTAAAAAAATTTGTGCATCTTTTCTGCATGAGTTCATCAATTGGACACACAAGAAAGTGTCCAGGGAAAGAACTGTAAAGCAGATATGACCCAGAGTTAAGAACTCAGCTCAGGGCTTAGGATAGAAATGGCTTCAAGGTTATTTTGGGAGCCAAGCCCCATGGTCTCCCAAAGTGCAGGGTCCTTCTGACTAGGGGGAGCAGTCAGGCAAATAAGAGATGAGAGATGACTGAGTGCTCAAACCTGTGCTTAGGCATCACTCAGTCATTCTGCCATAGCATGAAGGTTCCTTTATTTTATAGTCTTAGTGAGTACATACCTTTTTGGCACACAATCATTTTTCAACATACGTGATCTTCTACAGATAATTGGATATGTCATACATTAACAAATCACTTAATTAACATTTTGTGATCATTCACCATGCTTTGGACATATAGTCAATAATGGAAGTGACTACATTTGAACCTGACTCTCTGTCTCGTCTTCTGTTATATCCTGATGTCATAATGACTGAAAACAAACATATGCTTCAACATTCAAGGAAATAATGGATATTTTACAAATATTGAATTTGCATATGACTGCCATATCAAGTGTTGGCAAGCAATAAATTTTCAGTTATTTTCATTCATTCAATAAGATCTTATTAAGCATCTACTATGAGCCAAAAATTGCCCCTAGAAACTAGGAATAAAAAAAATTAAAAGACAAAAGCAAGGAAGCCTCTGCCATCTAGGAGCTTAGATTCTAATGGATAGAAGCAACATTCTCACTAATGAGTAAATTTTATATATATATATATATATATATATATATAGTGAAGATTGGATTAGGGTCTCCCCTGATTGTAACAATGAAGGTACTTAGCAATTCCTTAATTGTGAAGATTAAATTGTAATCCTCTGTCTATTTTTAGATTTAATTCCCAAAGTGTAAGCATGGTACTTAAAGTTGAGTATAGAGATGTGTCTGTTTTTAGATTTTAATCCCCATAAGTATAAACACAGTACTTAAAAGTTAAGTATGGAGATCTATCTATTTGGGATTTAACCAAAAAAGGTAGGAACATTCATCTCACACACTAAGTGGGAGGTCAGTGACCCACCTGTGAAAGAGTGGGTGGTGAATCAGAATAGACTGACTCCCTTCTGGGTGGTCCTAGAGCTGAGCATCAGCTGTGATTGATAGACGTAAAGATTAAGAGAAGTCATGTAAGAAAAAAGATCTTTAAAAGAAAGAGACAAGGGCCTGAAGTCAGTTCTTCTGGCAATTCTGGAAGTTCAACTTGTACTTCCACTTCTGCTCAAGTTCTACTAATAGTTCTTCATTTTTTGGAAGTGGAGACAGAGGACAATTCTTCATGCTTTTGAATTGAGGCTAGTGAAGAGGGGCAGGATGATTTGCTGACTGGACTGACACATGTTGAGTGAAAAAGCTGACTCTTAACCGCTGGTTTTTCTCTGAAGAGACCAGCCTCAGGAAAGACCTATCCTCTGGAGGAACTTCTAGGGTCCTTGGCTTTGCCAAAGCCAGCTAAAACTAATTCTCCCTGAACAGAGGGGCCATGAGCAAATAACTTAGTTCTCAGGTTAGATATCTTACCTTATCCTGTTTCTGATTTCTTGCTTCACTCTTTCTACATTTTGTAAATGAAATTGTAAATAAAATCTCTTTGGAATTAATTAAATTCCTGGTGACCACACTCTTAAATAATTAAGTCCAACCCTTTTAAAAATAACCCCTTTTTCCCCTTACAATATGTAGATATTTACATATATGTAGATATTATACATGTATGTATGCATACATGTGCATATGTATGGATATGTGTGTGCATAAATATAAAGAACTTACAAAGTAACTTTGGGAGGAAGGGCACTGGCAATCAACATGAGATGGATCTTGAGTTGAGCTTTGAAGGAAGCTATGGATATTGAAGATCCAGAGTTGAGGAAAGAATGCACTATACATTGGGGGACAGCATTTGCAAAAGCACAGGGGCAGTAGTTAAAGTGTTATGTGGAGGCGGGGGGAAGTAGTCTGAAATATAGTGAGTGAAAGGAAAGAATATAGCTAGAAAGGTAGAATGGAGCCAGCTGGGACTCAGAAATTTAAACATAAAACATGGATCTGTTAAAGTTTTGCCAGATCTAAGCTTTAGAAATATAAGTTTGGCAACTATATGTATATTTATTTAGAGGGAAGAAAGGCTAGAAGCATGTAGAGTAATTGGAAGAGTATTGAAATCTTCTATGTGAGAGGTCATGTGTTCCTAAGTTCAGGTGGTGGCTTAATGAGTGTGAAAAACTCAAAGGGTGTGAGAAATTCTATGGAGGTAAAAAAAAAAGCAGTAGAAGATTCAATATAAAATGACATATATATATATATATATATATACATATACACATAATATAAAATGCATCACATTTCTCCAATTCCTATTCCATGATTCATATTTCAACAAATCACTATGGGTATAAAGTCAAAAATAGTTAGCATTTTGTTCATATGTGTTAAAAGTTTTTTTATACTTATTTCATCACTTTGATTATATACTGACATAATTAATTCATAGATTTAAAGCTAACAGAGGCATTTCAAAATATCTAATAAGCTCATTTCAAAGTTTAAGAAACTGAGTTAGGGATCATCTACTTCACTGAGGTGGTAGAGTGGATAGAGAGCCATGCCTTGAGATGAGAAGTCCTGGGTTCAAATATTACTCCAGATACTTTCTAGCTGGGTGATCCTGGGAAAATATTTTAACCACCATTGCCTATACCAGGGATGGCAAACCTTTTAGAGATGAAGTGCCAGGCCCTACCCTCACCACACTCCCCAGACTGAGTGCCATACCCCTTCCCCCCATCACATATTGGGTACACCCCACCCCACCTTACCCCATACAGAGGAGGGAGAAAGAGCTCCCATTGGGTTACTGGGAAGAGGGGGCAGGTTAAGTGAGGAATGTCCTCAGCCAGTGTAGAGATGGGAAGGGAAGAGGCCTGAGCAATACATTCCCCTCCAGATCTGGCACCAAGAAGCCACCCACCTTCCCCCTATGCTCTCCCATTGGGCTGCTGGGCAGAGTGGTAGGAGTGTAAAAAAAATGTTTTCATGCATGGTAGAGAGGAGGAGGGGAGTGGCTCCACCCAAATTCCTCTGCCTTTCTAGTAAGAAACTGTGGGGGGAGGGAAGGAGATTGGCCATGTGCCCACAGAGAGCACTCTGCATTCCATCTTTGGCACCAATGCCATAGGTTTGCCATCATTGGCCTAGCACTTACTGCTCTTCTGCCTTACTATCATTTTTAAGACAGAAGATAAGGGTTTTTAAAAAAAAGAAACTGAGACTCAACTGAACTTTGCTATCAACCACACAAATAATAAAAAGCAGAGCTCAGGTTCATATCCTGTGACACCAAGGATATTTTCTACTGTAAGGTAGTTCCCATCATTCTTAGACTCTCAGCTCTGCTAGGGCATGGATCCTCATATTTCTTTGAATCTCCCATTGGGGTTAGTACAATGTCTTGTTCCTCAATGAATGTTTCATGTTTGACAGATGAACTGAGCTCATCCAGGTACCTACTTTTGATACACAGCTATCAGGGAAGAAAATATCTCCAACTCACTTCTTATGCTATTACTCTGCATGTTCAAGGTTTATTCTACTAAAAGTTTCCACATGAAATGGATTAAGTCTGATCCAATATCACCTCACTTCTCCATTCCTTTTTGAGATCTTAGTTGTCTTCATACCAATGGATTAATCTGTTATGTAGCATCATAAAGGTTAGATCTGGAAGATACCTGTGAAATCATATATTTGAACCTCATTTTATAGAGGAAACTAAAGTCCAAAGCTATGTGATAATATAATTATATAACGCAGACACACAATAAGTGACCAAACAGAGATTTATGGGTAGTCTGAAAAATGCAAATGTTATATAAGTTGGAGCTATCAAATTTTAAGAGAGCAAAAATAGCACAGACAAAATGATATTGGAATCAAAAGAGAAGAAAAGGGGGATAACCTAGAAAAGCTATATGAAAGGGATGCTATTTTAGTTTAGTTTAGTTATCCACTGAAGGTGGAAAAGATTTTAACAGGTGGAGATGAAGGTAAAAGATCTGTTAAGAAGAAGGAATGGGCTGAGAACCATTCCTAACCACAAATCCACAAAAAAATTAATCAAAAGGCAAAGAATGGATATGATAAATTGTTTAAAGAAAAATTTGGACTCATGGTCATCTTTCCTTATACAATAGATCTCAAGAGATCTCTGGATATCAGTACTTGTTTGTCTGAGGTTTTTGCAATGTCTTTAATAACACTTAGGAACAAATATAGTACTGTAGAGTGAAGAAGAGAATGTGCTTTGAAGCCAGAAGTAAAGAAAGTACCTGGACTCAGAAACAGAATCCTTCTATAATCTTAAAATATGTATTGTGTAGTAGGAGTGATTGCATAATTTCACACACAGAGAGAATGAAAATTTAGTTCCACTTGCAAAATACAACAGAGAATATTCTAATCTTCCATTGCATAACCACTGTAATGGCAAGATGTTTGTAATCACAAAGTCAACGATTCACTTGAGGAGATACGACACTGATATATGAAAATTAAGACAAAATGAATAGTACAAAATGTACAAGATTCTACAAAAGAGAAGTCCAAGAGTTATCACAAAGTAACATATATTAAGTGGCAGGAGTGAATTCAGACAATAAAACTTACAGAAGTATGCCTTTCAACATTTCTTATTTCATTTAAAGTTACAGCCAAATCACTAGTAGTTTAAACTGACATCTGTGGCCTAATGATTTTGTGATGAATTTTGTTTCCTTAAGACTTAAATTAAGTGCCAAACTTACTGGGCACCAGAGGCAGTGACAGATCTCTCTGAATTTTAAAGTTACTTAGTGAATAATTCACTACTTGATCAGTTGCTAATTTGTTTCTTTTACATTTCCAATATAACCACAAAGTAAAACTCTTACAAAGAGTTCATCTGCATCATTAGTTTTGAGATAACTTTATCTCTCACAAACAAAAGAATGAGAAATATCTTAGGTTAGTAATTTAGAAAATATAACATTATCTCTCACTCTCTACACCCAATCTGTTGCCCATCTGTTGTTAATTTCTACTTTGCAACATTTATCAAATGCACCTCTTTCTCTCCTCTGGCACTGCCACCATTCTTGTATGGGCAATCATATCCTCATGTTTGTTCTATTGCAATACCCTACTGATGGGTCTGCCTGCATCATTTATTCCCATTCCACTTGATCTTTCATCAGGACACAACAATAATTTGCCTAAAGCACACATCTGATTATGTTACCCTCTACTCATCAAAAATCTGGTGGCTCCCTATCACTTCCGGAACCAAATTTAGAATTGTCTACTGGTAATCCAAAGCTTTTCATAACCTAGTTCCCTCTTGTCTTTCAAGTCTTCCTACACCTTACTGCCCATCCATGTACTCTTCATTCCAGTGGCACTGGCTTCCTTACTGTTCTATAAACAAGACACTACATTTTTCAGCTCTGGTCTTTTTATCCAGCTATCAACAATGTTTAGAATGCTCCCCCTGCCCCATCATTTCTGCCTCCTATTCCCCTGGCTTCCATGGAGGTCCTTAAAAGAGCTAAATTCCCCAGCTCAGGCAATAGCCAGTAGAGAAGTTCAAAGCTGACACCAGGAGGGGGATCAGGAATTTTTCTCTTTTTCCCCATCAACCACATTGCCTGACATCTAGTAGCAGAGCTTCTCATCTCAAAGGAAATGTCTTATCCAATGGTTTTAGAGTTCATTAGTTTGAGAAAGTTCAGGACCTACGGAGGGAGCAAAGGTATATGATTTCCAGAATAACCGTGACACAGAATGGCAGTAACACAAGATGGAATTTTCAAAAGACTAGATATGGAATGAAAAGATTGACAAAGAATATCTCTTATTTTTCTTTTCTGAATCCAGCCCCAAAAATCATATACAATTCCTACTTCACTAAGAGAACTTCTTGATTTTTGATAACTGTCTATGAGTTTAAAAGCCTCTGTGAAGATCACAAATGCCCTAATTGGCTCACTAATGCCTTCTGTATGAATCCAATGATGTAAGGAGTTTAACAAATCTGCTTTGTGGGACCTTTACCATTACTTCCACCTGCTGTTAGAAGTGTGGCCCTCCTTACATAATTTCCCTCCATATCAACTTTAGTGCAATTTTATGCTACATTATGGCTTTAATTGTGTCATAAACTCCCATGATTCAAAACTATGTTCTCCATGGGTAAGGTGCAAGGGTGACATTGCAAGAAAAATGACAGTTGGCAGCAGAGAAGAGATTTATGGATTCAAAAGAGAATAATTCCTACCAAATTGGAGCTGACCTACAGAGAAGAGCCCAGCTGAGTGGCCTACCTAGCAAATGATTTTCAGGGGAAGCAGCATGAGGACCCCATTGGGGAAAAAAGGACATTGTTACCTTTCAGTAGCCAAAGATTGAGTTGATTCGTTTACATATGTTACTTTCAGTGTGCCTTACTATCATTTTATTTCAAGTTGGTATACACATTTCCCAATGAATCTATTGTAAGAGAGAGCACTCAGATTTTTGAGAGAAATGTTTTATATTTACTGTTCTTACTACACCATCTAAGTACATAAACTAGTTTGAAGTTAACTTTGTATCCTGGAAGATAATGATTAAGAGGAGACATAACAGTAGTTGTTCACAAGTAAAAGGAACCCAATTTGGAAGCATATCCTAGAACCTTGGAATAGTATTTATCCTTTGGGAGTCCAATAACTTTGTGGCAATGTGAGTTTGAGGAAGAGCCTAGAGGAAGTATCAAACATTCATTTACTCAAAATGTATACATTTTAAAGTACTAGATGAGGGCAAGGCACTATGGTGGGCACTTTTATTGCTTTTCAGAAATGATTATCCTGTGTTCCATGTATCAACAGCAGTCACTAAATGAAAATTAGTCAAGCAGAGTACCTACTACAGTGTTGGCAAGCACCATCTGTGTGACTATGCAATATGGTTTTTGCCAATTTATGCTTGCATGGTTGCTCTTCTATCTACTCCTTTAAATTAGGTTTTGAAGAAGATATTTTTAATTTCTATTGTCTGGAGAATTGTGCATTGAAAGGTGGAATGGGATTGGGAAGAATTCCTAATTGCATTAGCTACAGAAATCTATTATTTGTTTTATAGAAATATTTTGGAGTAAGTGATGCTATTTGGATTATTGAAGATACTGAAGTAAAAATTTTTGGTTATCAGTTCTTACATTTTTATACATTCTTGTGCTGTGATCAATTTGAACCTTTAATTGTGGATCCCATTTCCTAGTCTGTTCAAAGCTACATGAGTATATCCATATATAAACATGATATATATATAGCTATTGAGAAAATATATAGCTATTGGAAAACCCCATAGCAGTATTTGTTATAAAAACAAAAATATATGTGCCTACATATATATGCACACACAGATATGTATGTGTATATATGTATCTGTAAGTATACACATATGTATAATATCTATGCTTTGAATGTCATGATAGTTATTTAATGATATTCTTCTCCCTATTAAAACTAGACTTCCCACTTGAACCAGTGCTGACCCAGTGATCCCTCAAAAGGGAATAGTCCCATTCCATACTTACTGGTATGAATATCCCCCAGAAAGTCAATGCCATCTCTATTGTGAATTGCATAAACAAAAAGGATTATTTAAGCAGCTCCAGAAGCATCTCTGGATAACTCTACCACCCCTACTTTTTGTGTAATGGGGAAGAAAGGAAAGGAATTCAGTTTAGGAAAATGGGAAAGGAACAAAAAGAGGTTAAGGCAGTAGAGGGAGAGAAAACTAAAAGAAGTCTATGGAGTGCTATGAATGATAATGAACGAAATTTCATTTCATTTGAAAGTTTCTAAAGTTCTCCAAATATATTTTCACATTTTATCTTCCATAAACAGGAGATTTTGGTAGAATTATTATTATTTCAATTTAACATAAGGAAGCCAAGGTTGAAGAAGTCAAAATAACTCACCAATAGTCACATTGTGATGGAAACAGGTTTTGAACCTTGTTTCCTGATTCTAAGTCCAATCATCTTTCCTTCATACCAAGTTTCCTTCTATGTAGAGTTATGAGAAGCAAAAATGCATGAGATTTCCATTTCATGGCTTATTCTTTTTACACCTTATTATGCCTAAATACATTTGTTCTAAATATTGAGATTATGGTCCTCTGTTGAATAGAATCTTAAGTAGCTGAAAACTCTGATAAGGGTCCCTTTCCTATACTAGTGCCAAGTTCTTAGTTTGAAATTTCTGTGATCCAAAAGACAGAAATATTAACATTCAATTTTATTATGTAACTAACCAACAAAATTGGAAAGGTGATACTTTCAACTCTATTTTAATAGGACTTCAATTACTTTCAAAAGGATTCAGGGAGAATAAATCTAATAACCTGATTCACACACAAGAAAATTATGGATGGACTTTTGTTCCCTAATCTGGTGCCTAAAATAGTGCTAATGAATGAGCTAATCCATAACTAGAGCAGTCCATTATTATAGGAGTCTACCTAAGAAAGACTGGCTGTTATACCAAGTAATCAAATCAGCCTCACACCACTAATAAGCAAGTAAATCTCAACTAAGGAAAATTAATTTTTTTCTTCAAGATGCATTTCTTGAACCACAAATCTATATAGGCTGTTGGCAGGAGAAAAGGAAAGGTAAAAACCAAATTTGATGGGAAGAAAATGTAGGAACTGTTATTTAATTGACATAGACCCCTATGTTCCTCTTTGAATCTATAGAAAAGTGTTAAGTATTGAAATTTAAGAAAACCTGGAGATTTCCCACCAGTTACCTAGGAAACCAAACCAGTCAACAGAATAACCAAATTCCTTGCTATATGATATGTGGATCAAGACTGTATTCATAGCTATATATTCAGAAAATAAAATGCTTCTCACTTAGCATATATTTAAATAAAAAAGTATATTAAAATCTAAATTCTACCCATTCTTCAAGGACTAACTATCCTTCTCTCCTCATTGTACTTTTGTATTTTTTTCTTTAATAAAACAATTTACTGTTTCTAACTTGTTCTTTATCCCACTCATTCTTTTTAAAAATCTATTTTCCCAATTACAAGTAACAGCAATTTTGACCTATATGTTCTTAAATTAAGAGTCAAATTATCTCCCTCTTTTCTTCCTGTTCCTAGAAATGGGAAGCAATTTGATCTGGCATATATATGTATTATCACATAAATCTTATTTCCATATTTGTCATCATTGTGATAGAAAATAATATAAAACCAACCCTCACAAAAAAACACATTATTTGTTTTTCTCGATAATAATAATGGGTGACATTCACATAGTTCTGTACAATCTGTAAAGCACTTTACAATTTTGAGCTTTGTTTGCTTCTCACAAACACTATATTGCCTGTGTCATTATTATTATATGCACTCCATTTTATGAAAAATGAAAATGAGTTTCAGAGTGAACCTCTAGGATCATACAGTTAGGGAATATCTGAGGTACTATTCAAAACTATTTCTACCTGACTCCATATTTAGTATTCTATATATTCTTTTGATTCTACTCAAATTTCAAATATATTCTATTCTTGTATTCTACTCAAAACTTATCATAATCCTCTATGAATTTAAATCAGTTATATATCTTAAATTATCCTAATTTTACATATGAGAAATGGAAGCTAAAAAAAGTTGAGTGACTTATCCAATATCATACAAGTTAGAATCAAAGTCAAGATGAGAATCTAGGTTTTCTGCCTCCCTGTCCATTGTTCTATCTACTTACAAAGCTTCCAAAGCAGCATTTTTAAATGTCATGGACCTCTTTGGCAGTCTGAGGAATTCTATTGATTCTTTCTCATATAGTTTTAAATTCAAAACACAAAATATATGAAATTATTAGGGAAACAATTTATATGAAAATTTCAGTTATGGAGATGTCTTTTAAGTTCATGAACACTGAGTTAGGAGCCTTTGTTCTAAATAAAAGATGCTATTTATGCTCCACATTGGCATTCTATTGCTTTTTTCCCCATGAATAACATAAATAACCTACTGAGACTCCAAATTCCAGATTAAGTTCACAATTTACCTACATTCCTTTTCACTAATTCTGAACCAAAAGGTTGTTGGACATTAGTTTAGACATGATTCAAGTATCTGTCTTGATTAAGCTCTAAGGAGTACATAGTACTGGTACTAGAGTCAGAGGATCTAAGTTCTAATTCTGTTTCTGATAATCCTAATGTAACCTTTAACTAAACATTATTATCTATGGGCTTCATTTTTCTTCCTCTGTGGCCTTGTGTAAATCAGTGAACTCCACTGGCCTTCTGTAAAATGTGTTAGTTAAATAAGTATCCCATGGGATCATTTCTAGTTTGTGAGCAATTAGCTCATCATCCACAGATAATTCAACTTAATTTATTTCAACAAATATTTATTAAGTGCTAACTAAATTTCAAGTCCTATTTTAATTATTGGAGATAGAAATATAAATACAAAATCAAGAACATTTCTTCCCCTAAAGAGATTATATTGAATCTTTAAAAAATATGTACATGGATAGGTATATACAATTACATTATATACACAATGATATCTAAAATAGAAAGTAATTTCAGGACAGATATAACCAACTAGAGTAATAAAGGAAGACTGTTTGGAGTAGATAACACATATATCCACCCAAGAAATTCCCAAGATAATTTATTTTTACATGTAGATTCAATTTTTCATAACATTTTCTCTAACATTTTGTGATCCATCCTCTTTCTCCCACCTTCTCCCCTCCCCAAGCCTAAAAGTAACATGATATAGATTATAGATGTATTATAATACAATACATATTTCCATGTTCATCATGTTGTGGAAGAAAATACATATTACTTTCAAAAAAGAAAAATTCATGGAAGAAATAAAGTGAAGAATGGCAAAAAAAAAAATTCCCAAGATACAGACACAATCACTCCTCCTTTCATGTTCTGGCTCTTGGAACCATTGTTAGCTGCTTACCACACATATCAACCAGCTTGATACTTCAAACTAGATTTTGGGGAACTTAAAACACTGGCTCCCCTTTCCAACTTCATTTATAATAAAATATAGTATGAAGGTGTTTTTTTTCATGCAAGTGGCAGCACTTGTATTGTTATCTTCCCTCCCAGCCTTGTACCTTGTTAATCACATGATATAGTCATTCTATCGTCATGGACTCCCAAACTACCTTCACTCAATAAATAGCTCTTTATATTATGGTAATAAGATTGTCTTCAATAGAAGATTTATGCATAGGCTTCCAGTTATACTTTAAAAATAAAGCTTTACAGAGACTCAAAGTTGAACTTCACACTTAAAAACTTCCATCAGGTACTTAATTTGACTCATTATATTTCATTGTACTAGTTGTTACTAGACACTGAATTATTAAAGGAGAAATAACTCACAGTATTAAATAAAAGATGTGAGATGACACATTTCAGCTGAATATTATGGAAAGATTCAAAGAAGCCAAAACAAAACAACACTTTAAAATGCAACATTAAAATGGAATAGCTTATGAAAATGAATGCCATCACATTTAAATGATTGAAAATAAATTTTTTTCTGTACATAAGAGCTCAGTAAAAAAGGAAACATATAGGTGTGAGTGTGTGTGTGCATGCGTGCATTTATATTAAATAAAGTATTTACAAAGGCTAATTGGATACAAGAAAAAAGTTCTTAAGGAAGAAAAGTTGACAAGTTATCTTGAGAAGCAATATTATAATTTTTTTAAACTGGACACAGAATTGGGAGAAAACAGTTCCTATGCAAACTCTGGACCAGTGATCCTGTGATCACTGGATATCACTTCACTTTTATGGCTCTCAGTGTCCTCTTCTGTAAAAATTATATGATACTGAAGAAAGAGCAAGAAAAATTTATACATTATCAATAAATTGATGAATGTAGTTTTATAGTAAAATTAAACTAAATCATCCAGATATGAACAATCACTACAACCTTTACATGCAGATAATATTAAAAGATAAATGATTTCAAATAAAATTCAATAAAGTTGGTTCCACAAGACTGATGTTGGGAAACAATTCCTCAAGTAAAAAGTCACAGAATATAGATGCTGAATGGAATATTCTCTATCAGTCACAATGGCTACTTAAATGAATTTCAATCCATTCATTATTTCTTAATGGAGAACAATATAGGAGGAAGGTAATTGAGAATTAATTAACATTTTTCTTCTCTTTTTTTTAAACAAAATCTATTTTCTCTGATTCCTGCCTTTCTGACACATCAAAAATAAAAGTAAAACAAATTCCTGGAAATAACTAATCACATTTGAGCAAAAAAAAATCCCCTCATTGGATAGGGTATATATATATATATTCTGGGTGTAGAATAAGATAGATAGATATTTCTTTAATAAAACAATTTACTGTTTCTGACTTGTTCTTTAACACACTTGTTCTTTTTAAGAATTTATTTTCCCAATTACAAGTAACAGCAATTTATATATATATATATATATATAAAATTATATATATATATATATATCTTATTCTACACACTGAATTCATCAACTCACTATCATGTGGGAGATAATATGTTTCATCATCAGGAAGGATCAATTTTCTTATAATTCTCAAAATTCTTGTCTTTATAGTCTTGTTATCCATTAGCTTCTCATACTGGTTTCATGAATTTAATTTTTTTATAGTTTATGAAACTCTCCTAATTTTTTTTAATTTTTAATATTTATGGTATAGTAAAATTTTTCTTCTGATTCTTCTTACTTATTTCTGAAAGAGCTCATACAAGTTTTGCCATGTCTCTGAGATTAAGTTTCCTCATTTATGACAGCACAATACTATTCTAACACATTTTTAGACTACAATCTGTTTCTTATGTTTTTAAGTTCCTTGGTTCATAGGTATATCCTTGGTTTTCAGAAATTTTGTGTCACCACAAGAAAAGGTGATCCATTTATATGTATATATTGCATATATATATACATATATATATACACACACACACAATATGTGTACATGTGTGAATATATAGATACACAAATGTGTATTATATATGTGAATTATATGTATTATATATGTGAAAAAGAGAGACTAGCATTAGTATGTCAAAGAAATGCATAGATTATTAATGTATTATTTATAATTCCAAATTTCCTTTGAAGATATTTGGACTTATTCACAGGTTAACTAAGAGTGTATCAATATGATTATTTTCTAATAGTTTCTAGAAAACATTTATTTTCCTTTTTTTCATCATTGCCTAGCTAATGGCTAGTAGAACCTTTGGATTGCTATACTTTGCATTTCTCTAATTAGTAATGATTTGGAGCATTTATTCATATGACTATAGATAACTGGGTTTCTTCTCTTGAGAACTGCTTATTCATATTATTAGACCATTTATTAGGAAAGGTTCTCATTGTTATGAATTTACATGTATTCCTCATGTCTTCTAAATGAGAGTTTCATCACAAAAACTTACTGTAAAGCATTTTCCCCTAGTTAATTGTTTTCCTTTTAATTTGAGCTTCTGGTGATCCATTTGTACAAATCATTTTAACCATATGTAATCAAAATTATCCATTCATCTGTGATTCTCTTCATCCTTTGTTTGGTCTTGAACTTTTTTCCTATTGCGTGATCTGATAGATAAGTTTTCCATGTTTTTTAATTTGTTTATGATGAAACATTGTATTCCTAGTTCACATATCCCTTTGGATATGAAATGTTGATCTAAATCTAATTTCTTACATACTACTGTCAAATGACTTGGAGTTTGTTTACTAATCACTAGGTCACTAGAATTGTTTGCTTCTGCCTTTTGGTTGGATCATTGTTCAGTATTTGTTCCTTTAATAAAAAACAATAGCCACTAAACTATACATAAAGACTTCTGTGTGTAAATATATTGATTTAGACAATTACATATTTGTATTATCTTTGTTTTTTTATATAATTTAATTTGTTAAATACTTCCTATTTACATTTTAATTGGGATTGGACTTCATTTGAAAGTGTTGTAGGTCAGCAAGTCTGATATCTCTGGTGCAAATAATCTGTTCCACTGATTGACTTCTCTTTTTTATTTGTTTGATGATTGTGACAAATGGTTATGATAATTGCTACTTTGAAATGTAGTGTAAGATTTCATGCTTCTAGGACCTCTTTTCTTTTCTCCCACTTTTTTATTATTACACTTGAGATTATTTATATTTTATATCTTCAGTTGAATTTGATTATTTTTCTAAATCTATACAGTAGCTTTTCAGTAGTTATGGAACTGAGTAACCAAATTGATTTAGTTAGTATTTTAACTTTTATTTTATTTGTTTGACTTACTCTCTAGTAATTCATATTTCTCTAATGCTTATGGAGAAATTGTTTTATATGTATACACATACAATCAATATTAAGTGGATATAACATATTAAGAAAATTGCAATAGAATACAAAAATATTTTTACTTTAACCCAAATTTCATTTACAAAGATAGGTAGGTGGAGAGAGAGAGAGAGAGAGAGAGAGAGAGAGAGAGAGAGAGAGAGAGAGAGAGAGAGAGAGAGATTTTTCACAATATTACATCACATTCTTACACTATAATTTTTCCCAGCATTTCTCAACTACTCTCCATCTTTTTCAGGGTATTTTTACCACCACAAAAAAATTAAATAGATGGGTAAATAGATACTGAGAGAGATATTCATACACATACATCCAAAAGCACATAAATATATGCATGTATGCATAAGTATATGCATACAGATGGTATATAAATATGTGTTCATATATGCATACATATCCTATTTGCTGCTATGAATTCCTAGCACACATAAACAATTACCTGCTAGACATATCTGCATGATTGTCTAAAAATACCTAAATCTCAACCAGTCATATTATTTCCCATCCTCTAAGCCTGCCTTTTCTCCAAGTCTCTCTCTCTTTTTTCAGCCTCTCTGTCTCTCTTCCTCCTCCTCCTCTTCCCTCTTTCCCCTTTCTAATTTTGTTTTTATTTTACCTACATCTCTCTCTTAATGAATCTATTACTGGGGAAATTCCCTCAATTTCCTCTTTTGATAGGGGATACTGAGGAATGGAAGGAGATGGACCACTTTTTGTCTTAATCTGAACAGGAACAACTGATTTGAGTAGGCTTACATCAGAATAGGAGGGGCTACATTTTTTAAATCCCAGTTGATATGCCTGAGACTTTCCTCATTCTGCTGGTTTTTCTGCTCTTCCCTTTTACTACAATGAGGTGGGCCCTTCCTGCTACTCTGCTATTTTCTTTGGTTAAAATACTACTTTTGTTGGCTCTGCCACTCCAGGATTTATTTTGAGTTTGTGTATATATGTGTGCACATGTGCACATGTGATTGTCTGAAGTTGGGTTTGATAGAGCTCAGAATAGTTTTCCTAATACGTCATCTTTGTTCCTGGAAGTGGAAGTCCATATTGGGCATCTCAAACTGGATATCCCATAGACATCTTAAACTCAACATTACCCCAAACTGAATTCATCCTCTTTCCCCCAAAACCTCTACTCTTTCAAAATTTCCTATTACTATTAAAGGCTCTACTATCCTATTCACCAAGACTTGAAATCTAGGTGCTACCCTTGACTTTTTTATTCTTACCTCTTGCTCAATCTGTTGCAAAGGCCTTTTGATCTTACCTTTGTAAAATATTTTTATATGTCCCTTTGTTTTCAATAATACAGCTACCACCCTTTTGCAGGCCCTCATCACCTCACACCTTGACTTAAAATGGTCTGCTCTTTTCGTCTTCTCTAAGGCTCTCCCTATTCCTGTTCATCCTCCACTCTGATGTCAAAGGGATTTTTCTTAATTCAGGTTTAACCAAATCATTTTATTATTTAATAAAGTCAAGTGCTTCCCTATTACCCCTAGGATTAAGTACAAAACCCCATTTGGTGTTCACTTCCTTCATAACCTGGCCCCTATACAGGTATACACTTTTCCCAATTCCCTACACATTAACCTCCTCCATTTCCTCTGCAATCTAGTTATAATAATCTGCCTGATATTCTATAAATAAGATACTCTACCTCCCAATTCAGAGATTTTTTCCCCTGGCTATCCCTGATGCACAGGATGCTCTCTATTCTTGTCTCCACCTCCAGGGTATGCTGGCTTCCTTCAAGTTCAAGCTAAAATCTTGTCTTCTACAGTAAAAATTTTCCAATATTTCTTAATTCTACTGAATTTTCTTTTAAGTTATCTCAAATTTATTCTCTATTTAGCTTGTTTGCAAATGATTGTGTCATTTTTTCCATTCAACTGGGAGACCTTTAAAAGAAGTACTGTCTTTTATTTTTCTCTTTATCCCAGTGCTTAGTACAATTGATACTAAAAGTCCCTTGGTATATGACTATTGGCTGACATTTTTAATTGAATAGAATAAATATGCACTGAATGTTGAAAGAAAATTTCTTCATCTGTAAAATGTGAAGACTGGATTAGATGACCATAATGATTCATTAAGTACAGAAATCATTTTCTATGCTCCTTACATTATATTATGAATAATTAAGGTGAAAAAAAATTTAGTTCCTTGAAGGCACTCCATCCGTTTCACAAGAAGTATCCCCATTCTTTAATGTGATTTCTTATATACAGTAATGGGTTAATAAATGCATATTAAGTTCAATTGACTTTTAAAATTGACCCAGATAGTTCAATTTACAACTGTATAGTACTAAGTAAATCACTTTACCATGTTGTCTTCATATCCTCATGTTTAAAATGAGGATAGTAATACTACACTATCAATTTTGTAGACTTGCTTTGAGAATCAAAGAACATAATCATAATGTATATGAAAGGGCTTCATAATTCTGGAGGATTGCATTATCATTATTTTATAATCATACTCTTGTCTACTCTAACTTCTTTTTTACTTTTTCCCATTTTCATGCTGATTGGTTCATTTTTAATTGGCATCTACTCAGTAGAACCAAATGAATCTAATAAGTATTTATTGATGAGTTATTATGTGCTAGGCCCTATACTGTGTGCTAGGAAATCAAAGATATAAAACAAATAATTCCTTTTCTCAAGGATATTGCTTATGTGTATATATATATATGTATATGTATCTGCATATATATATACATATATATGTAGGTATGAATGTTTCCAGAAAATGTAAATGGAACATCTGGGGTCTTGGGACAGGAATCCCTCTACAAAAAGTAGGGCCAGAGCCTTAGGAAAGAGGCTACTTATGGAAAGGCTCTGTTCTACTAATGTATCTATCATGTATGTGTAAAAATCATAAAAGATTTCTTGAAATATCTATCAGGAGAAAATTTTATTTAACAACTTTCTAATTGTCAGACACAGCTAAGGTGCTTCAGGGGGATAGAGTGTCAGACTTTATGTCAGGAAGACTTCAGGTCAAATCAAAACTTAGGTAGTCAATAGCTATGTGATCCCAGGCAAGTCATTTAACCTCTCTTTGGCTTAGTTTGCTTATTTGGAAAATAGGGATGATGATAGTATTTACTTCCCAGGATTGGAAGTGATATGTTTAAAGCCTTTAGCACAATTTCTGACACTTAAAGATATTTTAATAAATTTATTACTTTATTATTAATATCAAAAAAGTATAAAATGAGGAAATATTTCTCCCTACTAACAGATTTCACTTTTGTCATCAAATATATTCTACCCAAAGAATCCAAATTGAAAGAAAGTGAAATCCTCCTTATACTATTATTTGAAGAAAATATTGCTCTGACATCAAATCCCCAGAATGCTATGAAATTTCCTAAATGGGATTATTATTATTATTATTCAAAAGATTTCAGTCTAATGCTTCAGATGTAGAAAAAGTACTCAAATAACAATATGCACAATATACTCTGTAGTTGAATGGTCCATACATAAAACTTGATCATTAGTATATATTTCATGAATAAAGTAAAAAAGGACAAATGTATCAGACTTAGAATTGAAAAGGAGAAAATCACATCATATTTTGGAGATCTCCTGGTACTCTGTATTTTCAAAGCCTTCCCCATGAAACCAAAGACCTACCTTTGTAAAGTATTGTTCTTTCACTGATGCTAGTTGTTGCAAGAGAGTGTGAAAATCATCCATAAAAAACAAAGACTAAGCAGAATAAAATTCAAAAAAAGGAAAAATAAGTTCAAAAAGATATCTATTGTTATACATATGTACACATCAAAAAAAGCATAATATTTTATAGTTTCATATATAATTTTTGATCTTCCTTACATAGGCAATGATTGTGTTTATTTATAGGTTAATATAAAAAGAAAATATATTTTAAAATAAAAATTATAAATTAAATTATTAAGTTTTCCAAAAGGAAACAAAATATTTTATGGCAGACATGAGTAAATAGCTACATGGTTCAGTACAAAGAGTGCTAAAACTGGTTTCAGAAAGACTAGAATTCAAATCTGACCTTGGATATTTACTAGCTGTATGATCCTGGGCAAATCACTAAAACAAACAAACAAACAAACAAAAAATGCTCAATTTCCTCATCTGTAAAATAGGGATAATCATAGTAACTATGTCCCATGGTTATTATAAGATTCAAATAAATATTTTGACATGCTTTGTGAGCCTTAAAATACTATATAATTACTATTGTTGTTATTGTTGTTGTTACTAAGAGAATTATATGAGAAGCTACTAAAATATCAACAGAGAAAAGCGTGACTAAATTGGGGTTGTGCTAGTCATATAACAAGAGTATGTAGACAAACCCAGACTCCAGTGGTAATTGTGCAGTGTCGGGAAATCTAGAAAAGAAATCCGTGCATGTCAGGTTTATGTGAGTATAAGGAAAAGAGTCTCACAAAATGAAAAAAGTTGCATGGATTTAAGTTGGGACAAATGGAGAAAGAAGTCAATATTGATGGAATTTTAGATTAGTTAAGGTATGGAAATGTAATTAATTTTCATTTGATGACTTTGGGTATGCTAATAAATTTTTTTAAAATCGATTCATAGTGGAGTACAAGAGAGAGAACAATTCATTGAATTTTTTTTGCTTTTGATGATATCTCAATGAGAACATATATAATTTTAAATAATTCATGTCAAAAATTAGAGTACAGACCAAGTTGTATAGTTGATATCAATGCTCTCAGAAAGAAATTCATAAACTGCTCAATGAACCCTCAAAGAATACAAATTATCTACAAAGCACCACTGCTCTATATTATCTAAAAGAACTGAACAACTGGCTATTGAAGCTTGTAAACCAATAGAATGACTTAAAAATCAGGACATTTATATCTTCAAGAATCTGCCAACATCTGAAATATTTTAAGGCAAGGTTTTGCAGTGGGAAAAGTATTAGAGAAGGAAGAAGGAGATGGGGATTTACTCCTAATTCACTCTTTAATTTTGTACATTATTCTGGGATTTAATTTCCTCATCTGTTAAATAGGATAGTAGACTCTCTAACGAGGGCAGCTAGGTGGCACCATGGAGCTAATATATATGAAAGCACTTTGAAATGCATAAAGCACTATGAATATGTAAAGTATTTTAATGACTTAAAGAAGAACCAAAATTCTCCACTTCTGTCAATAATACCCTTCATTGCCTGTCAATTTCAGGATCTCATAGTTTCTGTTGAATTAAGATTGTCATTATTTCTAGGATTCTTTCACATACGGGAATATTTGTATAGTCTGTGAATTTCTGAAACAAGTGATTTCAGACATGCTTATTAGTTCCTCTAACATTCTAGAATTAATAGCGTGAGCTTTTAAATTATGAAAAAGAACTCTTAGTTATGTAAATAGAATGCCAATATAAGATATTCAGTGCTATGTTTTGAGCAAGTGACATTCAATTCATAAGCTTCTGTCCTCTTAATCTTTCCCAGTGAAGTCACACAAATTTCTAGCTTCATTAGTAATTAAATTCCCCCAGCCCCTAAGGGACCGGAAATTAAGCCAACATGACACATGGCTATGTCTTACTTAGTTTTTTTGTTCCTTAGGCTTAACAATGACAGCATCTTGGGAGATTACTGTTTCTTCTTGAAAATAGCTCCCCAAACTTTACAAATCATCTTACCTGAAAGTCTCCACACAAAATAATGACTAAAAAAATCTAGACCAAGGTCTTGTCAGAGAACTGGTATTAGCATGATCACACATAAGCAGAGGTTATATAAGCAAAGAGAAGTCATACAATTTTGCTCTGAAAGATTTTTCCAAAAGATCATATTCTACAATTCATAGACATTCAATACTGAAGGGCCCCCCAGACTTGGAAAGCTGTCACACCCACCTTCCAAAGAGAAGATGGAAAGAATTCTAAATGTACAGTTCAATGATGATATGTAGATGTTGGAATTCTTATCTTGGCCACTTCTAGGGTTTGCCATTCAGATTCAGTGTCTCACTTAACTTTTTGAAGCAGAATAAATCATTTTATTTCTCAGAGCCTCATTTTCTTCAACTGTAAAATGGATTTAATAAAGCTTTGCCTATGTACCTTATAGTACTATCATGAGATTAGAATAATGGAATGAATATCAGGTCCTTTGTAACTGTTAAACATTACATTAAAACATGCCCAAAGGACATTAAAAGAATGCCTACCCTTTGACCCAACCATACCACTGTCAGGTTTATATCCCAAAGAGGTAATAAAGAAAAAGGCTTGTAAAAATATTTATAGCCATGTGCTTTGTGGTGGCAAAAAAGGGGAAATGAGGGGGTGTCCATCAAGTGAGAAATGGCTGAACAAATTGTGGTACCTGATGGTGATGGAATATTATTTGTTGAAAGGAATAATGAACTGGAGGGATTCCATGTGAACTGGAAAGACCTCCAGGAACTGATGCAGAGCAAAAGGAGTAGAACCAAGAGAACATTGTACAGAGACTGGTACACTGGGGATACAACTGAATGTAATAGACTTTTCTACTAGCAGTAATGCAATGACCCACGACAATCCAGAGAAACTTAGGAGAAAGAAGACTATCCACAACCAGAAAAAGAACTGTGGAAACAGAAATGCTATAGAAAAACATATGATCACTCACATAGTTCAATAGGGATATGATTAGGGTTTTGATGTTGATGATGATGAATAACATGCAAAGAGGATTGGAACAACGATACACATATAACCCTGTGGAACTACTTGTCAGCTTTGGGAGGGAGGAGAAAAGAGGATGGAGGGGGGAATCATGAATCATGTTGCCATGGAAAAATAATCTAAATTTAAAAATTGTAAATGAAAAAAACATTCCATGAGAAAAAGTATTCACTATCTTTTTGTGCAATATTATTAAGCCTCAATCTAGCTTATGATAGATACAATGTGTCACTAACATTTATGTTCAATTGAATTTGAAAAGCATTTATTAAACACTTATTATATTTCAGATACTAAAATGGCTTTGGAGAAAAAAAGACAAAATAACCCCTTCCTTCAAGGAAATAATATTCTTTTGGAAAGAAAAAACATGTCCATATAAAAATTTATATAAAATATATATAATTTCTAGGGGAAGGTACAATAATCACTTTTTTAATTTTTCTAAATATTTTATTTTTTACAATTATATGTAAAAATAATTCACAAGCATAACATTAAGGACACTGATATTAAAATTAAAATTGCAAGGGATAGAAGGACAGAAAAGAATAGAATTGGTGTACTGGTAGAATGAACTAATATGAATTATATGAAATACATGAAAAAATCTATGGTTTCAAATGGTCTGATCATTAAGCATACCTCTCTTGCTCCTCAGTTCTGTTATGCCTTAGCTTTATCTTTTCAAAGAGGTATCAAGGAGTCATTGAAACTCCTTAGCTATTACAATAGTAAGAAGTAATGACACCTCAAACTGGGCCACAGGTGTGGAGATAATGGAAAAAATCAAGAATGACTGAGGAGGTAGATTCAAGAATATTTGGCAAAAGACTTTATATATGAAAGGATAATGAAAAAATAAAGAATTAAAGATGACTGTCATATTGACAATCTGTTTGATCGAAGGGACATTGGTACTTTGTAGATATAGGAAAGCTAGAAAGAGTGGGGGATTTTAGGAAGGGAGAAAATGAGTTATAATTTGGGCAAGCTAAGTTTGAAAATCCCAATGGACAATTAGCCAAAAAAGGTCCTAGAGAAACCTGTTGGAATTTAAGTTCAGGAGACAGATAAAGTGTGTAGAGGAAAAATTCAGAGTTCTATATGTAGAGATGGTATGGGCAAGATCACATACATAGTAAATGGAAGAGCAAACATCTAAATCTAGCACCTCTGATTTTGAATTCTTTGAATTTTCTATTCTATCCCTATGCTTTAGCTAGTGATCTGAAAGTTTGTCCTGGTGTTTTTTTTTTGTTTTGTTTTGTTTGTTTTTCTGTAAGCAGCTTCTTTAATGCTTACATATGTCAGAACATCTATATTCAAAAGAAATTAGATAAGTTGGTGTCTCAAAATTGGGGGAGGGGCATTAGTTTATATTGACAGAACAAATATTTGTAATAAAAATGTTAAATTATGTCAAACATTGTCATATATTTAAATTCTTGGCATTGTGAAGACACCTGATGTCTTCATGCCCCATAAGGTAACAATCACAGCTTGAATGATTCATGGATACTAAGCACAGATCATCAGTCAGCTATAGTCTGTCATCCAACATGATGTCCAGGAAAACAAAATAAAAATGCCAGTCATGTGCTGTGCTCCAGATTACTCTCTCTTATCTTGTTCTTTCTTTATCTCTTATATTAGGGTGATATTTTACACCTGACCTTATTTCTCCCATGAGAAAAACATTAACTTCCCTTTACCCTGGTTAATTGCTTATTGGGTCCTTGATGTAAAGAATCTTTTTTCTTGAACTTCAATGAAACCCTACGATATTTCTTGGCCAACACTCTTTTCTTATGATGTTCAGCTCTGAGGTAATCTCCACAGCCTAGTGTTCACTCCTCCCCATAGACTGATGTGCCTGACCCCCCAAATTGCAAAGTTTTTCCTAAATGTTGCTCATTTTACCTGACTGCTTGTTATTATAAATATCTTAACACATATTAAAAAGAGAAAAAAATGAAAATGAGAGAGGGATTTCCTATAGACATTCTACCTTAATATCTAAAAATTTAAACACACAATCAAAGCCTTTATCAAATTGCCATATCCCTACAATGTGCTATGTGTATGTATACACATATACACAAAATGTTATTATTAAAATGTGTTATATACATTATAAGAATGTGAAGTCAGGATTTAATTTGTGGGAAAATGGTCATTTTAATAAAATCTTTTTATTTGGTCATCCTATAGTCTAGTTCTAGGCACTAGTTTAGCTTTGTTTAGGATTCATTTCTCAGAATACAGAAAAGAATCATCTCATTAAGGATTGAGGTCATTTTTTGCATCTGATTAAATATGTGCAGTCCTACTCTTCTAATGAAAATAATATATTATACTTTAATTTGTTTTGTTTTGTTATTTTATAATTGACATATGATTTATCATTGTAAACTTGCAGAATTGAGACTTAATCATGAAAAAGAATTTATAGGTTGAAAATGAACAGATCTTAGAACAGGAAGATATTTCAAAAGTTGAAGAGCCCAATGATCTCTTTTTACAGATGAGGAAACTAAGGCCTAGGGAAGCTAAGTAAGTGGTCTAAACTCTCACCAATAGATATCTCAGAACAAAGGATTCAAAACTAGGTTTTCTGACTCCAGCATCATCTCAGTTCATAAATGAAGAAACTGTGGTTGAGAGTCATAAAGATCATGTCATTATACCTGGAATGAGCATTGGAGATCATGGCATATCAGAAAGAGTCCCAGATTTAGAGTCAGATGACTTAAGTTCAAATCCTTTTTGTACCTTTGGGTGAGTCACCTGACAGTTTTTGTGTTTGCAAAATATTTAGGTTGGACTAAAGAACATATATTATCCCCTCTATCTCTAAATCTTTTATCTATGATCCAACTATCACATTGGAGGAAACAGATAAAAAAGATTATTTTCCTTGTGCAGCTAAATAGAAGCAGAGCTTACACTAAGATCTAGATCTCCAAACTTTCAATATACTGTTCTTTCTATTCCATTATGTTATATCCTTCAAATATCCTTCACCCACAAAAAAATTAAAAAGAAAACTTACTATAAGCCAAGTTTTCCCCTTTGTTTTTGTGAGGATATATAAACTCTTTAATTTATTTCATTTATTCCCTATGCTTAAATGATGATATAAATACCATAGGTTTAGAAATTAATACAGCATAAAATTTTTGTTCATTGATTTCTATAAATTCATAGACAGATTATTTATCACTTAAATAAAATTTTGCGATCATTTTGCTTTGTTGGAGAGCACAGTCCTTTCACCTTCATAACCTTCAGAAATAAACTTTCATCTATAGAGGTCTGGGAAAACAGGTTCTAGACAAAGGACAGTTAGTTTCTTCAGAAAATTGCATAGATAATTTTACTTTTAAATAGTGTATGCTCTGGTATTTAGGAATGCTTGATGAATGAATGATTATTTGGCACTTAATCATGGTGCTCCCACTTGTCACCATGCTTCATGTATAGAGTTTATCACTGGGTCACAGTGACATGAATACAGGCAAACCAAAAGCCCTCATTCCTGGATATTTGAGAAAAATGAACATATACTCATTCAATCAGATAGATAGGCATGTTGGGAAAAGTGCAGTCTACTAGAAAGTTCAAGGAAGATGTAGCTTAGAGATACAAATTAAAGGGCCTAAAAGTTTACCTAAATGTTCCCTTACAACAATTAGTTTCTATGGCAAACAAATTGGAGAGTGAGGGGATTCCCCTCGATTGGGGAATGGCTAAACAAATTGTGGTATCTGTTGGTGATAGAATACTATTGTGGTGAAAGGAATCATGAACTGGAGGAATTCCATGTGAACTGGAATGACCTCCAGGAATTGATGCAGAGTGAAAGGAGCAGAACCAGGAGAACATTGTACACAGAGACTGATACACTGTGGTACAATCAAACGTAATGAACTTCTCTACTAGCAGCAATGCAATGATCCAGGACAATTCTGAAAGATCAGTGAGAGAGAACACCAGAGGAAGAATTATGAAGATGGAAACACAGAAGATCACATGGATTGATGGGGATATTATTGGGGATATCGACTCTAAATGATCATACTAGTGTAAATATCAATAATATGAAAATAGTTCTTGATCAATGACACATGTAAAACCCAGTGCAATTGTGCATAAGCTATGGGAGGAAAGTGGAGGTAGGGGAGGGAAAGAACAAGAATCTTGTAACCATGTATAAATATTCTAAATTAATTAAATAAAATTTTACAAAATTAAAAATTAGATTCTAGAATTCTCTTACTCTATTCCTGTTTCTGTCACTGACTTTGTAACCTCAGGAAAAAATTTGCCATCCTTGGGACTCAGTTTATTCATTGAACACAGAACATGACTTATTAGATCTTGTGGAAATTTTAGAAAAGTATTTCAACTCATGTTTTCAGAGAAATTGAGGGATGGAGAGATGGAAAAAAAGATTAAATGGGAGTATTTATATACTGTAAAAGACTCATTTTTTATAGAAAGAGTACTGGAAGATAATAAAACCACTACAAAGTCTATATCCTAAAGTGGTCCAAGACAGAGGAAGAAGACATACTTGTATAAAAGTGTTTCTAGCAGCTCTTTTTGTGATGGCAAAGAATTGGAAACTTAAAGGATGAAAATAAATTGGGGAATGGCTGAACAGAGCTTTTTCATTTATAAAATGAGGAGTTACATTAGAAAATTTCTAAAGTATATGGTATATGGTTGTAATGGAATACTACTGTGCAATAAAAATGATGAAAAAGATTATTACAAAACAAACCTGGAAAGACTTACATGAAGTGATGGAAAATGAAGTGAGCAGAACCAGGAGAATGTTGTACACAGTAACAGCAATAAAATTTGATGATCGATTCTAAATGACTTAAATATTATCATTAATGCAGGGAGACAAGACAAGTCTCTGGGATTCATGATGGAAAAGGTTATCCATTGCTATAATGAGTGTCAAATGATATCTTAGTTAATCCTGAAGCATGTCATTTTCCACTTTATTTTATTAATGAATTTTTTTCTTGTATGAGAACACATTACAATGAACATTGAAATAGATATTTCATGGTAGCACATGTATAACCTATATCATATTATTTGCCATCTAAGGGAAGGGGGAAGGAAAGAAGATAGAGGGAGGAAAAGAGGTAGAAAATATGAAGAGAAAAATGTCTGAAAACAATTATTAATTATATCTACATGTAAAAAATAATGAAATAAATTACAAGAAAAGAAAGAGCACTAGATTTGGATATAGGATCAAATGTAATATCTGTCATTACTTATTTGAATTGAAGCAAGTCACTTGATCTCTCTGAGCCAGAGCTTTTTCATTTATAAAATGAGGAGTTACATTAGAAAATTTCTAAAGTCTTTCCCAGTTCTATACCTGTGATGCTATAATCCAATAATCATAAGATCCAGATATTATACATCCCAGGGAATTTCCAAAGAGCTGACAGATGTGACTACTAAACAAACGTCACAGAAAATGGAAGAGATGCTGCAAGAATGAAGAAAAGTAAATGCTGTACCAGTTTTCAAAAGGAGGAAGAGGATAAAGTCTGTAAATAATATATAGTGTCTATAAAAGGAAGCAGAAATCACAAAGGACCAGAAGGGATTAATCAAAAAATGCATTTGCAGTATTAACATACTTTCCCTTTTGGTGTAGGGTAGAATAGACAGAATTCCTAAAATGGAGTAAAAGGAATATTTATGGCAGCTAGTTGGTATAGTGGATAGAATGTTCAGCCTGTAGTCAGGAAGATTCATCTTCCTGAGTTCAAGCCTGGTCTTGGTGACTTATTAGCTATGTGATTCTAGTAAAGTCATTTAACTCTGTTCATTTGATGTGAAGAAGGAAATGACAAACCACTCCAGTACCTTTGCCAATAAAACCTTAAATGGTGTAATGAAGAGTCAGACAGAACTAAAACAAACTGAAAAATAACAAAAAGCATACAAGGAATGAAAATTTTTAGGGAAGCATTTGACAAAATCCCTCATGTTATTACTGTAAGCAAGATGGCAAAATGTGGCTTAGACAATAATACTAAAAGGTAAATTCACAATTGCTTGAAGAGTCAGACCCAAATGTAATCTGAAAACTAGTCAAAAATATGTTGTAGTAGCCAAAAATGATCTCCTATACAAAGATACATATAAGGTACACAACTAAGGAAGTGATATCCTGCTCTACACCATGTTGGAGTATTATGCACAAGTTTGGCTACTACATTTTAGGAAAGACACTAAGTTTGATGGACACTTGGAGAAAATAATCAAGGTGGTGGTTCATTTCATATGAGATTTTATTGAAAGAATTAGTGATATTTGACTTGGAAGTGTGAAGTAGAAGTGATAACAAAGAGGTTTTTAAATATATGAAAAAATGTCATATGGAAGAAAAATTAATCTTGTTCTGCCAATTTCCAGAAGACAGAAGAAAGATCAGTAGACACATTTCAGAATCAGGATCAACACAGGACACAACTTCCTAAGGAGCTATCCCAAAATGGAACAAACTACTTCAGACAGTAGTGGGTCGCCCTTATTAGAAAGCGGTGACCACTTTTTAAGTATGCTTTCAAAGGACTTCTTAATCAGTTACCAGTCATACTTGATAGCCTCTGAAATTCTAGTGCTAAAATTCTTTGAAATTATCTCCCTGGGATATAGCATCTATATTATTATCCACTTTTGACAGGAGAGAAAAATAAACCTCAGAAAGATCAAGAAAATAGTCCAAACTGAAAATTAGCATCAGAAGAGATGATACAAGCTGCATACCCTATCTTCTAATCTTCTCTTTTATCTGTAGTATCATAAAATAAGAGATCCAGAGTCAGAAGGAATATTGGAGAGCATCTCTTCCAAATATTTCATTTTGCAGGTGCAATAGACACCCAAATAGTGAAGTGACTTAACCAACATGATGCAGGTAGTATAATAAGAGAGATTCAAACCCAAATCCTCTAACTCCTATACTGGTATAAGTGATTAGCCATTTACCATGTGTTCAAAGCCTGTACCTGCTTCTATAATGAGTGCCTTGAAATTTCATTTTGTCTTAATGAATAAGTTTATGCCATTCAGATATAAAGAGAAAATGGCCCTATCCCCATGAGTACTAAGGCTATGTACATGCATACATATATCATTTTTTATTGGCTCAAAATTCACTAACAGCTGCAGAGGGGAAAATGGATTAAATGACCAATTTCTCCTGCAACCATTTTCTCTTGTGATGTGCCAAGAATAAAATTCATCATGAGGCTGCAACCTCTCCTTTCATGCTCCCAGAATATGTACATAGCTGACAAAGAATACCCCTGCCAAAAAAAACCTCCTCAAAGAATCAATATTTGGTGAAATCCATAGGCTTTGCCAGGGTACATTGCCAATGTACTTGAATGAAGTTTTCATCACTGCTTGTGTTGCTGAATTAAAAAGGCCATAGATTGATATGTAAAGCTGTATTACGTGACAATATGTCCTCTTACTCCTAAAAAAGTGAGTAACATACTCTACTACTCTCCATAATTAGCATCAGAAGGACAGAGTTTAGGATTCTGAAATGAAGATGTGAATAATAACACCAAGGTACAGTCTGTTCTTATCACCAGATCCACAAAAATGTGAGGTCTTCTGTGAGGTCAAGTTGGTGCTGCATGTCTCCTCTTTAATTTATTTTCTTGTGACTGTAATTAATTTCTTCCCTGGGAACAAGAAAAGGCCCAGTTTTGAGGGCTAACTAAAAATGGATATGGCTATATTCAAAAGATTGCCTCTGGGGGACTGGATAGAGGCAAATGTATCTTTCTATTTTGGTCTCTTTCCTTTTTTAGAAACTCTCAATGTCCCTCCTACCTGTGTACCTCATCCCTTTCTCCAGCCACAAGTTTGAGACTTCAAGAGAAAGCTAGTGTGGTCTGAATCAAAAATGGGGAATTTTGAAACTTTGTCCTCGAACTGTCATCAAATGGTTGTGTAACCTTGACTGATTGGGTTAGATGATTTCTAGAGGGTCTTAAATTTCTAAGATGCCAGAAAAAGATCCAAGTGCCACTTTCAACATGAGGCCTTGGTTGGTCCTCACCCCACTTCCTATCAGATAAATTACTTTGCTTTGATTCTAGTTAAAATTGGACATGTTCAATAGAATAAAAGCTCTTTAAGTACCTTGACTCTTTCATTGTTCTTCTGTATCCCCAGCACCTATAGTAGCACAGTTCCATTCATAAAGACCTTAATAAATGCTTACTAAAGGAATTAAACTACTTTACTTCTCCATACCTCAGATCTTTACCTAGAAAGTAGGAAAACAACTCTGTCCACCTCTTACCTTTCCCATTACTGTAGAGGGCACACCTCATCATCCAATAGGTTCACAACCTAGAAGTCATCCTGAATTTCGCACTATCTCTCACTGCCCCCCATATCCAAGCTTGTCTATTTCACCTTTGTACCAACTCTCAGATATGTTCCCTTCTCTCCTCTGACACTGTTACCAGTCTAGTGTAGCCCCTTATCACTAATGATTACTGCAATAATTTACTGGTAGTCTGCCTACTTTATGTCTTTTCCCATTCCAGTCCAATCTCTAGTCAGTCACTAAAGTGATTTTCCTAAAATGCAGGTCTGATCAAATCATCCCCCAATTCCTAAATAAACTCCAGTGGTTTCCTACTGTTTTCAGAAATAAATATAAAGTGATATTTGTCATTCAAAGATCTTTATAACCTAGCCCCCTTCTACCCAGTCAGTCTTTTTAGGTAATATGATTCCCTGACATTTATTCTTCAGTCCAGTGCACTGGACTCCCAGCTGGGCCATGAACAAGACACCCCATCTCTTGGCTCCAGGCATTTTCTCTGGCATTCCCCATTCATGGAGAGCAGCTCTCCCTAGCCCTGCTCTCACTATTGACTTACATGGCTTTCTTTAAGACCCAACTAAAATCCCACCTTCTACAGGAAGTCTTTGCCAAATCCCCTTATTCCAATGTTTTCCCTCCTTTCATAACATCCTATTTATCCTATATAGGGTTTGATTTTTATATATTTGTTTGGATTGTGTCTCCTCCAGTAAATCGTGAGCTTTTGAGTGTAGAAACAGTATTTTGACTTTTTGTATCTCTTGTACTTATCACAGTGCCTGGCACATGTTAATTGCTTAATAAATATTTATTGAATGAATAATTCAATTGTGAGTGCCCTGTTCTAATGAAATCACTAAATGACTGCCTATCCCTACTAGCTATTAACTTCTCAAAATCTCCAGTGTGCATTTTAGTAGAATATAACAGAATTTTCATGGGATCATGTAAAGTTTTATTCCAAATGTCTTTCACATCCTGAATATCTATCTGGCAGAGTTGTTTCACCTCATCACAAATGCAACTATGCCATTTTCCCAACTCCTCATTATCTAATTCTTCCCTAAAATACTCTAAACAGCTTACCATAAAGCCACAGAGTTTTTCATTTAAAATATCCTTCTTGTGCTTCATTTGAATTAAAATATTAAATGAAATTTTTTTTTCTGAAATGATTCTTGTTCCTGGGTATGATGGAGGATGGTTTTAGATCAAGATGAGTTGCAAAAGCAGATCATAGGGTCATATAATCATAAATGTAACAGATTTTATCTAACTTAACTTAATCTAACTTCCTCATTTTATAGATCAGGTCTATGGTCTAGGGGAATAACATGCCTAAGATCACATTACTAAAAGAAAGTGGCAGATCCAGGGTTGAACCCAGGTCATTTCATACAATATTTCATATCCTTTTCTCAATACTATGTCAGTTATTCCCCCAATACAGTTTTTATCCCTTTATTATGAGGCATATGCTCAGTGTGGAAAATAGGGGCTTTGCTTTGTTTTTTTTTTTGGTATTGTATATCAAAGAAGTAAGGAGGAAGGGTCATAGTTCTCATATTTTATAACTTAAGCTAGTAAGCAGAATCCTTCTCAGCCAATGAGAGAGAAAAACAAACAACTGAACCATGATTCATCACTGCATTCAACAAGGCAAAAACTTGATCAAAACCGTCAAATAATTGTTATGATAAAAAACACCCTATTTTGAATGAGGGTCTAAATTTTAGTACTTCAATTTACATGAAAGGAATTGCAGCTATATGCCATGGTTTTAGATAACACATAATTATAAATGACTAGTGAGCTATGCCCCATCAATGTCAAATACTGCTCAAAGCAAGAATTCTTTAAAATCTTTCCTCATATTTCCTCTTAATAGACTTGGAGCTGATGTTTGGACTGTCATTACTGGACTACTTCCTCACTCCCTTCTCATCCAATGTGGCTTTTTGCCTTAAGGGCATGAATGTATTTGTAGTTCAATACAAAAAGATACAGGTAACAGATTCTCCGAGTTTGTGAGCACCAATAAATCAGAGACAATAGCAAGAATAGGAGCAATTAATCTTGAAGATTAAATACAACTTTCTGTTTTTTTAACTATTCCTAGGAATTCTGAAACTACTGGTTTCTTTGGATTAGTAAACACTGTCATATCTGCCAAGTTACAACTGATGTGGCTTACATCTGAGCTTCTCAATATCAGTGAAATTCGTGAGTCTTGGGTCTGGAAAGTATTTTTTTATTATAGGATTTTTCCTGGACTTCCATTTCTCACCTGAAAAGATAGGGAAATATAGATAGCCTTTAATATCAGAGGTTTCCTATGAGGATTAGGAGGATAAGTATATCATTTCCATATGCTAAGTGTCCACTGTGTGTAATCACTAAATGAAGGAGGAATACAGAAACCTGTCATTGGCAAGAGAAATTACATTTAAGAATATCTTCCAGTAGAGTCTTTACCAAGGCACAGCTCCTAGGACTGATATACAAACTCAGGATATGCTCAGTTTAGAGAGTGATAACAGTATTTCAAATTCTTCAGTAACATAGACAGAATAACAACAGAGCTTAGCATCTAGCTGTTGTTTTTAAGTTGTTTTTCAGTCATATCCATCTCTTCATGGCACCACTTGGGGTTTTCTTAGCAAAGATACTGAAGTAGTTTGTCATTTCCTTCTCCAGATTATTTAATAGATGAATAACTAAGACAGAATTCAGTGGCTTGCCCAGAGCCATACAACTAGTAAGTGTCTGAGGACAGGTTTGAACTTACAAAAATGAGTCTTCCTCACTCTAGGTTATGCACTCTATCCACTATGCCACCTAGCTGCCCATTAGGACCTGGTACATAAACTAGACACCCATTGGTGTGTCAGATATTACCAGATTAAATTTGTGGCATTTGCCCTAGGTACAACATCTCCTAGTTGGGACTCTAAATCACAGTATTTATTCTTCTAATATATTTTAATCATGTTCTTTCTTATGATGGCATAAAGTGTTGTTGTTGTTTTTCAGATTGGGCAATCTACTTTTGTTGTCTCAAAAACTGCCAACAACATTGTCTCATGCCACTGAAATATCAAGCCACCATCAAATGACATTAGCTTTCACTTAAGTAGGCCAAGATAGAAATGGCTTTAAGTGTCCATCATCTAACTAGTTGAATCAGAAAATAAAGGGGTATTTCTTCCTATGAGAACATTCAGAAACATTTAAGAAGAAATAGCAGTCACAATGCCTATTGGGATAGGGTGCTGTGTTTGAGGCTGGGTTCTATGTGAATTCTAGACAACTCCAAAAAGTTTAAAAGAGACATACTGTTCTTTTTCTTTTATAAGTAACATATGCTTTTCACAAGAGAATGAACATGGAAATATGTATTGTATGATAGTACGTATATAGCCTATATCATATTATCTGGTGTCTCGAGGAACAGTGATGAGGGAGAAGAAGGGAGATAATATGGATGGCAACATGTGAAAAAACATTATTATTAAAAATCATTTCTAAATGTCATCTGGAAAAGAAAAGTATAATAATTTTAAATAAGATTACCTGAGGGGAAAGAGCAGTACTGCCTATAACATCATCAGTATACTATCTAAGTACCTGATATAGCCCCAAAAAGCTATATTTTTAAAATATCTTAGGTTGAAATTCAAAGACCTCCAGTATCCGATCTTTACCTTTTAAGAGATAGTTGAATAATTTCAATTCAGCTCAGCAAGAGTTTAGTGAGCTTCTACTATGTGCAAAGCATTCCCTTTACATGTTATGCTTCAATAAAAGTAACTATTTTCCAGCTCCCTGAATATTCTTTTTTTCACTTTCCTGCTTTTCCATCTTTATATATACTGTTCTCTTTAATAGAATACTATATTCTTCAATTGTCCTGACACAATGATATGTGAACAAGAAACCCAATTCAAATACTATTTCCTCCCTGAAGTTGGCTCCAATATTCCCAGGCAGAAATTATCTCCCCCTCTACAGAATCCAGAGAATTTTCTTTTTTTCCTCCATTGGCTCATTATATTTTATAAATCCTTAAAGCTATTTGAGTACCAACATTGTTTCTCTTAGACTGAAAGCTGCTTCAGGGAAATAATTCTCTCACTCTCTTCTAAATACCCTCTAATGTCTGGTATGGTTATTCAAACAAAATAGCCAGTTACAAAGTTCTACTGACTTAATCAAATGAGTGAATAAAAATGAATAATGAATATATTGTGCATGTTCTATCTATGATCTTTTATCTCCTCTTGTATAATGCACATAAGATATTTTAACAACTAAATAGATATAAAACTTCAAATAACTGAATGTTTTTACTCAACATGCATTTTGATACTACACATGATCTTAGTCAAAAGACCAAGAAGCAATCAACATGCATTCTGAGGAATGGAGACAACTGATCAAAAAGAATCTTTTAAACAAACAAAAAAATCTCAATATGAAAACATTGCAGAGAGATGTACTCTCCTCAGAATAACCTCTTTTTTCTCTTCATTCACTACAGGCCATTGATATATTTTTTTTTTCCTTTTGAGACAAAGTAATTCTACCTTTTGGTAGTTCTTCTAAGAGACTTCAAACTGACATAGAAAAATCAAAATGAATGTTACTTCTAATTATTACCTTCTATTTAATTATTCTTAGAGCTCAGACTGAATGAAAAGAGTGATTAGTATTTACATTTAGCTTTGCAGGTACCAATATTGTAAATGGAAGAGCTAGATGCTGCTAGCGACTTAGAAAGGTATCATTTCTTGAAATCATAAAAACTTACCTTCTGTGTGCACAGCAGAAACATAGGTCCAATTGTATCTTTTCACAATGTCTACCATGGCCCGAGCCTGTTGGGCATCTGATGGTACGACTCTCATAAAATATTTGAACAGAGTTTTGTCACTTAAGTCCATGCTTGTGGCTGAATATGCAATCTGAGGTATATTGAAAAGCTGGAGCAAGTTCTGAACCTGGATCGCCACAGAGCTAGATCCAGGGCCAATCACACCAACTATGGGTTTTTTTGAGCGGAATGGGGTGGAAGACCCATCGACACAGCGCACCAAGCCCTCTTCCTCTTCTGAAGAAATAAGGGAATCTCTTATAAACTCTATACTCTGCTCCAAGGCCACAGCAGAATGCCAGCAAGAGTCCCTTATTTCACAGCCTAATGTAATATTAGGCAACAGTGTTGGGTCTGAATTAATCCTCTCCAGGGTGTGGAGCATGGCCTCCACTCTTTGAATGCCATATTGTTCCCTGACCTCTCCACATTTCCTCTCATGGACTTTATCCACAGTGGGTTGGTGGTGAACTGAAAATAAAGCCCCAATGATGATATCACCGGGCATGTGAGCAACTACCCTTCTCTCATTGGACTGTGCAGAAACCAGAAAGCCAGCATTCCTACCAGCATCTTCCTTCAAAAGCAGGATTGCCAGGAACAACAAAAGGACCATTTTAAGAATAAGTTTCAAGCCAACAGAGGTGACATGTTGCAATAAAATATTTTAAAGTTATAGTCAAAGTCTTGAATAAAATGTGTAGAAAATCAGAGACTTAACCATCCATTTCCATCTGTTCTCTAAAGAGCCTCCATAGTCTTCCAGAGAAGCAACTGTGTGGATTCAGATAGAGGATCATAATCTTCATAACCTAAAATGAAAAAAAATAAGTCTTCAGTTAATAATGCATATTATTTTTTGAATCAGATTTTAGTTGCCCATGTCATGGAAATAAAGGCTCAAGGATGACAGTGACATGGAAAATCCAAAAGAACAAATAACTTAGAATCTATATTAATTTATCATTAGGTGATATAGTAGATAATATGTGGCACTTGGTGTCAGAAAGATCTGAGTTTAGATCTAACCTCAGACACTAGCTTTATGTTCTTGGACAAATTGCTTAGCCTTTAATTTCTTGAATTTCCTTATCTCTAAAGTGAAAATAATAATAACAGTACCTTCTCAGAATTTGTTGTAGGAATCAAATGAAATAATTATAAAGTGATTAACATAGTTCCTGATATATAGTAAGTACTATATAAATAATAGCTATTATTATGAGAATTCACTGACATAGGGCAAGGAGAGGAATTCTGAAGTACATATCTATCACATGAAGTGATAGAGGAAGAGAGGAATTGTAGAGATAAAACTATGGCATAGATGATAATAATAATAATATGTAGTCTTCATGGTTTACAAAGTGTTTTCATGAATGTCAGTTTGTTCTGGACAACAACACAAAAGAGAGGCAGAGCAGCTGTTATTAATCCCATTTTTAAGGTGAGGAAACTGAGCAAAGTGAAACAGGTAATTCAGATGCACATGGCCAGTAAGAACATATTTAGGACTCAAATTTAGATTTCTAACTCCAAGTGTATTGATTCTTCCACTACCATATACTGTCAGAAAAACCATACAGTATGTCTCTAAAAAGATATACTACCTAACTGTAATCATTTATTTAATTTTTTTTTTGCTTTCAAGTGTATCACAGAGGACAAAACAGTTCAGGAAAAGGGTGTCTTCTGAAAGCCAGTAAAACTGTTAAATTCTCAGAGGCATTTCAGTCTCGGTTAGGACTAATGTGAACTATATAAAACAGTGTTCAATCTTTAAGAGTATTTCTAATATTATTTAAGGGCTTCTTAAAATTCATGTAATTTAGCCTTGCAGATCAAAACAGAATGACTAGCAATGCTAAAAACATTTAGGTTTAGTTATATCTTCCAAGTCAACAATTTAGATTGGCCAATAATACACTTATCTACATAAGCTTAAATAACAGGGAAGAAGGTAATTTTGCCTCATTTGCAAGGATCCATTGTCATTTCTAAGAGGGGGCTTCCAATTGAGAAATTCACAATATTTAAAGCCATAGTATCAAAAGTTTTGGGTGTACCTAAGCATTAAGTTTGGAATACAGGAACCTGTATATCTATCGTCCTAATTACTATCTTTGTGACATTCATCAATTTTCTTCAACAAATTCAGGGCTTAGTTTCCTAGTCATAGTGAGATGGTTGAACTAGATGATAACTAATGTCCTTTTCTGTTCTAATTCCTGTGCTCTATTGTTCTCTTTTGGCCAACAATTTCAAAAGTATTTGAAATTAGCACTTTACTAAGAAAGGTAGAGAACAATGGTAGTATTTGTTCATAGTGCTAATGGTAACAATTCCACTCCACATACTAATACTATCTTTGGGTCAATCTATATTTCTAGGGGCTTCTCTCTTCCCTTTAAAGCACCAAATGATTTTAACCATATTGACCACACAAAGACAAAAAGGATAACTTCACTAATATATATATATATATATATATATGTTTCTAAATATCCCAATGGTTGGCAATGTGTATACCTGAAATTGACATCAATAAGAAAATATTAAACTTTTAACTTTATATATATATATATATATATATATATAAAGATATATATATATATATATATATATATATAGTGTAGATATGCCAGAAAGAAAAAAAGAAAGAAATTAGACATTTCTTCATACATTTTTCTTAGGCCTTATTTCTTTTTTCCATATGCCTTCCTTTCATATATTTTAGGCCAAATATATTTGCATATGGGTACAGTACTTATTTTAAGACCATGTGAATGATTTCTCAAGCTAAACAGCTGAAGAAAGAAGAGAACACAAGTACCACTGGTTACTTCTGAAGACCTAGTTCATTATTCCAATACACAAACAAAACTCATTCCTATAATATATTTACCAAAAAATTAGTAGATTATCATCTTTATTTATTATATTAAATCTATGAATATAATTAAATAGGAGTATTTTAGGCAAGACTTACAAAACTGACACAGTATGTATGTTAAAATGCAAAAGGACATTCTTTGCTAATATTTTGCATCAAAATATTCCCATTGCATTATTTCATTTCAAGGAAAATGTAGCAATTTTTCACTGTGTGCAAGAAACTACACTAGGTGGTAAAGATAGAAAGACAGAATATGTCAGTCTCTACTCTGAAGAAGTTTTTTTTTTTTTTTCTGCTGAGCATAGGGGGAGGAGTAGATTCAAAAGAAGCAGGAATAATAATGTGCTTTACTGACCTATAGAACCATAGTTTATTTTTTAGGTAACAAATGAAAATACAAAACATACATTTTATTAATACAGGTTTTGAGGCAATACTCTTATTTGGAAGATGAGTGGTGATATATATAGGATTAATAGAAACTTCTCTATTATGTGAAAATAGAACCTATATAATAAATAAATATAATAAAATAGTATAATAGAATAATAGAATAGTAGAAGCAGTACTTGTAAATAGATTTAGATGTTCCAAAATCAAGTCATGTACTATGAAAGCACAGATTTTTAACATGAAAATTTCAAATAGCAATGCCAAGTCATTAGGGCAACCTTTAGTTTTCTCTCTCAGGATCATACTTAATATAAAAATTATGCCAGAAATACTATGATGTTTTTACTAAGATAGTCCCTAGCCAAATTTTTCCATATTGAGAGCACATTATCAATGAAAGTAGGGAAATTTTAGCTACCCTCTTTCACTCTTCTATTCTGTATTTCTTGGTTTATTTCTTTGGTGTCTTAGGTCCACCTATATTAACTTTGCTATCTAGCATACTATTATAGTCATCAAATAGTGAGGTGTTCTAAACCCCTATCTTTGCCTACAACATTGAAAACTTTCTCCTACTTTTCCTTCCTATGCAAATATTATGCAAAATTTAAAGTCATAGAATTGCAAGATCTCAGAGATGCAAACAACTTAAGAAACTATCTAATGCTAGACAAATCTTCATGGGAAATTTTGTCACCACATACCCAACAAATGATTATCCTTCTTTTACTTTAATATTTTAATTGTTGAAGAATCAACAATTACTAAATTCTCCAACCCACTCTCATGTATTTATAACTGTTCATAAAATTTTGGTTCATAAAGCCCAAAGTTTCCTCTTTACAGCTTCCACCCATTTCATCCCTTCATGGCAAAGCTAAAGAAATATAATCTGTCTTCCACATAATAGCACCAGAAATAGCAGAATCCAGTTATCTTATCTCCCTTTAATCTTATCTTCTCCAGACTAAAATCTCCAATTCTTTCAAATCATCTTCATGTAACATGATCACATGATCCTCCCTGTAAACCTTAAAATTTCTTAGACTTATGAATGTTGGAAATTTCCCCATTGGGAAATTTCATACTTGAAAAAATTTCCTACTGATAGTAAGAACTCTATTGGAATATGAAACTCCTTGGCATGGGAGGATCCTTCTCCTCCCTACTTAAGACTACTTTAGGACAGAAACTTTTTGCTAAACAATGGAAAGGGCTTTGACCTATGCTTAAGCATAGAACAGGAAGTTCTTTGAGTTATGATTGATTTTAGAATTGATACAATAGAGATACTTGGAATGACAGAACCAGGTCTTGGAAAATACAATCTCCACCCTACTCAGAGTAACAGGATTTAGGAAGGGCTGCAGCAAAGATCAAGATTTAATTATTTGAGAATATGACCTTCAACAGACATGTGCAAAGGGGGGCAGACCTCTAGGCGGTCCTGGGTTAAGCTAGAGCCACCATTGGCACAGGGGAGACATTGACAGTGATTGGTAGATGTGAGAACTGAGAGGAGGGAACTTAGATTGTTTGCTTAAAGATAGCCGGGTCTGAGGTCTGAGAGGAGGTTTTGCTCTGAGGGAGGCTGAGAGGAGAGAGGTCCTGGAGGGAGAGCTGCTGGAGAGAGGTTTTGCTCTGAAGGATGTCTGAGAGGAGAGAGGTCCTGGGGGAGAGCTGCTGGGGAGGTCTTGAAGGAGGCTGTGGAAGGAGAACTCAGGAGGAGTCAGGAGGAGAATTCTCTGAAAACATTTCTTGAAAGGAGGCTCTCTTGAAGGTGGAGCCTGAGGTTGGCATGAGAAGCCTTACCTAGAGAGATCTTGGGTGAGTGATAAAACCAACTGACTGATTTAACTCTTAGGACTGAGGTCTAGGCCTTATTGGCTTGAGACCCTTCATTCTTATTCCTTTCTTACTTTCTCTCTTTTTCTATTGATTAATCAGTCTATTATAAATTAAATTTCTCTATAAAACCCAGTTGGCTTGGGCATATTCATAAATTGGGAATATATTCCCTGGCGACCATCTTATATTTATATAAACCCAAGACACAGTAGAAAACATATTTCAGCGGTCATAATTGTTATATATTTCCCTTGCTCCCAAACATTTCAATTATCACAGTTTATGGCTCCCACTCTCTTATCTACAACTATTTAATGCTCAAAACTATTTTAAATCTAACATCCCCATCAGGACTGTAATTCTCTTAAAAACGTATTGTAGCTTTTCAATGTCCTCACCAAATTGTGGCACTTAAAACAAGTTACGGTCATAAAAATGCAGGACTTAGCTTTCTGAGAACTAGTCTAGCTAAACATGGAGAAATTCAAAAGTACCAGGTTGAACAATTGATCAATTTCTTGGCAATAGCAACCAAAGAAAGATCACAGAAATACAATAGTATCAGTGTTGGCCCTTTCTATTCCTGCAGTAATTGTTTAAAGGGGAATCAAAGTGTATTAACAATCGTGTTATTTGGGGGAAGCTAGGTGTCTCAATAGAAGAGAGGCAGGCCTAGAGAAGAGAGGACCTGGTTTAAATCTGAACTCAGACCTATCCTAGCTGTGTGATCCTGGGCAAGTCACTTAACCCCCATTACTTATCCCTTACCACTCTTCAGCATTGGAACCAATATACAGTGTTGATTCTAAGACATAAGGTAGAGGTTTTAATTTTTAAAAATCAGATTATTTTTAGATTAACTACAAACTTCAACTAAACTGTGGGATCATGATCTAGTGATGAAAAAGGATACATATTACAAAGTAAAAAATTGCATAATTCTTGATATTTGCTCTTCAAATGAAACTAGAAGAAAGAGTATACAGCTAAATGAAAGGATGGTTACCAGGTTTTTTTCACCTGGGTAAATAAAAGTATTGACAAATTTTAGTAAACCCAAAGGCAAGAAGAAACATATTTTAATGGTATTGTAGTACTTTATTGTGGTACTTTATGTAAACAATTAAAATAATGGTAGCTTACATAATATCTTTTGTAGATGATAAAGAGGTAAGAGAATTCTACAAAGAACAAACACTACAAATTAAATCAATATATACTTTGATATGTAATCATTTTAATACAAAATTATGAAAAAGTGAAAACCTTTAGAAATATGTTGGTAATAGTGAAATGCTATTTTTTCAGATCAAGAAAGGTCAAAGTCTTGTAGACTACAAAGCAACCTCATATCAATATATCATGATTTCTTTCTATACAAAAGGAATCAGAAGGTACCATATAGAGTGAGAACTTCATAATAGAAAAAAGTGAAATTGATTATATTTTTAAAGAAAAGCAACAACTCATTACTGATGTGGGAGTTATTTTAGAATCAGCTGTCATGTATAGTCAGACCACCAATTTGTTAGAGAAAAAAGTAAGTACAAAGCTAGAGGAAAGAAGAAAAATGAGAAAATATATTTGATACAACTAAAACAATTCCTTTCCAATGCAAAGAGGTTATTGATAAACAAAATGAAATATGGAGAGAAGAAAGGAGAAGTTTCAAATAACAAAAATTGCTTAAATATTTTTAACTCAGCTTCTTTAGAATCAATATTGTATATTGGCTCTAAGGAAGAAGAATGGAGTGGGATAGGCAGTGGGGATTAAATTACTTGCCCAGGGTCATGGGCTAGGAAGTATCTGATGCCAGATTTTTACCTAAGACTTTCCATTTCTAGGCCTGGCTCTCAATATTCTCAGCCACCTAGCTACCCCAAATATGGGGTATATGTAAATCAATTGCTACAACAAGAGGAAGCAAAAAAAAAATTTAATGCCTTAGTCAACAAAGATAATTACTTGCAAAGAAAAGAGTCATTAAAGGTAAGGACAACATTGATTTAGAATATAAAATCATTTGTAACTAAGAGAAGGATGATGGAAAAGTAGAAGCAATATGACATAATAAAGTACTGTCTCTTCCTGGAAAACTTCCCAACTTTTTTGAATCAATATCTTACTTGATTTCCCAGGCAATGGCACCCTATTCTACAATGAATCCTGAAATTCACTCTCCTATAGGGCATTCGGAGTACTCTATCTAACAATCCTTTCCTTCTCTATCAAAACCCCTAAAATGACATGGCAATTGCCTTCCTAGGTTTCCACATTTTCTAATTCATGCTACTGAAGTCTTATTATTCAGAATTAATATCCAAATGTTAGTGTGCTATATCTCCATCTTAACCTCAAGAAGAAGAAAAAATGTCAATAATATTTTAAATGCTATATTTTTAGAAAAGAAAGGGACATGGCTTCTAAAATAATTGGATAATTGAAGTTACACAGTAAAACTCCATTCAGCCTCCAAATGAAGATATATATATATATACACATATATAATGAGATTCTATTGAATATATGTATTCAATAGAATCTCATTCCCATTCTCCTGGATTGCCTAGTGATCTGTAGGATCCCAAAACTCTGCCTTTATTTCTCTTATGATATAATAAAGTATTTAAAACTTCATATTGATTAATTTTCACATAAAAATATTATTTATGTGAAATTGGCTCTATTTTCTTGCTATATAATTTATTTTTGAATGATGTATAATTCTTTCATACCATATTCCAATAATAAATCACACTGATAGTTTGATAAATTTGTTTTCTTATTCATATAGATACTTCCTCAAACAATCTCCATCAACGTGTCTTCTCCCTATGCACCTATGTCCTAGAATCTTCCACAGAGGAGCCACTCATCATACTGAGAAGGTAAATCTTCTTTGTTTTTCTTGCTGTTGCATGTAAATCAATTGAGCATATGGCCTGTCCTTCAGTTATACATAATACTGGTAACATTCCCAGGTCATAGCCTTTACTACTCAGATATCTTCCATGAGATAAATTATGCCATTTCTTTACACAGTTCTTGGTTGGTAATATTGAACCTCACTGCAATCCATGATGAGCCTTTCTATTGCCTTTTATGCAAATTAGAACTTTAATACATCAAAAATTTATTTTTGCTATGATTTATGTCCATATAATATCACCAATAGAATACTATTTTTAAGGTGGATTTTTCAGGGATCTTGGGATTATTTCAAACACTGCATAGTTTTGAAAAATAAATTCATCCTATTTTCCTTTCCTTTTCTCCTTATTCTTTATATTTACATTTCTTAAAAGTTTTCTTCACATGAAATGCTATTCTTCCACCATATTTGTTTAATGTGTTCTTTTGAAACAAAGTTTATCTTCCATTAGCATCTTCTGATCAGGAATCTTAGCCCATTTAGTTCCAATTATAGATATGAAGAGATATTTAAATCTCTGAATTAAACAAATACATAAAATTTGAAAAGTTCATTTTTAAAATTAGACTGTAAATTTCTTGAGCAGAGGGGCTTTCTTTGATTTTGCACTGGTATCCCTAGCATTTAACAATTGGTAAGTATATAATAAATTCCTTTTTAAGTATTTATTCTTTTATTCATTAATTATATAATAGTATGTTATGATCTATGAATATTTTCATCATTTATTCTCCTCTTCCTACTCATTTTATTATGAATTCTATTTAATACATTCAATATTGGGTTATACAGTTCATGTTCTCCATGATATATAATGTATAGGAAATATCTTAGCATTCTCCTACCTCCATTTTTGATGTAAAGCTCTCCAAATCACATTTTGAACTTGATAAATCAGATTATGAAATAAGCAACATAAACACACAGTGCATAGTTTAATAACTATTCTGAACCCCATTTAGGATAGTCTTGGTAAAGCATTAGACAAATAAATGGGAAAGAATAATTTATATGGCAAAAATAATTCCCTGCTCCCACAGCCAGGGAAGAAAGTAATCTACACATAGTTATAAAGAATGAATAATAATCCAGATTTGGGGTTTCTGAATTGTATCATCTGTCAGTTACAAATAATATATTTGAATACATATTTCTAGCTTTAAATATGAGGTAGACTTTCAGTTTATCATTTATTTGTATGTGGCATTTTGGATTAAGTTCTGATTTCCAGAAGCGTTATGGTATTTTCTCAGCAACATATTACAGTTTCTAAATTATGAAATAGGTTATTTTTAGCTCATAGGGAGGCAATTGATTCATCCCCCTGATATGTACAAAGCAGTTCAGATCATGTATTTTCTATATTTAACTTGTATATTTATAAATGTATATAAATATACAAATACAATTTATATTTATATAAGTAAAAGTCATCATACACAACAATCAATGATCAGAAAGTTGTGTTTTTCAATATCCATCATACTGGTGATCTTCCAGTTTGGGACCCTTAAATAATTAAATAACCATACCATGTACCTCAGGAAATAAATATTGAAATGATTTTCTTTGTCTGAGCGCTGCCCTGATCACAATGAGACAGAGGTGCATGAGTATGTGTGTGTGTATGTGTGTGTGTGTGCATAATCATCTTTGTATGCCACTGATGTATGTTCCTCAAAGCAAGTGCACACAACAGATAAGAGACTCTGTGTGGGCAATGATACAAGAGCTTTACAAGCTGAAATAAAGCAAAATTATTGGGCATATCTGAGGCACACATTTGTGACCTTGTTAGCAAGCCTAACAGCTATGTATGTGCATAGGAAAAGGAAAGATAATTTTCACTGAAAATGTGTTACCAAAAAGGGCAATAAAGCAATACTATGTAGAAATAATATCTTCAATTTCCTATATTAATAAAAATTCCTAATAATAGAATTAAACCCACTAAGTTGATGTAAATCATTTAAAGAAGTTGTTTAATAGTCAATGAACAATAAAAATAGACCATTTTAGCAAAGCAATAAAAAGGATGAAATTCAGGTTATCTAGTCCAATTTAATTATTGAGCACTATTTCTACCCACAATGCAGACTTATACTTCTTTCTCACTGCTCCTTGTACACCTATAAAGATAACATACTGTATCTAGTTCAGTTAAGTAAGCAATTATTAATCACTTACCACACGTAGAAGACAATGATAGGTTTTGTGAAAAAAATAAAAGAGAAAATAATGTGTGTGTTTAAAATTGAATACTCCAGTTTCATTAGTGTTCAGGGTTTTGGAGAGGACAGTAATGTAAAGTAAATTCAACAAGAACTTATTATAGTGTTCCAGGAACTGTGAAAAAGAGTGAAGATAAAAACAAAATCCCAAATCATAATGCAATGGTAAAGACAACAAGCATAATTTGGATTAAAATTTTAAAAATCCTGGGAATGGGAGGTGGAGAAAGCAACTAATATTAAGTGTGATCCAGAAAGATTTCTTCAAAAAGCGGGATTTTTATTGCGACCAGAATAAATCCAGGAAAGCCAAGAGAAGGTTATATGGGGGGATAAAATCCCACATGTTTGGCAAAGTCAGTGAAAAATGATAAAGTACCTTTTTTGAGGCAAGAAAAGAGATCACGGTCACTGGGTTAGTGAGTTCTTGTACAGAAGTAAAGTGAAAGACTATAAATATATAAGTGGGTCAGAAGGACTTTAAAAGTGAAACAAAGGATTTTTATATTTGATCTTAGAGGTATGGGAAGTCATTGGAATATAATGATAAGGGGGATTGACATTGTCATACCTGTTTTAGGAGGTTTGATTTGATATCTGAATAAAGGATGAACTAAAATGAGGAAGAGTTCAAGCAAAGATGATCACCAGAAACCTATAGGGCAAGCTTGAGATTATGAGATCCTGCACCAGATTGCTGGCAATGTCAGAAAAGAAAAGAAAAGAAGGTACACATAAGAAAAGTCTTATATGCCATGCAAGTGAAATTCAGAACATATGGCAATTGATGGGATATGGGAAGAAGATGAAATAAATTAAGTTTGAGAATAGCATCTAGGTTGTGAGCTTGAGTGATTGGGAAGATGATGGTGCCCCTCACCAGTAAAAAAGAAATTCCTGATGCAAACCTGAGATGCAGAAATTAAACATAGCAGTGAAAGATATGAATAAGCAAGTAAACATGAATGAACAATGATAAAGGATTAAACAAGGATGAACATCTTATATTCAAATATGGGAAGATATTTGTCCCCTGTGAACCTTATCATCATCAGGGTTTATAGAAGAAGTTAATTGGACAGTGCCTAGTGGTGGTTCTCACACTGTTAGAGCATAAGTGGATGGAGCCTCAAAGGCTCAGATCAGGGGCCAAAAGTTTCTTAGGTAAGAGTGAGAAATAAAAGACCAGACAGATAAGAATCCTTTGGGGTCAGAAGGCCTGCAGAGCTGGTAGCTACTGCCAACCAAGATTATTGAATAGGAGAAGTGTTTGTAAAGAAAAAAACACAGGAATGAAGGAGCAGGGGGAGAGTGAGTACATGAGGGGTTCAGCAAGTTCATGGTTAAATGGGTACAACAACATATTCTTTCTCAAGATTGTTTTTCCGGCCATCTGTGCCACTTGCTAAGATATTTAGTCTACTGGGGTGGGGGAGGTATTCACATTCCAATCTTTGTCCTTAGACCTAGAGTATTATTTCCAAAGTTTGGACCTTTGCCTAATTTCTTAGGCCCCAAACTTGGTTAGTCTCTGTCATCACACATCTTGATAGTTTTGAGAAAAGTATTAGAAAAAAGAACAATCCACTGGAGAGGGAAAGGTCTCTCATATAATCAGAATGCACAAGTAGATATCTCTAAAAATGAGGAATAGGTAGGTGGGAGCTACTACCACCTTAAGTGGGAATAGTAATTCTTTCTATTTAGTAGATCTTCATTATCAAGATTATCCACAAATCAAAGATAATAGTAAAGGCAACTTTACATTTTCACAAATTTAGGGTAAAGTTCTGCTTTAGAATATGGTTAAATTGATCCCCAAAAGTTGAAGTCCTCTATCTCTATCTCTATGGAATATTTTTAAAATATTGAATGTAAACAATTCAGAAAACTATGGGAATATTATTTGTATGTCCCAATATATATATAAAGAAATAAGCAAAAACAAAAGAACAATCTATAAAATGGCTATAATAATTGAAATAAAGATGTTCTTTCTAAAAAAGGAATTACATATAAACACAAAAATTAATCTCAGTCCATGGAATACAAATCCTTTTTCCCAGGAGAGAGATGAGAAATTATAGAGGTGGAATCTTCTATACAATGAAAGCTATGATCACTATGGTATTTTTCTGAAGGTTTTCTTTATTATAAGGAAAATTCCTTGGGGGTGGAGTTACACATCTAGCAATGGTTATCATATAAACTGAAGGAATTATTAAACAAACATATGTACATATTCATATATATTAATGTATATATTTATGATTTATTTTTCTTCCTCCTGAGATCTAAGGTAATTTCAGAATTCCTCACACCCTTATGTTTCCTTATAGCTCATTTTATGACTCCTTCCCCTCTGATGATTTTTATCTGAGTTATAGATCTCAATGGCATCCTGGTAACCCCCCCATATTGGGTAATTCATGATTGATTCACCAGCCCTGTGGACCCATAATCTAATCTAATTAATCTAATTAATTTAACCCAAATAATATCTTCCCAAAAAAACAATATTATCATGAAAACAATACTTTTCTTAAGAATTTCTTAAGGATTCAGCCAATAATGCATATTTTGTAAGAATAGCCCTGGTTTTGTTATCTTCTCAAACATTTTGCACCATATCTCTTTTAAGGGGTTCAAATTTAAGATAATGCATGAAAGTGACTGTTTCAAGAATTGTTTCCATGTACCCCCAAAAATCAGAATGATGCCTTTTGATAAATTGCTCTTTTAACATATTTTAAATGTATCATTCAAATATATCCATAAATAAAATATAAGAATTCTGCAGAATGGAGTAACTTTCAATAGTCATTAAGTACTAGATTATTCAAAGTCACTGCAAATCTTAAAATTATGGAATTAAAAAGACAAGCATCATAAACTTCCTTTGCCCTTCTTTAAGGAAAGGACTTTAAAGAACTTAACTGCATTTCTGTAAATGAAAACAAATTAAACTTCTAGTTTTTAAAATTATTCTTCTGAAAAATATTATGAATGCAAATAGGTTTTGCTATAATACAGTACCCAGTGTCATTATGGTGATTAGGTTTTCAGGGTTTTCTTATAACACTTATGGCACATAACAAGAGCTATGGAGTATATTTTTTTTAACTACGGGTAGAAAAGGGAGGGAATAGTTTTCATTGTTTTGTTCTTTTCTCTTCGATATCCAATCCTTATAATATAAAAAAGCACTAGATCTACATAAAATTTATACTTTAATTTTAATAAAGTATTCTTTTCTATTTTCCAGATAATTTTACTTTAATATAAGTTCATAGATACAACTAATTTGGTAGTTTGATTAGATACCTGTGGTGCAGTGGGATGAAATTGATAGTTTGCATTAAGTATGTTGGGTTCATGTAACATTGTGTTTCAAATATGGTATGTTTACTGGTAACAATCATTTAATTTTCTGAACCTCAATTCTCCTTTGTAAAATTGAAGCCATAATTCTTTGGCTACCTACCTTGAAAGATCCTTATCAGAATCAAATGAAACCTTGTAAGTAAAAAGCAAAATAACTCAAATATTTTCATTTTATGAACTGTTAGTATTTTATACATATATTAAATACTATTTAAAATTTATTAACAAATGAAAAAACATGCTGTCTTTTGCAAGATAAGGCATGTAATAATTATTTAATTAATGTTTAATAAAAGAAAAAAGAAGTTTTCCTTTCTTCAGACCCCAAAACCAGTAGGTGTCTGCTGAATTAGTTTGTGCCCCGTGTGCTTGGATCCATCATATATTGCTTTTTGGAGGTCATACTAATTCTTTGACAAAGTACTATAAAAACAGTTTATATTTGTACATCCCTTGGAGATTTATTACATGTTTTTTGTTTATTCTTTTTCCTTTAACACTCCCCTGACATTAACAGTACAAGAATTATAGTTCCCATTTTATAGATGAGTAAACTGAGCCTTAGAGTGGTTAAGTGACTGGACCACAGTTATGTTCAAAGATACTTCTCTCTAAAAATTCAGTATTCTTTCCACTATACCATGTTATTTATGAAAATCTATAAATATATTTTCTAAATATGGTGTTGAGCAAAAGAGTTTTTAGCATAACAAGTAATGTACCAAATGAAATTAGCCATTACATTAGTTACAGGGCTCATCCTAATAGATCAAAGGACACTAGAAATTTAAAGTACAGAAAACAGCACATCATGAAAATTCAGTTTATATGTATTTGAAGATGTGTCATAAACAGGCATAAAAGTATATACATATGACTTGGATAATAATTGAATGAGCCAAAATATTTCTAAATGTGTCTTTAATATTTATTATTAAGATCCATATTTTATACTTATGAATACACCAGACACAGCAGATAATGATTGCAAAAATGGACTTTTCCCCTTGACTGGATTTATCCAATATTGGCTTTTCCATAGCAATCAACTACTGTTTCATTTCCACTTAGGTTATCCTATATCAAATTCCTGGAATATTCATCAAAGAAAGCTAAGTGATACTCTTTATAAAGCCATCATAGCTTTCTGAAAAGACAAAATAGTATTAAAAGTCTGTTATCAATCAAACCCTTTAGATATTGAAAAAATAAATATTTAATGTAATGTAAATATTTCTCTCTATCATATTTGTAATTATGACTTCTAAAAAATAAGCTTCTGACTGAAAATTCAAAAATTGATCTAGTATTCTTGCTTTATAGATAAAATATCCACCTTTGAGGGAAGACCTCAATTTTGTGTTTTAAGTTTTCAGTCCATACTTTAATGTGCAGTATAGTACATACAGCCAAAGTCTGCAATGAAAGGGAAGTAGACAATTGTAATACACACACACACACACACACACACACACACACAGGATTAAAAGTGAGAGAGACGACTGGGGAAAAGTTAAGATGTATACTAGGCAAAAAAGAAACATAAATTTTGGTAATATCACACAGCAAAAATTCTCTCTTGGGGTGCCTGAACAACATCTGCTAAAATATTTCAAGGCAACTGATCCTTCAGTTGAAGATCCTCTTTTCTGAAAGGAAGCTCCATCCTAGACTATATATTTATAACTTGAGTGGAAATTTCTAGGAAGGATTTTGTATTTTGGGGTCGCTGTTCTGTTTGTATTTTATCAGAGGCAGGTTAGCTAGAGAATATTTTTTTTTCTGTTTGAAACTCTCCCTTAATTACTAAAGGAGAGATTCACCCAGGGAGCTGTCCGATGTTCTGAATAGCCTGCTTGCAATAAAAGAGAGACTTGGAATGAGACTCCAGGGCCAATCTAGAAAACAAATGTCAGAAATCCACACTATAGACCCTTGCTTTTAAATAGTAATGATACTTTTTCTATTTTTACAGAAATAGACATACCTGAATTTTTAAAAATCTAAGGATTTTTGTAAAATGGGGGGGGGTGATTTTCCTTCACAAAAGTTTGACGTGTGTGTCTGTGTGCGAGGTGGGGGGGGGGGAGGGAGAGAGACAGATAGACAGACAGACAGAGACAGAGACAGAGACAGAGACAGAGACAGAGACAGAGACAGCACAGAAGAAAAGAGAAGAGGAGAGGAAAGGGGAAGAGATTTAAAAGAAAAGTAAAGAGAATACCCTGAAGAATATGGTGAATTCTGTCATCAAGAATTTTGGAGAAGAAAAGTAGTTTGGCTATAAAGATGGTGGCAATTTGTTTGTCCTGGATCCTATCCAAGCCTCTCAGGAGGTATCTCTAAAATGATACAAAATAAACATTGAAGAAGGAGGTAAAGTGCTGTATTTTAAAATGTCAGAAAAACATAAGTGATGATAGCTAGGAAGACTCTAAAGATCCTTCTTTTTATATGTGAAGAGTGTTCTGGTCACATCACAGTGCCCTCTTGGGGTGCTTACATATATATGGATAAGGGAGACAGGCTCCATACCAGATCTTGATCATTCAAAACAATGAGAGACTAGGGGAAAAATCTGGGGAGGGGGGGGTGTCCAAAACGGCATATTTCCTTTTATCCGTGCAAAGCAAAGGAACAGATACTTTCTGTCTCCTCTGCCATTAAATTTCAGTTCAAATAAAGTAGCATTATACTTAAAACATTGTCATAAAAAGGCTTTTTATCCTCTCCTCTTTTCTTTAAAGACCACAGGGACCCTATGGAAGACAGCAAGGAAACTGGAAACCTTATCACAATCGAATGGTTTTAGAAAAGCGATGTTTTAAAATTCTCTAGAACCCATCACTGACCCTTATCCCAAATGTAAAAATTGCTCTATCCACTCCTTTAATACTTTGTTCCACCTGGCCTCGACTACATCCTTAGTTTTCTTCCCGGACTTCTCTCAGTCTCAGCTGAGCTGCAGCCTCTTTTGCTCTGTGGTGTGCATGCTGCATGCTATCTCTCCAGAATCAGCACCATTGTTGTTATTGTTATTGTTTGTAAATGATAAAATGCGTAGAGGGACTTCAGTAGAGAAACCAGGAGAGACAGGAAGGAGCAGGAAGGCACCTAGGAGTGTGGGAGAGGGATAATGGGGAATATACCCAGCCATAAGGTGAAAGAGCCAGCTCATCAAGATATGCTTTCAGCATTGCTCACAGCCTCTCTACTTCCTGCATTGAGCTGCTACTGCCACTTCCGAGGGATTCTATTTGGGGGGTGAATCTCCCTTCTCTTCCTTCTTTCCCTTTGAGTTTCCCTTACTTAATACTTGAAATTGGATGGACCTAGTTTGTCTTACTAGACTAGTGCTATCCTCAAAGGTGTTGAGGGAGAACCTGGGTCTGGGTCTATATTCATTCCCCTGCCCCCACTTCACCCATTTACTCTTTGCCACTTTCCCCCCTATCGATGAGTTTGCATTGTTTTCCCCTCAACAGGCATAGGGAAGAATGTCAAGAGGTGGTGGAAGGAGGCAAACTCTGCAACCCCTCATGCCCGCAACCCCCTTGTCTTGATCACCTAACACAAGCTCTTAGTAACATCTCACCACCCACCAACCCTCAGATTTCTGCTATCTTCCTTGGAAAGAAGATTGGCAGACGAGAAGCTTACCCACTATTGCTTCGCCAGCGAGAGACGATCTGACATCCCTCCACAAAGTTTAGATTGCCCTAGCAAGCGGCGGCAGAGCTGGGCGCTCAGGGCCAAGTTTGACCCTTTAACGCTCTGCTCTGCAGGTTTAAATCCCACTCCGATCAAGGCGCGAAAATGCTGGAGCCAGCTGAGAGCATCTTGTGCATCTATCCCCCAGCGCTGGGAGAGAGAGAGGAAAGAGAGAGGCAGGGAAGAGGAGGGAAGAGAGGAAAAGAAAGGAGGGGAGGCAGTTTGTATTTATAGCGAACAGAGTTCTTCAGCGCAATTTTTTGGTGCCACCAAGTGGCACACTGAGTCCCTTTAGAAACCTGAACATCTAGTCCAACCACGGAACACGCGCATACATTCAGGCAGATGCTCATTTATCGAAACTGAGAAGAGCCCTGAATCAGGTGTTTCCCAATGGACCCCATAGATTCTGGAACATGGAAATCATTGTCCTGCTTTCCCCTCACCAGTTGGGCCCACAAGTGGGACTGCTTTGAGATGAAGGTTTCATCCTCCCTGCGCAGAGGCTGTGGCCTCTGGATTATTTTTTTCTTCAGACAGCTGGTGACGGGTGACAAAGATAAGAAAGGAAGTGCCTAGGCTAGCAACGCCTCCTTGAAGTGGGAGCCCCTGATTCTCTCAGCCTCCCTTTCCCAGGTTTTGCTCTAAATTCATTTATGGAAAAACATATCTTCCTCCCCTTACAGTCTCATTTCTTCCAAGCACCTCTAATCTTCAAGTTCACTCCTTCAACATTCCCTGCCCTCCCCACCACACCAAAATATTGGGACAGAAACAAAACCCTAAGCTATTTCCCGTCCTGAAAATTCTCATCACTGCCTATCCCCCCCCCCCCAACAGAGAAATTTTCGTTGTCAAGGGTCCTCAGAGGTCATTCAACTTGACCCTAATAGTTCTATTTTTGGATTAAGTTTGAACTCCTCCCCCTCTAAAAAGAAAGATGTCTGTCTTTGGACAACCTCTAACCAGATACCATTGTGATAGGGTTGATTCTATGTACTTCCAGTGTCTTGGGTGTCCTTGAGATGAAGACTGAACCCTTTGCTACTCCAAGTTCCTTAATCTAACCCTTTCTCTTGAACCTCCCCACCCACCTGTGGCCCCAACTACACTAACCACTTGAAACACCTTAGCCTTTAGATTCTCCCCTGAGGCATCCGTAAACACCACTCCACAGAGTATCTCTAATCATCAGAATCCAACTGCAAGGAACCCTCTCTCAGACTGTCTTTGTCTCCCAGTGCACCCTGTCATCAAGTTGAAGTTGGCTGAATCATCATTCTGGAGAAGTTAAATTAAGGGGCTCTATCTAGTCTTGATGCGTTTTGAGGACCAAAAGTAAGGACAAAAGCCCATTGGTTTCAGACCGTCAGTCCCATAGGAATCAGTTTTGCAAGCAGCAAATGGAAAAAATTGTCCCTCCCGATTCCTCTGTCAGCAAAGGGTAGGACTCAAGAAAGACCTCTCAGACAGTGAAAATCTGAGTCTGCCTCAACCAAGAATTCACTAATGTCTGAAATCTCCGACCATGCATCTGACCAGTAACAACCTAATCCACTCAAAAGAGACACACCATTCGTTCCTGCACTGCAAACACCCTGTGGTGCATATGCATCGGTATGCATAGGGAAGAAGATATCCTATGATACACTAGGTCTCAAAGCCTTCTTTGTCTCAGATAGATTTTTCTCCTTTGAATTAAAAAAAAAAAAACCATTTTCTATGGAAACGAGGCTACTTAAATCTCTCATTTATTCAAGTAAAAGCAAAACGATCTTCATACATCTCCCATTGGATGGACAGTTCTATTGTGTGTACCCACCAGAGATTGACTCGGAATTCATTTCCCATTCAGGCAACACACGTCCTTCCAGGGTGACTTTCCCAAACTTACTGGACCTCACCGTGCCTGTGTCTGCAAAAGCCTCATGGTCGTCAGCCTGGACTGCCCTCTTCTTTGTACCCTCGCCCTACACAGACATAGGCACAGACACAGACTCACACACACGCACTAACAGACACTGACAAACACAGACATAGAAATACACACACGCGCGCGCGCACACACACACACACACACACACACACACACACACACAGCCTTCTTCACCCTCTCCCTTCACTCTCAGGTTGGGGGAAGGGGGATTTTCTGCGCATTAGAAATAAACTAATAAGTAAGGAGCTTGAAGAACGGAAGAGAAAAAAGGTGGGCTTACCAGGTGTTTGGACACCTGCACTCTTAATACCCCGAACCAGCTGCTGATGGCCAGCACATCCGATCTCGGCGCCTCCAGTACCTTCCAGGTTCTCCCTGCCCCTGCAGCAGCAGCAGGAGCCGCGGTGGCGGCGGCAGCGGTGGCAGCTGGAGCGCTAGAGGCAGAGGAAACAGTGGCTGCAGTAGGGATGGTGAAAGCAGTGAAGGCAGCAGGGCTAGCTTTGGCCAGCGCCCGGAGCACGTGCCTGCTCCAGCTTGTAAACGCAGCTGGAAACCGAGTGAGAGCGCCGCTCTGCTCTTTCTACACCTTTTCAGCGCTGAAAGACGTGAGGGAGACACTAAGGCTGAGGTGGTGGGTTGGGAGTACAGGCGTTCGTGAAGGGTGAGGGGGTAGCGGGAGCATCTAGTCTACCTAGTTCTTTTACCCGCTGGTAGCTAGCCACTGGTCCTGTCTCTCACTTGCTGCCATTCCTGAAGTGCAGCTAGGATGAGGATTTGGGCCGGGGGAGATGTTTTGGAAAACTGGGGCGATGTGTCACTTGGACAGGAGCTGAAGAGTCAGAAAGGTAATGAGTCTAAGTAAGATGCCTGACAGAGAAGTGGACATAAAACCCCTCGAAAATGAAGATTCCGATCTATGTTTCCTTGTAGTGGGAGCGAAACAAACCAACGTTTTGAGGAGAAAGTTCTCCCTGTAGATAGTTATGTTCCTGATGAAAGTGTACATTAACTAGAGGTAGGGGAAAGAAAACACCCACAGCGGGTCAAAGCTCCCACAATTCCCTAAAGTGGTTGCAGCCTTTGACAGGATGTTACAGTTGGGGAAGGGATGATTTGAGGGAGGGAGAGAGTAAGGAAGGATAATTATAACTATCAATATTATTGAATGATAATCATTGAAGATGTTGGTTCTATATGGTCTGTCATATATTTAAAGCAAGTTATGCTTTTTCAAAGGGCTTCTGAATCTCATTCTTTCCACTTTGCTTAAATCATTTAATATCTTTTACTTCTTTCAACATGCACATATATGTTCTTGCTCCCCAGCAGTCATCTGGAAATGTCAAGGGTGTCATCTTTGTACTCATAAATATGGAATTATTTTTGTTTCTGCCACTGAATTAAAATCAAAATTACTAGCATGGTTCATTTTAAAGAAAACATAGCCATTCAAGTGAATACAAAACAATTATTGTTGTTATGGTTATTAATGTCTGCCTGTATTGCCTTTATACTTCCCTAACTGAATTCATTGTGCCAGATGCTTGCAGCAGCTGGATGGAAGATTAAAGAGTAAAGTGGAAGAGGTTGGTCCTGATGCTCACAGTACTAATGCTTATTATTAACCTTCCCAATCAGACTCTAGACAACAGAAGTTTTTCATGAGTAAGACTTAGGATGTAACAAAAGAACTACTTAACCTTCTATTGTGCAAAGTTTTGGAAGGTAATTTCTATTCTGTCTCTATTTGCAGGTCTCCTTCTTTAAGATTCCAATTTAACTAGATTGTCAGTAAAATTTCCTTTCATTTAGCAAAATGCCAATTAAAGCACATTAGATAAAACATATCTAATCTAGGAGATGGTAAATGATGAATGGAGCATAAGAAGCAAAAAAAAATGATACAGAAGTGATTTAAGGGTAATTGAGAAATTGTGAGTCTGATAATATCAAAGAAAAATATTAATACAAATACTGTGCTTGGCATTTTAGGTACTAGTCTTCTGGGGGAAGTGGAGTTCAATATTAATTTATATCCAAATCATTTCTATCTTGAAAATGGAGGTACCTAAACTAGAATTATCCCCCATGTCCTCTTACCTGGATCTTTGCTCCACAGAGATTTCACATAGGATGTACAGGCATGTTGAACGAGGATTAGATCACAATGTCTAAAAAAATCTACTTTGAGTGAATATTTTAGAAATGTTGAGTAAACAGTTCACTATTCCATTCCTCCTGGATCACTTCTCTGGAAAATCAATGAAGATTTTCCTAGAGAACTATATCTAATGAGTTTAAGTTGAATGAATACCCCTTTCTACAGAACTCTTAAATCCTACTGGAAGGGTCCTAGAGTGCCATTATCATGCTGACCACATTTTGGGTTATCCATCCCTAAGTAAACTCTTAATTTTTGTTCTACCCACTTCACTAAAGAAAAAATCTGGAAAGGGATTTTTGATTAGGGAAAATGATGTTTTAAAATATTTTCAGTTTTACTTTTTACCAAAATTTTTTTAATTTCATGGACTTGTGAGTTAGCTTAGTTTCTTAGGGGATTAAGCTATGTTTTTACAGATCTGAAATGTCTTTTAGTCAATTAAATAGTTCCATTATCTTTCATGTCTGCAGACCACAGTCTCTACCTCATCCTTTCATAAACAATGGTTGTTCAAGAAAATGGCTCAATTGAACAAACATATTTCTGCTAATAAAAGCACAGTTCATAGTCAATGTCCTCTTGATAGTAGGTCAATATGGTGATTTCAGGATAGCAAGGACAGTCATATATGAAGTTTTTCAGTGAGAATTTTAAAATAAAGTTTTATTTTTAGAACTTTTAAATGATGCAATAGGTAAAAGTTATTAGAAACAATATTAGGTAAAATATATTTGAAAAAGCGTGAAAAGGGTTGAGGGAGATGGGAATCAAGTTCTGGTATGGGTAGGATTAAGTAGAATTCATTTTCTTACTTTTATAATAAAAAATAATAAACTTCCTTACATGATTCTTTCAGGCATGAGAAAAGTAAGTGGGAAATTCCTTAATTTATAGCGATATTGATTCTAGATGACATGTATAATCCTTTAAGGTCTAAAGATCACTTGACATAAGTGACTTCATTTGACACTCACAACACTCATAATGTAGAAGGTGTTAGTGTCCCTATTTTTAAAATGAGAAGAGACAATATGCTATATAGGATAAAAGGTTTAGCTAGGATTTAGCAAAGACTTAGGTTAAAGCAAGTTGTATTTCAGCCAGTTCATTTGGTTCTTGAGAGCTGATTGTTAAATTTTCAATGTGGACATTTACACTTTAGAACATGGAAAATATTGCAAATCAGAGTTTATCTCATTTTTTGTTGATTATCTAGATTTTCTTTTTCTTTATTTATTTTCTTTTTTGAAAATAGCCTTACCTTTTGCCTTAGTGTCAAAGTTAAGACAGAAGAACATTAAGGCCTAGGCAATTAGGGTTAAGTGACTTGTCCAGGATCACACAGCTGGAAAATTTTGAGGTCAGATGTGTATTCAGGACCTCTGTTTCCAGGCCTGGTTCTCTATATGCCTCAATTGTCTAGACTTTTTTTTTAATGAAGAAAATGTTAATGATGCAGATTGAATTTGAAAGTACATAATTAATTTTCAGAGAGCTGGTTATCAAATATTTGCAAGCACATTCCCTGGAATTCTTGCCTCTAAAGTGTATTGGCTGTGTCACCTTGGCTAATCAAGTTCACTTTTTAGTCAAGTGGTCTCAAACTCAGAGAAATGGGGTCACTAAATTTCACTTAGGGATATCTGTGGCTGCTTATTGAATTAGAAGACCACATATTAGCATGTGTACTGTAGCACCTGTACTGACAGAATTTTCTCTAAAGGATTCCCTTAAATGAATGAAATCACAAGTTCAGTATCATTACTTTTTAAAAAAATGAATAAAATGAGACAGATAAAAGTCATGATTTGACCAGGATGACAATGATAATAAGAAACTGAAACAGGATTTGACCTGTATCATCTTGTTGGTTGACTCAATTTCAGCACAATATCTCTTCTGTTCTAAACCTTTTCCTTTTTCTCTCCTTTTCTCTTTCCTTCTCCTTCCCTCTCTCATTCTTCTTTCTCACTCATCTTTCTTTTTCACTCTCTTTTTCTTCCTTTCTGAATATGGAGTATTTGGATTTCAGAATCTCCTCCCCTATTAGATATATCAATAACACATATATTTTAAGTCATCCCTACAACGAAAAATAATTCTGCCTTTTGAACTAGATAAGATCAGATTTCTCCACTGAAAAATCTCTCTTTTCAAGGATATACTTTCAAACAGTTTTTCCTATTACAAATTCTTTCATGTTCCAGTGAGTATCTTACAATAGTCTTGCTTAGATAAATTATTTCTTCTTTCTTTAGAGGGTTGTGAGTATGACCCATCTCATAGGAGAGCTGTCACTTTCTGACTTTAAAATTTCTTTTACTCTCTATATTATGAGGCCCTCTTCTCAATCAAGTCCTAATAAAAGAACATGTAAATTAGTTCTCAGATTTTATCAACTATTCTCAGGATATTTAATATTTATTCATTATGTGATAGATCATGTAATTCATAGAATATAGGAAATATATCATTTTTTTCAAAATTCAGTTCAATAATCTCAGAGTATACTTATTTTTATTCTCAGGATCTCACTTTTTAATCAGGAGAACCAATCAGTCATTTTCAATTAAAATATTACAAAGCATATTAAAATATCTATATTTTAAATTGTAATAATAATGAATTCATTCTTATAAAACCAAATATGCTAACCTAATCATTAAGCATGCATTTATTCAATAGTGAACTTTGAAATAATAGTTAAATTTATTAATATGCATCAAAAAAATGAGAGAACAGGCAACTCAATGTCACTAATCATGTTAAGCATTTTGAAAGCATAATTCTATGATCAAATGTCTATAGAAAAAAGCAAAAAAGTAAAATCCTGGATTAATGCCACCATGGAACAAAGTTAGAATAATGAATCCACATGTATTAGGGTTATACAGATTACTAAATAATATTTAAGTAACAACTTGACTTATTCTCATATTTAATAACAAGTTTAATCATACCATTAATTTATTATTTCAAGGTCCAGTAAAACTCAGGAGGCATGTTTAAATATTTTCTTCTTAGTCAATTCAGTTTCAATATATCTCTCCATGAATCAATCAAGTTCAGAAATTTCATCACAAGTTATCAAATTTAAGTTGTTTAAAAATATGTGCAACCTTTTCCTCAATAATAACTATTCATGGGACTTACGGGTAAGCAAGGCAACAATCTATATGTGGGACGCTTCCACTCCCTAGCACCCACTGATATAGACAACCTCAAAAAGCCATTAAAACCATTTTCTTAAGAATGGAGGGACCCTACAGTAGGGCACAGCATTGAAGGTACATGGGATTTGGGCATTTCCATACTATAAGAGGGTGAAAAGGCTTCCACCCAAACTCGAGCCGATCTACCCTCTCCCACCCAACCTACGGAGCCAGACTCAAAGGCAGCACATGCCAGAATCAGCAAATAAGTGAGGGGCACCTCTAGGGTGAGCAAGGGGAAGCTCTAGGTCCCTGGGAGCTGAATAAGACCACCAAAGACCTACCCCAGAGAGCAGATACACCTGAACCTAAGGTGGATGGGGGAGTACAGATCTTGGGTGCTCAGAGCCAGCATGCACCAGAATCATCGACTGAGCAAGGGGCACCTCTAGAGTGAGCAAGGGACACCTCTAGGTCCTTGGAAGCAGACTGAGACCACCAAACACCTACTCCTGAGAGCAGCTACACTGAAAAGCCCAGCATGCAGGGGAGCTAAGACTGTAGGTGCCCCCCAAAAGATAGTGCAGAGCTGCTAACAGTGGTGATTCGAGAGCTTGCCTCAGGCAAAATCCTTGCTCCTTAACTCCAGACACAGAGAACCTGCCCATCTCACTCAGATTTCTGACTTAAAAGGGAAGGTAAATCCCCCATAGTGATGGATAATTGCACATGGTAGCCCCAAACTCTCTCCAAGAAGAGCAAATAAATAAATAAACAAACAAATAAATAAATAAACAAAAGCAGTGACCCTCGAAAATTTTTACGGAGGGAAAATTCATACTACAGAGGAAACACAGGAGGAAATTCAAATAAAAATAAAGCATTCTAAAGAATGGAAATTGTCCACAAACTTTAGAAGAATTTGAATTGGAGCTTATCAAAATAATGGAAGCCTTCTGGCTAGAGAAGTGGGAAATGGTTCAAAAAGAAAATCAAAAAATTATAGCTGAAAATCAAAAGGTTAAAGGAGAAAACCAGGCCTCAAGGACGATAATTGAGCAACTGGAAAACAGTGATCTTACAAAACAGAAAGAATTAATAGAACAAAGCAAAAAGTCCGACAAAATAGAAGAAAACACAAAATATCTCACCAACAAAGTGACAGATCAGGGAAACAGAGGAAGTAGAAATAATTTGAGAATCATTGGTATACCTGAAAAGCCAGAAATAAATAGAAATCTTGACATCATACTACAAGAAATCATACAAGAAAACTGCCCTGATGTTTTCGAACTAAGCATCAAAATAGACATTGAAAGAGTTCATAGAACAACCTCTATATGAAATCCCCAAAAGACAACTCCCAGAAATGTAATTGCCAATTTCCAGAGCTTTCAAGCTAAAGAGAAAATCCTACAAGAAGCCAAAAAGAGACAATTCAGATACAAAGGATCACCAATCAGAATCACACAAGACATGGCAGATTCCACACTAAAGGACCTCAAAGCCTGGAACATGATATTCAGAAAGGCAAGAGGCCTGGGTCTTCAAACAAGAATTACCTATCCATCAAAACTGACTATATATTTCGAGGGGAAAATATGAGCATTCAACAAAATAGAATATTTCCAAGCATTTGTAAAGAAAAATACAGAACTAAGTGGAAAGTTTGACATCCAAACACAAAGATCAAAAGAAACATGAAAAGGTAACTAAGAAAAAGAGGGAAAAGGAGAAAAGAGTTGTTTTTATTCAAACTCTCTTCCATAAGGTCTAAATTAGATAAAATTATATATATATATATATACATATATATATATATATTAATATATGGGGAAAATGTTATTTGTAAATCTCAAAAATTGTATTCATTATTATAATAATTAGAAGAAACACTCATAGGAAAAGATTGGGGCATTAAGGGCTATAAGATGATATGCAAAAGAAAAAGAAAAAAGGGGGGCAATCAAAGATGGTACCAAGAGATACTTGAAGAAATAAAATAAATAGAATAATCTTTTTCACACAAAGATCCACATGGGAAGGGGAGTGGAAGAATACTCTTATAAGAAGGAGAGGAAGAGAGTGCTAATAGGAAATTCTTAAACTTTACTCTCAATGAAATCAACTCTGAGAGGGAAGAGCATCTAGATCTATTGGGATCTGGAATTCTATCTTATCCTACAGGGTAAAGGAGAAGGGAAAAGTAAGGGGGTAAGGGTGAGAGAGTACAAAAAAATGGATGGAAGGAGAGAGGGGAGGGAACTTAACAGACCTTAAAAAAAACAAGAAGGGATCAAAAAGAGAAGGACCAGAAAAGGAAGCATATCAAGGGAGAGGATTGGGGGACTGATTAAAAGTAAACCACAGGTTTAAAAGGATATAGCAAAAGAAGAAAGGTCAGAACAAGGAGAGGCTATCAAAAGGCTAAGGAATTCACAAGTGACAATCATAACTTTGAAGATAAATGGGATGAACTCACTCATAAAACGTAGATGAATAGGAGAGTGGATTAGAATTCAAAATCCTACCATATGTTGTCTACAAGAAACATACCTGAGGCAGGTAGATAGTCGTAAAGTCAGAATTAAAGGTTGGAGCAAGACCTAATGGCCCTCACCTGATAGAAAGCAGGCAGGAGTTGCAATCATGATATCTGACAAAGCCAAAGTAGAAATATGCCTCATTAAAATGGATAGGGAAGGTAAACATATCCTGATAAAAGGGAGTATAAATAATGAGGAAATGTCACTAATCAACATGTATGCACCAAATGGTATAGCACCCAAATTTCTAAAGGAAAAACTAGTAGAATTGAAGGAGAAAATAGATAATTATACTATACTAGTGGGAGATCTGAACCAACCATTATCAAATTTAGAAAATCAAATCAAAAAATTAATAAAAAAAGAGGTGAATGAAATCTTAGAAAAATCATAGTTAATAAATATATGGAGAAAATAAATGGGACAAAAATACACCTTCTTTTCAGAAGCACATGGTGCAGTCTCAAAGACTGACCATATACTAGGTCATAAAAACATGGCATACAAATGCAGAAAAGCAGAAATACTTAATGCAAACTTTTCAGATCATAAGGCAATAAAAATAATGATCAGTAAGGGTACATGGAGAGCCAAATTAAAAATTAATTGGAAATTAAACAATAGGATTCTCCAAAATCAATTAGTTAGAGAACAAATCATAGAAACAATTAATAATTTCATTGAAGAAAATGACAATGATAAGATATCCTTTCAAACTCAATGGGATGCAGCAAAAGCAGTACTCAGGGGAGAATTTATATCCTTGAGTTCATATATTAACAAATTAGGGAGGGCAGAAGTCAATGATTGATTTGTGCATGTAAATCAAAAAACTTGAAGGCAAACAAATTAAAAAACCCCCAGAAGAAAACCAAATTAGAGATCCTAAAAATAAAGGGAGAAATTAATAAAATTGAAAGTGATAGAACTATTGAACTAAAAAATAAGACTAGAAGCTGTTATTTTAAAAAACAAACAAAAGAGACAAATTTCTAGTCAATCTAATAAAAAAAGGAAAAAAGAAAAGCAAATTAACAGTATCATAGATGAAAAGGAAGAATTGACCTCCAATGAAGAGGAAATTAAGGCAATCATTAAAAATATTTTGCCCAATTATATGGCAACAAATATGCCAATCTAGGTGATATGGATGAATATCTACAAAAATACAAATTACCTAGATTACCAGCAGAAGAAATAGAATTCTTAAATAATCCCATATCAGAAAAAGAAATTGAACAGGCCATCAAAGAACTCCCTAAGAAAAAATCCCCAGGTGTTCTGATGGATTTACAAGGGAATTCTATCAAACATTCAAAGAACAGCTAATCCCAATATTATACAAACTATTTGACATAATAAGCAAAGAAGGAGTTCTACCAAAATCCTTTTATGACACTAATAGGTACTGATTTCAAAGCCAAGCAGGTCAAAAACAGAGAAATAAAATTATAGACCAATATCCCTAAAGAATATAGATGCAAAAATCTTAAATAGGATACTAGCAAAAAGACTCCAGCAAGTAATCCAGAGGGTTATTCACTATGATCAGGTGGGATTCATACCAGGAATGCAATGATGGTTCAATATCAGGAAAACCATCCACATAATTGACCATATTAACAAGGAAACTGACAAAAATCACATGATTATCTCAATAGATGGAGAAAAAGCCTTTGATAAAATACAACACCCATTCCTATTGAAAACACTTGAAAGTATAGGAATAGAAGGGCTTTTCCTAAAAATAATAAATAGTATGTATCTAAAATCATCAGCAAACATCATCTGCAATGGGGATAAACTAGAAGCCTTCCCAATAAGATCAGGAGTAAAACAAGGATGCCCATTATCACCTCTATTATTTAACATTGTACTAGAAACACTAGCAGTAGCAATTAGAGAAGAAAAAGTAATTGATGTTATTAAAATTGACAATGAAGAGGCCAAGCTATCACTCTTTGCAGATGATATGATGTTCTACTTAAGGAATCCTAGAGAATCAACTAAAAAGCTAGTCAAAATAATCAACAACTTTAGTAAAGTTGCAGGATACAAAATAAACACACATAAGTCATCAGCATTTCTATTTATCTCCAACACATCTCAGCAGCAGGAATTGGAAAGAGAAATTCCATTCAAAATCACCCTAGACAATATAAAATACTTAGGAATCTATCTGCCGAGACAAGTAAAGAAAAAACACTATCCTCATTCAGAGAAAAAACTGTGGAAGTAAAAACACCAAAGTAAAGTAACTGTTTGATTACATCAAGGTCAAGGGGGATATTATTGGGGATGTAGACTCTAAATGAATACCCTAGTGCAAATACCAACAGTATGGAAATGGATTCTATTCAAGGACACATGTAATACCCAGTGGAATTGCGCATCGGCTGTGGGAGGGGAAGGGGAAAGTGTGGGAACAATAGAAAATGATTTTTGTAACCAACGAATATTGTTCAAAATTGACCAAATAAATTAAACACAAACAAAAATAATAATAACTATTCATATTTCCCCTATATATTTAATCCCTTAATCTCCTGAGATTTAACAACTATTAGAATTATTGAACCCAAAAATGTTTAATGTTCATCTTAAACATATTATCCAGTATATAGTAGGTGTTTGATAAATATGGACTGATTGGTTATACCAAAAATAAAAATGAAAATAGAATGATGATTTTAAATTTTTTTCTGATTCACATCATTATTTTAACTATAAAAGGTTTTTGTTTACTTCTGAAATCACAATGCCTCCCCATTTAGTTTAGTTTTTAAAACCCTTCCTTTCTATCTTAGAATCAATACTAAATATATAAGTAAATGGGGATTAAGTGACTTGCTCAGGATCACACAGCTAGGAAGTGTCTGAGTCCAGATTTGAACCTAGGACCCTTTGTTTCTAGTTCTGGCTCTCAATCCACTGAGTCACCCATCTGTGCCCCACACATGTAGTTTAGTTAGGATATCAAGGTCTCTTTGCAAGGATCCTCTTCATGCTTTCTCCAAAGTAAAGATTATGATAGATTCATAAATAAAAAGAGCTATTTCCTCTCCATAATAAAGAATCATTGTTTTCTCTCCGGTTTCTCCAATTTATCTTGAGCCATAACAGAAAAGCCATCTCTTCAGCTTCTCTCAGGTCCTTAACCTTAATACTTATCCTCAAGATTTACTCCTCATAAAGTTTTTTATGTTTCTTCATAAAATAAGAGCTGAAAGTTCTAAAAAATATTAATCTTCCATTCTCTCTTCTCCAAATTTTATCTCCTAAATCCTCATAGATCAACTAAATTCATATAGACTGGTTCCATAGAAAGAAGCATATCATAGAATGGCAATTACAGCTATAACTCCTAACTTTTCAGCAACTAAAGAGAAAGCAATAGTTTGTAATCTTTGTAGAAGAGATGTTATAGAAGTTGTTATAGAAAGATAATGGTAAGGACCTGTCATTCATTGGCAATATTTTCTGTAAAACCATTTTAGAAATAATGTAGGGTGCTGAGAAGCTAAGGGATTTACCTAGACAAAACAATTATGTGTTAGAGTTGAGAACTTAAATCTTCATTGTTTCTAGGCAGACTTTCTAGCCATTACATCATGCTGCCTATAAAGAGATCTAGATAATTTTAAAAATAGGTGTAGAAACTTTGAGTCATGTATCTAACAAGCTGGAGAACTAGACATTTTCTCTGACCCTCATGACCTCTCAGATTCCTCTAAAATAGAAATTCTGCACAAGAGATAATACAATTTCAACCATCTCTTAGGACTAATACACCAAGAAGTTCAATCAAGTAAATCTCCATGAAGTAACAATAGATAAGGTAAATTCCCAGTTCCTAATATAATCATTCAGAACTCCATGCCCCACCACCCACCATGCTCTGGTAACCTGAATAAGCAAAGTTCAACTCTATCTCCTGATCCCCGGGTGCTGCCAAAAGAAAATATCCTTCTCTCATTAGGATTATAGTATTCAAATTACACTTGTAGTTCTGCAGAGAACTGAGAAACAGGGAATTGGGTTTATTTGTCAGAGTATGTGCATATACAGCAGTATACCCACAGAAAAAAGCCTGAAATCCAGTTTGGGCCAGTACTATCTTTTCAAAAGTCACTTGGGACAGAGACTAAGGACTGTGAAATGAGCATTATCCAAAGTGGGATGAAGCTGAAGTACCTTTGAAGTCCAGCTCCAGGGAAACTAAACACAAATAGGAAAGTGAACAATAAAAGAATATAATGTGGAATGGGGAAGATTGAAATTACCAAAAATTCCATGACAAAGTAAATTCCGTTAAAGACCTTGTATAGGAATAGGGATGATATTAACAACAGAAGGAAATATGGCCTCTAAATCATCCAAATGAGTCAAGATATCTATGAATCAGTATTATAAGATAAAGTAAAAATATCATTTCTCTAGGTCTTCTTAGGGCAACTGACTAAGAGGAAAGAAAATAGAATAAGAAAAGAGATTTTGAGGAAAACATGAAAATAAATCACAGGGAATTGGCTAAGGTTAATAATAAACTAAACAATCAAGAAAATATGAAAATTCCTACTTTGAGTCTTTCTTTGATGCTGATGTTTATCTTGTTTTTCAAAATAAAGCAGTGACATCCTGATATTGAAGCAGAGAAATGGGAGTGAATTGTATTTAAATGAGACAGAGCTACACAAGTAGGGATGAAAGGGGAATAGCATTTTAAGATCTCAAAATATATCATAGAGTAGTGATATTGATCAATAGAATAAACTAGTTAGGTTAGACCCATTCAAGTCCATAACCTAGAAGTGCTCAGCAATATGTTTATTTATAACAGACCACCAGTGAGCACATTCTCAGGGAAAAAAAATATCTAATCCCTACAATAGTGTAATGGGAATTTGTGCATTCCTAGATCACTTAAGATGCAGACACTCATGTGAGGATGCCAATGACCTTCTGGGAAAATACATTCTGATTCTCTCTACTATGTGGGTTGGAAAAATCTGTTTCCATCATATAGTTGGGATAGGCTCTATCTTTAATATTGCCTGGTTGGAACAGATCTGTCTCTTTTTGGCAGTATCCAAAGGTGATGGTCCTTTTGCCCTGAAGCTTAGACAACACCCCAAGTTGGGTGGGAGGAAGTGACACATTTTCCTTTTGCTCCCTTAATCCCAAAATTCAATTTTGAGGTTTTGGTATATTTTGTTGGTTCTTTTTAATTTTATTTGAAGGTACTAGTGTCTCAGGACCTGGGAATTCAATCCATGGCAACTTTGGAGGTAGAATTCCTGGCTGGATATTGCTGTTAGCCATAAAATGAAGCCCTGAGAAGTGAGGGCATGAGATGGAATTGGGGGGGGGGTGGTCTTTGGACTTGAAACCTTGGATCATTATGCTTCTAGTAACTGAGTTAAACTGTGAACTTAATTTCCTCCCCTCCCTAGAAATTAAGGTCATGTAGAGGCAATTGTAACCACCAGATATTGTAGGGGGCAGTTTATATGTTTTTTTCTAGATATATATTTTAAGTAAATATTCTGTTGCCAAAGGTAATCTTACTGATAAATGTTAAATGGAACAGGAGTGTAGGGGGACATAAATCAAAGAAATACCATTAGTGGGGATTTGAGCCAATATGAGAAAATAGATAATTTCCCGAGCATAACCCAGTAGTATCAAAGAGCACTGAAAGAGTGGTGAAATGAAACATGCCTAGATCTTAGGAATTAGGTACAGCTATTAGTTACAATAACCACCACATAATAATTGAAGATGAATATCATAAAACTAAAGAAAACAAATCTAGCCTCAAAAAAGAGGTTTAAGAAGAAAAATCCTCCCACTCCTTTGTAGTATTCCAGGGTCCAATGGTATGAGACAATGCAGATGTCAAATTTTTTAAATTTTGTTGATTGGTTTTCTTCCTTATTCCTCTTTTTTTTATTTTATATAGAATGCCTTTAATGAGGAGAGAAGGAAGAATATAATAGGAAATTTGAATCATATAAAAACAAGATATCAGGAATACATTACTTTAAAAAATATCACAGTTGAGATGCATTTATGGGAAAATGGTGGAGTAGGGCATGAAACCTCCAAATAGCCCACCCTCCTCTCCAGCAAAAAAAAAAAAAATTAACTCCACAAATAAAAGCTAAAAATGGCAGAAACAGACAGGAATCTAAAGTGAAGCTGAACAGTCTGGAAAACCTGGGGAGGAAGGTATTTTTTTTTTATTTCATTGGCCTTAGTCCCACTGTTACAGGCCCTGGGAGTAGGAACAGAGCAAATAGAGTCGAATCAATTAGGTAAACTCTGGAGTCAGCATTACCAAATTTGCCCTTTCTGCCTGCATTCCCAAGGATACCATTGGAATCCTCAGACAGAGGGCCTTAGGACAGTGATGGCAAACCTATAACACATGTTTCAGTACTGATATGCATAGCCATTTTCCATGACATGTAGCCTCATGCTGCTCTCATGGTGCTCCCAGGGCCAGTCAGCTGAGGAAAGTCAGGGTTGGGCCAGTGGAAGACTGGGCAGAGATTGAGCCCCTGTGCAACAGAGGAGTGTCTGGAATCTATTACCAGACACTTTTAGCACCCTGAAATATATAGCAATGGCTTTACTCACAATGTTTCCCTCTACATATTTTTTTGAAACCTTATTCTGAATGTTAATCAAAACCAACAAAAGACAGTTTGACAGATAAAGTTAGTAGTGCTTGAAGTGTACAAAATACCAACTTTCAATTGAAGATTTAGCCAATGAAATTCAGCAACAAAAAAGTCACTAATTGGCAGGTTAGTTAAAGAATTCCCCCTCCACCTCACTTACTTAGTTCACAGCACCCCACACAAGTTAAATAATATCAAGAACAAAAAAAGAAACCAACTGACAGATGAACAAAGAAATCATTAAGTAGGTAAGTTAAATAATTAGTTTTTGGTTTATTAAATACAGTTATATATTACAAATATACATTTTGTTAATTAAACTATAAATATCACAAAATTATGGAGTTTTTTTTTCTCAAAGTGACACACTACCCGAGTTATACTCAGTTTTTTCGCAAATTTTGACACACTAAGTTCAGAAGGTTGCTCATCATTGCCCTAGGAGCAACTGTATCTGCTGTAGCCTCAGCTCCAGATTCCTGCTGTGAACAGCTGAGGATTTAAGGAGTGAAATCATGGACTATATAAGAATAACTCAACTCCTGGAAAGTTATGATCAAGAAGAGAGTTTAGACACCACATTCCCAGAAATCATTAAGAACAACTGCCCAGAAATTCTAGAATAAGAAGGAAAAATATAAATTGAAAGAATTTACTAATCACTATCTCAAAGAGACCCAAAGATGAAAATGCACAGGAACATTATTACTAAATTCCACAGCTCCCAGGTAAAGGAGAAAAGACAACAAACAAAAAGAAAAAAAATTAAACACTGTGGAGCTAGTCAGAAAAATGTAAGACTTAGCCACAACATTAAAAGAATGCAGGACATTGAACACAGCATTTCATAAAGCAAAATAACTGGACTTACAATAAAAAAAGCATATTCAGCAAAGATAAGCATTATTTAAAAAAAGGTTAGAAATGGATATTTTATGAACTAAAGGATTTTCAACTATTCCTGGGGAAAAACCCAGAACTTAGCAGAAAATATGATCTATAAAGAACACATAAATATAATGAAAGACTAACCATAAGCAATCAAAAGGTCAATTTTTTTTATTCCTATATGGAAAATGTCATATGGGTCCTCTGGGACTGCCATCATTGCCTGGGTATTTTGAAGGGATGTGCATGTACAGAAGACTTAATGTCAAGATGAATGTAATGGAATGAGTCAAAATGATAATGTAATAAACCAGGAGGAGATAGAGTGGAATGGCTATCTTATACAGATGAAGAATGAGTGGAGGAAAGGCCATAGAGAAGGGGAAGACTGATTGGAGGGCTGATAGTATTAAAACCTTACTCTCACCAAACCTGGGATGTAGAAAGAATAACATACATAATTAGGATAATTTGTTTTTCTTAATATACAGAGAAACAGGAGGGAAGAGGGATGGGAAAAGGGAAGAACTGGGGAGAGGGGTACATGTCAAAAGTTAGGGAGGTAAGGTGAGGAATTATGAAGGGATTCAGGAAAGATTTTTAGAACTGAACTCATAAGAAGTAGAAGATCATGGTTGTGAGAATAAGGAAGGAATTTTTCAGAAAGGTAGATAGAATAAGAATTTAAAAGTTAGGGAAGAGGAACAAAGGAGGGACATTTGGAAAGATGGACCAATTTGGAACTAGGAGCACAAAGGGAGAGGATAGGGGAGAATTTGGGGGAAACAGTATGAATTGAAGATGTACTGATGAAAGGAAACTAGACATTTGAGGATGGATATGGCAGAAAGAAAGAGGAGGGCAGTGAGGAGGAACAGAGTAGATAGAAATGCACAGTTAGTAACTGTGGCATTCAGTGTAATGGGATGAATTCACCCATGGGAAGAAAATGGAGAGCAAACAGGATCAAAATGCTGAACCTGACAATGTATGGTTTATAAGAAACACACCTATACACATAGAGTGAAGGTGAGGGGCTGGAGTAGAATATACTGTGCTTTAATTGATCCAGAGAAGGCAGGGTAGAAGTGACGATATCTGACAGATTTGGTGTTAAAGTTGATATAATTGAAAGTAATGTACAGGGTAATTATTATTTTGAGGTTGGATGTTACTAGGGATAATGAAGCATTATAAATATTGTACCTTTATGATTCTAGTGCTACAGAATCCAGATTAAAAAAATTTTTTTAGAATATTTTTCCATGGTTCCATGATTCATGATTCCCTTCCCCCTGCTCTCTCCTCCCTTCTCCAGCACCCAGATTTTTAAAGAAACAACTAAATATAATAGAAATAGAAACTGACAGCAAAACAATTATCATGGCAGATTTTAATGTTCCCCTACCAGAAATAAATAAATATAACAAAAATAAGAAAGAAGTTAAGGAGATAAATAGAATCTCAGATAAGCTAAATATAATACATAACTGGAGATCCCACACACAACTGCATTGGATTAGCAATAAATCTAAGACTACACATACCCATAATCAAAGCATAGTTTCTGGTGGGACAACAATGGTTTAGAGAACATAAATATTATGCAAAATCTTACTTTAGCATTCACTATACTGTCAAGATAATCCTGCTTTCCCAAGGGGATGTACAATTGGAATAGAAGTTCAACTTAGTATGACCAAGTTGGAAAGACTTGGTTTTAGAAAGAGTATGGCCCTGGCAATAGCTTGTGTCAGCTACTTAAGGAACAATCAAGCTAAATATTGTCCTGCAAGTTTATGTCAACTGAGAACCAGACAGGTTAAAGTGGCCAGATTAAATGCTGATGGGATGAAGGAGAAACAGACCTAATGTTATGTGCCTAGAAAGGCCTTGAATTATTTTATTTCATTATTTTTTTAGAAAACAAAATGGAAATATGCATTAAAAGTCATAAAGCTGTTCATGTTTATTGACCTATGGACTCCATTATTTTATTTAGGCCCTAAAACCAATAGTGAGAGGGTAAAAAACTGTATGTATGAAAATATTCTTAGAAGCTTTGTTTGTTATAACAAAATATCACAAATGCAATGAATGGGAGAAATGGTTAAATAGATTGTGATACCTCAATGTAATGGAGTGTATTATATTATTAGAAATGACAAATATTGAAAATATACATAAAATGAGAGAAATATATAAAGAGATAAAAAGAGAAGGGGGAAAAAAAGAAGAAAAACTGTGATTATATAAAAAGAAGCCACGAAGTCAATAGAAAAATGTATTTAAGTAAAAGAAATAGAAAGGGAACTCCAAAGCATAAGGTATTTATTTTAACATACATATATAATTTATGTATTTAAATTATTTATAAACAATGTGGAATTTGTAGTTTTGCACATGATTTTTATGCATTTACTTAGTTAAATTTTTTTTCTTGTTGTAGTTCATTATGGTTACTAAATACATAATTTTAAAAACTACAGCTTTATGGATGTGAAAATTAGAACTCCAAAAGATTATGTTACTTGCCTAAGGTCATATAGTTAATGCACCTCAGAGCCTAGGATTCAATTAATTATTTTATGAATCTTAAAGCATATCCCTTTCCCCTGTGCCCAGTCATCTTAATGATTCCTTGCTTCAGCAACTAAAAATTGATGAGGAGGATATAGTTAGGTGGTTCAGTGGATTGAGAGCCAAGCTTATAGATGGAAAGGCCTGAGTTCAAATCTGACCTCTGGCATTTCCTGGCTGTGTGAGCACAGACAAATCACTTATCCCTCATCATCTAGCCTTTAACACTCTTATTTCTTGGAATGAATACTAAGATAGACAGTAAGTTTGTTTTTTCAAAGGTGATGATAAGAAGCATAAGACTTGTTTTGCTGTTTTTTTTTCCTTTCTTACTCTCTTGTTTACTTTGCTATTTTCTCTGTTTTTCAGTAACCATTTTACATCAAAATGGCATATGTAACCAATAGTTTCTTAGAGACATGGAGTCTTAATCCATGAGAAGTGGAAAAGGGCTCATCTTTCTGAAAATGCATATGACTTCCAGCCTGTATCTTATAGTAAATCTTACTCTGTCTATTTGGCATAGACAGGAGTCCCCCCCCCCCCCATCCATAATCAGAAGTAGATTAAATATAATAGCACTAACATCATTATGTCCATTTAAATGGCATTTAATTTTTCAGCTGCTCCTCATTCCTTCCAGTAGAACTTCAGAATCATTGTTTAAAATAAACCATGGAAATGGGGTACTGTCTACAAGAAAGACAATTGTGTTCTAATGCAACTACTTTCTGAAACATTTTAGAGATTTAACTCTACTACTTTAGTATCTAACATGACATAATTATAGTGATTGAGGAGAATTTTGTTGCCTTGTAACATTTCCTTTTCTTAAAGGTAGTTCATTACTCTGAAGACAACAGTTTATTCCAAGATAGTGTTATCAATGTAATAATAATAATTAAAAAAAAAACAACCTCATCTGTTGAGTATTCAACTCATGCTATTCTTCTGTGCCTTTCCTTCTGGCTCATTGAAGGATACTTATTCCCCCAAGGGAACATGACTGACCTTTAGGAAATAGAAGAATTCTTGTCTTGTCAGGTAGATAATTTTTTATAACTAAAAGAAGTAGCTGCTTATTGTCAGTTGTTTGTCTTTAACTTCTAAGTGGTTAGATAATCTTTCATTTCCTTCTTCCTGTCTTTTATTATGTATATCTACACCCTCTTTTCCATCCTCTCTGTCTCTCTGTCTCTATCTCTGTATTTATCTCTTCATTTCTCTTGTTTCTTTGTCTTAATCTCTGAACTCATCTTCTATTTTTTCAATTATAATGATAGCTAATATTTACATACCACAAGGTTCAAATATTTCCAAATATTTCCACAAAATTTTACAAAATACTTTAGAAATATTATATCATTTGATCATCATAATAATCCAATTGATTGGTATTAATATTATCCTCATTTTATGAATGAGAAAACAGACAGAGGAAGCTGAAATTACTTATTTAGGGTTATATACAAAAAAAAAAAGACTGAGGCTAGAATTAATGGCATATTCTTGACTCCAAGGCCCACTTGGGCCTTGCTAGTCTAGCTGCATCTATCATCTCTTTAGAAATTACCCCAAAATCTACATATCTGGTCCTTATATGTCTTTTAAACTCCAGTTTCACATTATAGACTTTCCAATGGACATATCGATCATGTCTCTATAGAAATCATTCTTTTCCTCCCTCTAAAAGTACCCCCTCTTCCTAGCTTCACCATTTATGTCAAGGTTACCACTATTCTAGTTAGCAATCTTTGGAAGTCATCTCAACTCTGCAGATTCTTCTTCAACCTTCTTCCTCCTATATATAATATTATCACATTTTGAAAACCTCACTCAAATCCACACAGTCCAATTAACAGAACTCTTGTCATAGCCTCTTAATTTACCTGTGTACTTCGAGTCTTTCCTTATTGCCCCCTAGACTCCTGTGCATACTTTATACATTTCCCAGAGTCGGGGAATTCTACCATTTCACACCCATGCTCAAGAATCTTCAATGTTTCCCTATTGCCCCTAGAATAAATAAAACTATTCTGAGTGATATTTAAAATGACATACAATCTGGCTGGCAGCTTACCTTTCTATACTAAGGTCACATTATTCTCCCTTATTCAATGTTAATTACAATGAAACAGGACGTTTTATATTATCAGTTTATGATAATTTTTGTTCATTGTGTCTGGAGTAGTATCCCTTCTCATGTCTGTCTCTTGGATCCCCCAGCAATTTTAAGGCTCAATTCAAGAGCTGACTCCTGAAAGAAATTCCTGATTCATGCAGTTTTCCATGTTCCACCCACTAAAATTACTTAGAATTGATTTAGCAAATGTTTGGTATTTTTACATGTCTTTCTCTCCCAATGAATATTAAAGTTTCTGTAGGTCAGGGATTGTTTCTTTTTATCTTTAGCATCAGGCAAAGAACCAGACATTTATAAAGTTGTTGTATCACTGTTCAGTCAATTTGGGTATCTAATGTTGATCATCTTGAGACCCAAACTATGAATCCTTGCACTCACAGTGCCTAATTTTTCCCTGAGAATTGGGAAACTCAAGATCTATAACATATATCTTGACCTTTGGCCTTTAATGGTCTATGAGTTGTTCATCTATATTTAAGTCAAAATTCCTTAGAATTAAATGCCATTTGTCATAGTATTGCAATAATGATAGGTTATGTTTAGGTGAGAGTTAATGGTTGAATGCCCCATATGGATGTCAAAAAGAACTTTTTGGTAGATGGAGAAAGATATAAGCCAAAAGAATCAGAAACATATAAGAAAAAAAAACAAATATATATATATATATAAATATATATATATACATATATATATAATTTAATCTCAAAATGTAGAGTTCTCACATCAGAAGTCTTCAGCAGGAAGTCATGATAACGTCCAAGTATCAAAAAAAGCAAAAAGAACACAAATTGCTTTGCACAAAAGTAGAATTAGTATGAAATTTAGAAAAGCCAGAGAAGCAATATCGATATAAGAGCTTAAACCTTGTGAAAAAATGACATATTACTACAGTAATTCTTTGGCACAGTAGGCTTTAACAGTGGGATAGTGTGTGTCAATTGGGCTGCTTTATTCTTAAAGGGGAAAAACTACCAGAATCTAAAATACATGTAGCATTATTCTCCTCCTTTTATGCCACTTGAATTTGTGAATTATTTCTATGTACATGACATCCTAAGTAAAGAGCACAAGTATTGTGCTGATATGTAAGGTTGATTCCACCAATAAAATTAGCTGGTTATCCTGACATCCTAATAATTGTAAATGAACATGTATGCTGTCCTTCTAACACTGCCACTCTTTAATGTATATTTAATCACATATTTACTTATTAATATATTACATTTGTACATGCCATCATAGGACCTTTAGTGTTGTGGAGAATTAGAGATCATTTAATTCAGTTTCATTATTGTAAAACTTCAATAGACTGGAACCTAATTAAAATAATCGCCAAATAACTTAATTTCTTTGTGCATGTGCCTTCAATGAATATTATAAGAAAACAAATATATCCAAGATTATTATAAAAATGGAAATTTCCAAAGAATAAATTGTGCTTTGTGGTAAAAGTAAGGTGACCTCAGAACATTCAATCATCCAAGAAAGATGCAAGGATTGTCCTTACACCCTACCTACTTAGGCAAGGAAGTCAACATTCATTTTAGAAGATACTCAAGAATAAGGTTAGCCATAAAATGTGTTTTGTTGTTATCATTGGGCTAGCCCAGCCTTCTTCCTAAAAGCTTGATGTTACCTCTTTTGAATGAAAGAATCTTTTATCATTAAAAATGAATATGGGGGGAGGGGGGAACATACATTGTCTTATTTAGTTTAAAAAAAAACAACAACAACAGTTCCAGCAGTATAGCCAAGAAAAGCTTTTTCCTAACTGTAAGGTAGGCTAATGCACAACCATACATATAGCAATAGTATCTCTTAGAAGAAAGTCCTTAGCACTCTAAATAATACCATCAAGACATCTCATCAATCAATAAATATTTATTAAGTCACTAGTATGTGTTGGGGTATCAGAAACTATCCTATTCTAATTGCTGAGCACACCAAGAAAGGCAATGGGTTCATGATTTCACAGATTAATGGAGATAATAAGAAAATGGATTTGTACAAATAAACTATGTATATGATAAATGCGAAATAATTCAGGGAAAGAAGGCACTAGAATAAAAAAAGATTGGAGGAGACTTCATGTAGAAGATAGCATCCTAATTGAGACTTAAAGGATCCCAAGGAACCCAGTAAACAAAGAAAAAAAAAAAGGAAGAAGAGTATTCTCACATAAGGGACAACCAGAGAAAATGCTCACAGCTGTAATTTGGAGCATTTTGTTCATGAAATCAAAGGGTGCCTATGTCAATGGATTGAAGAAAATGTGGCAAAGACCAGAAAGTTTAGGGGGAGTTAAGGTCTAAAAGGCTTTGAATGACAAAAATAGGGTTGTCAAACCCCATTACATTGATAACTGAATTAACACTAAGCATTTATTTGAATTGTTGTTTTGCTATGTTTATTTAATTCACATTATAGATACCTATTTTATATTACAAATTTCCAGAACATAGGGATAATATCTGGCCACCCTATGTTGACCAGGTATAAATGGGAATATAACAATTTATTTAATGGTAATAATCATGATATGATTATGAGCTTTATACTTCCTGAGATTTAGGTGAGAAGCTCGACCTCTGGGCAGCCTATCTTCCTGATAGTTTACCCATGATTTTATTTTGTTTTTCTTTAGTCTATTTACAAAGTCAGCACTTAATAAGGCACTATAATATTCTCTCCTAATGGCCTACCTACCCAAGTATTATATGTCAGGTTATTGATATTCCATAACAACAGAGAAATCAAGCATTAACTAAACATAGGAGCTCATTTTCCCTTTGCTTAAAATAAAAAGTGAATGTCAAAAAAACTTAAGGAATTTTGTTTCAATTCAACTTTTCTTCTCTTACACACAACCTCAATGCTCATTAATAATATCATTTTAAATGACATTAGAGAGAAAGAAAATAATTTCAGACTATTATGATATGGATGGTCATAAGAGTTTTACAAATTGTACAAAAACTATTTTTTCATAAGGAGTAAAATCTCTGACAATGTATCAAATTTAAGCCTCATATCCTCAAGACTCTATTCTGATCTTTTGATGTACCATGTGCTCATGTTTAGTTTCCATGGTAACCATTTTCATGTGTCTTTTAAATGAGAAACATTGATTTTCCCTATTCATTAAAACTTAGAACTTTGGAGTGAGTGTCTTTTTTTCAGTTGTTGCAGACATTCTAAAGCATCTTCCACTTCATTAAAAGCACACATATTTATTTATTGGAAATTTTCAGGTTTAACAAAATCACAACAAAACAACACCAAAAAAATGCAAGTAAAATTGACATCTAATTTTATAAAATCTGTTATGATGACCTGAAAAAGAAAAAAAGGAACAAAATTGGAGCAACTTTGTTTTCATTAACTTAATGAACTAAGAAATTGTGGACAACTTAAGAATTAAGGAACTATGACTTCCTGCTACCATGGAAACATGAAATGTGTAGCCCTAAGCCCACAGAGCTGACTAGAAAGCATAGTTTTGCCTAGGGCATGAGTGCTAACAGCGGAGTTGATTTATATTGTATAATTGATAATTTTATTCATAACATCCTAAGCACGTTTCTCCTGAATCAGATAAGGGACCACAAATGATGAAATTTCCTTAGGACCTCTAGCATATTATGCTAAAAAATGGCTTCATCCTTCCCATCATAATTTCTTGAATTAATGAGATTTGTCTTTTGTTAGCCTGGTTTCTTTGCATTATTTCTTTCTCTTATTTTATCTTGCCATCCCCACCTTCTACCCTCACATTTACTTTTCATTTACAGTGGCAAGACATGTATCCTTGATGCAGAAATTATTTAACTCGACAATTAGAACTTTCTTTTTTCTCTCTGGAAAGTCAGGATGGCCAAATTATACTTCTCCAGGAATCAGAATTCCTGGGATCAAATCCCACCTCTGACAACAAATGATCATTTTAACTTGGAAAGTTATTTAAAAATTCAAGAATTCCAAATAACTTGCTTAGAAGGTAAGTAGCAGGTATATTTCTTGTTCATTTGTTTCTATCTCTGGTTACAATTTCTTCCTGATCTTATACACCTTCTTCCTCAATAAGTACAGTATAACATTTCTTAGGATCTACTTCCTTGTGGTTGACATGCTTCAAGCCATATTACTCCCATTTGTTCATTGCTTTCATGGCCTAGATTCAGGGCTTCTATTCATTTGTCAGGGCCGTGCATCTTTCCCCTAGGTGCCTTGGCTACGACTGGTTCAGAAACTATAAGTTTCATTGCCTTCTCCATTTTCTCTTATTTTTCCCCTTTCTTCTCCTGCTTCTTGTCTTTTTCTTCCCTTACTCTTTCCTACCTGGCTGGTGTCACTGGAAAGAAGATGAACAAGATCTGAAAGAGGAAAAGAAGAAGCTGAAGGAGAAATGCCTCTCTCTTCCATTGAGGAGGCCATGAAAATACTATGGTTTTGAAAAATCTACAGCAGAATTGCTCCTCTCACTGTTTTTACTACTCGTTTTCCTTTTCCTCTTTTTCTCTGGTACAGCTGTCTATAGGTTGTTCTAGAGCTATGGGATTCCTGGAGTAGTTGTGTAATAAGCCAGGGGCCATGTCTGTAGTTTTAATTCTTTTGAAGGATTGACTTGATGTGCCTACAATGAGTCTCTCTAAGTTAAGTACTTTTAAGGACTTATCAGTAAAAAGCCTGTGGCAAAATACTGGAGAAATAATCTCTATATATTAGACAAACACTGAGAATTTCAAGAAGTCAAAAAAGCTAAGAATTTAGGAGATAGGGGAAAAAATTTGGGGCATGAAGAGCAGCCAGTATGAGGCTCAGAACTGAGAAATTAAATGTCTTATTGGATGGCCAATGTAAGTTTATCATAGTTTACGGAGGGTAGTAAAGTACAAGAAAGGTACAAAAAGAGTTTGAAAAAGACAGGCTTGAAGAGTTTTAACTGTCAAACAGTAGAGATTATATTTCATCCTGGAGGTCATATGAAGTCTTTGCATAGGTAATGGGATAGGCTAGTGACAGTCAAATATGGCTCATGATTCATTTGATCTTTCCCAAATTATTTCATAGAATTCACCTCCATATTTTATACCCAAGCTAAATTTAAAAGACTCCTAACCCTAAAAATGTCCTATGCTTTTCCCTATTTTTATTTCCATTCTATCCCATTTATTTAGTTCTCTAAACCCATAATGATTTTATACTTTATTGAATTCCAATTCATCCTTTGAAGCTCAAGTATGTTGCAGTCTAAAGAACATTTGTTTTGAGTTCTAATTCTACCGCTTACATCATGTATTACCCTGAACAAGACATTTGCTGTAACATTCTGTGACATTTTCCCTCTGTAGATTGATGCCACATCATCTTCTATTGTTTGTCTGCCTCCTCACAGATGTGTTAGCCTCTATTATGTAATGGGGAAATTTAAGGCTTCTGGGAGAAGGTTATAATATAGTAATGGTTACAAATGTGGCTACAAGATTTATATAATATTTAACAATGGCCGCCAAGGAATTTACTTATGAAATTCCTAAAATGAAACACTCAAGTCAGAATGAGGTTTATGGAGGTTTAATCACACTGGGAGTGGGGAAAAGGTTAGGGAGAGAAGGAGAGAAGAGAAAAGGGAAAGAGGCTACTCAACCTCTGACCAAGGCAGAGGGAGTTTAGGCCTAAAGGCCCAGGTGGAAAGAACCAGTCCTTAACTCACGTGACCGATCTGAAGGAAAGCTGTCTGCGGGCATCCTCTCTCTCCAAGCTCCTAACACCAACTCTCCCTAACACCCACTGGCGTCTCCCTCTCCCCACAGGAAGTGAGCGAATTCTAGAGGCTGTTCCCTACCTCACTTCCTGTGTCTCACAAATCCAATGGTTGGCTCTAGCTTGGCTTAGGACAGCCCAGGTGGGCAGTTAGTTATTTCTGATTTGTCATTGACTAGCGCATGCCCGTGTAGTGTGGGTGTGCACAATTTTTGGGTGCTAGACCAAAATGGAGACTTTTAAAATTCACAATCCCCCCTGATGATGATTGGGAGACTAGTCTCCCCAATTGATCACTAAACATAAGCATACTGCACCCCAAAAATTTCTAACTATATGTGTATACAAAAATTTTTTTACCCACTAAGAGGAAAATTATAATAGTTGTAAATATGGGAAAATAGAGGAGAGAGAAAGACAGCAAACCAATGTTTTGCTGGGCGCATTGACAAAAGCCAATTAGGGGGCAGTCCCCTTTGGCATAAGAGTGTACATTCAAAGAATGTTCAATCAACCACACCCCAAGGTTCATTCTGGATCTTCCTGTAGTGAAAAGGTTTAGATATCTTTCTGCAAACAGTTCATTCTCTGGATTCAGTTAGTTAGCAAGCTTCTTCTCTGGAGATTTCTCTCTCGAACAAAATTTAAATCTTGGAATTGATGAAATACAATCCCCCCTGAAGAAAGTGTTGAAAAAACACTGAGTCCAGCTGAGGATTCAAGTTTTAGTTGTGGGGGTGTGTGAGTTAATTCAAAAGAAAAACAAAACAAAATGAAAATAAAATAAAAATTCAAAATCAGAAGAAGAAAAAAAGGGAAAAAATTAAGGGAAAAAATATAAACCCTTTATATATGCATATCTATATTAAAGAAGAATTCAAAATTAGTATCAAAATTCAAAAAAAATCTATGTATACAAATTTTGAGAAAGCAATAAAAAATTTTTTTTTTTTCACAGGCCCTTGTATTAGGGTCCAGTTAAGTAATTTCTAATCCCACAAGTCTGTAGGACAGAATGCAGCATATTTTACTTCCCCATTTGCAGCCAAGGCTACAGGAAGTTGCCATACTATAGGAGAGAAAAAAAAGGACCAGATTCTTATTTTATATCTAGGGAAGTGTCATTCCCTCGTCTGATTTTACCTTCGTTCTCAGGGATGGATGGAGCCAGGATGGTAGCCAACCTTAGGTACTTGTCTGTAGGTATTTTCACGAAGAGTGTGGATACAGGGAAGGCCTACATCTTAACGTCTGTCAAGTGTCGCAACCCCGAGTCTCACACTAGGTTCAAGTCCTTAGTATTGGCTTAGAAATGCATTAATCCTACCTGGATTGGTCTTTTGATTTTTAGACCTGTGAGCTCTTTTGGCATTATCCAGGTTATATCTGTGCTCCTTGTTTGATCTCATATCTAGAATCAGACACAAACATTAATCATAGTCCCACAACAATTATCAATAAATGGCAGGTTCCCATAGTCTAAAGCTGTTTGGGTGCGTATTAATAATAACAACAAGTATATATATTTAAACTAATATTGTAGAATAAAAATTAATATTGATCATATGTACCTAAAGTACATAGAAATGAGAAAAAGGGAAAAAAAATAAAATAATGTAAAAATAATAATAATAATAAAATAAGGAAAAGAGAAAAAAAAGGAAAAAAGGAAAAAAATTAAATTTAGGAATTCAATGTGTCAAAAGCAGAATAAAACAGTTCCACTTGTCAATGTATAGTTATCTCCAATGCATGTATAGGATACAGTCAATCAGTCTCAACAGAAGATGCTCTCTTTACATGAGAACAGTGAATCCAAGAGTCCTTTTCTCCAACCTTTATAGATGTTGGAGTAGTTAACAATATTTGGAATGGTCCTTCCCAGGAAGGCTGGGTTGCTCCTGTACGCTGGAAGTTCTTTATATACACGTTGTCTCCTGGGTTCAGGTCGTGAAGTGAGAAGTCTAGTGGTCCAGCTTGTACTGCAGCTCCGGATTCATGTAGCTCACGCAGTTTGTGCTGTAATTCCTGTATATAGGAAGCAATAGTAGTATCTCCCCCTAATAACGATGTATAAGCCGGGGAGAAAGGCTTAGCCTGTATAGGCGGATGTCCAAAAAGCATCTCAAATGGTGAAATATGTAAGTCTCCTCTAGGCCTGCTTCTAAGATAAAATAGGGCCAAAGGGAGAATTTCAGGCCATTTTAAATGGGTCTCAGTGCATAATTTTCCAATCATAGTTTTAAGTTCTTTGTTCATCCTCTCAACTTGGCCTGAACTCTGGGGATGATATGGAACATGGAATTTGGGAGTTATCCCCAAGCAAGAATATATCTGGTTTAAGACAGAATCGGTAAAATGACTCCCTCTATCGGAGTCAATACGTGCTGGTAGGCCAAAACGAGGAATAATTTCTTTTAAAAGCACCTTAGCAACAAAAGCTGCTGTGGCTCGGGCTGTAGGAAATGCTTCCGGCCATCTGGTCAGTTGGTCTACTATGACCAAACAAAATTTATATTGTCCAGCCTTTGGCATCGTTATAAAATCTATCTGCAGGTGCTCAAAAGGTGTGTAAGCCAGAGGACGTCCACCAAAGGCTTTACCACGAAAGGCATGTTGGTTATATGCCTGGCAGGTAGGGCAGGATGAACACACTTTAGAGGCTATGGTAGTTATACCAGGGGCTATCCATACTCTCTTAACAGAGTCCACGATGCCCTGGGTACCAAAATGACCATTTTTATGAATAGATTGGCAAATTTGGTTATAGAAACTTCTAGGGAGCAGGGGTTTTCCTTCAGATGACACCCATACTCCATTAATTTGTTTTGCTTTAAATTTTTGTTTCCATTTTTCCACTTCCTTTTCATTATAGGAGAGTGATAAATTTAAATTATCAGTGGTTGTTAATGTTAAAATTAATCCAGGTCCTTCTATGGCTGCTAGTTTTGCAGCGGCATCTGCTCGGTCATTTCCTCTAGAGACAGGGTCTGAGCCTCCTGTATGGGCAGAGCAATGAACTACAGCTAGGGCTTTAGGCAGTTTGAGAGCAGAAAGAACTTCATTAATAATTTCTGCATTAGCTATGGATTTTCCAGCTGAGGTTAAAAATCCTCTCTGGAGCCATAGCATTCCGACTGAGTGACAAATGCCAAAAGCATATCTAGAATCCGTATAAATTGTTGCCTTTTTATCCTTGGCAATTATACAGGCATGTTTCAGAGCTATGAGCTCTGCTCCTTGAGCGCTAATGTTAGAAGGTAGTGAAGCTGACCATTCAGTGGCAAATTCTGAGACTACGGCAGCTCCAGTGTAACGTATGCCATCCCTCATAAAAGAGGAACCATCGGTAAATAAAATCAGATCTGCATTGTCTAAGGGAGTGTCCAAGAGATTATCTCGAGGCTTTTCTGCCATGGACACTAATGTTTCACAGTTATGTAGTGGTTCTCCTGAAGTAGGTAAATCTGGAAGCAAGGTGGCAGGGTTAAGAGTTGAACAGCGTTTCAAGGTAATATTTTCACTATTTAATAAGGTTATTTCATACCTTGTAATTCTCTGATCCGAGAATGCCTGTGTTCTATGTTTTACCAATAATGCTTCAATCTCATGTGGGCACATTATTGTTAATGGACATCCCAATACTAAATCAACGGTTTTTGTTACTAGTAAGGCTGTAGCAGCTACTCCTCTAAGGCATGGTGGTGCTCCTGCTGCTACTGGGTCTAGTTGGGCAGAATAATAGGCAATTGGGCGCTGAGAAGGTCCCAAAGTCTGAGTTAAAACGCCTGAGGCTACTCCTCTTCTCTCATGTACATATAAAGTAAATGGCTTGTTGTAATTTGGGATGCCTAGAGCAGGGGCAGATAAGATAGCCTTTTTTAGCTCTGATAGAGCTGACAGGTGTTCAGGCTCTAATTTGAGGGGTTCAGGGACTACATCCCTTGTTAGTGCTATAAGAGGTTTAGTAATTTCCCCATAACAAGGAATCCATTGTCTGCAAAACCCTGTTGCTCCCAGAATTGCTCTTAACTGTTTTTTAGTGGTAGGAGCACTCAATTTTTGAATATTCTCAATTCGCTTGGGAGAAATAGAGCGGGCACCAGCTGTCAGAATGAACCCCAAATATTCTACTTTGGGGAGACACCACTGAACTTTGTCCTTCGAGATCTTATGACCTCTTTTGTGCAATTCCAAAAGAAGGTGTTTGCTATCTTCTTGACATGTTTTTGCATCTGTTGAAGCCAAGAGTAGATCATCTACATATTTGATTAATTTGCTATTTTTAAATGTTATATTGTCTGTGTCTTGGCTCAAAATTTGCTCAAATAAGCTCGGACTTTCGACATAACCCTGTGGCAGCCGACACCAGGTATATTGTGAGCCCTTCCAGGTGAAAGCAAAAATATGTCTGGAGTTTTCATGTATTGGTATGGAAAAAAAGGCTGAACACAAGTCTACTACTGTAAAGTATGTAGCTGTGCTAGGAATAGATGAAATAATAGTATGTATGTTAGAAACTACGGAGTGTCTCTTTATAACGTGATTATTTACTGCCCTTAGATCCTGTATAAATCTATAGATGTGCTTGCCATCGGGCCCTTTTTTTGGTTTTTTAATTGGTAGGATGGGCGTGTTGTATTCAGATTTGCAAGGGATTATTATTCCCTGTTCTATTAATGAGTTAATAACTGGTGTAATACCCTCAATTGCCTCCTTTGAGAGGGGATACTGAGGGATAGAAGGAGGTGGGCTAGATTTAGTTTTTATCTGCACAGGAACAGCAGATTTAAGTAATCCTACATCAGAAGAAGATGTGGCCCAAAGAGACTCAGGTATATCTTTAGGTATTTCAAAAATGGAAGGCTCTTTTGCGTCCTGGTTTTCCGAGAGAAGTACAGGGAGTAATTTTAAAGATTCCTCTGGTACTTCTAATGATAATGAGCCATCTGGGGAGCAGGTTATTGTGGCTCTGAGTTTGCATAGAAGGTCCCTCCCCAGCAAATTTAAAGGGGAGTCAGGCATCAAAAGGAAAGAGTGTTGTACCTCTAGGGGTCCTACAGACACCATTCTAGGAGGAAGTCTTTTAACTCTTTGGGTTATTCCTGATACTCCCATTACATTCTCTGAGCCAATAGAATAACATTGTAAATCAGGTTTTCTCTTCAATACAGACCAGGAAGCTCCGGTGTCTAATAGACAATCATAATAGGTGTTACCCACCTTTAAGGTAACATGGGGTTCATTAGTATGGGGAGGGCAGTGGATAGGGACAACGGGTAGTAGGACATCAGGGTCCGGGAAATCAAAGGTTGTATCCTCTGATTCCTGTGCCCTAGCCCCCCCCGGGCACCATCATTGTGTTTGGGATATTCCTTGGGCACCCCCCTGAAGGGCACCTCTCTGAGAGTCATTAGTACCTCGAGTAATTTTTGGACGAGCGCCATTTCTCATATATTGTTGAGTATTATCATTAAAATTTTCTTCAATTTGAGCATTGTCATTAATTTCCCAATTCCTATTTCTATAATTCTGGTTTCTAAAGTTCTTATTTCTATATTCATTATAGTTATTATTTCTAAAACTATTATTAAACTGTGTATTCCTTCCAAACATCTTAAGAAAGGTTCTACATTCCATCATTTTGTGGCCCTTCTTCTCACAGAAGTGGCAAGTAATGGATTGATAATTGGATTTCTGGAGAGGGGCAATTGTCGTTGGTTCATTACCCTGCCCACTTTCTAATTTAGTTATCCTATCTATTAAATATCTCATTTTTTTCTTCATTTCCTCCATGTCATCATCATTTTATTTCTCCTTTTCTTCGTTTCCCTTTAAAACATATATAGCTGTTTTTCGCAATTCTTCAAGGTCCATATCTGACCATCTTGGGCATTGTGTTTTGAAATAATTTTTAATTGCTTTGCAAGAATTGTTTACAAAGATTCTTCTAGCTTGTCTTATACTACTCTCTTTAGTTAAGTCCCAATCTAAGTATCTGTCCCCAAACTCGATAATTCTGTCCATAAATCTGGAGGGTGTTTCATTTTCCTTTTGCTTAATTTTTTCCAGTTCCATCCACTTATCTGTACTGTCCGCACATTCCTTCATGGACGTGAGGATGGCCTCTCTACAACGGTATAGTTGTAGATAATCCTCAGGATTGTTATAGTCCCATTCGGGATCCTGAGATGGCCAATGTGCTGCATTACGCCCCCTGGTTTTGTTGACATGAGCAATTATTTTATTTTTTTCACGTTCACTTAAAAAAGCCTGGAGTAAGCTCTCAACGTCCTTGTAAGACGGATTATACTGAAAAAATATGTCTCCCATCTTTTTTGTTACTAGAAAAGGATCTTGTTCATATGTGGGAATATTTCGTGTAAATTCATTTATTTCTTGGGGAGTAAACGGTATCCTATGTCTTAAAGTCACCACATCCCCATTTCGTCCTATTTCAGGTACTTCTCTTAGAGGAAACAGGCCTCTAGTTGGATTTTGCACCTGTGGGTCAGTTTGACAAGGACAGGTTTTTCTAGGGGGACAAGATCTCTCTTGCATTGGAATTTGGTTTTCTGTAGGAGAAGGAACATGAGAATCTGGGATTGCCGGGGAAGGGTTTTGGGGATTAAATTCAGACAAGATTTGCACTACACGAGAGAAGCAGTCTGTTAACTTGGCTATAGGAAAGGTATTTTCCATCTCTATTTCAGGGAAGGAAATTTCCTCATTCAAAGGTTCAGAAACAGGTCTATTTCTGGTAGAGTGGTTGTTTGTCAATTGATCCTGTAAGAAACTTTTTAGATCTTCTAATTGGGCTTGCATTTTATCCTCAATTTTTCCTATTTTATCTTCCATATTTCCCATTTTATCCTCAATATTTCCTATTTTATTCTCAATATTTCCTATTTTATCCTCAATTTTTTCTATTTTATTCTCAATATTTCCTATTTTATCCTCAATTTTTTCTATTGTATCCTCAATTTTTTCTATTTTATCCTCAACATTTTCTATTTTATCCTCAATATTTTCTATTTTATCCTCATTTTGCTTTATTTCCTCCTCATTTTGTTTTATTTTCTCCTCATTTTGTTTTATTTTATCCTCAATTTTTTTTTATTTTTTCATCTCTAAATATAGTATTGAGGAGTACAAAAATGACAGTACCTATTAATATAAAAATTTGGAGGTATCCTTCATTCCTCAATGCCCCTACTTCTTCAGCTGCCTTATAATTGTCAAAGGATATAGTACTCATTTTTATATGTATATTTTGTAATTTCACAAAGCAAGTGGGGAGCAGGGCAAAGCAGCAAACTTTCCACAGGCTTTTTCTTTTTACAATAGGTGGCTCTGAGTCTACAACCCTATACAGGCTAAGGGCCTATTGTATTGTAAATTCTCCTTCTTTACAAAGTGTATGTGGGTGGGTCCCAGCAATCTTCTTTGGCCCTCAGGCTAAAGCCGCTATGACCATGTGCTATCTTCCTTGAGCAAAGCCCACTTAAATTTTTAAGACTAGAAAGGCCAGGAAACAGAAAAAAAAATGGGTTTTAAGTTAGCTCCCTAGCTGTATTCAGCTGTTTTTTGTGGGCTAGGAGCTCCTAAGAGCTCCTTCTCCTGAGGTTCCTCCTTGCTTAGTTGATTAGGTAAGCCTGGCCTGCCTCTCTCTACTGAGCCACCTCCTTAAAGTAAAAGGAGATGGAAATGAGAGACAAAGAGGAGAAGGAAAAAAAAAATCCTGTTGACCCCAATTTAACTTAAGGGGTAAAGGGAAAAGAGAAAAGATGTTTTATACTCACCTGTTCTGGCAGCTGTGTCTTTAAGCCAAGGTATTTGGTAACAGGACTGAGGGAGTGAGCAATAAGTGGGTTGAAAAGGCAAGAAAATTCAGGAAATTTATTGAGGTTCTAGAAACCTTCCAAGCACTAAGGCAGGGCCAAGAGCCAGAGGGGGTAGCCGGGGTGGGATTTCTCCCAGGTGATAGTAAGGAGATCAGAAGACTGATAAGGTTCTTTTTCCCGTAGTGGTTAGCCAAAACTGTAATGGGGAAATTTAAGGCTTCTGGGAGAAGGTTATAATATAGTAATGGTTACAAATGTGGCTACAAGATTTATATAATATTTAACAATGGCCGCCAAGGAATTTACTTATGAAATTCCTAAAATGAAACACTCAAGTCAGAATGAGGTTTATGGAGGTTTAATCACACTGGGAGTGGGGAAAAGGTTAGGGAGAGAAGGAGAGAAGAGAAAAGGGAAAGAGGCTACTCAACCTCTGACCAAGGCAGAGGGAGTTTAGGCCTAAAGGCCCAGGTGGAAAGAACCAGTCCTTAACTCACGTGACCGATCTGAAGGAAAGCTGTCTGCGGGCATCCTCTCTCTCCAAGCTCCTAACACCAACTCTCCCTAACACCCACTGGCGTCTCCCTCTCCCCACAGGAAGTGAGCGAATTCTAGAGGCTGTTCCCTACCTCACTTCCTGTGTCTCACAAATCCAATGGTTGGCTCTAGCTTGGCTTAGGACAGCCCAGGTGGGCAGTTAGTTATTTCTGATTTGTCATTGACTAGCGCATGCCCGTGTAGTGTGGGTGTGCACAATTTTTGGGTGCTAGACCAAAATGGAGACTTTTAAAATTCACAATTATGAGGGTCTGTTTTTTGTCAGTCAAGAGAATATCAAGTTACCAGAATTCAGATCCATGTTTTCAAAGTCCATCTTTGGCTGCTCATAAAAGGGAAACACTTACCATTTGGACTTATAACTTTTTAGCATATCATTGTGAATTTGTACTTGGGAGTGGAGTAATGAATTAGTTTGCAGAAAATTTTTGAAAATTGACTTTATTTAAGACTCAACTTTTCAGCACAGCCAAAATTGTAATGGCACTCAGCTCAAATTATAATACCCTTTTTGTGACCCCTTTTAGGATTTTCTTAGCAAAGATACTAGAGTGACTTGTCATTTCTTTTTACAGCACATTTTAGAGATAATTAAACTAAGGAAAACAGGATTGAGTGACTTGACCAGGATCACACAGCTAATAAATGACAGAGAATAGATTATGAAATCAGGAAACAAGTCTTCCTGACTCCAGGTTCAGCACTGTATCCACTGCTTCACCTAGCTACCCTGTATTTCCAAAACAAGTATAACTAAAGTGTACTAACCGAAAAAAAAAATAATGAAAAATAATCAGACATATTGTGTCATTTACCAGTTTAATTTCAAAAGTTCAAAGTACCATTTTAAGTGGTATTTTTCCTCAGTCTTTTAGTTTGTCCCATTTTAGTTACAAATAGTCAGTCCCTCTTTGTTTTTCCCTTCTGAAAATGGTTTTGTAGCAAAACTATTTAAAAGAGTAAAGTTTAATGGAAAGATTTATTTAAAAATTTTCAGCTATTGGTGATGACACTTCTTATTCTTGACCCTTTTCTAGTGTAACTTTGGACAATATAGATCACCTACCTGAGATTCAATTTCTTCATCTGACAATTAGAATTGCTTATGCTTGGAATATCCCACCCTTTACAGGAAGGATTACATCCTCTCAATTTCTAGTGCCTTCCCTCTGTTAATTACAATTAATGCATATGTAGCTTACTTACACATATTTGTTTGCTTCTTATCCCCCATTAGGTTGTGAGATTCTTAAGAGAGGGGAATACTTTTTGAATCTTTTTATATCTACTGTACTTAACACAGTTCTCACCCTCCAGCAGCTGCCCAACAAAGGCTTATTGACTGAAAAATTATCTAATATGTAGGTTTGATATGAAGAAAGTACTTTGTAAACTGATATGTATGTGAGTTATTAAAACATTTTCCCTACTAATCCCATGTTTCTGACAGATTATTATAAGTGCTCCTCTGGTCATAGGTCTATGTGACTAGAAAAGTCAATCATCCTCTTAGTACCTTAGACAACTTTCTATTACTGTAAGTTGCACAGGCAGTGCTGATTTGAATCAGGAGAAGGAATTTCATCATCTGGTAATTCTTTATAGCAATAAAATCACAAGTTCAGTCTTTTTTCTGCTTCAATTTTTTGAGGAAACATATAATACAATTTATGGTGTTTTAATTATATGGGTACATCATGTATATTGATTTTATAAACCAAATAATAAGTATGCTACTGTTCATTGAAATGCTATGTATAATGTCTAGAAAATATATTTTCACTGATTCCCCAAATTATTAGTATCCTTTCTATCCTATAGCATTTTATATCTCTTTTAAGAGTATTTATTCTATTTGAATTATGTGTAATTATATTTACCTTATCTTAAAATAAGTGGCAATTAAATGATGTAATAAATAGATTGCCAGGTCTGGAGACAAGGACAACCTGAGTTCAAATACCACCTCAGACACTAACCGCATGGCATTTGACAAGTCATTTGATCTCTGTTTGCCTCAGTTTTCTCATCTATAAAATAGAGATAATAGTAGCATCTGCTTCCCAAGGCTGTTATGAGGATCAAATGAAATATTTGTAAAATATTTAGCATAATACCTGAGGAATAATAAACATTACATAAATATCAAGTATTATTATTATTATCTACCAATCTATTCTCTAAATTCTTTAAGGAAGGATTAAGTATTTTATTGGCCTTATATCAACAGAGGTGTCTTGTTTATAGAAAGAAAAGGATAAATCAATGCAAGAAAATCCTGGAAGTAAACTCAAATTAGTTGTTGCCATTACTGCTCAAGAGATTCTACAAAAAAGTAGGCAGATAAAATTGGTAAATTTGAGCTTAGTACACATTTTAAGTGGCTTTCTCTTTTTTAATTAAATTTAATTATATTAATAATAATTAAATTACATAAATTAATTTAATATTCATGATTATATTAATTATTGCTTTATTAATATTGAAAATAAATAATAAGATATTATATAACATAATAAATATTAAATATATGATTTTAAAAATAAAATAAAATGTAATTTAATTTAAATTAAACTTTTTATTACAATTCAAAAGTCAAAAGAAGTGTTTAGAGTTATATGCATATTTCATTAGATATATCTTTCCATATAGATAATATGTCAGAACAAATTTTAGCTATCATAGTGTTTATTTCACCAATTATCATTGACTCTTTTTAAAAAACAACAGCAACAACATTTAGTTGGAGTGCTCCCAGGCTCAACTTGTGACCACATATAAGAAAGGAGAATCTCTGTTCAATTAATAGGGCCTCTATATTCAGCATTCCTGAAAATGTTGAACTCAGTGTGTATAATTTCTAAAATTATTTTGCAGAGTACTTACTGCTAACTTGGAGCACAAGAATAAATGGTTCTCTGAAATTTAAAAAAAAATGGTTCATCTCTGTGATGAAGAACTTCTGTTCTACTGTCTAAAAGATCTTGAAACAAATACAAGCCCCATTGTAAATTGTACACACCAATGTAGGAATTGGCTTTAAACTTTAACACTTTGTCTTCCCAAAATGCTTATGAAAATGTTGTGATCTATGGGCACTTATTTCACTTTAATGAGATCAGTTGTAATAGTGAAATTTGTGCTTTGAGACTTATAAATTTAAATACATTCACTAAATTGTCTCATAATCAGTTTTTGGCATTTTCTAAATTATCATGAGTTCTTTGTGAAATCCTCATGTAAATGTAAAACAAACTTGATATACCCTCAATTTACATATTAGTTTATACTTTTCAAAGCTCTTTCACATTATCTCATTTAATTCTCACAATAGTCTTGAGAACAAGGATCAGTATTTTAAACACCTTCATTTTTAGCCCATATTATACTATTGACTGCAATCTGTGAGGCCAAATTCATACCATACATACAAATCTGAAATATCTGAGGTATTTGTTAGGTTCATTGAAGGTGATGGGAAATGACAAAAAAAGGAAATCATCAGTTACTAGTTACAAGGAATCATAAGATGGCCATCAATACAGCTATAATCATGTTCCATTTCTGTCTGATAGAATGATTACAAAGAACATAAGGTTATATTTGGTTCATGTATTGAAAAATGGGGAGCAATTTTAAGTTGTTACATAGCATTCCTTCTGAGCATTCTGATTTTCAATCTTGATTCATTTAAAAAAAAACTTTTTAAATTATATCATACCCTAAGTGCATTTAGCTGAATGAAACAGAAATAATTCTTCCAACTCAGAGAAGTAGAGGCAAGTGAGAGGGAAACCTAGAGCATGAAATCTCTATCGGATGCAAAGAAATGGTAGTCTGGACCAGGACTCTTAGAAACTTTAACTCTACTACTCTGACCTCACACTAGGGCTCAGAAGTCTATGGAGTGGGGGATGGGCCCAAATAGAGGTGACAATACAATGATATACCTGATCTCAATCAAATTACCTTTCAAACATCTATTATATAATACCTTAAAACAAATTCTGGAGCAGGATAACTCACAAAGAGATGGGATAAAATAATTTTGCATCCCAAAACAACTTAGAAGGCCAGCACAAAATATTTGTTGTACCATGATAGAAGTGGGGCACAATGCAGCATGCCAAAGTAGGCCCCACCATAGCAACAGGTCTTGGAAGTGGATAAATAAATAGCAAAGGCTTCCTGAGCTCTCAACTACGTGTGGTAAAGGGTAGTTGGATAATTGCTCAGAAGGAAATTACAGAGATCACTTTCCCGGCTTTGGGTACAAGCCTGTTGTCACATTGCCGCTACACAGATCCAGAACTAGTTCTTGGTCATAGTCTCAGGGTGATGAGAAATATTAGCACAAATCAGAACTTGAAGCTCTCACAGGAAAGCAAGAGACTCTGGTTACAGTTTCAAGGAAGAAAAAAGTGTTTGAGGGTGTTCACAAAGCATAACACAGGCCAGCAGAGTATTAAACACAACTCTCCTAATGTCATAACATCTTGGAAGAAGAGAAAAATTATAGATCCCCAGAGTTAGGTCTGAGGTATATACACAAAGAACCTGAAGCTTGGAACAGTTCTCTCTTCACCACAGATATAAATTCCAAATGTAACAGTTTAAGTCAAAGAAAATACAAAGGGTGGAAAATGAGCAAACAATGAAAAAAAGAAATGCAGCATAGAAATTTACTTTGGTGACAGAGGAAACCATAACATAAAATCACAAAAACAAAGTCTATATCCAAAGACTAAAACAAAAAAATTCAAATTGTCCTCAAACCCAAAGTGAATTAATAGAAGAACTCAAGGGGTCTTCTGGGTAAGCATGGCAGCAGTCTAGATGCAGGGCACTTCCTTTCCCCATCATCCACCAAAATAGACTACCTCAAAAGACCATAAAAGCCATTTTCAGAAGAACTGGGGAACTCTACAGTAGGTTGCAGCATTGAAGGTATGTGGGATGTGGGCATTTCCACACCTTATAGGGTGAAAAAGCTCCCACCCAAACCTGAGCTGATCTACCCTCCCCCACTCCCCCTACGGAGCCAGACTCAGAGCCAGCAAGTGCCAAAATCAGCGAGTTAGTAAGGGTCACCTCTAGAGTAAGCAAGGGGCACCTCTAGGTCCTTTGGAGCTGACTAGGACTGCCAGAAACCTACACCTGAGAGCAGCTACACCTGAAACCCTGGCTTGCTGGGGAATGCAGACCATGGGTTCTCTCATACACAGTGGAGGCTACGGAAATTCGAGAATTATCCTCAGGCAAAAACCTGCTCCTTAACTCCATAAACAGAGAACCTGCCAATCTCACTCAGATTTCTGACTAAAAAGGGAAGGAAAAACCACCACAGCGATGGCAATCTGACTAAAAATGGAAGGAAAAACCACCACAGTGATGGCAAATTACACCCAAGACCAACAGACACCCTCCAAAAAAAACAGGAAGAAGGCACTGAGCCTCAAAATTTTTTTTCCAGAGGGAAAACACAGGCTACAGAGGAAATAAAGGAGGAAATTCAAACAAAGTCAAAACTTTCCCAAAAAAATGGAAATTGTCCACAAGAAATGGAAGAATTCAAATTGGAGATTATAAAAATGATGGAAACCTTCTGACAAGAAAAGTGGGAAATAGTTCAAAGAGAAAATAAAAGTTTGAAGGACAAGAACTCCCAATTGGAGAAACTGCTGGAAGCCACAAAAAGCAGGATAGACAAAACTAAAAGGGAAAACCAATCTTGAAAGACCAGAATTAGGCAACTGGAAGACAATAACCTTGCAAAACCGCAAGGATTAATAAAGCAAAGACAAAAGACTGCCAAAATAAAATATCTCACTAACAATGTGACAGATCAGGAAAACAGAGGAAGGAGAGACAATTTAAGAATCACTGATCTACCTAAAAAGCCAGAAATGAACAGAAATTTTGACATCATATTACAAAAAATCATCCAAGAAAACTGCCCTGATGTTCTTGAACAAGGGGGCAAAATAGACATTGAAAGAGCTCGTAGAACACCCTCTACATGAAATCCCCCAAAAGACAACTCCCAGAAATGTAATTGCCAATTTCTAGAGCTTTCAAACTAAGGAGAAAATTCTACAAGAAGCCAAAAAGAGGAAATTCAGATACCAAGGAGCACCAATCAGCATCACACAAGACTTGGCATTTTCCAAGCTAAAGAACCACAAGGCCTGGAAAGCGATATTCAGAAAGGCAAGAGGCCTGGGTCTTCAACCAAGAATCACTTATCCATCAGAACTGACTATATACTTTCAGGGGAGAGTATGGGCATTCAACAAAATAGAAGATTTCCAAATATTTGTAAAGAAAATATGAAAGAGAGGGGAAAGGAGAAAAATGTTTTTTTTAAATTCAAACTCTCCTCTTTAAGGGCTACAATTAGATCAAATTATATATATATATATATATATATATATATATATATATATATATATATATATGGCGAAATGTTATTTGTAACTCTCAAAAATTGTATTCATTATTATAGCAATTAGAAGAATAACTCAAAGGAAAGGACTGAGGCATTAAGGGCTATAAGATGATATGCAAAAAACGAAAAAGGGTAGTTGGGAATCGATGATGGTACCAAGAGATACTTGAAAAAATAAAATAAATAGAATAATCTTTTTCACACAAAGATCCACATGGGAAGGGGAAGGGAAGATATACTCTTATAAGAAGGAGAGGAAGAGAGTGCTAATAGGTAATACTTAAAGTTTAATCTCAGTGAAATCAATTCTAAGAGTAAAGACATCTAGAGCCATTGGAATTTGGAATTCTATCTTATCCTATAGGGTAAGGGAGAAGGGGAAACTAAAAGGGGTATGGGGGGAGGGAGTACAAAAAGAAAGGGAAGGAGAGGGAGGAGGATATTAATAGACCCTAAAAAAGGGGGAACAAAAAGGGAGGGACCAAAAAGGGAAGCATATCATGGGAGGGGATTAGGGGGATTGACTAAAAGTAAACCACAGGTTTAAAAGAATATAGCAAAAGAAGAAAGGACAGAACTAGGAGAGGATATCAAAATGCTAGGGAATTCACAAGTGATAATCATAATTTTGAACGTAAATGGGATGAACTCACTCATAAAATGTAAATGAATAGCAGAGTGGATTAGAATCCAAAATCCTACCATATGTTGTCTACAAGAAACACACCTGAGGTGTCAGAATTAAAGGTCAGATTTAAAAGTTGGAGCAAGTCCTATTGGCTCTCAACTGACAGAAATAAGGCAGGAGTTGCAATCATGAAATCTGACAAAGCCAAAGTAAAAATATATGTGATTAAAAGGGATAGGGAAGGTAAATATATCTTGATAAAAAGGAGTATAGACAATGAGAAAATATCACTAATCAACATGTATGCACCAAATGGTATAGCACCCAAATTTCTAATGGAGAAACTAGTAGAATTGAAGGAGGAAATAGATAGTAAAACTATATGAGTGGTAGACCTGAACCTACCACTATCAAATTTAGATAAATCAAATCAAAAAATAAATTAAGAAAGAGGTAAAAGGGGTGAATGAAATCTTAGAAAAATTAGAGTTGATAGATATATGGAGAAAAATAAATGGAGACAAAAGGAATACAATTTCTTTTCAGCAGCACATGGTACATTCTCCACAGGACTGACCATTCTTAATTCATACCTGAGTACAATAAAACTTCACACCTCTTTGCTAAGTTTGCCCTTTGTAATTTGCTTGACTTTTTAGTGATTAATTTGACCTTCATAGGTACTTAGCACCTTTTTGTATTAGGTCTAAAAAATAGACCTAGCTTAAGGGTTTGACCTCACTATAAGTATGAGTTAAGGACTTTTTTCATTGTTCAGTGAAGAGTTTTACAACTTTATCTTCCCCTAAAGTATGCCTAAGTATGGGTGGAGTGATGTTAGAAGTTTCCAATACATTCTTGACTAAGTACCTCCATTGTTTAAGTGGGGAATAACTTTAACCATAACCTTAAGATAATGTTCCAAGGTAGAGTCTGAGAAAATTTAAGATTCACACAACCTCCAGGAAGTGATGCAGAGTGAAAGGAGAAGAGCCAGAAGAACATTGTACACATAGACTGATACACTGTGGTACAATTGAATGTAATGGACTTCTCTATTAGTGGCAATGCAATATCCCTGAACAACCTGAAGGGATCAAGGAGAAAAAACACTACCCTCAAGCAGAGGACAAACAGTGGGAATAAAAACACTGAGGAAAGGCAACAGCTTGACTACAGGGGTGGAGGGCATTTGACTGAGGAGAGACTCTAAATGAATACCTTAATGAAAATATCAACAACATTGAAAAGAGTTCAGACTGAGGACACATGTGATACACAGAGGAATCACACATCACCATTGGGAGGGGTGGTGGAGGGGGGGGCCGGAAAAAGAAAATGATCTTTGTTTCTAATGAATAATGTTTGAAAATGACCAAATAAAATAATGTTTAAAAGGGAAAAAACACACTAGACAATATAAAAATCTTGGGAATCTATCTGCCGAGACAAACACAGGAACTATGTGAACACAACTACAAAACACTCTCCACACAACTAAAACTAGGTCTGAGCAATTGCAAAAACACTAACTGCGCATGGGTATGTCAAGCTAACACAATAATAATGACCATTTTAACCAACCCTATCTATTTATTTAGTGCCATACCCATCGAACTTCCAAAAAACTTTTCCACTTAATTAGAAAAAAACATAACAAAGTTCATTTGGAAGAACAAAAGATCAAGGATATGCAAGGAAATCATGAAAAAAAAAATTCAAAGGAAGGTGGCCTTACAGTAACAGATCTCAAACTATACTATAAAGCAGTGGTCATCAAAACAATTTGGGACTGGCTAAGAGACAGAAAGGAGGATTAGTGGAATAGACTTTGGGTAAGTGACCTTGGCAAGACAGTCTATGAAAAGCCCAAAAATCCCAGCTTTTGGGGCAAAAATCCACTCTTTGATAAAAAACTGCTTGGAAAATTGAAAGACAGTGCAGGAGAGATTAGGCTTGAATCAACACCTCACACCCTACACCATGAAATGGATGAATGACTTGAACATAAGGAAGGAAACTATAAGTAAATTATGTGAACACAGAATAGCATATATGTCAAATCTTTGGGAAGGGAAATATTTTAAAACCAAGCAAGACTTAGAAAGAGCCTCAAAATGTAAAATAAATAATTTTGACTACATCAAATTTAAAAAGTTTTTGTACAAACAAAACCAATGTAACCAAAATTAGAAGGGAAGTAACAAATTGGGAAACAATCTTCATAACAAAAATCTCTGACAAAGGTCCAATTACTCAAATTTACAGAGAGCTAAATCAATTGTACAAAAAAATCAAGCCATTCTCCAATTGATAAATGGGAAAGGGACAGGAATAGGCAATTTTCAGTCAAAGAAATCAGTACCATTATTAAGCACATGAAAGTGTTCTACATCTCTTATAATCAGAGAGATAATCAAAACAACTCTGAGGTATCACCGCACACCTAGCAGATTGGCTAACATGACAGTAAAGGGAATTAATGAATGCTGGATGGGATGTGGCAAAGTGGGGACATTAATTCACTGCTGGTGGAAGTGTGAACTTATCCAACCATTCTGGAGGGCAATTTGGAACTGGAACTATGCCCAAAGGGCACTAAAATACTATCTGCCTTTTGACCCAGCCATAGCACTGCTGCATTTGTATCCCAAAGAGATAATAAGGAAAAATACATGTACACAATTATTCATAGCTGTGCTTTTTGTAGTGGCAAAAAAATTGGAAAATGAGAGGATGCCCTTCAATTAGGAAATGGCTGAACAAATTGTGGTATCTGTTGGTGATGGAATACTATTCTGCTAAAAGAGAGAATAAATTGGAGGAATTCCATGGGAACTGGAACAGCCTCCAGGAAGTGATGCAGAGAGAAAGGAGCAGAACCAGAAGAACAATGTACACAAAGACTGATACACTATGGTACAATCGAATGTAATGGACTTCTCCATTATTGGCAATGCAGTGATTCTGAACAACCTGGAGGGATCTATGAGAAAGAACACTATCCACATTCAGAGGAACAACTGTGGGGGTAAAAACACAAAAGGAAAACAACTTCTTGATTACATGGGTCAAGGGGGATATGATTGGGCATGTAGACTCTAAATGAACATCCTAGTGTAAATACCAACAACATGCAAATGCATTCTAATCAAGGACACATGTAATACCCAGTGGAATTGCATGTTGGCTATGGGAGGGGTGAGGGTTAGGGAGGGAGGAATAGAAAATGATTTTTGTAACCAAGGAATAATATTTGAAATTGACCAAATAAAAAATGTCAATATAAAAAAAATTAAGAGTTCAAAAAGGATTTTAAAAATCAATTAAGAGAGGTACAAGAAAAATAGAGAAAATAAATGAGAGTGATACAGAAAAATGATGAAAATGAGTCAATAACTTCATAAAGAAGGCACAAAAAACATTGAAGTAAAAATACTTTAAAAAACAGGATAGGCCAAATGGTAAGAGACACAAAAATACTCTGAAGAGAAGATATATTTAAGAAGCAGAATTGGCCAAATGCAAAAAAATAACAAATAAAAAATTACACAGAAAAGAAGAACTTCTTAGGCTATATCAACAAAGAGGTACAAAAAAAAATCACTTGGGAAAATAACTCTTTAAAATGTTTAACTGGTCAAATTGAAAAGGAGGTACAAAACTTCACTCAAGAAAACCATGCCTTAAAAATTAGAATTGAGCAAGTGTAAGCTAATTACTTCATGAGGTATCAAGAAACAATCAAAGTCAAAAGAAGAAAAAAATAAATAAAAGAAAAAGTGAAATATTGCATTGGGAAAAAAACTGACATGGAAAATAAATCTGAACAAATATTTTCACAATTACTGGACTACCGGAAAGCAATGATCAAAAAAAAAAAAGACCTTATTCATCATCTTTCAAAAATTGTCAAGGAAAACTGCCCTGATATTCTAGAACAAGAATGTAAAATGGAAATTGAAAAAATACACCAATCACTTCCTGAACAACATCTCAAAAAAATAAGTCCTACAAATTTATAGTCAAATTCAGATCAAGGAGAAAATATTGCCAACACATCTCAGGAGCAAGAATTAGAAAGAGAAATCCCATTTAAAATCACCTTAGAAAAAAGAAAATACTTGGGAATCTATCTCCAGAGAAAAACAAGACTTGAGCAATTGGAAAAACATTAACTGCTCATGGGTAGAACAAGCCAATATAATAAAAATGAGCATCCTACCCAAACTTATCTATCTACCCATTGAACTTCCAAAAAAAAATTTTACTGGATTAGAAAAAAACATAACAAATTCATTTGGATGGACAAAGGAGCAAGGATAGCCAGGGAAATAATGAAGAAAAAAATACAAAGGAAGGTGGCCTTGCAGTAACAGATCTCAAACTATACTATAAAGCAGTGGTCATCAAAACAATTTGGTACTGGCTAAGGGACAGAAAGGAGGATCAGTGGAATAGACTTGGGGTAAGTGACCTCAGCAAGACAGTCTATGACAAGCCCAAAGATCCCTGCTTTTGGGACAAAAATCCACTCTTTGATAAAAACTGCTGGGAAAACTGGAAGACAGTGTGGGAGAGATTAGGTCTGGATCAACACCTCACACCCTACACCAAGATAAACTCAGAATGGATGAATGACCTGAACATAAAGAAGGAAACTATAAGAAAATTAGGTGAACACAGAATAGTATACATGTCAGACCTTTGAGAAGGGAAAGACTTTAAAATCAAGCAAGACATAGAAAGAGTCACAAAATGTAAAATAAATAATTTTGATTACATCAAATTAAAAAGGTTTTGTACAAACAAAGCCAATGTAACCAGAATTAGAAGGGAAGTAACAAATTGGGAAACAATCTCCATAACAAAAACCTCTGACAAAGGTCTAATTATTCAAATTTATAAAGAGCTGAATTAATTGTACAAAAAATCAAGCTATTCTCTAGTTGATAAATGGGCAAGGGACATGAATAGGCAGTTTTCAACCAAAGAAATCAAAACTATTAATAAGCACATGAAAAAGTGTTCTACATCTCTTATAATCAGAGAGATGCAAATCAAAATAACTCTGAGGTATCACCTCACACCTAGCAAACTGGCTAACATGACAGTGAAGGAAAGTAATGAATGTTGGAGGGGATGTGGCAAAGTGGGGACATTAATTCATTGCTGGTGGAGTTGTGAATTGATCCAACCATTCTGGAGGGCAATTTGGAGCTATGCCCAATAGGTGATAAAAGGATGTCTGCCCTTTGATCCAGCCATAGCACTGCTGGGTTTGCCACCACAAAGAGACAATAAGTAAAAAAGACCTGTGCTCTTTGTGGTGGCAAAAAACTGGAAAATGAGGGAATGCCCTTCAATTGGGGAATGGCTGAACAAATTATGGTATATGTTGGTGATGGAATACTATTGTGCTAAAAGGAATAATAAAATGGAGGAATTCCATGGAGACTGGAATGACCTCCAGGAAGTAATGCAGAGTGAGAGGAGCAGGGCCAGGAGAACATAGTACACAGAGATGGATACACTGTGGTACAATCGAAAGTAATGGACTTCTCCATTAGTGGTGGTGTAATGTCCCTGAACAACCTGAAGGGATCAAGGAGAAAAAAAAACACTACCCACAAGCAGAGGACAAATGGTGGGAGTAAAAACAGTGAGGAAGGACAACAGCTTGACTACAGGGGTAGAGGGGATATGATTGAGGAGAGACTCTGAACGAACACCCTACTAGGGAAACCAATAGCATGGAAATGGACTCGGGTTGTGGATGCATGTGACACCCAGAAGAATCACACATTGCCAATGGGAGGGGTGGGGGAAGGGGGGAGAAAAAAAAGGTGATCTTTATTCCTAATGAATAACGTTTGAAAATGACCAAATAAAATAATGTTTAAAAAAAATTAAAAAAAAATAAATGCCTCTTTTGTTCTTCACAATAACCCTGGGAGCTAGATGCTTTTATTATTAACATTTTATGGATGATGAAACTGAAGCAAGCAAAAGTTAAGAGGTATGTCCAAAGTCACACAACTAGTAAATATCTGAACCTTAATTTGAACTCAGACCTATCACTCTTAGAAAGCAGAGGTAAAAGTGCTGAACTCAAAGAAGGCAATCATATTTGAAAAAATATTTAATTAGAAGAGAGAAACTAGGAACATACATAACAATTAAAGGCACCATAGACAGTGAATGTATTTCAAACACATATGAACATATGTACATATATTTGCATTTAGATAGTATATATTTGTGCTTATGTGTACACTTTTATAATTGCATATATGGCATTTTTAAATAAAATATATTGTTTTATTGATACATTTTATTTTTATATCTTATTTATCCCTAAATGGCTCTTTCCCAACCATGCTGCTATGCAGTGAATCATTTCCTTGTAACAAAAAAATTAAAAATAGAAGAAAAAACTGAACAAAACTCACAAATAATCCAAAAAATTCTGTTCAATTTTCCATTTATTTCTAAAATAACAAAAGGGAGTACTTTTTTTAGTTAGTGGCAAAGATCTGGACCTGTGATTTCCTTGGTGGAGAGAATCTACTGCTGAGTAAACTCCCTCCATAGATGTCAACTAATGACATACCTAAAACCTCCAATCTTGAAGTTTCCTGAAGGTACTGATAGTCCAAGTGGCTTATTCAACATCAGAAGAATAGCATGTGGCAGAAGCAAGACTTGAATCTAGATTTTTTCTGACATAAAGTTCAACCTTTACCCCTTCTGCCATTCTCTCTTTGTTTTAATGAAATATTGAACATAAATTTTAATCATAAAGAGAAAGAAGTTTATTTTTTTCTTTTGTCTTCAGTGAAAAGTCATCACAGAAGGTAGCATATTGGGTTCCCCACACCCAGACTGAGGCTTAGTCAGTGTTTAGTTGCACAAATAACAACCAATCTGTCTCTAATAAAGCATAGAGGTTAAGCAAGTTGGCATTTTCTCTAAAGTATTAAAACAGAAGATAATAAAATTTACCATTTTAGATACCTTTAAATGAACACTACGCATGTGCCATGAAGTTGTTGCCTAGGTAACAAGTGAGTGCATCTTATTTTTGGCATAAACCTGTAGGTGTATGAAAGATCTGAAATCTGCACCCACACAGGATGAACACTGATATTTATGATGCCAACCAGAGCCATGAGCAAAGCAATGGTAAAACCCCATCTAGCGGTCACCAAAGAATAACTAAAGGATATAAAATATGGTACTATGGTTAATGACATATCACAATATAAGTTAATGAGTGAAATAAATGAATGGACCAATATAATTTCCATGTTTCTTTGGATAACTGAGATACATTGAAAAAAGAGAGAAAGTTCCAGCACTCAGAAGATATTGGCAGGAAGTCTATCAAGATTTTCCTGATCACCAAGTGGGAAAACTAGATACTGCTTTAAAAGATATATGAAGTTTACTAACAATGTGAATTTTATTTCCGTGACACAAGTGAATTCTTTGTTAAAGTATTGATTTGGTAACTCACTGCAATTCTCTATAACTTGGCAAAATTCCATGAAAATGTTTTTATAATCAAGAAAGCTAATGCTATTTTAGAGTTCACTAATAAAACATTGTGTCCAATATAAGGAAGATGATAGCCCATGCAGCCCCATGATATGCTGCTCTGTGTAGAACATATCATTTAGAGAATGTTTAGATGGACTTGAAAGAGTCCTGAAGAAGCAATCAGCATGGTCAAGGAAAAGGAGAATTTCAAGTATTAAAATTAGTTACAGATACTGAGATGTTAAGCAAAAGATATATACATATATATATATATATATATATATATATATATATATATATATATAGAGAGAGAGAGAGAGAGAGAGAGAGAGAGAGAGAGAGAGAGAGAGAGACAACACTTTTTGGAGGGGAGTAATGTCTTCAAATATTTAGAAGAATGTGATATGGAAGAGGACTTAGATTGTTTATCTTGTCTCAAGTTGAAGCTCTTAGAAGTAATCAGAGAAGTAATCAATCAAGAAGTTATTTGTTAAATGTCTACTATGTTCTAGGTACTGAGCTATATGTTAGAAATACAAGTGAAAAATAATGAAGTGACTCATACTACCAATGAGACTGCATTATAATGGAGGATCCAGGAAGTACAAATCTGTGTAGATATATTATAGATATATATTGGGTATATGCATTAGCAACAATGGGGTGGTGATTTCAGAGAGTCATGTTTAGGTCTGCCATAGAAGAATTCCTAACAAGTAGAGATGCCCAAGTAGAATAAACTGACTTATTAGATAGTGGGTTGTTCCTCTTTAGGAGTCCTTGAGTGGTAACAGAATAGTAACTTATCAAGCTGTTTAAGAAGGTGTCTTTGGAAGGACTATGATGAGGCTTCTGAAGTCCTTCCAATGCAGAGATTCTGTAATACTACAATTTGCATTCTCTGATATATGGCTTATTTTTTTTGGTTGAACCTAAGCTTTGAAATTTTAGAATCTGATTCACTTAGTAAAGCAATCCATAACAATGGTATTTAAATGATAATTCAAAAGGGAAAAACAAAGAGTCTTAAGTATGATTTATCCTAAAGATAACATTTATAATAGTAATATTATTGTTACTAATACAATTCTTGTTTTCACAAACTTCTAACCCAATGTTTCATTATAGTGTGGTGACTGAGTTCTTGTGAAGAGCACAAGGTCTTCTACCTTCTTCCATGCAGGAAAATCTTCAAATTCCGTCAATACACTATATTTATTTTTTCCCTTTTGTCTGTTTTTTGAAAACAGGCCTATAGGACAATACAGAATTGGTCATTTAGGGATGAATTATTTACCTAGGGCCTTCCATGTAACAAATTAGAATACAAATATGGCTCAGTATTATAAAGATTAAAATTTAGGGGAGATGGGGAGACTGAGGCAGGTAGAAATTAGTTTCTCTCTGCAAGGAGTATTATATTTTTTAGAGGTTTATTAAAGGTTAAAGATTAAAGAATATACAAGTAAGAAACGTGTGCCTAGGCCAGAGGCCTAGACAAAATAACCTCACATCACGCAAGAGACCGCCTGCTCCAAAATGGAAGTCCAAAAAGAGCCAAGAGAGCGAGCCTCAAAAGCCTTTGAATCAGCTTAAATACCTTCTAGATCTCGGCCCAGGTGAGATTACAAGGCATTCTGGGGAAGTGGAGCAAAGGCTCGTGGGGATTGTAGTCCTGTATTCGAGTCTATTTTTTACAGTATCTTGTAGCCTCTTTTTTGTTTTTGCAAAAATGGAAATAGTAAAAAAGAAAAATGGGCAAAGTATTCTAGGAAATCTTAGGCTATATATTAATATTAACTTAAATATTATAAATGTGAGAGCTTTGCCCAACAACTAATGAATGAATCTACTACAAAAAAAAATCAATTACATAAATCTTGACATTCTCACTGTTAAGTCAAATCAAGATAAAAGGAAATTTCAGTTAGGTAAGAAGATGGCTAATAGGTTCTCCTTGTAGTAAGGAAGATTAGATTTTATTGTGCATCCAAGGACAATAAAAAATATTTGGTCATCTTCTAAAGTAATGCTCATGAAAAACATTTTCAAAAAGACCACAATGAAAATAGGAACAAACTGTTAACCCTTAAATATGAAAAAGAAAATAAATTTTAATCAGAGAAAAGAAGACATTGACAAGTGTCATTCCTTCAGGAGGTATCAATGGAAATCAAATCTCATAATAAGGTGACCAAAGAGCCAGGGGACTTCATTGGCTGGCAAGGAGTTAATCTTCTCTTCAGGTAGATAATGACATTTATAGAATGAAATTCTTTATAAGCTCTTTAACCCACTAATTTTTTTAAAATAATTCTTTAATTTCCAATTAATTTTTTATCTATGATTCTATGGCCTTTTGTTAATTGTTATTTTATTACATTAAGGTACAAGAAATATGTGTTTAACATTTCTGCTTTTCTGTATTTTTATAAGGTTTTTCTTTCTTAATATGTGGTCATTCTTTAAATGGCATTTATAGGTGAGAAAAATTGTATAATCATTTCTACTTCCTTAGAGTATTATCCAATCTATAATATCTAACTTTTCAAATATGCTATTCATATCCTTAACTTTTTATCATTTATTTTATTGTTAGATTTATCTAACTCTGAGAGGGAAAATTGAAATACTCATTAGTATAGTTCTACTATCTATTTCCTTTTATAATTAATTTAACTTCTTTAAGTATTTGGATGTTATACTGAATGGTGCATATATGTTTAGTATTTATATTACTTCATTGTGTATGGTGACTTTTAGCAAGATGTAGTTTTCATGCTAATTTCTTTTAATTAGGTCTATTTTTGCTTTGTCTGAGATAGTGATTGATATCCCTATCTTTTTTACTTCAGCTAAAGCATCACAGATTCTGCTTAAGACTCTTATTTTAACTCTGGTTGTGTATCTCTTTCAAAAATTTTTCTTTTAAACAGCATATTGTTGGATTCTGGTTTCTAATATATTCTGCTATCTGCTTCCATTTTATGGTTGAAATCATCCCAATCATATTCACAGTTATGATAATTAGTTGTTTTCCATTATCCTATTTTCTTCTTTATTTGTTTCTGTCTCTGTTTCAGTCTCTCTCTGCCCCCTCTCAATTCAACCGTGACAAGGTTGTTGGATGACATGTATAATAATATACTATAGGTTTACCTCATTTTTATTCAAATATTCTATAAAATAAATTGGAATTAGGTAAAAAGTTATTTAATTTTTTACAAAATTTAGCTCAGTGATCTCACTGATTTAAAGTGTATATATCTCAATGGAATAAAAAATAGAATGCAAAGTCTAATATATAATAAAATATTCATGGTATAAATATTTGTGGGAGCAAAAAATGGAAATAAAATGTGTGCTAATACTCTGGGAAATGACTGGATAAATTATGATATATGAATGTAATAGAATATTATTATATCATAAGAAATAATGAGCATGGGAAATTTAGAGCACTAAAGACTTCTTTAAAGATATGTGGTATCAACCCCAACAACAAAATTAGAATGAATTAAAAATAGAAATTACAATAATATAATTGTAAACAACATTAAAAAATGAGTGAACTCATTAATTGTAGTAAATAATGGTTTATCCTAGAAAAAACTAAAGTAAAAAAGGGGCATGATTTATTTTCTAATTTTTTGTGAGGATTAAATGAGATAAATTAGAAGCAGTTAGTACAGTACTTCCCATATAATGCTACATAACTATTAATTATATATTATCATTTTAAAAATAACAAGCACTTTCAATTAACCCTAACCCTCAAAATCCCACATTGAACACATTTAAACAACTCCCCCAATCCAATCCGATACTACATATCTATATAGTCAAGTGATAAATAAATCCCATATTATCTCTATCAAAAAATGATTTTTTTCCGCATTTTAAGCTCATTGTGTCTCTCTCAGTAAGTGTTGGATATATTTCATTTTCATTCTTTTAGGCCCATGGCTTATCATTGTATTGATCAGAGTTCAATGTCTTTCAGAGTTCTGTTCACTTTAATGTTGCTATCAATGTCAAAATTGTATTTCTAGTTTTGCTTATTTCACTCTGCTTAGTTAAAAAGGGCCATCTCAATTTCTTCTGAATTTATCCATTTCATCGATTTTCATAGGATGATAATAGTGTAATATTTTCTTTAAATATAATTTGTTTAACCATTACCAATAGGAGAGTCCCTTGGTTTCCTTTTTATTTTCCCCCACAAAAAATATATTTTTTGTTTTAAAATACAATCTGCAAATTGCATTGGATTATCTCAATGATTCTTTCTCAAATGCCATAATTCTAAGAGTTCTTGCTCATTCTTAGGGGTTATCTAAATGCAGATTTAAATGAAAGTGTAGAAAGTTTAACTAGCAAACTCTGAGAGAATATTTGTGTTTGTCTTTAAAGTCACAATACTGACAACAGTATTGTGCACCTCATAGTCACATAACAAATTTCTATTTACATAGAAAGAGGATAAAACAATAGAGCAATAAACGAAAAAATAGCACTGTAAAGGAAGTTGGAGGAGAGATTTAATTAAGCAGCAGCACCCTGAGTCAATTTAAGGATTAAACTAGAAGGACAGAAAATGATTGAAAAATGGGAAATATCTGCAAAAACAATATGAAACAAACATCTCACCATCAATGACAGAAAAATGCCAACTTGTCAACATAGTTTCTAGAGATGCTAAATGAGAAAGTACAAATCATACTAAATATTATAACACTGGAAAGAGCACTTGGATTAGACACAATATATAAAGAGTAATTCTACATTGGATTTAACACAAATTTGGGAGCAGAAAGATCAGATCTCAAGGTATTTTAAAGAGATGAGAATTTAAAAATAGAAAAATAACAATTATATCACAATAATTGTGACTAAGATAATAATCATAACTCTTGCCCCATATGGCTTCTATCCCATGGCTATAAAATTGTTATGATAATAAGCCGCATTATGTATTGAGGGCAGCTTCAGTGAAGGTATGAAAATATAACTGGCATGAGCTTTAAAAATGGTTTTTGAAAATTATATTCTTAGCATTTGACATCTTCATGTTTATACAGTTAACTAAAAAGGTAAAGACTATGACATTGAATTCTCTTTATTGTTTGTTGACTTAAAAAGTTTTTGGATTATGTAGTTTAAAATGTCACTGCAAAGGACTTTCCTTGAATATGGTTTTATATATATATATATATATACATGTATATATATATATATCACTGAGATAGATATATAAATAGTGTATATATATGAAAAAATAATGTGCAACAAGTACTCTGACCTTGACTCTTCCAGACTGATGTCCGCAATGTTGGCCTTCTCAAGCTTCTATGGATAGCCCTGTGAGATTGCAGTATTTATTTTCTAATACTATGGTCTCAAGACCCCATCTCAGTGTAATCTCCTCCTTTGGTATCCATCAGTGACCAGTGTCTCAGTTCCAGGCATACAATTAATGATATTTTTTTCAAATAAAGGTGTATTCACTTCCAAGACAAATCAATATCAGAAGTAAAAAAAAAATTTCTCCTCAACAACTTTGGGCCACATTCTGCCCTATACTATCTCAGTCTCCTAGGATATTAAATTCAGACTTACCATCCTTTCTACACAGCAAATGAGTCCTTTATCACCTGCCTCTGTGCCTAGGTGCTCAATTCTTAACTCTTTGGGACATAAGTGCTAGAATGACTGAAAAAGTCAGCCTGGACTCAACTCTGAGTCTTTAAAGTGTCTGATCTCAGATGGCTTGCTCTCCTGACCTTTGCAAATCATAGTCATAGTTCACAATTTCTTTCACATAAAATAAAAGGACAAACATTTAGGCAATGGACTGACCCACATATTAACAAGACTGTGTGACAGCTTTAGAGAGAGAGATTTCAATGCTTCTACTCTTATGGTATTGCCCTTCACCAGAACCCATGAGTTAAGAGGAATTTAAAATGAAAAGAGGAAACAAAGAGAGGAAGACTAAAGCTCGGGTTTGTGCTTGTCTTTTAAATATACTCCAAACCACTCAAAAAGTGATTTCTCCTCATGTGGCCCAAGATATAAAACTTATACTGTATGATAATATTAGAAATAAGTATTGTTTTATTAGTTTAGGGATAAAAAGTAGAGTGTGTGCTTGAGAAAGAACTGGAGTTTGAAGCAGAGCAGAGAACATGTTAATTTCAACTGTTGACAGTTATAATCATTTTTTCTATGACAATTACTCTCTCTAGCAGTTGGGAGTTGCTCTCTGGCAGTTGACAGAGACACTCTCAGAGACACTCTCTCAGGGTTAAAGGAGGCAACATCTTTGCCTCTCTCTCTGTCTGAAGGAAAGACCTGAAGAAGATCAGTGTTTTCCTTTCCAAACTTGGGAAACACTATTGAATATCTATTGTGGTTTTTATAGATTGTTTAACTCTGAGAAGACCAAAGAAAAACCTGGTCTTTGGTTTGGATTCAGAATCTGTTAAAACTCAGAGTCCTAACTTGATTCTTGCTGAGACTCAACCAGCTAGCCTTTACTATTTTATAATTTGAAGGCTAAGTTAAGAATTACAAGGATAATAGTGGTAGTTTTTATTTAGATATTATAAATTTGAGTTAGTCAGATCAGGGAGGATTAGTGTAGCCTGTGAAACACAGGAAAAATGGTTCCTTGTGGAAACAGGGAGTTTATTTGGGTAGATTTAAAATCCCTTAGAATTAGAAATACTTCTTTATCCTTATAAATTTCAATAAATATTTTATTTTAAAATAAGTCTCTTTAGCATCCTTGCTCCTGGCCCTGAAGGGAAGTTCACATTTGAGCTTCACTTCATCACTGATGATACTTTATCAAAAGTATCCAAACAGTTTTGAATCTATATTAAACAGTTTTTCCATCTAAATATTTTATTTTTATAACTAACCAATTTTATTTTTACAATATACATTTTCCAAACTCTCCACATCATCATGACTATCCCACAGTCATGATCCCAAGCATTTTCCATATAGAGCTATTCTCATTAATGGTACTCAGCATGCTCACTCATAAGTCTTATTCACCATTATGCGCAGATTTCCTGAGACACTTTGGATGAACAATGAATTAGTCCCAGATTTGAACAAGAAGAACTGAGCAGGCTTGATTGAATTTGGGAAATTACATGGTGATTTTAAGCTTTTCCCTAAAATAAAAAGGCTTATCTTACCTATAACAATATTCTCTTGGTGATGATCTATAGCTACAAAAAATGCCATAATATGCCAAAGAATTAAAATTAAAATCCAACCAAAGAGAAATGAACATAATGGTCATTATTAAGTTGCCATTGCTTCTTTAGTAAATACACATATTAGGGCAGAAAGAGAATATTGTGGGAAGAAAACTGATCAAGTAAAGTGAATATGAAAGCATATTCTCAAGCAATATGTTGAGAAGAGGCAAAGACTGAGGACCAGAAAGAGAACTGTCCAATGAAGAACAGGGACTGTTTGAAACTAGAACAATGACTGAGCTAGCTATTGTCACAGAACATTATGTTTGACAAGTGATTAGCAATATCCAATTTGAGAGTCTTAAAGATTATAACTAAGTCAACTAACACCTTGGAAACAGAATATAATAATAATGATTAGATTTTATATAGTACTTTAAAGTTGACAGAGCACTTACATGCATTATCTCCTTTGATCTCAATTTTGACACAACTAATATAGCCCCTTATGGTTTCCAAATTCTTAACTTTTGTTATCATTTTTAAACCTCAAAAGAACCCTGGGAAGTAGATACTACTATATAGTAAATATGTAAAATAGACTTTGAATTCTTTGTCTCTTCCTGACTCTTAAGGCCAGCACTGTATCTCCTGTGTCATGTAGCTAATAAGATATAAGGGCTTGGGGGTGGCTATACCTGAATGAACAATGGAATTGTTGAGTTTTATATCCTAAGCTAAAGGTAGATAACTTATGAGGAGAGACTTATGGAAAGCATTGAAATCCACAGAAGAAATTACAGAAGCCAACAAAAAGAACTGAAAATGATAAGAATCTATCTTACTGCCGGGAAAATCAAGAACAGAAGACATAAGAGATAATGAGAGAAGCTGTTTACATAAGACAGAATACAACTATCTGACAAAGGCTTGGACACATAAGAAAGATGACTTGAATACTTACTGATATACAGAAATTGTTGAAATGTCAATGGAAAAAGAGCTAAAGGATGTTGGTGGTTTACATTTTAATCCATGTACAGTCTGAAAGAGAATGCCAGTGTTGCCCTCTACTGGGAAAAAAAACAGAGAGAAAAACAGGTTTCATTCATATCAGTTTGGTCATAAAAAACATTCTTGGCTTTGCTGAGAATTGATTGGACAAACTCAAATCCAATGTGTACATAAGAGATATTATTATCTTCCTTACCAAATTTGCACCTCCTCCTAAATTTCCTATTACTGCTGAGGTTCCATCTTTGTTATGGTCACCCTCACTCTCAACCTCATTGTCATGCTTAACCGATCTCTTTCATTCATACCACAAATCCATTCACTTGTCAAAGCATAGTTTTGTTTTGTTTTTTTTCCTTCACAACATCTCTAGTGTGTCTTCCTATCTTTTTAATTACATAGCTATTACCTTGATGCAAATCCTTATTGCCTTATATTCAGATTTTTAAAATTACTTCCTGTTTGGTCCCCCATCTCAAGTTTTTCCCCATTCCAAGCCATCCTGCATTCAGCTTTCAAAGCTCAAAGTACAGTTCTGATAACATACTATCTTACTTAGAGTAACATAAAATGAAGGCATTGGAGTACATAGAATTTAAAGTCCTTTCCATCTCTAAATCTATAATCCCTTTCCTGAATGAATCTCACATATTTATAACATGGATAGTGAACTGAAATTAAAAAAAAACAACAACATGAGAATGGGAAGAAGGCTCTTTCTCTGGACAATACATTTGTTTTGAGTATATTTTAAGTATAGAACCCTACAAATGAAAAAGAATAAGGAGACAGAAAAGCCCATATTCTGGCAAGGCAGAGTAGCTGGAATTAGGCAGGTTAATGCAACTTCCAACAGTCACAGCTGGGGTAATTAACAGCAATACCAATGATGATGGTGATGATAGATGAAAATTATAGAACACTTTTAATGTTGCAATGCACTTCATGGTCATTATCCTACTTGCATCTCATAGAAATCCATTGTACAGATGCTATCATCATTCCAATTTTATAGCTAAGGAAACTGAGGTTCAGAAATTTGATGTGATATACCAGGGTTATGTGCCTGGTATAAGAAATAGGATTTTAACTCATGTTCTCTGGATTCTAAGTCCATCAGTTTAGGATACACCTGGACTCCTGAACAAAGGACTCCTGAATCATGATAATCAAAAGATGGTACAGACCTACATAGCAGAGTTGTGGCACACTAAAAACCATTTTCCATAGGTTGGAAAAGCTCATCAGTTATATGTTCAGCTTATCACTCTTAAATCTTCCTTGCTGAAACAACATCATCTATGGCACCATTCCAGAATACCAAAACATACACTTAGATACAATTTTAAATACCCTCTGGTAAAAACTCCAGGACATGACCAAATTGCCAACATGAATATAAACTGAACCCACTTAACTTCAAATTACTTATTAATTCTAGATCCAACTCTATGTCACATAAAGTTAGCACTCCTTCCAAGAAGTATGCTAATAGAGTCATTAGAGGTGATCATTCCTATTATCACCATTTTAAATGCAGTGAAGAGGATTTCTTCCCAGGAAACCAAACCACAAGTTAGTATATGCTTTTCCCCAATGCCCAAAGAACAAATGGATGTGTCAACAAAGAAGTTTCCATGAAGATCCTGGTTTAAATCTTTTAGAAACTTTAGAACAATTCTTTCAAGAAGAAATCATCTTAAACTGTGAACTGTTATATGCTTTGTATAGTGAAATTGTGGCTTTGAGGAGTATTTAAGTTGACATGTTTGGAGTTGAGAAAATTTAATTCAAGTCTTCCTACCACTTACTAGCCAATTTACCACAAGCAAGTCCCTTAGAATCTCAATGTCCTCATCTGTAGAAAGGTTGATATAGATAGCTTTTAAAGCCTATAAGTATTAACTAAGGGGGAAATGTTTTAAATTAAAAACACAGAGTATATATAAGAAAAAATGGGGGAAAGTATAATATAGATATCACCATGGAGAATCTGTGATTTCTTTGACATAACTAACTCTCAAAAAAGAAACTTCCTTTCCCAATATATAGCTCCAATTATTCTGTAATGTTTGGTCTTTGAGAACTCTCTAGAATACTTAGGTTTAGTAACTTACACATAGTCGCATAGTAGGTATATGTCAGAGGCATATTTTGTACCTTGGTCTTTGCCACTTTGGGGCCAGCTCTTTGTTCATAACATCAAGTTATATCTCATGCAATTTTTTAAACAAAATTTAAAGCACTCTCTTAAATGTCAGTTATTTTATGCTGGTGTTGGGTGTCATTGTTATATTCTTGCCATTTTTTCTTCCTTTCTCTTAAAAACTACCTCCTTTTCCTTGCATTTTTTTCCTTTTCTGCCTGACATCCTTCTGCATAAGTCATTTTCCTAAAATATTTTTTCTCTTCAGCTCTGATATTTTCCTTTCCCCCTCGCCCTCATTGTGAGAGTCTTTCCATTAATATTACCTTCCATTTATCTTGTAATTACATGCTATTTACATGCTTTCCCCCCTTTTGAATGTAAGCTTCTTCAGGACTAGAACTATTGGATTGTTTTTTATCTTTTCTTTTCATCCTCAGCTCTTAACACAGTGTCTGGCACATATCAGGTGCTTAATGCACCTTCTTAACTGACCAACACTGCAAATTCAATCTCTCCACTTCTTCACTGTTAAAGTCGACCTCACATAACATATTTCAGAAATATATATACAAAGTTCAGCTTTCGAGAGATTTCCTAGAAATTTTGAGGCTCACCAGATAATCCTTTGTGTGAATTACAATATTCTCATTACATCAAGCTTCAAAACCCTATAGAGCCTCCTTAATGAAATACATGGACAAGAAAAGAACTAATCTAAGAAAAAATTAAACAAAAAAAAAAGGATGGTATGGTGAAATCAAACCAAATAAAAGGTAATTATCCTGGCACTACAAAAAGTTAAATAGCCCTTAAGGAAAGTAACACTTTAAAAACCTCTTGAAATGATGTTTTCTATTTCATATAGTTTGTTCTAGGTTATGGAAAAATAGTAAAAATATTAATTTTCTCTTCACTAAGAGCCATAACTAGCAAATAATCCACCTACAGATAAGCACCATGAATCATGTGGGGGAGGCAGGAAGAAACATCTTTTGTAAAGATGTCCTAACTCAGGACACAGGGACATCTACTGGAGAAGGCAAAGACTATGACATAGTAAGAATCCTATGTTGAAGAAGAAGTGGTATCAGTGGAAGGAGTTTCTTCACTGGGAGTTCCCTACAAGGATAAATCACTTATACAGTCAATCAGTTTTACTAATATAGTGATAAATTCGTTTGTTTCTATCTGTTGAAAGAATGCAAGTGCTTTCAAATTCCTCTCTATTCCATTTGTTGTGACAAAGTCCCAGTCACCCTGCCCTAGTTTTGTCCCTTTATTTAATTTCTACTTATATCTTCCATAATACAAAGGAAAGAACAGACTTACAAAAGAATCTTTGTAAAAATCAAGGACTGAACACTTTCCTCAAGCTGGAAAGTCTTTGACTATGGGCCCCATAATAGACTGGATCTATTGAAGGAGTATAAGTTTAATTAGCTTCAGTGAAATTCACCACTAGAAGTTACCAGGTAATGAATTTTTTTGAAGATTGTCTGTAAAAGAGTTTAGAAGGATTGATGTTTATATGGATGGATAGAGCATCTTTGCAAGAATTAAGGAATTCATGACTCCTTAAAGTGTCAAAGTAAGCAAAATGATGCCTGAATTAGGATATGTCTTGTCAGTCTTTTCCTCAGTCAGTGGCAACTGAGAGTTGACATTGCTAAGTACAATACTAGGATTACCAAGAACATTAAGGGAACTGACCGATTATTCAGATGCTGCCACTCTAAGACATGTCACTTTGAAATTAAAGTGTGAGGAAAGCCAGGGAGACTTATAAGGCTTTAGGAAAGAAATCAATCATTGCCTTGAAAGTTATTGAATTTCCATGTAAATTGTGTCTCAAGATATATGTTGTTATTTTTTCTTATTTATTTTAGTGTTTTTCTCCATTACAAATAAAAACAATTTTAAACTTCACTTTTAATTATATAAACCAAATTCTCTCCCTCTTCCTATCTCTCCTTCTCCCTCCCAAAGACAATAAGCAATCTGATGTAGATTTTACAAGTGCAATCATGTAAAGCATTTTTCCATGTTAGTCACTGTGTGTAAGAAAACTTGAACAAAAAAAATGAAGAAAGTGAAATGTATTATGTTTTATTCTCTATTCAGACTCTATCAGTTCTTTCTCTGGAGAGAGATGGTATTTTTCATCATGAGTCCTTGGGGATTGTCTTGAATCACCATAATGCTAAGAATAGCTAAGTGATTCACAATTGTTCATCAAACAATATTGCTGTTTCTATACACAGTGTTCTCTTGGATCTGCTCACTTCACTTTGCATCAGTTCATGTAGATCTTTCCAAGTTTTTTTCTGAAATCACCTTCTCATCATTTCTCATAGCATAATAGTATTCCATTACAATCATATACCACAACTTGTCAGCCATTCCTCAACTGATGGACATCTCTTAATTTCCAATTCTTTGCTACCCCCAAAAAAGGAGTGGTAAATATTTTGGTACAATTAGATCCTTTCTTCTTTTTTATTTCTTTTGGATACAAACCTAGTAGTGGTAGTTCTAGGCCAAAGTGCCCTTTGGGCATAGTTCCAAATCCCTCCCTAGAATGGTTTAATTAGTGCACAGCTCCTTCAACAATTCATGAGTGTCCCTATTTTCCTATACCCTACTAACATTTATATTATTTTCCTTTTCTGTCATATTAGCCAATCTTATATATGTGAAGGGATACCTTAGCATTGTTTTAATTTTTATTTCTCTAATTGAGTCATTTAGAGCATTTATTAAAAAATGAATATAGAGGCCTTTAACTTCTTTATCTGAAAACTGACTGTTCATGTCCTCTGTCCATTTATCCATTGAGAAATGGCTTTCTCCCTTATAAATTTGATTCAGTTCTATATATGTTTGAAAAACAAGACCTTTGTCAGAGATGTTTGCTATAAAAATTTCCCAGCTTTTTGCTTTTCTTCTAATTTTGGTTGAATTAGTTTAGTTTGTATAATTAAAAATAATATAATCAGAATTATCCATTTTATGTCCTATAATACTCTCTATCTCTTTTTTGGTCAAAAAATGTTTCCCTTATCCTTAGATATGACAACCAAACTATTCAATGCTTCTATAATTTGCTTATGGTAGCATTCCTTTATTTCTAAATCATGTACCCATTCTGATATCTTGATATATATAGTATGAGATGTTGGTCTAAACCTAGTCTCTGTCATATCTTTTTCCAGTTTTTTTTTCCAGTAATTTTTGCCAAATAGTGATTTCTTGTCCCAAAAGCCCCTGGGCAGTGCTAGGCTAACTGAAAGACTGTAATAGGTTCCTGTGAAGAGGGGGAGAGACAGGAAGTGATGCTGGTGGAACCCTTACTGAAGGGGCTTCTGGCTGAAGAAACTACCTCAACTCCAGGTGGAGACTGGGACTTGAGGGAGCCCTTGCCAGATGCTGAGCTAGACTTCTTCAGACAGCAATTATTCAGTATCTAGCTAGGCAGTATTTTCTACTTCTTTCCTACAATTCTCTTCTTTTTTATTTTTACATTATATTAAAGCTACTAACAGGTATTTTGATTTAAGGTTTAATTATTTTATAAACAGAAACCACAATCTCATTTTAACTCATATTTGTCAAACCACTTTTCCCCCTTACATTTATTAGCAAAACCAATTTTAATTGTTACATTAGGAAAGCAGTTAAAGTCTGGCAAAGTGGAAATGCTTTACTTTATAGAAGACAGGGTTCAGACTTTCTAGCTAAGTTTCCCCTCTCCATCTGTAGCTCTACCTGGTTTGAACTACACTGAGCAAGGTGCTGCTTTAGTATAACTTAGTGTTCTTCTCCTCACCCCTTCCAATTTCCCTTTCTGTATTATCTTTGGCCCATGAGAAAAGGAATCATCTTTCTCTTTCTTATTTCTATGCCTTGTGCCTAGTATACTTTCTAGAGCATAGTAGGTGCCTAATACATATTTATTGAACTGAATTGATTTAATTTAATTTAATTGAAAAAGGTCTAGATCTACAGTCAGAGATCAATATAGGCCATTTGGGGGCATAGTTCATTGAACACTGTACTTGTTCTTTGAAAGATCCAGGTTCAAATCCTTCCTCAGACTTTTATTGACTATGTAACTCTAAGCAAAGCTTTTACCTTTCCTCAACTTTAATTCCTTCATTAATATCCCATCAATATCAATAATCCATTCCAAAAGAGGGATAATAAGAGCACCTGTCAAACAGTGTTTTAAGCATCAAAAGATTTAATACCTAGAAGTAAAGTGCTTTGCAAAGCTATAAGAGTTATATAAACAGGCTGACTATATAAATTAGATAATAGCACATACACCATAGGGTTGTGAGGATCAGATGATATATTTGTAAAGTGCTTTGCAAACCTTAAAGTATTATATAAATGCTAATTAAAATGTAAATGCTATTAATTATTATTCAGGGTATTTTTCATTCTTGATCCCAAAATAAGGATTGCATAAAAGAATTTCTAAAGTTCTTTTGGCTCTAATATTCTGTGAGGGCTTTAAAATAGTTTTTTTAATGTGAAATGAAATGTATTTTTTGCTTCAGTAGAATATATTGATAAATGTTTTGAACCAAAAGGTAAACAGGAAATGAAATGACCCAAATACAGATGATCACCTTAATTCAGCTAAAATTTACTGTGACCCAATATTGTAAACTTTATGGAAAAGATGCCTAGAAAAAAAAGGTGAATGATTTAAACACAAAAATATTTTAAAAGATACAGTTATTAAAAATAATCCCTTTTGGAGACTAATCTTCCTAAGTCCTAAACTGTCCTCGGACACTTTCTAGTTATGTGACTATGGAAAAATCACAACCCTATTTGCCTCAGTTCCTCATCTATAAAATGAGCCAGGGAAGGAAATGGCAAACCAATCTAGTATCTTTGCCAAGAAAATCCCAAATGACATTACATGAATCAAACATGACTGAATAACAATAAATATAAATGCTAATTATTATTATTACTAACATTATTCACATTTCTGACCTTAATGTTGTCATTTCATAGGATCAGGTTTATAAGTTCAGAGGCAGAGGCAGAGGCAGCATGGGACTATGGAAAGGGCACCAGATTTAGAAATTGAAGCCTATTGATGTAGTCATGGCATTGACACTGATGACCCCATTATAAGATTAGTTCAGGAAAAGGATCTTAGAGATGATTTATTCCAATTCCCTCATTTTGCTGTTAAGGAAACTGAGGCCAAAAATCTAAAGTGTCATTTAGGAAGAAAGAAGTATCACCTCTGGGTCTCAGTCATACAAGATAATTTTCAAGGTCTCTGATAATTCTAAGATCTGTAGATCATCATCCACTAAATTCATAGGAATCATCCACTAGAATCACAGGAATCAATATTTAGAGCTGGAAGGAATCTTAGAAGCCACCTGACCCAGTCTCCACAATTTACCAATAAGGAAACTGAGTCCCTGACAGGTTAAATTACTTCCCTAAAGTCACTTAGATGCTAAATGAAAGAACTGAGATTTGAATACTCAACCTCACTCCAAAATCAGTACTTTTTCCTTAGCACTACACTAAATATAAGCTGCTTAGGAGTCAGAAATGTTTCATTATTTTCTTTGTATTTCTAGTGCCCACTTTAATGTCTTGCATTAACACATACTTAATTTATACCTAAATAAATCAATCAACCAGTATTCATTAAGTGCTTACTATTTGCCAAGCTCAACAATCAAGGAAGTTTTTTTTTCTTATGATATACTTTGCCTGAAGGTGTAGTAAGCTATCCATTATGACTCTATTGTCTTGACCTTAGTGATGGCCAACCAATCAAAATAGTTGTTCATCCATATTTTTAAAGAGGACCAGTAACATGGGAAGATGATGTCTTGATTTGCCTATTAATTAGATTTAAGTGAGGCAGAATTGCACAAAGTATTCATGCTCCATCTCTCTTCCAGATTCATAGGAGTCCAGTAGCAAGACAAAAGGCAAGATTGGGCCAGGATTTAGTGGCAAATTTAGGTCAGAATTTATGCCTATCTCCAAAATAAGTTATCAGAGGATCATAGATTTAGATTAATAAAGGACCTAATAAAGGACTAGCTCTTCTCATAATTAAGTACTGAAACTTGTTAGCTTATTTTCCTTTATATTTCACCTGGAGGATTCTTGATTGTGCAACTAAAATTGAATATTAAGGAAGAAAATTATTTTAAAGAATGCTTTTCTCACTGACCCTTAAAAATTCTCATCTTATTCCTATCCCTTAATTATATCCACAGTTCTGTCACAATTATAATATTGTCCATCATAGACATTTGTTTGTATCTAGTGTGTAGTGTTTTCTTTCTATTTTCCCTTTAGAAAGCAAGAAAAAGCCAAAACAAAACATTGCAAATATGTATTGTCAAGCAAAACAATTATTGCATTAGTCATATAATATATTTTAATATATTGTATAAACTATATGTACACATGCATATGTATATATGTGTGTGTGTGTGCTTCAATCTTCACTCTAATTCTATCATTCCTAAATATTTTTATAAACAGACATCATGTCCCAAGAATATTAGAATGGGCTGTCATAATTAACACTTTATTAATTAATGACAGGTAATAATTACCCCAAATGTGATCACCATAAGGGGTACATCTTTCTCTCCAAGGCATCAGTGAAGTTAATATATAGTAAAGATAAGAGATGCCTCTCAAATTTCTACTTTTTGAAATTCTAGATAAAATTCTACTTCATCTAGTCTTAAGCCAGAAAGATTTTTATACTTCATTATCTATCCAGGCCAGGTCAGCTCCTAGTATTTCTCCTTAACTCTCATCCTAACAGACAAATGGAACTCCTTGGTGGCAAAGTTCTGAAACACATCAACTAACACAACCAGGTGTAGGTCTGAGTTTGAGCCAATGGCCTTATGCCAAAAATTAGCAGCTGTGTGTCTCAGTCCTAATAAGCAAGCTCATTAATTGAGTAAATAAACCAGAGAGGCTTCAGAGAAGCTGTTCCAATAAGAACATACAATTGAAGGAATCCCCAGTTTAAACCATAAGGGTCAAAATTCAAGGACAATAAAGTCTGGAATGGATAAGAAAGGGTTTTGAGGGCCAGAGATCACAAGTTGAAATTTGGAATGGGGTTGGAAGGCTCCTCTGAGGCAATTATAGCAGGGGGAGAGCCACAACAAGTCTTTGCTGAAGTTCAGTCTGAGAAAACATCATCATTTTATGGTGCACTAGCTAGACTCCCACTTAACTAAAGGCAATGCAATGCATCTGTGGGCTCAGTAAGACAGATTTAGCATCATTCAAAAGAAACTTCTTGCTAAGGCAGAGAATTGAAAGCATATAATTTTAGAAAGATTTTCAGCAATTTCAAACCAAATGAGAATCCTGCTTAGTCTTTGATGAATTCAGAAGCAGATGAGACCTGAGTTCAAATCCTGCTTCTACAGTTACTAGCTATGTGGCCTTTGGCAAGTAATTCAATCTCTCTCATCTATAACCTGGGGATAATAGCAATTGCCTCACAGGACAGCATCAAACCAGATGATGTATTTGAAATGTCTTGAGAACCTTAAAGAGTGATGAAAATACTAGATAGTATTTATAGGATTCTTTCCATAGTATAAAAATCAAGCCCACAGATGCTAAAAGCTTCATCTAAGCTCACAGAGACAAGTGGTAGAGCCAGATCAAAATATATGTGATTAAAATATGTCTCAATGAAACTAAGACATGTAGAAGAGCCTTCATTTCCCAGCATCTTGTATTTCTGCTTCCTTTGCCCTAGGAGATATTTCCTGGAATAAGATACATGGTCTTAGGGTGGGAGAAAGAGATATCCAACCATACTTTCTATTGAGTTTCCCCATTGATGGACTTCTGAAGAAGAAGGGCATTTAATTCCTTGTTACTTCAATGTTATGCCCAAAGATGTGGAGATAGAGGGTAAAGGAAGAATTGAGATTGCTTCTAGAAAACCGTGGGGCTCTTTTAGCAGACTTGCAATACTGTAAGCCAAGAGCAGATGGCAAGAAATGGAGTGGAAGAGGAGCAGATTGAATCATATTTGGGACTTCTTGGTCTGGGAAGAGTGTGCCATGAACCAGAGCCACAGTGAAATCAAGTAATGCCAACTCTATTCCTTCTTCCTTTCCTTTTCACTTAGAGCATCCTGAGTGAAACCTGAGCAATTGTAAAACTTTCTGAATCCTTTATTTCTCCCTTTTACAGGCTAGGAGGAAGTATACAGTGTGGAGCTGATTTCTTTTTGAAAGCTTTTTACAGTTTCGTGGTGTCAGGCTATGCTACTGTTTTTGGATACCTTATGGTGTTTTAATGAATCACATGGCCTTTAAGGGAAAAAAAATAACTTTTAAAAAGTTTAATGAATGAGGTATATGAATGAAAAAGGAAATGCCTGAGTATATTTTGGTAATTTTGAGCATATTACAGGCTATCCCTCCAAATTCATATAGAATCTAGGTGCCAGATTCATCCACCTACATACAGACTTGTAAGAGAATGTGGGCTGATGAGGAGAATCAGGTTGCTCATGTTTAGTTAGAGGGCCATCAGGTGGTCAAATTCGATACTACACTGCCCAACTGGAAAAATTAACAGGTTATTTCTGCATCTACCTGATGCAATAAATAAGTTGCTATACATGGCTGAGAGACCCATATAGGAAGATGAAGTTCTGGCAGCCTGATCACTTTTATGTGTCTGATCACAAAAACCACTTTTATGATTCAAAAATTTAAAGCAATTTCATTATATATTTGTACCTTATTCACCTGCAATAATATATTGTGGGGCTTAATTAATTGCATGTTGATTGATTATATATGATTTGACTTTATGTATTGAGCCATATGGTTAATAGGAATCCATTGGCACCCTCCCCCAATTAAAAGACATTTATTGGTCCATGATGTTAGCCAGGGGGTAAACATTATATATGTCTAGTAGTTGCCTATTTGATGCAATTTGAGAATGCTTAAATATTCACCTAGAAAATACCTCTTCCAGTCCAAACTTTGAGAGTATGAGATGCTATAATTTGCAATTAATTCATAGAACAATAGAATCTCTGAATCCTAGAATTGGGAGAACTATAGAAGTATAATGATGTCATATACTGACCAGTGGAAGGGACTTCAGATATGAACTTGTCCCACCCCTTTCTTTAGAATACAGAACCTGGGACTTCCAGCAGTGGAGCCAAGATGTAGGAGTAAACTATAACAGCTCCATGTCACCACAAGAATCCTCTCTGAACAGGATTAAAATATCTCCAAAAAACAAATACAAGAATGAAGGAACCAATAAGGAGATAGAGTGAAGTAACTTTTAAGGAAAAAAATCCAAAAGGTAGACAGAGATAATCAGGGGAACTAGGGTGAGAGGAAAGCAGAGCCAGCAAAGGGCTGTAGCAAGGAGGGAAGAGCAAGCCAAGAACAAGCCACTACAAACCCCTCCCTGATACACACCCTCCACATATGCTGTCCCAGTTTTGAAACCTAAGTCCAAGCCAACATTTAGATTTGAGATCCGGTCTGGGCAAATAGTGCTACAAGCCAACCCACACCCTTTGAAATTTCAAACCTATGGAAAATTTCTGAGTACCAGCCCATGACAGTCTGGGCTGAAGTGGGCTGATCTGTGTGGGCCCAGAGTGAAGCCAGGATTTCCAGTCTGGACTTGGAATAAGGACATAGTACACAGTTTGGGATGGCTGATGGTACTAAATACTGATCTTTCTGCCTAAAGTTCAGTGTGGAGCTCTAAGACAGGGCAATCAAGGGTGTGCCTGATTCAATCAGGTACACAGCAAGTCCAAAAACTTGAGCCTAAGTCTAGGGCTAGAATTTAATCAGCCCTTGACTTGATCAAGGTCAGACTGAGCTTATGACCAAGCCTGAGGCAATTAGTCATTAGCATCTCAAGGGTTAATTGAATCAACAGGGGAAGGGGAGTTCCAGAGTTCTCAGCCCTCAGACCAAGAAAATATGTTGAGAATAACATCAAGGAAGGACTGAGGTCCTTCCCAGAAAACAGTGCCTACCTATAATTAGATAGGGGAAATGAGCAACAAAAAAAACCTAACTCTAAAGATATTTTATGAAAATAAAGGGCAAAGTACAGACAGGAGAAAATCAGGCCTTAAAAATCAAAACTCACCATCTAGAAACTAATGACTTCGTGAGAAATCAAGAAACAATAAAGCAGAATCAGAGGAATTGAAAAAAAAAACAGGAAAACATGAAATATCTTATTGAAAAAACAACTGACCTAGAAAATAGATCTAGGAGAGACAATTTGAGAATTATTCAAATACAAGAATACAGCACCTGCTGCCTTGGTAGTCACAAACTGCAAGTGCCTTTTCTTTTTTCTCCCTATTCATATTTCCTTAGATGCCAATGAAATATGAAAGATGAAGGGATTTCTTAGATAAGGGAGTAATCATGTATAGAGTTGTGAGAGATTATGAGCAGAGAGGGAGACTTTTTAAAAGGATGATAAGGATGATACTGTATATATGCATATAAATACATATATATATATATATATATATATAATTTTATATGTCAATGCTCTCAATTTCTATTAGAAAACTATCTTACTTGTGTAAATAAGCCAGAATACAGTTTTGATATGGGGAGGGTCACCAATTCCCTCAGGTTCAGAAGCAATAGTGGGCAATAGTAACTTTGGGAATTTTTACTAATTGTGTCCTTTATATGTCTGGACTATTTTTCCTCCTTATGGGTTTCCTGACTTCCTTCAAGTCCAACTTAAAATTTCATAATTTATAGAAATTCTTTCTTTATTCCTCTGAATTCGTGTCTTTTTTCCATTGAGTATCTCCAGTTTATCCTGAATCTCTGTTGATACATAGTTTTTTTGTGCATTTCTCTTCTATTTGTGTAAACCTTAAAATTTCTTAGACTTGTGAATGTTGGAAATTTCACCATTGGAAGGTTTCAAGCTTGGAGGGAGTTTCCTACTGATAGTGGGAACTCTATTGGAATGTGAACCCCCTTGGCATGGGAGGTTCCTTCTCCTCCCTACTTAAGATTACTTTAGGACAGAAACCTTTTGCTGAACAATGGAAAGGGCTTTGATCTATGCTTAAGCATAGGACAGGAAGTTCTTTGAGTCATGATTGATTTTAGAATTGATACAATAGAGATACTTGGAATGACAGAACCAGGTCTTGGAACTTACAATCTCCACCCTACTCAGCCTAACAGGATTTAGGAAGGGCTGCAGCATAGATCAAAATTTAATTATTTGAGAATATGACCTTCAACAGACATGTGCAAAGGGGGGCAGACCTCTGGGCGGTCCTGGGTTAAGCTAGAGCCACCATTGGCACAGGGAAGACATGGACAGTGATTGGTAGATGTGAGAACTGAGGGGAGGGAATTTAGATGGTTTCCTTAAAGATAGCGGGGTCTGAGGACTGAAGGAGGTCGAGAGGTTTTGCTCTGAGAGGTTGTGCTCTGAGAAGGCTTGCTCTGAAGGAGGCTGGAGGTGGAGACCCCTGAGACTGTTTTTCCATTTTGGTCATGTGAGTGATAGGGACTGATCTCTTTTCTTTTCCTCAGCTATCTAAGGGCTTGGGCCTTTTGGCCCAGCCTAAACAGAGGGGGGGGGCATTTAAGCCCTATTCCCTTCTCTCCCCTTTCTCTCTCTCTCTCTATCTCTAATACCTTTCTTCCTCCTGTTTGTAATTAAAAACTCCATAAAAGGTTGACTGCTGACTTGAGTTTTCATTTAGGAATTACATAGCTGAATTCCTTGGTGACCTTAAATTAATATATATCAGTCTTTTAAAGTGATTTCCTTGTCACATTTGATTCTGAGATTCTTGAGAACATGGCCTGTATTTTGCCTTTTTTTGGCATCTCCCCATTATTATTATTTTTCTTGGCATAAAATAGGCACTTAATAATGCTTATTAGAGGCAACAAGATGGCAAGATAGGATGCCTGGCCTGAAGTCAAGAAGACCTGAGTTCAAATCCAACCTCAGATACTTACTAGTTGTATAACCCTAAGCAAGCAGCTTAACTATGCTTCAGTTTCCTCACTTGTAAAATAAGTAGGAGAAGGAAATAGGAAACCATTCTGATATATTTGTAGAGAAAATTCCAAATGGGGTCACAAAAATTTGAATTGAACTGAAATGACTGAACAACAATGTTTATTGACTGACTGCCTAAGCATAATGTCAAATGGAATTTTAGCTAAGACTTGAACACTTTGAGGGAACCCAAGAGAGAATTGAAGAGGGAAAGTCTTCTCAACAAAAGGCTGAAATATGATAGAAGTTGTGTCAGAGAGAATAGGAGGACACTTTTAAGAGATTTGGTAACTTGGCAACAGATTGGCATTGTGCAAAGTGATAAGAATGATACCTGGGGTATAATTCTGAGTCACTTACATGGTGGTCATGTACTTAACAATAACAAGGAAGTTGAGGGAGGGGATAAGGCTTTTGGGAGGAAAGATAATGAGTTTAATTCTGTACATATTGACTTTAAAATGTTTACACTGGTGTCAAACTCACCCTTAGCAGGTGAAGGCAGTCCACAAAGCTCCTTAGTACTAACAAGATTATAATGTTATTGAGAAACATTTAACAAAACAAAAAAAATCACTACAGCATAGATAATGTTCGTTTATGATTTTCTAAATTAATATGTGGTCCATGAGGATCTGTTTCTATTTGAATTTTATACCAGTGGACCCTACAAGATATTCATTTAAAGACATTTAATAAGCAGTTGGAACAAGACCAGAGGTCAAGAGAGGTTGGAGAAGGCTAGATAAATCAGAGAATCATCTATTTTAGAATGGAAATTGAATTTGATTCTAATACCTAGCAAGAGGATGGAGGAAGTTTGCCCTAGTTTTATAAACCTAATTCCAAGGATTAGAGAAGTGAGCAGACTTTACCATCTATTCCCTAATATTCAAAACTGACAGCTGGGTCTCAATATATATGTCTTAGATCTCTACTGTTCTCATTGATAACTGTCTCCTCTAGAAGACTATTTCAGGAAAGCCCTAACTGCTTTATTTCACTTCCCATTTTTTTTAATATAAGCATCTTGAGGTCAGGGACTTTTTCATTTCTTTTCCTTATGTTTGTTTGTTGGTATTCCCAGTGTTTAGCTTAGAACTTGACAAATACTAAGCACTTAATCAATGCTTCAGATATTAAATCATTCATTCAATGCCCTCTACCTGAAAGTTACAAATATCTCATTAGTTCAAGTCTTCTTAGTGGGGCAAACATTCCTAACATACCACTAGAAAATGATAATTCTATGAATCAAAATAATTTGTACATGTGGAGGAAGGATATTATTGAAGGATATGAGTTATAAACAGACATAACTTAGATGAAAAGCATATACAGTAAATATAAATACTAAGCCACCCCCCCTTATATACTTTCAGAAAAAGAGAATTCTCCTCCAGGTTTGTAGTTTCAAATTCTCTAATACCCTTCTCTTTTTTAAAATCCCAGGGCTTGTATGAAGGTCAAATGATGAGTGTTTGATAGCTGGATAATTTGAATCTTGAATAATCTTATTTATATAGTGACAAAACTCCATTTATGATTCCTTATCAGGTTTTGTTTAAAATTGAATGCTAATTAGTCAAATTTCATGTGGATAATCTCATAGGTGTCTTTCTTTTCCAAGTGCTAATTGGCCTATGACACCTATTATATACATGACCCTCAAATCACAAGTAACTTTAATATTCATCTATTACCTGGGGGCATATCTATAAGAGACATCTTTGGTAAAGAACTCAATGGCATTAGCAATAAGTAATACTGGAAGGTGGTAATTAGCCTAAGAACAACATTCTACTCAACATGGGCCTTAATAAATAAAGTTATCCCTCACTCTATTGCAGTTCGCTTATTGTAGCTTCACTGTGTTGTATGTTTTATATATATATATATATATATATATTTCTGTATTAGAGAATTATTAAGGCATATTATTGGCTGATGGAAGACCAAGCACAGTGCTGTGTTCTCTATTTTGGGTGCTGGTTGGCTCAGTGATTATAGGTTAATAAGAGTGTGGAAAAGGTTTATAGGAGAGTGGAAAGGGTTTATAAAGCCCTAAAATATATTCAAATAATAAAATAAAAATAACACCTACTTTGTGGATTTTCAACTGTCCAGGGGTTCTCTGGAACATAGCTCTAGTGGAATTTAAGGGATCACTGTATAGACCTTTCAGAAAAGCTACTTTTATCTTGGGAGGAGATTAAAAAAACCTCTTGAAATTTTTAAAAGAAAAATGAATTGAATATTTGGATGTAAATTAATGAAGATACAAGTGTCCATGCTTCAACAAAAACTATTAACATGTAGGCTGAGATTACAATAAAACATCATATGTTATTGTTCTATTTAAAAAAGAACCTCTCTAACTGAGGCTTGCACTTGCTGTTACAATACATAGATAATAAGCAACAATAATAATAATTTTAATAAAACAATGATAATGTTGATGATCATTTAGTGAGAATATAAACTCACTTTCCAAGAATTAGGCCAGTTACAACTCCTGCTCAGAATTCTAAGATCATTCGTAAGTGGGTCCTCCAGTCTAATGCTACTGGCTCAAGTTCCCATTCTAATGGTTCTTTTTTTCGTGTTAATCACTAGTGATTAACACTTCAAGTATCATTTAACTAATTAACATCAATTCATTTTACAAAAGTATATTTACTGTGAACATATTATGAGAATTGGAGTATAAATTAGTTCCCTTTAATGCCTGGGGCTAAGCTCTCTCTCTTATAATACCTCAATTTGGAGAGATTAGGCACAAATTTGAAAGAGTCTCTATTGGTCCTACCAAGTTCACTTACAAGTGTGGTATAGGTACTGGATTTAATCCTTATCTCAGTTTTCTTTGAATTTAATTCCTCAGGTCAATCTTTAGGGCCTCACTTCTGAGGTCATTATATATTTATAACATCTATTATTATATTTATGGGATCTTTCATTGGGCTTCAAATATTGTTTACTTAATACCATGAAAGAACAGACATGCCAAAGACAGAAGTGACAGTAGAATAATGTGCTCTCAGATTCATAAATAAGAGGGCCCAAAGCTCCTCTCCTACCCATAGGCCTGTAAGACCTCATCTTTTTTCCAATTCCAGACAGGCAAGAAATAGCTATGACTATTTAGTTCAGTGACCCATCAACCAAAAAGATTCTTTTTCACCACATAGTTAACAGATTGGAACAAGTTATAGATCTATCTACAGTGCTTCAAAGTCCCCAGGGGTATTTCATTCATCAAACAAGATGTGTAAACTCACAGTAATACACTAACAATAACAATACACAATAATCTTATTGGCTCAATCACTTACCTGTAAAGTGGAAATTTGCATATAATATAATTTTAAATAGTGAAATGCCTCACAGTGGTCAAAATAAGGTAGAAACTGCTGGGGAAAAGGTCAGCCAGAACAGGATGTATGACCATGATTTAATAACTCCTGGCAATGTGGTTCAAGGCAGCAAATCAAGTAAGAGGATCTCATAACAGCAAATAAACTTGGATTCCCTGGTGTCCCACCTGCTAGAGCATTGTTCAAAGATTTTTCTTGGCAATCAGTCACAATACAAAAGCTATTCAAGTGAGATCGAATGAGTGAGATACTTATGAGACAATAGCTTCTCTTCAACTTTTCTCCCTTTTGATTATGGTCAAACATATTTGGACTAAATGTTTTTAGAGTATGTTAGTCTCGTTGACAACAATGGGAGGCAGAGAACAAGAAAATTGGTGGAAGGGTTAGAAAAGTCAGATATCTTTAACTAAGAATGACATAAGGATTATAGTTCTGCTTATTTTCTTTGGAAGAAATTTGACATTATGCACTTTTTTCCTAGAGATTCCTCCCACTTTTAAACATACTCTGGTATGGGTTTTACTTTAAATCATTTATAGGTTACTATGTGTATGTTCTATCAAATCAATGGAGCATCATGAGGCCATTGCCAACCCAGGAGCATTATGTATTATTATTAGATGTATTAGGAGTATTAGATGAGAGGCTGAAAGGATAGTAAGGAAAAATGAATAAAAAGGAAACTATATCATCATACAGGGATGTCATAATAGCTAGAATTAAGAAATCTGGGTATTATTTCTAGCTCCATTTTTTAAGACAGTAGATAAGTCATTCATTTTTTCTCAGCCATAATTTCAGAATTTACATAAGTAACTCATTGCATAAGATAATCTAAGACTTTAGACTCACATGAACTTGGTCCAGTTCTAGGAATTAATTGCAATTTTTTTTCTTTTTCTCTTGATCCATTGGTTCCACCTAGAATTATCACAGGAACATTTCAAACACTTTCTTAATAGACCTCATAATAGGTCTTCCCCTAGGTAGATTGTAGAGGGTCCTAAGCACTATACACTCATTGAAGATATCTAGTTAATATCAGAACTAATTTTAATTCACCTGCATTAATTTCAGAAGATACAGGGTCCTTACAATTTATTCCAGATATACAAATCCCATAAACACTAACAAAAACCATGAATAGAAAGAACTGAACTTGGAGATACTATTTGGTCAATACTTTGGCATTCTGGTGAATCTGTAACTTTTATAAGTTCCTGCCCAGACTTTTTTAAATTTCTATTTAAGGATTTTTCAGTGGTTACATGATTCAAGTACTTTCTCACTCCTTTTCCCCTCTCCCCTCCCAGTGCCAACAAGAAATTCCACCAGGTTATATATATATATGAATATAACTGGGGTGTATGGGGTGCTCAGGGAGGAGTAATATCTCTTGTATGGAGGGTTTGTTGTGCCCTACCAGGGCAGCTCTCCAGACTCTGACCCTCAACTGACACCCAGCTCTCACTTGTGGCTCCTAGTAGCTGCTAGCATGTGGCAGCAGCCACACCCCGGGCAACAGCTTCAACAGGCCTAAACCTTGTGAGGGTAGCCATCAGGTAGTAGACCCCTGGTGAACTAAGGCTTTGCTCACCCAGCATGTGAAGACTGCTTCGGCCAAACAGACGGAAGAAACCAATAAGAAGGTTCAACGGCTGGGAGGGAGACGCAGCAAAGCACCGTGGAGTGCTTAGGGCGTGTTGTAGCACAAAAGACAACACGGCCATCCAATGCAGCTGAGGAAGTCTCCAGGTGTAACGATTTTTTGTGCCAATGGACCCAGACTTCCAACACCGAGAGAGTGGGACTGTCTCTGTGCATTGACTTTTCCACTTAAATCTCCTTCACGCACAAGTGTTTTTGTGCACACTCATCTACATCACAGATGAAAGCACACAAAGACAATAGTCATCCTCGGTTATGGAGAAACTACTATATATATATATATATATATGTATATATATATATACATATATATATATAACTCAATACATATTTCCATATTAACCATTTTTGTAATAATCTTTTAAAAACCAAAACCCCACATCCAATACCCATAAAAACAACTGAAAAATCAAATGTTTTCCTTCTGTGTTTCTATTACCAAAGTTCTTTCTCTTGGCATGAATAACATTCCTTCTTATAATTCCCTCAGGATTGTCCTTGATCATTGCATTACTATCAATAAATACATCAATTACATATGATTGTCCCTCAATGTTTCAGTCTCTGTGTACAATGTTCTCCTGGTTATGCTCATTTCATTTTAGTTCATGGAGGTCTTTCAGCTCATATGGAAACAAAGCAGATTATCATTCCTTATAGAACAGTAGTATTCCATTAACATCATATACCACAATTTGTTCAGCCATTCCCCAATCTAGGGACTCCCTTCTTTTCCAATTTTTGCCACCACAAAGAGCACAACTATGAATATTTTCGTACAAGTAATTTTCCTCTTTATCTCTTTGGGATATAAACCTAGTAGTGGCATTGCTAGCTCAAAGGGCATGAATTCTTTTAAAGCCCTTTGCATAATTCCAAATGTTCTTCCAAAATGGTTGAATCAATTCACAACTCCACCAGCAGAGTGTTGGTGTCCCAATTTTGTCACCATCCCTCCGACATTCCTTATTTTCCTTACTTTCCTATTGGCCAATCTGCTAGGTAGGAGGTGGTAGCTCATAGCTTTAATTTTCATTTCTCTAATTAGGAAGGATTTAGAATACTTTTTCATGTGATTATTGATAGTTTTCATTTCTTCATTTGAAAACTGATTATTCATACTGTTTGATCTTTTGTCAATTGGGGAATGGCTTTTGATTTCTTATACTTTGGACTTGGTTCCTTGGATATTTGGGAAGTTAGACCCTTGTCAGGGTTTTATTATAGAAATGTTTTTTTTCCCATTTGTTGCTTCCCTTCTAATTTTAGTTGCATTTGTTTTGTTGGTACAAAGGCTTTTTAATTTTATATAATCAAAATTATTCATTTTATATTTTGTAATGTTCTCTATCTCTTCTTTTATCTTAAATTTCTTCCTTTTCCACAGATCTGATGAGTATATTATTCTATGTTCTCCTAATTTATTTGTGATTTCATTCTTTATCTTTAAGTCATTTACATATTTTTAATTTATCTTGGTATAGGGCATAATAAGTTGATCTAAACTTAATTTTTTCAATATTTTTTTTTGTCAAATATTGAGTTAGAGTTCCAAAAGCTGAGATCTTGGGTCTATTGAATGCTAGCTTGTTGAAATCATTTACTATTCCACTGATCTACCCTTCTATCGCTTAGCTAGTACTATATTGTTTTGATAGTCCCTACTTTGTAGTACAGTTTACTATCTGGTACTGTTAGGCCCCCATCTTTCACATTTTTTTTCATTAGTTACCTTGATATTCCTGATCTTTTGTTCTTCCAGAAAACTTTGCTATAATTTTTTCTAATTCTATAAAACTTTTTTTTGGCAATTTAATAAGTATGACACTGAATAAGTATATTAGTTCATCCTACCCATGAACAATTAATGCTTTTTCCAATTGTTTAAATCTAGTTTTATTTGTGTGAAAAGTATTTTGTAGTAGTATCCATATAATTCCTGTGTTTGTCTTGCCTGATAGATTCCTAAATATTTTATATTGTCTAGACTTTTTTTGAATGGAGTTTCTCTTTCTAATTCCTGCTGCTGAGTTTTATTGGAAATAAATAGAAATGCTAATGATTTATGTGGTTTTATCTTGTACCCTGCAACTTTGCTAAAGTTGTTAATTATTTCCACTAGCCTTTTAGTTAATTTTCTAGGATTCTTTAAGTATAACATCATAACATCTGTAAAGAGTGATAGTTTAGTTTCCTTTCCTCATTGCCTACTTTAATCCCTTCAATTTCTTTTTTCTTCTCTAATTGCAACTGCTAGTGTTTCTAGTACAATATTAGATAATAGAGGTGATAATGGTATTCTTACTGCACTCCTGATCTTACTGGGAAAGCTTCTAACATGTCCCCATTGCAGATGATAGGTGCTGGTGGTTTTAAATATATACTACTTATTATTTTTAGGACTTCCCTTTCTATTCCTATACTTTCTAGTCTTTTCAATAGGAATAAGTGTTGTATTTTTGTCAAAGGCTTTTTCTACATCTATTCAGATAGTCATGTGATTTCTGTTGGTTTGATTATTGATATGGTCAATTATATGGAGGGTTTTCCTAATATTAAACCAGCCTTTCATTCTTGGTATAAATCCCACATGGTCATAGTTAATTCTCATGATCACTTGTGGGAGTCTTTTTGCAAGCTATTTATTTAAGATTTTTGCATCTATGCTTGGAAATTGGTCTGTCATTTTCTTCCTCTGTTTTTGGTCTTCCTGACTTTGGAATCCATACCATATTTATATCATCAAATGAATTTGGTAAGACTTCTTTTTGGCTTATTTTGTCAAATAATATGCATAATATGGGGATTAGTTCTTTGAATGTTTGATAGAGTTCACTTTGAATACATCTGGTACTGAGGATTTTTTCTTCGAAATTTTATTGATGTCTTGTTCAATTTCCTTTTTTCTGAGATGGGATTATTGAAGTATTCTGTCTCCTCTTTTGTTAATCTAGACAATTTATGTTTTTGTAAATATTTAAACTTTTCACCGAGAGTGCCATATTCATAGCCATATAACTGGGCAAAATAGTTCTTAGTAATTACCTTAATTCCTTTTCATTAGAGTTGAGATCACCCTTTTCATCTTTGATGATCTTAAGTTTCTTCTTTCTTTTTTTAGATTAACTAGTACTTTTTCTATTTTATTTGTTTTTTTTAAAGTACCAGCTCCTAGTCTTATTTATTAATTCAACAGTTCTTTTAGTTTCAATTTTATTAATTTCTCCTTTAATTTTTAGAATTTCCAATTTAGTTTTTTTATATTTTTCATTTGTTCTTTTTTCTAATTTTTTTAAGTTGCAAGACCAATTCATTGATCTCCCTCTCAATTTTTTTTTTTGCTAGAGGCACTCAGAGATATAAATTTTCCCCTGCATATTCTTTTGTCTATATCCCATAGCTTTGTATATGATGTCTACTCATTGTTATTCTTTCTACTGAAGTCCATAATTGTTTCTATGATTTCTTTTTTGATCCACCAGTTTTGAAGAATTCAATTGTTTTATTTCCTCTCAGCTTCTCAAAAAACTTCTGATTTCCCTGTCCCTCCTAAACTGCCTTATCTGACAGTGAGTCTGCAGCCCTCTCAGACAGGAGCCTAAACCACCCAAATTTGGGAAGCATTCTCTTATTCTTGGGAGGGGGGTAGCTTTTTATGTTGTTAAGCATAAATTTTAGGGTAAGACTGAATATATATTTTTAGTGGTCAGCAGGAATTTAAATTCTAAATTCCAATGAAATACTAAAGTCAGAATGGAATTTTATGGTGGTTTATTTATAATAGAAGGAAGAAATTAAGAGTGAGGGAGAGAGAGAGAAAGGGAAGATCTGCTCCAGTTTAGTCTAAGCCAGGGGGAGTTCAGAGGTCTCAGCCAAGGGGCCTTCCCAGAAGATTAAATCTAGCTCTGCTTCCAGCCACCAGGCCTCCTCCAAGATGAGGGGCCTACTTGGAGGCTGGTGCTTTCAGAAAGGTCAAGGGAAAGGGGAGTCAGCCATTTCACTCACCACATGGTCATTTCAGGGAAGCAGTCTGAGGTCCTACACTCCACCAAGTCAACTTCCACCACAAAATCCCCTCTCACAGGAAGTGATGTGAAATATAAAGGCAGTTCTTTAAATCATTTCCTGTGTCTCACATGGACCAATGTTGGCATAAACGTGGCTTTGGACAGCCCAGGGGGTCAGTCAATTCTTTCTGATTTGTACCTTGCTAGTACATGCAGGTCATAGACCATCCTCCCCTACACTTAATCTTTAAGTGGGGTTGTATACATTCTTGGTTGCTATAATTGTAAAGACTAAGCAGGGTGGAGTAAATCTAAAATTCACAATGTTTTGGGGGATGGGCTTTACCTAGTCAGAAATTCCTCAGTCCAGATGCTATTCAGGGGTGCCAGTATTTTGAGAGCTGAGCCCACTGTCTCTCAAAGAGGAGGGTCCTTCTGACTAGGTGGAATGGTCAGGAGAATAAGAGATGAGAGACAACTGAGTGCTCAGACCTGTGCTTATGCATAACTCAGTGTTCTGCCATTGCACAGGGTTTGCATTTATTTTATAGCTTTAGTGGGTGCATGCTTTTCTGGCACACAATGTCATTCTCAACATACATGATTCCATAGAACCTAACAACAGATGTGAAGCCTAAGGAGATAGTCAACAAAACATTGTTGCTAAGTGTAGGGTCAAATGCTAGAATTAACATGACCCAGATATAGGTTGGGGAAATCAGAGCACAGATTTGCCAGAAGGTTTTATGCCTAGAAAAGAGGGTCCTATGTAAGTGAGTATATAAGAATCCTTAGTTTTAATTTTGTAAGTTGTATCTCCTGGTAATATTCTGGGGGGACAGAGTGGGACATCTGTATTAACCCTGCAAGTATATTGTTCTCATCTATTTTTCCCAGGGCTAAGTAAGAATAATAATCATAGAAATTCCAATAATAAAGGAATGTTAATAAGGAAAATCACTTAGGGGGGTTTCTGTGAGTGTTTCCATCCTGCTCTCCAGTTTCCACATGTGACCACGTCAAATAGTATGGTCTTTGATGGCTCCCAGCAATTTCCAATTAATTTTAAATTGCCTTTGCCCATATTAATTTTAATTTTTATCCCATTATTATCTGAAAAAAGCATTTGTTTATAATATTTCTATGCCCTAGTACATGGTCAGTCTTTGTATATGTACCATGTACTGCTGAGAAGAAGGTATATTCCTTTTTATCTCTGTTAAGATTTCTCCAGATATCTATTAACTCTAATTTTTCTAGCATTTCATTCACTTCCCTTTCTTCTTTATTTTTTTGTATTCAATTTATCTAGTTCTGAAAGGGGAAGGTTGAGATCAACCACTGGTATGGCCTTATTATCTATTTCCTCCCTGAGTTCCTTTATTTTCTCCTTTAGAAATCCATATGCTATACCATTTGGTACATAAATGTTTAGTATTTATATTATTTCATTGTTTATAGTATCATTTAGCAAGATGTAATTACCTTCCTAATCTCTTTTAATCCAATCAATTTTACTTTAGCTTTGTCTGATATCATGATTGCTACTCCTCCTTTTTTACTTAAAAATAATAAATTATAAAATATTAAATGAATAATAAATTCTGCTCTAGCTTTTTACCTTGAATCTGTGTATTTTACCCTACCTCAAATGTGTTTCTCGTAAACAACATATAGTTAGATTCTGGTTTTTAATCCACTCTATCAGCTTCCATTTTATGGATGAGTTCATTCCATTCACATTCAACATTATGATTACTAATTGTGTATTGCCCTCCATCATACTATCCCCTTTAAATCTTGCTCTATTCCCTTTTTCTATGTTCCTCCTCACCACTATTTTGCTTTTTGTCACCCTCCCATTCCTATATCCCTTCAATTGCTTCCCTCTTCCCTTGTCTTATTCCCCTTCTACTTTTCTGTGGGTTAAAATAGAATTCCATACTCCACTAATTAGGGTAAGATAGAATTCTATACCCCATTAAGTATTTTTGTTTTACCCTCTCTGAGTCAGTTACAATGAGAGTAAAGTTTAAGCATTGTCTGTCACTGACCTTATCCTTCCCTCTCTGTAATTATTTTTCACACCTCTTTATGTTATATAAATTAAATCATTCTATCTCTCCTGTCCCTTTTCTCTCAGTGAAATACTCTCTTTCAGCCCATTATTGATTTTAATATATCATCCATATGCAGACATATCATATCATACATACATATCATTCTATATCATTACAATTACATATTGGTCATATTATCATATCATAATCAGTTTACTTCTCCACCCTCTTTCTGAGTAAATGCCTTCTATCTTTTCTATTATTAATAATTTTTGAGAATTACCAAAATCCTCTTTCCATGTAGACATATAAACTGTAAAGATTAAAATTAATATACAATAACTAAATATTATATTTTATAAAGTTTGATTAATAGTAACTAAAGCAAAAGATCTGCCTAAAGTCAGCCTGGTTGCAGGTCACAAAATAAGTGTGTGATGAGTTACAGTCAGTTAAATAACAATAACGTGATCTCACCAATGTGGAGACATAGGAGAGATAATAGGGAATTTGGGGAAATACTAAGGATTTCTGGGGAATGAAGTCAAAGGTTCAAAATATACATTTATACATAATCCCTATGATACTATTGGGAAACCAGTTTCCCCAAAAGTATCATGGAAACAAAATCAACTTAAAAATTGCAATAATTTGTGGATAAAAGGAAAAATAAAGAACAAAACCAATGATTACTAGGTTGACAAAAAGCCAATTTGGAGACAGTCCTCTTTGGCATAAGAATATACATTCAAAACAAAGGCATTTCAATCCCCCATAGTTCCATTCACATCCGAAAGCTCACTCTGGATCTTCTGGTGCAGCGTGGGGTCTCTGCAGGTATCTGTCTTCATGGAGCATTCTGGATTCTGGGAGGTAGTAAGTTTTTTATCATAAAATTGTTCAAATTTAAATCAAAGTTCACAACAATAACTTGGTTCCATGAGGTATAAACACCAAAACTGTAAGGATAATTTTAGTGTTTTGGCTTAATATCTAAATAAGTGGTTGCCATGGGAAATTCCCAAATATGAAAATACCCAAGTCATCTGGGATTTATGGAGATTTTGATTAATAAAGAGAGAAGGAATTAGGGGAAGGAGAGAGAGGGAGAGAATGAGAGAGAGAGAGAGAGAGAGAGAGAGAGAGACAGAGAGAGAGACAGAGAGAGAGATAGAGAGACAGAGAGACAGAGAGAGACAGAGAGACAGAGAGACAGAGAGACAGAGAGAGACAGAGAGAGAGAGAGACACAGAGAGAGAGAGAATTAATTTACACTGCTCTGGCTAAGACTGAGCCAAGAAGTAGTTAAAGGCCTAGGCCAAAGTGGCCTCCCTGAGCCTAAGGGAGAGCGAGTCAGTCTTTATCAGTCACCACAAGACCATCTCCAAGCTGGGTTCTTCCACTCTGAACTGAAATCCTCTCCAAACTGAATTCAATTGTCTCCTGATTTTTTAACCCTTCCTTTTAAAGAAATTTTCTCTTATGTCACCTCCCCAAAATGTTCACATCTACCAATCACAGTAGACACTTTTTTCTAGGACTGCCCATTCTTAGTTTTCACCTTCTTTGGTTTTCACCTTCTCTGGTTAGATTAAATCTTCTGAGTACTTTACACCTCTTTGTTAATCTTGCCTTTTGTAACTTGATCTTTTTTGGTACTAATTTAACCTTTACAGGCACTTAACACCTTTTTGTATTAGATCTAAAAATAGACCTATCTTAAGGTTCTAGCGTTACTATAAGATATGAGTTAGGGACTTTCATTGTTCAATCAGGAGTTTACAACTTTATCTTCCCCTAAGGCACTGTCTGAGTATGGTGGAGTAATTTCCAAGTTCACAGAAATGAATAATAACAAACATAAGGACCACTCAGGGATGCATGACTGAGTTATGAGGTATATGAATCTATTTGTAAAAGAAAATCAAAAACATGAAAAATCCAAATAAAAGAATACTTCTGGATGAAATACAAAATGTAAAAGTCTTATGTCTAAAATAAATCCAAGTAAAGGAAAATGAAATCTATAACAGGTCCTTGAATCAGGGCCCAATTAAAGTGATTTAAGCAATTATGCATTTACCCAATCAGTAGCCAAGACTATAAAAAATTGTCTTACAGAAAAGGGATGAGATTTACAGCAGCAAATGGGAGTCTAGATGGCAGCAAAAAGTAGGTACTTGATAGAATGTGGCTCAAGGAAGTCCTGCATTTAACACTTGTTAAACAGCCACAACCTCAAACCCCAAACAAGTTCAAGTCCTCTTGTCTTGGTTCAAAATTGCATCTATCCCACTGAGATCTGGTCTTTTTGAACTTGTGCTCCATACGCATTACGCAGGTGCTCTATGCTTCTTTAGCACTTTACAGTGGCTTTTTTTGTATTTTCCCTTCTTCTGGAATCAGACAGAATCATGAAGCAAAGTCCCATAATTCTTTTAAACAATCAATAGCATCATTTTTAAGGTCTAAAGCTTTGGGGGTATGCCATAATATTAGAACAAATATATTTTAAAATTATATTACTGCAAAATCAAAAAAGTTAGAGAAAAATCTTCTCAATACTGTTGACATGTGCTTCAAATACAAAAAGGATATAAAAAATAAAACTCAGATGCAATACAAACAATGAACAAAGAACAAATGGAACAGAGAAGGAAGAGGTAACACCAAGTGAATTGGATACAGGCTCTGCAAGAACTCAAAATACAATTCAAAACACAATTAAGAGAGGCTGAAGACAACTGGGAAAAGAACATAAAAAGCAAGATAAATCATCTGACTTATCAGAAGCACTTGAACTAAAACAGGAAAATAATGTCTTGAAAGCCAAAATTAACCAGCTTGAAAATGAGGCAAAGGAGATGAAAGATGAAAATTTGATACCCAAGCACAGAATTCAAGAGAATCATCAAAAAGGTAATTTAAAAAGAGGGAAAAAAGAAAAACAAAACAAAACAAAACTTTTTTTAAAGAGACTCAATAAGTTAAAATGATATGTATCCCTATAAGAAAAGAGGTTATTGATAACTCTTAAAAAGTGTTATTATCACCTGGGCAGCTAAAAAGAGTGCACTTAGAAGGAACAGTGACAAACTATATAGGATGAAATGACAAGACATAAAGAAGTATATAGATATATATGCATAAATACATATATATGTGTGTATATTATATATACTTATATATGTAACTAGAGCTAAAAAAGAGGTTAATACTAAAAGAAATGGGAAAAGAAAAAAATGGGGGTAAATTTATATGTCACAAAGAAGCACATGGTGGGATGGGGAAGAACATCAATACACTGGAAGGGTAAAGAGGTTGGAGATAGGAAATACTCAACTCTTATATGCATTGAAATTGAATCCATTAGGGCAGAGAATTGATTTGCACCCTATAGGGAAGTAGAAGGGTAACAAATAGACTGGTGGGGAGGGAAGCAGTACAAGGGAGGGAGAGGGTTGGGGTAGTTTAAAAAGACTGTAAAGAAAATAAGGGGGGGGGAGAAGGGAGGGAGGTAGAAAGGAAAGTAAAATAAAGGTGGGAATTAGGGGAACTGATTAAAAAACAAAACATTAGTGTAGAAGGAAATAGTGAAAGAAGAAAAGGCAGGACTAGGAGGGGAAATCAAAATGCTGGAAAATACACAGCTGGTATTCATAACTCTGAATGTGAATGGAATGGACTCACTTATAAAATGCAAGCGAATAGCAGAGTGGGTTAGAAACCAAAAAACCTACCATATGATGTCTACAAGAAAAATAAATGAGAAAGGTAGACATGCATAGGATAAAAGTAAGAGGATGGAGCCAAATCTATTGGGCATCAAATGAGAAAAAGAAGGAAGAGTTGTAATCACAATATCTGACAAAGCCAAAGTAAAAATAGACCTGATTAAAAGGGATAGGGAAGATAAATACATCCTGATAAAAGGAAGTATAGACAATGAGGAAATATCAGTACTCAACATGTATGCACCAAATGGCATAGCATCCAAATTTCTAAAGGTGAAACTAATGGAGCTCAAGGATGAAATAGACCAAAAAACTATACTACTGGGAGACCTGAACCTTCCTCTATCAGAACTAGAATAAATTAAACCAAAAAAAATAAATTAGAAAGAGGTAAGAGAAGTGAATGAAATCTTAGAAAAATTAGAGTTAGTAGATATGTGGAGAAAAATAAATAGTTACAAAAAGGAATATATGTTCTTTTCAGCAGCACATGGTACATTCACAAAGATTGACCATGTACTAGAGCATAAAAACATTGCAAACAAGTGCAAAAGAGCAGAAATAATAAATACAACCTTCTCAGATCACAATGCCATGAAAATAATAATTAGTAAGGGTACATAGAGAGCAAATCAAAAATTAATTGTAAATTAAACAATATGATTCTCCAGAATTGGTTAAAGAACAAATCATAGAAACAATAAATAATTTCATTGAAGAAAATGACAATGATGAGACATCCTTTCAAAATCTATTGGTTGCATCAAAGCAGTATTCAGGGGGAAATTTATATCCTTTAGTTCATATATTAACAAATTAAGGAGGGCATAAGTCAATGAATTACAAATGCAAATTAAAAAACTAGAAAACGCACAAATTAAAAACCCTCAGATGAAGACTATATTAGAGATCCTAAAAATCAAAGGAAAAATTAATAAAATTGAATGTCAAAGAACTATTGATTTTATAAGTAAGACTAGAAGCTGGTACTTTTAAAAAACAAATCATATAGGCAAAGTACTGGTCAATCTAATTTTTAAAAGTAAAGAATAAAACCAAACTGACAGGGGAAGAAGGGAAATGATATGATTTTTGTAACCAAGGAATAATTTTCTAAATTGACTAAATAAATTAATTTTTTAAAAAACACTAGAAAAAAAGCTTTAGTCACCAACTGTCACCAACTGTTACCATTACCAACTGTCATTAACTATCAGTTGGAACTCTTCAGGCTAGGGGCCATTGTCACTGGCTCTGCCTAGGAATTTCCACTCAGGATCAAAAACATCTTGATTCCTGGTGGGGGGAGTAGAAACTAGTCACCAATTGCCACCCTGGTCAGTTGGAAACCTGAGAAAGTGAAGCTATTATAAAAGGGAGGCTGTATCAGGGCTGTCAGTGATAGGATCTAGCCATCTTGGATCCTATCTAGCTAGAAGCAAAGCTTGTGGGGACAACAACCATCTTCTAATTGCTAGATCCTGTCAGAGCCTAGGAAATATCTAATGGGAAATGTTACAACTAATATTGTGGTCTGCTGTGGTAGGAATAATTGTAATTTATTGGGGCTACTGTATAATTTATAATACAGTGGCAGGGATGATAGATAATGTTCTGGGGACATTAACCAATATGACTATGGGATGGACACAGATACCAATGAATTTTCTAGATGTTAATTACCTCTGGCAAATCATACCCCAAGTTTATATGGTGTTTGTGGCAGTTACTAGCATCTTAAAAGAATATCAAAGTTGGTGCCACTTTGACCTTCAAAAAGAAAACTGTACATGCTCTAGTCATTGATACTAGATTAGAGGCATTGTTTGGTCAGATTCCTATTATAACTGAGATGTCAGGATTACATGCAGAGAAAACAAGGAATGGGGAAAGGAACCAACATGGAGACTGGGGATGTGACGAGACAAACTAATAAGGATGATGTAGTTACTAATACGAATACTGGGACACCATAAGGGGCAGTAGGGGGAAATAACCTTGCCAATAACATACAGGCACAAAACAAGGCAACAACTGATGCATCTGCTAACAATCTTGCAAATGCATCAAAGGCTCAAAAGATTATGCCTTTACATGATATAGCTAAGGTCACTGATAACTCTGGCATCGTATATGCAAAGGTTCATAAGTCATTCACCAGCCACAGGACTTAGAGTCTTTACATAAACACGTGCCTAAATTTTTATTAGAACCTCATCTCCCAATTAAAGAAATAAAAGAGCATTCTGCCTCTATTAACCAGGTTTTAAGGAGGTAGAAATTCTTTTATCTGAACTTTTTACGCCCCAGGAATATAAAAACTTTATTGTGCAAACTAGAAAAGATTCCTCACTCATGAGCCAGCCAGAAGTTTTGGAAGAAATGGATTTTTCTAATTCAAGATCAATGACTCATTTAAAAAAAATGCTGTGAGGATTTATTTCATGGAATGAAGCAATTGTCAGAAAGACCCAATGCAAGGAGAAAATTTGACAGATTATCACAAGAAAAAAATGAACATGCAAGTGCATTTACCTTATTGAATAAAATGAGGGACTGTTGGACTTTAACCCTGATTCAAAAGAATCAGAGGCACACACGAGGAGACAATTTCTCAAGGGTGGTTATAAGCACTTGAGGGATTTCTTCAGGAACCATTGCCCTAAGTTTGACACCATCTCACTCAATGAACTTTGGGGCATTGCCACCTATCTACATGATAACAAAGTAGATCAGGAAAAGGAAAGGGATGATCTAAAGAAAAAGCTCCATGAAATCAAAGAAATATTAAGGCAGAAAGAATTACAGGAGGTTAAGAACCTGGCTACAATTAAGACTTTTAACAGATAAACCACACAGTATAGACAGACACCCCAAAGTCAACAGAGGGTGCAAAGAGATACCAGAACTTTCTTTTTATGTTCTCGTCAAGAACACATTGTAAGAAATTGCCCAATGAAACATCACTATGAACAGGGCCAAAATAAGAGTTGGGAAAGGTCAAAATGTATATTACAAAGGAAAAATGTATACTAACAAAAACTATGGGAGACAGGACTCTAATAGCAAGCAGTGGTGCTATCACTGCAGACTGAGAGAACAGGAGACCTCAGACCTGAAACCCATGGAAGCAGCAATAGCTTCTGGAGCAAAACTCCATTATTCAGAAGTTGTAATGAGGAATATTCATTATACTGCATGATGCCAGGCTCTAGCATTATCTAATAAAAAAAACAATGGGGGAGGTACCCCAGGAAGGAAACCTGAGGGCATAAGCATAAAAGGCAAAAAAGGAGGATGATAGAAAGGAAAAAGAAAACTTTAAAATTTTAGTGGTGGAGAAATGGATAGTTGGGCAAGATGCCAGGGGAGGAACTTAAGTACAAAACAGAAATCCATAACTAGGGAGTGGAAAAACCAAACAGGGCTTGCAAATCTTTAAAACAGCAATTTAAGTATCGAGATCATTCTGACAAAACAGCCAAATGATACATTTTTGCAAATGATCTTGAAGAGGATACATTTATACATCTAAGAGGGGAAAGAAAGAGAAATGAGGGGAGAACTAACTTAAATCCAAAAGCCAAAGACTTTTACCCATGAGATCATATCCAAAATCTTATGATACTCAAGAACACCAGTCCTAGGGATGGGTTTAGCACAGATCCATGCCAAATGTCCAATGACTGTCTATACCCTGAACTAGAGACTACAAAACAATCCAAGGGGGTGGGAACAGAAGAGTCTTTGATAGTGAAACATCATCCAAGCAGTTATCAAACTGAAATTAACACAAACCTTTCCTCTGAGCAAGCTTTTAGCTCACAGACAGCAGTGGTCCAAAGTGAGACAGAGCTAGTTAATAATAGTGCATTGAATAAGAGTGGAATAACTGAGGAGGGGATGGAAAATTGCACTATAACATGTGAAAAACATGAACCATCTACTAGTCATACATGTGCATTGCAAACCATTGGGCAAGAAGAAGGTTCTGATGATAATAGGAAACCTGTGCATGCAAACAACACAATAGCTAATTTGCAATATGAGGCAGAGATACAGGAACCATATGTATGGATCAAAGTGGGAGATCAAAATTATAAGGGAAAGATAGAACAAGTCCCACAATTGAAATCTAAGATGATAACGTTAGGTCCATTGTCCATTGACCATACATTCTTTCTAATACCAGGGTGTCTGGACAACCTTTTGGGTCATGATTTTCTTTGTAAAATTGGGGCAAATTTACAATGTGAGAAATCAGGGAACATATACCTCAATTTATCAAAACAATCCCTGAAACATTAGCCTCTATTATTTTGGGGACAGCTTGATGAGACCACTGATCAGAAACAGGCTATAACATCTCTTTATGACATTCCTATAGACATTCCACAGGGTGTATGGGCAGCACATAAGAATGATGTGGGGATGATTAAATCAGGACAACCAGTAAAGATAGAGGTCTTAAAGATTGTATACCTCCTAAAGATTGTATACCTCCTAAGATCCCTCAGTATAAACACAGCAAAGAAGCTAAAGAGGCCATAACACCTATTATCAACAGCTTGCTGGAGCAAGGCATATTGAGACACACAGTGTCAGAAGATAATCGCTCAATACTAGCTATTAAAAAGAACAAGCCAAATTCTGGTTTTACTGTAAATTGGTGATTTGTGAAGGATCTCAGAGCAATCAATACTATAATCAAGAAAGCCCCTACCATCACACAATCTCCCAATGACATTATTTCTGAGATTCCTAGCAATGCATTATGGTATACAGTAATTGACTTAAGTAATGTATATTTTACGATTCTGATCCATCTTGATAGCCAAAATATATTTGCATTCTTGTGGAAGAAAAATAAACTCTGCTGGACTCGTTTAGTGCAGGGCTGTTGCAAGAGTGAATTGATTTTCTTCCAGCTGCAGAAAAGAGACCTAGAAAATATAAAATTCAAACACAGTAAGCTAGTGCATTATGTAAATTATATGTTTATGGCATCCTCTGATGCAAAAACATGCCTAGAAGACTCAAAGAGGCTGCTAATCTAATTGTACAAAAGAGAACATAAGGTCTCAAAAAGAAAGTTGCAATGGATTCTCCCAAAAGTTGAGTACCTAGGCTTTATCCTGGAAAAAGGCACCAGAAAAATATCTAGTAAGAGAATAACAAATATTCAGAAGCTAGGTATTCCATGTACAAAGAAACAACTTAGGACATTCCTAGGCACTACTAGGTTTTCATGCCATTACATCTCAGGATATTCACATATTTCCAAGTGTCTCACAGATATGACCAAAAATGAGGTTGAGGAGCCATTGAAGCTCACAAAAGAACATCTACCTGCTCTGTCCACTTTAAAACAAGTGATCCTAACAGGTCCAGTCCTTGGCATTCCAAATTATAACTAAGATTTTCCTCTATATGTCAGTCCAATATCTAGGATTGAGTTTAAGATCTACTGCATATTACAGTGCAATTTTAGACCCAGTGGCAAAAGACATGGTGCATTGTCTGTGCAATATTGCCACTGCTGCCCTCTTGGTTAAAAAAGATAATAAATTAATGTTGGGATGCAAGCTCAATGTTTATTCTGCACACCAACTAGAAAAATTGCTAAAATCAAAGAGTAGGCATGCATCTGCAAGTATATCCCAGTATGAACTCATTTTGCTGGCAAATGACAATCTAATTTTACATAGATGTGCACCATTGAATCTAGCCATATTAATTCCAGACCTATCATTGAGAGAAAAACACTTACATGATTGCACACAGATGGTAAAAACAGTACATAGGACCAGAGAAGATCTGAAGGACACACCACTCAATGATCCCGACCTTCAGATGGTTCTTCATATGTTTTCTAAGGCAAAAGAATCATGGGGGCTGCAATTGTGATGGGGGATGGGACCTTCTGGCATGCATCATTACCAAATCATGTCAGTGCTCAAGGAGCCAAGCTCAGAGGCCTCATAGAAGCTCTGGTGCAGTCCAAAGTCAAAAGGGTGAATATATATAAAGGGTCCCACTAGATTTCTCATATATATATATATATATATATATATATATATATATATATATATATATATATACAGATTCAGCTTATGCCTTTGGAATTTTATTTGCCACGGGACAAACTTGGAAGAATAGGGGATTTGTCACAACATCTGGAAAAAGGATAGCATATGAGAACCTCATAAATCAACTTAGAAGTAGTGAACTTGCCAAAGGAAGTGGCAGTGATCCATTGCAATGCTCACTCCTCTGGCAAGGATGAGGTATCCCTAGGAAATCACAGGGCAGATGTAACAGCAAGATTCACTGCAAGACTTGGTCCTATCCATGTTCTGAATTTCTCTCTGGTGGATAAGCACAATTTCAAACAAGATTGCCGAGAGGAGATTCAGTCATGGCAAGAACATCTAGGGGCCAGATTAGTCAAAGGAATCTGGTTAGCACAAGAAGGGAAGCCCATCTTGCCCAAAAGGCTGTACCAACATATAAGCAATATGATTCACTCCAGAGGTCATTACAGAGTGCCATCTATGCTGGATGAGGTCCACTGGTTTTGGGAAGCTCCAGGGATATCAACAAATGCTATAAGAGTGTGTCAGATATGTGACTTATAGAAAGTTTAATCAAGGTCATTTCAAATGCAAGGTATTGGGAGGGCAACTCATAACTTATATGCCTTTTCAGTGTCTGAAGATTGATTTTATTAAGATACCTGGGGACCAAGGGTATAAATATGTTTTAGTCATAGTTGACAGGTTCACTCAATGGACAGAAGCATATCCATCAAAGAAAAACAACATTGGCATGGTAGTGAAAACATTGCTTAAAGAAATAGTTCTTAGATACAGCATTCCAGATGCCATAGACTCAGACAGGGGAAGTCACTTTACATCTAGCATTTTACAACAAGTGTATAAGTCTCTGGGAATAAAAGGTACTTTCCATAATGCATATAGTCCAGAAAGTTCAGGACAGGTGGAAAGAATGAATAAAGAGTTAAAAACCACAGTGACTAAACTCTGTGCCCAAACTCATCTTAAATAGACAGAGGTTCTTCCACTTGCATTGTTCTATCTGAGGACAAAACCCAGAGGAGACTTACATATTTCCCCATATTAGATATTGTACAGACAGCCAGTATGGATAGAAAGGACAGCTAAACCATCTTATGTTTCCATGGTGAGAGGGGAATGCCAGTTACACACCTATCTGACACAAAAACAGGATATACTGGAAGAATTGAGAAGACTAGGACTACTAGAGCAAAGGGTCCCACTAGATTTCTCACTACATAACATCAGGCCAGGGGACAAAGTATATGTGAAAAATTTTACCAAAGACACACCCACAAAGCCCAGGTGGATTGGCCCATATGGTGTAGCTCTCACCATTCCTACATCAATCAAAGTAATAGGAAAAGATTCTTGGTTTCATGCATCTCACATTAAACATCACTACACCCATGATAACATGCCAGAAGACAACTTAATTGAAGCCTAAGAATCCATGCAAACACATATGGCCCAAAAAAACAGCCCTTGATAAATAAACAGAGAGTCCAAGAATCCAACAAAATTGCACAGGAAGAAATAGAGATATTGAAAAGAGACAGTGAAACCCAAACAGAATAATGCCTAACACAGATAGTGAATATATATACAAATCTCCATCTCAAGCCTAGACTAAAATGTCACTAACCTCCACAATCAACCACATAGGAATATATGTGATTAATACAATCACACATTAAGAAAGATACCTACATTCATTACATTAAAAAAATCTCACTTGTACACATGAGGATTGCACAAACATCCCGCATAAAGTTTCACTCACATAATCATCATATTCACTTTTACATGCATTCACACATTAATCTTACACACACACACACATGATTCTGTAGTTATGATTACCTGAGATTGTCTTTCAAGGTGAGACAACTGGTAAATAAGTATCCTGTAAAGGCAAAGGCAGGAGGCCGGTGACAAATTCCAAGTAACACCAAACGATGGAAGACACACTGACAACTGGAAAGAACTTTGAATCAAAGGCATTATGGGGAATGAACTTCAGGAAAATGGGTCATGTAAGATTAATTGCCAATCACATTAATTTCACATATATGGAATTGCCATCCGCATACACATTAGAATCAACACAGGAAGAATGAAGGATAAATTTTCAGGCAACATGAGAAGAGGATTTCCTGAAGAGGAGTAAATATGCATCCACCACAACATATCTAGAACATGAACAAATTTCACACTGACATTAGGGGATGTGCCTAAAATAAGGACATCCCATAAATTGTATGTCTGTAAATAGATTTCTAGTACCAGAGAATTATATACATATATAAAAATAACATGTGACATATGTAAATGTTTACAAAACCCAGACATGTACATATGTAACATATTAAAAGCTAATCCACTAATATAGATAGAAAGGAAAGAGTTAACATACTAACCATTAACAGACAGGGACAGAGTAATTTAGGGTGGTAAAGGGAATGTTGTCACTAGAGAGATAATATAGGGACAGAATAAATCAGATTTCAATTGATACAAGCTAATATGTATATACATATATCTAATTATTATGAATTGTTACATTGGAATTAATATAAAATAGGGCATAGGATAGTTCAATTTTACTTGAGATTTTAAATAGTATATTGATTTCTATAGGAATGGCCTTTGTATTAAGAAATTATTATATTGTAAAAACTTTGTTGGCACATAATCCTAACCCTCTTCCCACAATTCAGTCTTAGCATAAGATAGGAACTTAGGTTAACAAATAGACAGATTAGGATAAGATTTATTATTTTTGGAGGGTGGAGGTTAGATGGGAACAATAAGTAACATAGATAGATTAGAATGGACATACAATGTAAGTTACTGGTGTGGGCCAGGGTGGCATCATACAAACAACAGGAAATGAAGGATTTGTAACAGAGATTGGCACATAAGAAAAGTGCCAGGCTGAGGAGGGTGTGGAATTGATCATCTCAATGGGGTAGGGTCACCAGAAGGCTGGATTCTGGATGAGAAGATTCTGGCTGAGAGAGGAGTTGGTCTCTCAGTTGGGAGAAGCCAAAGAGAGAAGGTTGAATGAGACTTTTTCCTGAGGGTTACCCACTTTTTCCTGCTTGTGACTGGAAATCTTTTCTCCCAACACTAAGGAAATCACTTTAAAAGACTGATATATATTAATTTAAGGTCGCCAAGGAATTCAGCTATGTAATTCCTAAATGAAAACTCAAGTCAGCAGTCAACCTTTTGTGGAGTTTAATTACAAACAGGAGGAAGAAAGGTATGAGAGAGAGAGAGAGAGAGAGAGAGAGAGAGAGAGAGAGAGAGAGAGAGAGAGAGAGAGAGAGAGAGAGAGAGAGAAGAGAAGGGAATAGGGCTTAAATACCCCCTCTGTTTAGGCTGGGCCAAAAGGCCCAAGCCCTTAGATAGCTGAGGCAAAGAAAAGAGATCAGTCCCTGTCACTCATGTGACCAAAATGGAGAAACAGTCTCAGGGGCCTCCACCTCCAACTTCCTTCAGAGCAAGCTTCTCCGAGCACAACCTCTCAGAGCAAAACCTCTCCCCTCCCTAGTCCTCAGACCCGGCTATCTTTAAGGAAACCATCCAAGTTCCCTCCCCTCAGTTCTCACATCTACCAATCACTGTCCATGTCTTCCCTGTGCCAATGGTGGCTCTAGCTTAACCCAGGACCGCCCAGAGGTCTGTGGCTTTGCACATGTCTGTTGAAGGTCATATTCTCAAAAAATTAAATCTTGATCCTTTGCTACAGCCCTTCCTAAATCCTGTTACCCTGAGTAGGGTGGAGATTGGAAGTTCCCAAGACCTGGTTCTGTCATTCCAAGTATCTCTATTGTATCAATTCTAAAATCAATCATGACTCAAAGAACTTCCTGTTCTATGCTTAAGCATTGGTCAAAGCCCTTTCCATTGTTCAGCAAAAGGTTTCTGTCCTAAAGTAATCTTAAGTAAGGAGGAGAAGGACCCTCCCATGCCAAGGGGGGGTTCACATTCCAATAGACTATCAGTAGGAAATTTTTCAAGTATGAAATTTCCCATTGGTGAAATTTCCAACATTTATAAGTCTAAGAAATTTTAAGGTTTACACCCCCAAATTTTCCTCTCCCATTCTTTCCCTGCCAGTTATTCCTTTTTATTACCCTGATTGAGTTAAGTTGACATTAAAATAGTTATCTTTTCCCCAAGGTGAATCAAGTGTGAGTGAACAGATCAAGGGGGTATCTTTTGGTCTTAAGTAGTGGAGCGGGGGGTGGGGGGGGGACAAGAGGAACAAGAGCAAATCTGGGAGAGCAGCCATAGCTAAAGAGGGAAGACAGAAGGGGGAAAATCTTCAAACTCCCTCTCGGCTCTCTGAGCCAACCCTAAACATCAGCTGTCTCCCCTGAACCCTGCTTTGAGAAGGGAGGTCTCCACTCTTTCTCTCTCTCTCTCTTCTCAGTACTTAACCCCTCAATTTCACTTCACGTCCCCCTTTTGATTCTTTCAGAGTGTAGTCTCCCCAATTAATCATTTAACATAACTAGCTTATACCTCTAAAGATCTTTCAGCTAAAGATGCATACAATATTGAACTTTCTAAGAGAAAACTACAATAGTTGGAGATAAGAGGGAAATAGAAGAAAGAGAGCAAAATCAAAGTTAACTAGGTGCATTGACAAAAAGCCAATTGTGGGGGAATCTCCTTTCGCATGAGTTTACATTCAGAATAAATGTATTTAGCACCCTTCAGTTTAGTTTATTATATCCCAAAGTTCATTTTGGATCTTCTGATGCAGTGTAGACTTTCTTTATGGCCGCTTCTTTAAACAGTCCATTTTTTTTATTCAGGGAGTTACTGAATTTCTTTTCCTGAATTTCTCAAAAAAATTTTAAATCTTAAATTTTATGAAAATTATACAGTTGCAACATCAATCCTTAAGGATTGAATCCCAAGGTCATTATGACTTGATTTGAAGATCTCACTGCATAGGAATATAACCAAAAAGCTCAGAAAAAAACTTCAAACATGATTTTTCAGGCCATATTGCCTAAAAAGAAGTAAAAGGAATGGTTATCTTTCATGGTAGTGATTTGGGGGATGAATAGGACTTTTACTCCCTCTGGAAACAGCTAGAAAGAGAGCTGTCTCATTCTGGTGTTTCTGGTTATAAAGCTAATGGGAAAAGCTACCCCTTTTTATATTTTAAGGCAATGATACACAAAAGATTAAGGAAAACGGGACATATGACAATATGGAAAAGGGCAAATACCCCAGTTTTCAAAAAGGAGAGAAGAAAACAATTTTTAAACCATGGACAATTAAGCTTGACTTTAATCCCATAAAAATTTTAGATAGCATTGTTAAAGAATAGACTACAAAATATCTAGGAAGGAAGGTAATAATTATCATGAGATGGAATAGATTCTTCAAGAATAATCATAGCATACAAGTCTCTTTTACTTTTTTGATAGGATCACTAACCTGGTCTATTATAAAAATGCTATAGGGATATATTACTATATTTTAATAAGGTTTTTTATTAAAAGATTATATTTAACATTTTTATATGCTAACATTTAATAAATTTTTTGATAAAATATCTGCTACTCTTTTGGGGGAAGAGAGAGAGATGGATTAGACAATAATTCAACCAGAAGGATTTAGAAACAGATAGATTACTGGACTCAAGAATAAAGCTGGGTAAGATCTGAGAGAGGCTGGCTCTATCTCAGTGTGTCAGAAAGTCTCTAGTGAAGTATTCGAGGGATATGTACCTGATTCTGTGCTAAAATTTTCATCAGTTACTTGGATTAAAGTATAGACAACAAGATCATCAAATTGTCAGAATGCAAAGCTGGGTAAAATAGCCAATACACTGTATATTGGGTAAGGATATGAAGGAATTCTCCAAATGAAGAACCCAGAGAAATGTGTTTGATCCAGTGGTACTGAACATTTTCATCAATTACTTGGATTATGATATAGAAACCATTTTAATCAAATATGCAGATGAGACAAATTTGGGGGTTATAATTAACACTTAAGGGTCTCTAATGCCCCTTCAAGAATTGAAAGTCAATAAATATATTATGCTGTGTCTCAAGATTAGTTTCTTATGTGGCTAATAAATTATTTTCAGGATATTGTGCTTTCATGGATATAGAAATTTCTGAACTGAATGGGAATAAACATTGTTTGTTTAAAGTGCTAAAAAATTCCCTACTGAAACAGATATAGAAATGATGTTACTTGTTCTTTATGAATACTACATATACTATACTATGGAAATTATTCACACATACAGATGTGTGTATTTATGTGAATAGTTTCCATATTCTTATTTAGCATTCAACAGAGTAGAAATGTTTTTCATTGATTTTCACAAAGAGGTATATATAAAAGATTGGACTCAGTTTGGAAAGGTCAAGAAAGTAGATTCTTGCCCCTAACATATAAACACAGGTTCCGTGCTTTAATGTTATCCACTAAGACTTATCAGTCTTGATGAAAAAAAATGTCTGACCATCCCTTCATTTCCAGAAGAGGGCAGAAAAGAGGCAAATGAAAATTTCAATAGAACACAGAAAGCAAGACTTTAAAAAGATGATGGATTCTAAGGACCAAAGCCCTAATCATCTTTAGTAGTTTTGAAGGGTACTTCTGAACCAACTGGAATAAAAGGAGAAAATAATGAACCAGTAGATATTTTGAGCTCAATATTACACCAAGAATTTTGTTAGGAATTCTGAAGAATGGAAGACAAAAGCCTTTTTCCTCTATTGGGGGGGGGGGACAAGAATAACAGTTAATTATGAAGAAAAAGTCTTAAGTTTACATTCTTCTATTCAAGGTGATTCAGTGGCTCCCTATTTCATCTATGATCCTCTCTTTATATTTAAAGTTTTCCTGAATCTAGTTCCAATCTACTTTTCTAGACTAATCACAAATTACCCCCTCACATATACTTTACTCATGTATTCCTTGTACACAGCATTTTATTTCCTTCCACAAGCATTTATAAACATTATTTCTGATTATAAAAATATTTTCCTTCATTACTTCCTTTTAGAATAACCTCTTACAGTCTGCAAGAGATTTTTAGTCATAACAGAACTATGTCCAAAGGATTGTAAAACTGAATATACCTTTTGATCCTATAATACCACTACTGAGTCTGTATCCCATATAAATAATAAAAAAGGGAAAAGGATCTATTTATACGAAATATTTATAGCAGCTCTTTTTGTGGTGACAAAGAATTGTAAATTAAGGGATGTCCATCAATTAGGCAATGGTTGAACAAACTGCGGCCTATGTTGGTGATGGAATACTATTGTGTGGTAAGAAATGACAACTAGGATGATTTTGGAAAAAGATGAAATGATCTATATAAACTGATGCAGAGAGAAATCAGCAGAACCTGGAAAACATCAAACATGGTAACAGCAATATTGTACTATAATCAACTGTGAAAACTTAGAAAGGTAAAGATATCCTGTTCCAAAATAATAATCCATTCAAAAAGTTAATAAATGCCAAGGAGAAGGGTGTCAATCAGAAAGGACTAGAAACTCTGGTGTGAGGGTTTACCAAGGCCTTTTCAGGACTGCTCATCCATCATTGGTGTCCAGTTGGCACTCAATTCTCATCTATGGCCCCAAGAAGTTAGAGAATGTGCAGAAGCCATATCCCAGTAATATCATCTCAGCACACAGGATAATCCAAGTTGAGGGTAACCAGCAATTTTCAAATACATCAATGTGGATGATGTCTATCCCAAGCATGTGAAAACTTTCTCTAGGAGATTAGCCACATGAGAACAATTTGTTCCAATTGCCAATGTGAATATGGGATTAACTCTCCCCTACCCATTTTTAGATTTAATCACCAGAAGTGTATACACCACTCTTATCCTTAAGTGAGGGAGGTCTGTTACTCATGTATGTGAAAGTGGGTGATGAATCAGAACCCCACTGACTATCCCCTGGTGAGTCCTAAGAAAATTTATAGACTATAATTGGTTGAAGGAAGGCACAGGAAGTGACTAAAGGAATGGTCTTTAAAAGTGGCAAGAACTTCCTGTGATAAGGTCTGGCGCCTTCAACTTGATCCTGGAGGAGCTTTGGCTGAGGACCTTGGACTGCTTCTATATTCCCCTAGTTCTCTACCACATGTGTGAGTGAAAAGGGCTGACTCTTTTCCTTGACTTTCCTGGAGGTAATAACCTCAGGAGAGGTCCCTCATTTTAAAGGAGGTCTCACTAAAACTTTTCTTTAATTTACCTCTGGCCCCCTTTGCTGGGATCTCTTCAGTCCTGCCTGGTTCCACTGGGCCAAAGTAAATATCTACTATCTCTGATTGTCTTACTTTCACTCTTTCTCTTTTTGTAGAAAACTACCATTAAAAAAAATCATTTGGAGGGGGCAGCTGGGTAGCTCAGTGGATTGAGAGCCAGGCCTAGAGACGGGAGGTCCTAGGTTCAAATCCGGCCTCAGCCACTTCCTAGCTGTGTGACCCTGGGCAAGTCACTTGACCCCCATTGCCTACCCTTACCACTCTTCTGCCTTGGAGCCAATACACAGTATTGACTCCAAGACGGAAGGTAAGGGTTTTTTTTTTAAATCATTTGGAATTGAGTAATATAATAAATGAAGGCATTGAACTGAAGAGGACTGAAGGTACAGGGGATAAGGAAAGGTTTTATAACAGGGACTGGAGAAGCTAAAATGACAAGAGGGAATATGGAGGCTGGTGAGGTAAAAGGAGAGAGGTACCCCCTGTTGAGAGACTGTCTTTGAAATTGTTCTCTCACTCAACTCACAAGAGAGGTACCCCTCAGTAAAGTTGGGTTAATGATGACAGGACAAGTGTCCTTGAGAGAACTTCTAGCGACTAGTGGAAATTACTTATCAAGGCTTGACTGGTATTTGAACCCCAGGGGTTCCCCTTGTCAGGCAAACAGACTGTTACTGTTGGTTCTCATTGTGTTTTCACCTAGGCTAATGGCTAACAACCACCAGCCTCTCATTCTTTGTTCTCCTTTCAATATGAATCTGATTGTGATTTTCAATTTCTCAAGTAGTTTAATAGTTTTAGTAAATCAAGAAAGGGGAGAGGTTTGAGGGAAGAGGAGACCCTACTGGGTTTCTAGTTTTCTTCAGCTGAGCCAAGATAGCTCAGGTTTAACTTATCTATTTTCTTCTTAGCTAATCAATGTCTCTCTCCTTTGAAAAAAGTTTTCCTTTCTACAGCAATAATTCCTGGTGACCACACTCTGATAAATTTAGTCCAACCCTTTAATTTTAACCCCTTACACTCTGACCCTTATACCATGTAAGTGACTGAATCAAGCACTATGAAGTTCTTAGAGTTTGGTAAGACATAGAAGATTCCTAAGCTGTCCCCTCTATTCTAGGCCATTGCAATTATTCTAACTATAATCTTGCCACTGGACTTCAATGACTCTAACTGGGGGAGAGGGCCTAAAATCTTTATTCAACTCTGCTTCCCTTAAAGCCAATTCATAAATAAATCAAGACATCACCTTGTGATGTCATTTATCCACTTAAAAAAACAAAAGACAAACAATAGGATTTCTTTCAAACTCTAAGATTCTTTGATTCACAATATGCTACTGCTATCACTGTACTGGCCTAGGGAACTTATTAGATCTTCACATAACCAATGGAAAAATCAGTACCTAGTAAGATTAAAAAGACATTAATTCTGGAGTTAGAGTACCTGAGTTCAAATCCTACCTTTTATACATGGTACCTGCATGACCATGGGTCTCAGTTTTCTCATATATAAAATAATGGCTTTTTACTAAGTGACCTCTAACATCTCTTCCAATTCCAGTTTTATGATTGTATGATGCTCCGAATTAGCCTATACTATTAAAAGATATTTGAGGCCATGTCCTATAAGGACTAACAGAGAAAAATTATCATCTTCAGTCTAGTGAAGATTTAGAGAGTGTTTGACTGCACAAACTTCTGATGGGATATCACATGAAAGGACTTAATTTATTACGCTTTCTTCCTCTTCAAGGAAGGAAGAGACATGGGGACAAATTTCAGAGCAGGAAATTTTCCTCAACATAGAGAAAAGTTCCTAACCTTCAAAGCTATTAGAAATTATAATGGGGACTTCCGGTTAAGATGGCGGCTTAGAGAAAGCTGAAGTTCAGATCTCCGGAAAACCCTTCCCGACCGATCTCAAACTAGCAGCTCCTAAGGCGCCGAAATTCAAAACGATCAACAGCACAGACCCTGGGAACCCTCCTCCTGGACCTGGACCCGGTTCAAAAGGTACGGCTCCCCTTAAAAGCCAGAACCCGAGATCCCTCGGACCTCAGGGGTAGGAGCGCAGAGTCCAAGGCTCCCGGAAGCGGCAGCCGCGCCGGGCTCAGAGAGCAGGGTCTGAGGAACAACAACCCTCAGGGTCCTCTACCCAAGTCCCAGTCCGGGTGAAAGTTTCTGCCTGGGGCTTCCGCTGCAGAGAACCTGTCGGTCCGGGTGAAAGTTACTGCCTGGGGCCTCCGCTGCAAAGAGCTGGTCAAAACAACAGCAACCCTCAGGGCGGGCAAGACAGCCTCACGGGCTGGATCCTGCTATCCAAGTCTCAGTGAAAGTCTGTGCTCTCGGAGCTTGGGGAAGTGGCAGCCCATCCCCCCGCAGGCCTACAAAACAGCCTCACGGCCAGCGATTCTGAAGGCAACTTCCGGAAATCGAGCCAGGGGGAGAGTGTGGCCTCGTGGTCCGACCCTTCCAATCCAGTTCCAGTGAGGCATATTCAGTTTAACCCAGGGAACGCTCATAGAACCAACATCTGCCCAGGACTAAAGCCTCTGATCACCAGCCAAAGACAAGAAAAGCCAATCCTCCACACTCAGAGATGGCAAACTCCACAGAAGCACAGAAGCCCCAAAATACCAAGAAAAATAAGAAGAAAGGGGCGACTCTGGACACATTCTATGGAGCCAAAATACAAAATACAGAGCAGATAGAAGAAGATATACAAGAAAATGCTCCAAAATCTTCCAAAGGAAATAGAAACTCTCCACAAACCCATGAAGAATTTGAATCAGAAAGGACCAAAAAGATGGAAGCCCTCTGGGAGGAAAAGTGGGAAATGATGCAAAAGAAATTCACGCATCTACAAAACCAGTTTGACCAAACTGTAAAAGAAAACCAGGCTTTAAAGCAAGAACTAATAAAGCAAAGCCAAAACACCAAGAAATTAGAAGAGAACATAAAATATCTCACCGACAAGGTGATAGATCTGGAAAACAGGGGGAGAAGAGAGAATTTAAGAATAATTGGACTCCCAGAAAAGCCAGAAATAAACACCAAACTGGACATGGTGATACAAGATATAATCAAAGAAAATTGCCCAGAGATTCTAGAACAAGGGGGCAATACAGCCACTGACAGAGCTCACAGAACACCTTCTACACTAAACCCCCAAAAGACAACTCCCAGGAATGTAATTGCCAAATTCCAAAGCTATCAAACAAAAGAAAAAATCCTACAGGAAGCCAGAAAAAGACAATTTAGATATAAAGGAATGCCAATCAGGGTCACACAAGACCTTGCAAGTTCTACGCTGAATGATCGTAAGGCATGGAACATGATCTTCAGAAAGGCAAGAGAGCTGGGTCTCCAACCAAGAATCAGCTACCCAGCAAAACTGACTATATACTTCCAAGGGAAAGTATGGGCATTAAACAAAATAGAAGACTTCCAACTTTTTGCAAAGAAAAGACCAGAGCTCTGTGGAAAGTTTGATACCGAAAATCAAAGAGCAAGGAATACCTGAAAAGGTAAATATTAAGGAAAGGGGAAAAATGTTATCTTCTTTTACTCAAACTCTCTTCTATAAGGACTGCATTTATATCAACCTATGTATACTAATATGTGGGGAAAATGTAATGTATAAATAGGGGGTAAAGAAAGACCAAATAGAATAATGGTTCTCACACAAAGATTCACAGGGGAAGGGGAGGGGAAGAAAACTCCTATAAGAAGGAGAGGAAGAGAGGGGGGGGGGTTTACTTAAACCTCAATCTCAGGGAAATCAACTCTGAGAGGGAAAAACATCCAGATCCATTGGGATCTTGAATTCTATCTTACCCAACAAGGGTAAGGAGAAGGGAAAACCAAGGGGGGGAGGGGGAGAGGGAGAACAAAAAGGGAGGGAAAGAGAGGGGGGAGGGGGAAGGAACAAAAAGGGAGGGACTAAAAAGGGAAACATCAAGGGAGGGGACAAGGGGGACTGATTCAAAGTAAATCACTGGACTAAAATGTAGAGCCGAAGAAGAAAAGGTTAGAATTAGGGAAGGCAATCAAAATGCCAGGGAGTCCACAAATGACAATCATAACTTTGAACGTGAATGGGATGAACTCACCCATAAAACGTAGACGAATAGCAGAATGGATTAGAATCCAAAACCCTACCATATGTTGTCTTCAAGAAACACACATGAGGCGGGTTGACACCCACAAGGTCAGAATTAAAGGATGGAGTAAGACCTTCTGGGCCTCAACTGATAGAAAGAAGGCAGGAGTGGTAATCATGATATCTGATAAAGCCAATGCAAAAATAGACCTGATCAAAAGGGATAGGGAAGGTAATTATATTTTGTTAAAAGGGACTCTAGACAATGAGGAAATATCATTAATCAACATGTATGCACCAAATAATATAGCAGCCAAATTTCTAATGGAGAAACTAGGAGAATTGAAGGAAGAAATAGACAATAAAACCATACTAGTGGGAGACTTAAACCAACCATTATCAAATTTAGATAAATCAAATCAAAAAATAAATAAGAAAGAGGTAAAAGAAGTGAATGAAATCTTAGAAAAATTAGAATTAATAGACATATGGAGAAAAATAAATAGGGATAAAAAGGAATACACCTTCTTCTCAGCACCACATGGCACATTCACAAAAATTGACCATACATTAGGTCACAGAAACATAGCACACAAATGCAAAAAAGCAGAAATAATGAATGCAGCCTTCTCAGATCACAAGGCAATAAAAATAATGATTAGTAATGGTACATGGAAAACCAAATCTAAAACCAATTGGAAATTAAACAATATGATACTCCAAAACCGTTTAGCTAAAGAAGAAATCATAGAAACAATTAATAATTTCATCGAGGAAAATGACAATGGCGAAACATCCTTTCAAACCTTTTGGGATGCAGCCAAAGCGGTAATCAGAGGCAAATTCATATCCCTGAAAGCTCATATTAACAAACAAGGGAGAGCAGAGATCAATCAATTGGAAATGCAATTGAAAAAACTCGAAAGCGATCAAATTAAAAACCCCCAGCAGAAAACCAAATTAGAAATCCTAAAAATTAAGGGAGAAATTAATAAAATCGAAAGTGATAGAACTATTGATTTAATAAATAAGACAAGAAGCTGGTACTTTGAAAAAACAAACAAAATAGACAAAGTACTGGTCAATCTAATTAAAAAAAGGAAGGAAGAAAAGCAAATTCACAGCATTAAAGATGAAAAGGGGGACAGCACCTCCAATGAGGAGGAAATTAAGGCAATCATTAGAAATTACTTTGCCCAATTATATGGCAATAAATACACCAATTTAGGAGAAATGGATGAATATATACAAAAATACAAACTGCCTAGACTAACAGAAGAGGAAATAGAATTCTTAAATAATCCCATATCAGAAATTGAAATCCATCAAGCCATCAAAGAACTTCCTAAGAAAAAATCCCCAGGGCCTGATGGATTCACCTGTGAATTCTATCAAACATTCAGAGAACAGTTAACCCCAATACTATACAAACTATTTGACATAATAAGCAAAGAGGGAGTTCTACCAAACTCCTTTTACGACACAAACATGGTACTGATTCCAAAACCAGGCAGGTCAAAAACAGAGAAAGAAAACTATAGACCAATCTCCCTAATGAATATAGATGCAAAAATTTTAAATAGGATACTAGCAAAAAGACTCCAGCAAGTGATCAGAAGGATCATTCACCATGATCAAGTAGGATTCATACCAGGGATGCAGGGCTGGTTCAACATTAGGAAAACCATCCACATAATTGACCACATCAACAAGCAAACTAGCAAGAACCACATGATTATCTCAATAGATGCAGAAAAAGCCTTTGATAAAATACAACACCCATTCCTATTAAAAACACTAGAAAGCATAGGAATAGAAGGGTCATTCCTAAAAATAATAAACAGTATATATCTAAAACCAACAGCTAATATCATCTGCAATGGGGATAAACTAGATGCATTCCCAATAAGATCAGGAGTGAAACAAGGATGCCCATTATCACCTCTACTATTTGACATTGTACTAGAAACACTAGCAGTAGCAATTAGAGAAGAAAAAGAAATTGAAGGCATCAAAATAGGCAAGGAGGAGACCAAGTTATCACTGTTTGCGGATGACATGATGGTCTACTTAAAGAATCCTAGAGATTCAACCAAAAAGCTAATTGAAATAATCAACAACTTTAGCAAAGTTGCAGGATACAAAATAAACCCACATAAATCATCAGCTTTTCTATATATCTCCAACACAGCTCAGCAGCAAGAACTAGAAAGAGAAATCCCATTCAAAATCACCTTAGACAAAATAAAATACCTAGGAATCTATCTCCCAAGACAAACACAGGAACTATATGAACACAACTACAAAACACTCGCCACACAACTAAAACTAGACTTGAACAATTGGAAAAACATTAACTGCTCATGGATAGGACGAGCCAATATAATAAAAATGACCATCCTACCCAAACTTATTTATCTATTTAGTGCCATACCCATTGAACTACCAAAATTCTTCTTCACTGACTTAGAAAAAACCATAACAAAGTTCATTTGGAAGAACAAAAGATCAAGGATATCCAGGGAAATAATGAAAAAAAAACACATATGATGGGGGCCTTGCAGTCCCAGACCTCAAACTATATTACAAAGCAGCAGTCATCAAAACAATTTGGTACTGGCTAAGAAACAGAAAGGAAGATCAGTGGAATAGACTGGGGGAAAACGACCTCAGCAAGACAGTATACGATAAACCCAAAGATCCCAGCTTTTGGGACAAAAATCCACTATTCGATAAAAACTGCTGGGAAAATTGGAAGACAGTGTGGGAGAGACTAGGAATAGATCAACACCTCACACCCTACACCAAGATAAATTCAAAATGGGTGAGTGACTTAAACATAAAGAAGGAAACCATAAGTAAATTGGGTAAACACAGAATAGTATACATGTCAGACCTTTGGGAGGGGAAAGGCTTTAAAACCAAGCAAGATATAGAAAGAATCACAAAATGTAAAATAAATAATTTTGACTACATCAAACTAAAAAGCTTTTGTACAAACAAAACCAATATAACTAAAATCAGAAGGGAAACAACAAATTGGGAAAAAATCTTCATAGAAACCTCTGACAAAGGTTTAATTACTCATATTTATAATGAGCTAAATCAATTGTACAAAAAATCAAGCCATTCTCCAATTGATAAATGGGCAAGGGAAATGGATAGGCAGTTCTCAGATAAAGAAATCAAAACTATTAACAAGCACATGAAGAAGTGTTCTACATCTCTTATAATCAGAGAGATGCAAATCAAAACAACTCTGAGGTATCACCTCACACCTAGCAGATTGGCTAACATAACAGCAAAGGAAAGTAATGAATGCTGGAGGGGATGTGGCAAAGTAGGGACATTAATTCATTGCTGGTGGAGTTGTGAACTGATCCAACCATTCTGGAGGGCAATTTGGAACTATGCCCAAAGGGCGACAAAAGAATATCTACCCTTTGACCCAGCCATAGCACTGCTGGGTCTGTACCCCAAAGAGATAATGGACACAAAGACTTGTACAAAAATATTCATAGCTGCGCTCTTTGTGGTGGCCCAAAACTGGAAAACGAGGGGATGCCCATCAATTGGGGAATGGCTGAACAAACTGTGGTATATGTTGGTGATGGAATACTATTGTGCTCAAAGGAATAATAAAGTGGAGGATTTCCATGGAGACTGGAACAACCTCCAGGAAGTGATGCAGAGCGAGAGGAGCAGAACCAGGAGAACATTGTACACAGAGACTAATACACTGTGGTATCATCGAACGTAATGGACTTCTCCATTAGTGGCGGTGTAATGTCCCTGAACAACTTTCAGGGATCCAGGAGAAAAAAAACACCATTCATAAGCAAAGGATAAACTATGGGAGTGGAAACACCGAGAAAAAGCAACTGCCTGAATACAGAGGTTGAGGGGACATGACAGAGGATAGACTTTAAATGAACACTCTAATGCAAATACTATCAACAAAGCAATGGGTTCAAATCAAGAAAACATCTAATGCCCAGTGGACTTACGCGTCGGCTATGGGGGGTGGGGGGGAGGAAAAGAAAATGATCTATGTCTTTAACGAATAATGCTTGGAAATGATCAAATAAAATATATTTAAAAAAAAAAAGAAATTATAATGGGCTACTTTGTGAAGTAGCAAATTCCCCATCTCTGAAGTTCCAAAGAGAAGGTTACTTGGGGTTATTATTTACCAGGAGTATTCCTAGGAATCAAGATGGCCTGAATTTAAGTACTATATGAACATGGGTAAAACACATAATATATATGAGCCTTTTTCTTCATCTTTATATAGTTTTCATATGTGGCCACCTCACTTTTCATTACTATCTTCTTTTCCTCTTACGAATGTATACAAGTATGCACTATTGTTATTATTCCCATTTTACTATTGAGGAAACTCCAGTAAAGTGACTTACCCAATGCCACATACCTGGTAGGTATCTGAAGTTGGGTTTGAGCTCATGTCTTCCTGACTCCAGATATAATGCTCTACTACACACTGTGCCACCAGCTGTGTTTGTTAGTAACCTAGATGGCAAGCTTAAAATGAATTTCCATATTTATTGTAAGTCCACATCTCCCCAAAGCTGAAGAAACTTGAAATGCCAGTACATGTTTGTTTTTTAGCTGATTTCTTAACTGCCAAACAGCAGACCAGTTAGCAATTAAACCTTATGCTGAAAGGGTAGCATTACTGAATACTAAAGAAAAATGAGAAATGTACAAATTATTAAATGTTTCATGTATCGAAACTTCTTTGTATGTATATATATATATATATAGCTTACAAAGATACTCATTTGACTTTTTAATTGTTTATGTTAATATTGCTGTTAGCATCTTGAGAGAACCCTCATTTACAAAGGCATTCAAAGATAGCCTTACAGAATATTTATTGGATTGCTTTTTCCTTGATAAATTATTTGAAATATTTTGTCAATATTACATCCTATTTCTATGGAATTATAACTAAATCTCAAGTAAATGGAACCAGAATATAATATTTAATTACTACAATAATGGAGCCATTGAATATAGTAATCATAAACAAGCTTCATTTTCCTTTCAGTAGAAAAATGGGAAAAAGTCTGAGATATTTGAAATATTTCATCAACAGTCACATGTAGTCACTGCTAGCTAGTTTGATTCTGTGTTATAAGAGGAGACATATTCAAAAGTATGTAAGATGTATATCAGGAAATGACTGCTGAAAATACAGGAGACATTTACAAAAATTAAAGCTTCATATTCCAGGTTCTTGAATTTTTATATAATAGTTATAAGTGAATGACATCTATCATGGTATGAGTGAATAGTCAGAGATCCTCAGACATTTGTTTCCAATAAGTATATAGATGTGACAGTCAATAATTGCCAAAGTAGAATTGAATCTTTTCCTTAGATTCAAATCCTGGTTGTACAAATTAATGCTTATGAAATCTTGAGAAAATCGCTTCATTACTATAGGGCTCAATTTCCTAATTTGCTAAATGAGGTGGTCAGACTAGATGATCTTTAAGGTTCTGTCCATATAAATATTGAGTACTCTGTGATTTGACCATTTTCCATTGGTTTCCAATAAACATTGGAGTTAGCTTGACCTTAATGAGTCTTCCTTTAATCCAAAGTTAGTTTTTGCTTTTGTTTTTCCTTTCCAAGCTACCTCTCCAAGTTAATCATTAAATCCATCAGATAGCTAGCAGGAAACTTCTATAGTTACCAAGTCTAGAAACAAGCTTATATATTGTTTGATGTCTAAATGGATGCAAGAGGGTAGAATTAACTACTAATTTTTAGCATCAAAATTAGAGTTGGCTGTAGTTTTGCAGTATTAATAGAATTAGTCAATATACGCCTATTAAGAATGGGAAGCCCTTGATCATTAGAATGAAAGAGTATGATAGAACTAAGCTATAACACCCATAATCTTACCTCATTTAGACATTATGGATGGTTTTATATTTTGAAATTGTTTTTATTTCCCAATAAAATGTTGGGTTTTGATTCCTCTAGTAATCAGCCACTATTAATTTACTCAAAGACCAGTCAAGTTTTAAAGACAATTACATAAAGAACAGTTATCTATACAAACTGGTAGAAGGAAGTTTCCCTAAAGAAATTCCCTTTAATCAATGAAGTTATAGGGCCAGTCCAAAAAGAGTTGCATAAACTACAATATTTAATTAAAGGATTGCTGTGAGGAAAAAAGTTTTAAAAGTTTTAAAGCAAAATAGATAAATAAGTTGTTGAATTGGGTTTACTTAAATTTCAAAACAGGTAGTATCAATTAATATACTTCTGCTGACCAAGACTGTAATTAAAAGAATAGGAGAGAAGATATCCATCATTTTTTTGGAACATTTCATATATGTATTTCTCTACTAGATGGAGGAAACCATGACTTGCCCCTCTAAAGGGTTCTGAAAATCTCTCCTATATGTTGCCTTTACCAATAGAATATGAACACACTGAAATTAGACTGTCTTACTTTTTCTATTTGTATCCCTGACACTTAGAACAGTCCTATCTACTTAAACACTCTTTTGATTAATAACCAGGCTTTTCCTTCCTTCTTTCCTTCCTTCATTCCTTTCTTCCTTCCTTCCCTCCTTCTCTCTCTTCCCCTTCTTTATCTTTCTTTCTTTCTTGTTTTCTTTCTTTCTTGATTTCTTTCTTTCTTGGTTTCTTTTTTTTCTTTCCCTACTACAACTAAGAAAAAGTAGCATCTGAGATAATGTGCTTAAAGTGTTCTCTTGTGCTCTCTCCCCCCCACATATATTGTATGTAAATATATTTGTATGTGTTTATAAATACATAGACATATACATATGTATATATTTACACATAGCTATTATTTTATGTGAAAATGCACTATTGTGATTTTCTATAGAAAAAAAAAAAGACATTCAGTATTTGGAAAAGCCAGACAGAAGGAGAGAGGTATATTTCAGCTCCAGGTTAAAAAAAAAAAAAGATTCTTTAATGAATAGAGCTATCCAAAAGTGGAATGAACTACAATAGGAGGTAGTGGGTTTTCCCACCAGTAAAGGTCTTCAAGTAGATAATAGATAATCTTTCTTTTTAACAGTGCTGTTAAGTATTGTATCCTGTATTGGTGCTGATTGAATTCATTTCTTGAGATTCTTTCCAGCTCTGAAATTATAATATTCCATAAAGAAACACAAGTTACTCAGTCTAGTTAAATAGGAAAGTTAGTAATATGTATAATAAGCCAGAAAGGAATAGATGTATCATTTTCAGGGAGAAATATAACAATGTATAAAACTTAATTCTTACTTGAAGAGAAAAACATTGAAACACAGAGATTATATCAAGAATTTTGCTTGTGCTGAAGTTGTAGAATTAAAATATTTCCAGAGAAAGTGAAGAAGCCCCACAATATATTGAGTAAATATGCTGTAATAAACTTATTGGAATATGCAAATAATCCATATGATATGCAAAGGCACAAATGAGATGTAATAATGAGTAACATCTGCATCCAATGAAGCATACATAACAGGAACATTTCTGAGCATTCAGATATTGTTTATGTGCTAATACAAGTCTTCTAGTCATAGAATCAAAATCATATAATTGTAGAGTACATTACAGTTCAGCTATTCTAAGAGCCCAGAAAACATAAAAAAGCCTCCAACAGAGGCAACCTATTCCATTATTGAACTGTTCTCATTCATGGAAGAAAAAAAAAGGTTTTACTTAAACTGATCACAAATTTCAGCCCTTTTAAATTCTGTTCAGTCTTTGTAACTTGTCTTAGTTCTGGCCTTTGTTGATACAGGGGCGAAAGTCATATCCCTTTTCAGCATGACGGCCCTTTTGTATATTGTGACAAGGGAATCACTTTAAAAAGAAATTTTGAGGTTTACAATATACAATGCAACTGTCATTATAGTCCAAGTGATGTTGTTAACATAATTAATTTGTATTACCTTTTGATAGAAATAATATGATTTGAGATGATTCAGATCAGTACAGGGTGTATTATTGCTGTTTCCAATTCTATCTGCAGGATTGGATATAGCAAAAATCATCTTACTTATTTTCTAGTTCATTTACTTTTGTCAACATTTCTCCCATTGTTATTTGGCACTTAGGAGGGACTCTTGAACCAATTCCAGAAAGAATGTTTAGTAGAGTAAAAATTTATGGATTGGCCCACAAAATAGAACTGCTGAATTGTCAAAGCAGGTTTCCTAGCCTATTGTCCACAAGGCTGACTCTAGAAGAAATAGGGAAAAAAACAACAACACCCACTTAACTGGTCTCATCATCAGTGGCCCCAACCCTTGGGATACTACCAAACCTAACCTCATTAAATGGCATTTCTACTTATAGAGAATAATTTTGGAGTTGGGGGGCAGAGAATATCTCTAAATTGGCCTATTAAAATTATGGATCTCCATCACTTACTTTCATAATCTTTCTAATATTGGAAATGGTTTCTTAGGGACTGAGCCTCAAAGCTATCTCAGCCCCCTCCCAGAATGGGCAACTCACCATTCACTAACCTTCATTTCTGACTCAAGTAATTTCTATGGGTTATAAAACTGCCCCAAACTGGATGCTGAGTTCTTTCCCCTGGCTTAATGATGCTCCATACTTTTATTTTAGCACTTCTCCATTTTTTGTTAGAGCTCTGCCATGCTGCTACTGTGATAGAGGCTGGCACTAGAGAAAAAGTGCCAGACTGAAGAGTATATGAAATTGATCACCTTGACTGGGGAGGAGTCCCGGGAGTGGATTTTCTGGAGGAGGGAAAACTCTGGTGAGGAGAGCAGTGAGGGACTCTCCATCTTGTCTTGAGACCTCGAAGAGAGAATGGGGATAAAATTTTTCTCCTGAGGGTTACCCACTTATCCTGCTGGTGACTGGAAATCTTTCCCCCCAACACTTCCCAATTGAAGGGAATTTCTGAAGAGAAACCTGAGCAGACTTTACCTCAGCTCCTGTTGCCCAGGGGTGAGTCAACTTGACTTTCTCTCAGGGGGCTCAGGCTGCCAAGGCCTGAATTCCCCCAAAACTCAAGGAGAGAGGGAAAGGGTTTAGATATAAACAGTGACCCCTTTTCCCCACTTTCCTTTTCCCATTCTTCCCTGCCTGTTATTCCTTGTGTATTACCTGATTGAGTTAATATTAAAAGTTATCTGTTCCTGAAGCTGAGTGTGAGTGAACAGATCAAGGGGAGATTCTTTGGGTCTTGAGTAGTGGAGGGGCTACAAGAGGGACAAGAGCGAATTGGGGAGAGCAGCTTTAGCTAAGGAGGGAAGACAAAAGGGAGAAAATCTTCAATACCCCCTCTCCTCTCTCTGAGCCAACCCATTACAGCTGCTGTCTCCCTAGTACCCCCACTTTGTGGAAGGGGAGTTCTCTCTTTCCTTCTCTCTCCATACCAAAAGACCCAAGCCTTCCTCCTTTGGGGTACATCCCTTCCTTTTTAATTTTTTTTTTATTTTTTTAAGACACTACCCAGCATGAGCAAGTTTCTGCCTTTTTAATTTCCATAGCACTGGGAAGAGGGTACAGAGGTAAGTATTCAGTTCTGCTGCAAATCCATGATTTGGCTGATACAACTCTGCCTTATGATTATGGTTAATGGTGAGGGAAGGGGTACACAGTAAGTGCTTTAAGAACAAGGGTTTACCCTTTTCTGCTCTAAATTCATGGAATTATTACCTCATTTGGGTTGTTGATGATATAGCCCAAAGATATAGTTGAAATCTCTTTATGTCTTGTGCATGATTCCCAATTTGGAGAGGTTTAAGAGGTTGTAAAGATTGAAAAAAAATGTCTAGTCCTCTTTGTGGGGCCCATGACCCAGAAATCACTCTTATTTAAATTAAAACAGCCCCTGGAGGCAGCTAAGTTGCTCAGTGGATAGAGTGCCAGACCTGGAGACAGAAGATTATGGGTTCAAATCTAGCTTCAGACACTTTTAAATGTGTGACCCTGGGCAAGTCTGTTGAGCCCCACTGCCTAGCTCTTAACACTCTTCTTCCTTAGATCTAATACGTAGTAATAGTTCTAGGAAGTTAAGGGTTATTTGATCAAAATGTCCCCCAAAGGAGAGAATTCTCCAATCTTATATAAATATTATATATAAAAATGAATCTATTTCCTTGATTACCTAGTTGTCAGACTGAAAAGCAGAAAACAGGCACAAGAAAGGTAATTTTTTTATTAGAAATGTAGTTTGGAGCACTCCCAGGGTATCAGGTAAAGATTAGACTAAGAGATTATAAGGAAGTTAATTTGAATAATGTCTGACAATTTTAGAACAGATTATTTTTAAAAGATTGTTCATAAGGATTTGGAAAGAAAAAAATTTGTAACTCACAGCTACAATATGGTTTCATTTAAGAGGAAATAATGCCAGAGTTACTTTGTTTCTACTTTTGAAGGAGTTATTCAACACATGTAGCAAAAGAATGTCATAGACTGATGGAAAAGCATTTGACAACACGTTTCACAATCTTTGTATACAATATATAGAAATCTGATTTGGATAAAAAAAATATGTGGTGATATCAAAATTTGTTATTCAACTTAGAATAACAATCAATATCCAGTAATTTCGAATAAAGTGTCTAAGGTTTCTGCCCTTGTTTTTGTGCTGTATAACTTTATAAAAGACTTGTTTAAAGATATAAACCATATTTCTCTAATTGTGGAATATACAAAGAGGAACATAAAAATGCTAAATGTTAGAATCAGCATCAGAAAAGATTTCCAAGGGATAAAAAATAGCTGGATCTAAAAATATTAAATCAAATAATAATACACATACACACACACACATACATACACACACCCCTAAACTTGAGGATCAAAAAAGTTTACTATAAAGAATTAGAGAGATTTGACCTGATAGAATAGGATTCTATTAAGTATTTGATGGAATAAGCTAATATAATTTTACCTCCATTTTTAATTATTGCATATGTGTGAAACAGTTTAAAAAACACAGAGACACCCACACTTGAAAGAAAAATGCTATTTCTCTAATTTTGACTGGATTATTCCACATTTAAAAGGTAGAGATTGACTTTAATAAATAAATAAACTCTCCAAAAGAAAAAGAATGGGCAATTTTTATTCTCAAAATGTAAGAAATAAAAATAACTAGAAAGTATCTAAAACACTAAATTCCAGAACTTTAGAGTCAGAAGGGAATTTTGGAGACCACAGAGTAATCCACCAAATCCTTTATAAAGGAGTAGTAAAAGGGAACCAAGATGGTGGAAAAGGAATGCAAATCCACCTTATCTCTACCAAATTATTCTCCAAAAAAAGACTGTGATATAACACCTCAAAAATTATTCTCAAAAAGAACTGAATAACCCCAAAAAACTGGCTGAAATATTTTTTCAGCCCAAAATAGTTTAGGAAGGCAGTATGAAAATCTGTTGTATGGGGTAAGAGTAGAGCTCAAAGCAATGTACCAAAGAAGACCACACCAAGGCAACAGGTCTTGAGTATGATTGAATAAGTAGCAAAGGCTTCTACAGCTCTCAGCCACAGACAGTGGAGTAGGTTGGAAAACTGTTAAGAAGATTACAGGAGTTGTTTTGCGGCTCTGGGTATAAGACTCTTCTTCTATTGCCCATACACAGATCCAAGTCCCAGTACTGGCCTTGAAGACTCAGGATGAGGAAGAGCACCATCACACACCAGCACTTGTGACCTGGAGAACAGGGGAACAGGGAAAAATTAGAAAAGGACGCTTGTGTTGACCAGAGCACAGGCCAGGAAAGTATTAAACACACCACTTCTTACATCATATTACTGTGGAGGAAAAGAAAACTTATAGATCCCCAGAGTTAGTTCAGAAGGATGCTACATAAAGAACATGAAGCTTAAAAAAGTGATCTCTCTACTATAGTTATGAAGCCCAACATTAAGATTTTTTTAGTAAAAACAAAATGAAAAGGCAGGAAAAATGAGCAAGCGAAAGAAAGAAAGAAAGAAAGAAAGAAAGAAAGAAAGAAGAAAGAAAGAAAGAAAGAAAGAAAGAAAAGAAAGAAAGAAAGAAAGAAAGAAAGAAAGAAAGAAAGAAGAAAGAAAGAAAGAAAGAAAGAAAGAAAGAAAGAAAGAAAGAAAGAAGCAGAAGGAAGGAAGGAAGGCAGGAAGGAAGGAAGGAAGGAAGGAAGAAGGAAGGAAGGAAGGAAGGAAGGAAGGAAGGAAGGAAGGAAGGAAGGAAGGAGAAGGAAGGAAAGGAAGGAAGGAAGGAAGGAAGGAAGGAAGAAGGAGAAGGAAGGAAGGAAGGAAGGAAGGAAGGAAGGAAGGAAGGAAGGAAGGAAGGAAGGAAGGAAGGAAGGAAGGAAGGAAGGAGGGAAGGAAGGAAGGAGGGAAGGAAGGAAGGAAGGAAGGAGGGAAGGAAGGAAGGAGGGAAGGAGGGAAGGAAGGAAGGAAGGAAGGAAGGAGGGAAGGAGGGAAGAAGGAAGGAAGGAAGGAAGGAAGGAAGGAAGGAAGGAAGGACGGAAGGAAGGAAGGAAGGAAGGAAGGAAGGAAGGAAGGAAGGAAGGAAGGAAGGAAGAAGGAGGGAAGGAGGGAAGGAAGGAAGGAAGGAAGGAAGGAAGGAGGGAAGGAGGAAGGAAGGAAGGAAGGAAGGAAGGGAAGGAAGGGGAAGGAAGGAAGGAAGGAAGGAAGGAGGAAGGAGGAAGGAAGGAAGGAAGGAAGGAAGGAAGGAAGGAAGGAAGGAAGGAAGGAAGGAAGGAAGGAAGGAAGGAAGGAAGGAAGGAAGGAAGGAAGGAAGGAAGGAAGGAAGGAAGGAAGGAAGGAAGGAAGGAAGGAAGGAAGGAAGGAAGGAAGGAACAACATAGAAAGTTATTTTTGTGAAAGAAAAGAACAAAATTCAAATTCTGAAGATGATAAACTCAATACTTCTGTATCCAAAGCCTCTAAGAAAAGGATGAATTTCTCTTGACTACAAAAAGAAATAATGGAGGAGCTCAAAAAGCATTTGAAAAATCAGATAACAGAAGTAGAAGAAAAATAGGAAAAAGAAATGAGTAATATAGAGAAATCATGGGGCAAAAGGGTCAACAGTTTGGTAAAGGGGACACAGAAATGCTTAAGAAATTAATACCCAAAAAACTAAACAGAGCAGCTAGTAAAAATACATAAAAATTGGGTAGAATCAAGATGGTGGTCTAGAAGGAGCAGAAGTTCAGACCTCTGAATACCCTTCCTTACTGATCACAAACCAAATGCTCCTGGGGGACTGAAAATCAAACCTAACAACAAGACAGAGCCAAGGACCCTCCTGCTATACTCAATTCAAAAGGTATTCCCCCTGCCCCAAAGTGGGAATCCAAGAACACTCAGATTTAAGGAGAAGGCAGAAGGAAGGCTCAGAACCCCTCTCCAAGCCCATCTAGAGCACTGAGACTCCAGCGGCAGAAGGAAGTTCTGGGCAGGCAAAGGTGCTGGTCTGGAGGGTGTACCTTGCAGGCAGGGCTGTGCCAAGCTCATAGTGCTGAAAGACAGCAGGGAAGGAGCTAGAGAGGGAACATCGAGCTGGCAGCCTGGTCAGAGCTGTGGAGATCCTCCATATTTGCTCCAGCCTTACAGGAGGGGTTGGCCTCAGAGCACACCCAGCCCAACCAAGCTGAACTTAATCCCATCAAAAGTCTTCAGAACTCATGGAAGTCCAGGCTCCATACCCCTCCCTCTTTGACTACTGGACTTTAAATCAATCAAAATCCTCCAGAGACCAGGGAAGCTCAAACCCCCAACAACCCTCCCCCAGAGACTGCACCAAGAGATCTTCTATCAAAGCTCCAAAAGGGGAGACTGACAGAAGCCCCCAAAACAAAAAAAAATGAGAGGAGCAAGAGCACAGACAAATACGAGAAGGAAAGAAGGGGTGGATATGAGCAAACAACAGAAAAAGAAGAAAGAAATTACAATAGATAGCTTCTATACAGCAAACAGAACAGAAGGGGAGGAATCAGCAAATGATAAATCAGAAATCCCAGAGAATTGGATACAGGCTTTGAAAAAACTCAAAATGCAATTCAAAACATAATTAAGAGAGGCTGAAAACAATTTTAACAGCAAGATAAGTGATCTGGAAACAGAAAACAGTGTCTTGAAAGCCAAAATTAATCAGCTGGAAAATGAGGCAAAGGGGATGAAAGATGAGGCAAAGGAGATGAAAGATGAGGTAAAGAGGATAAAAGATGACTTCCATATACAATCAGAGCATAAAGAGAAGGATGACCAAAAAGCCAGGGATGAAATCTAGTCTTTAAGAACCAGAATACAACAACTAGAATTAAATGACTTCACAACGCAGCATGACACTATAAAGCAAAACCAAAAGAATGAAAAATTTGAGGGAAATATGAAGCATCTCATTTACAAAACAGAGGATTTAGAAAATCGTTCAAGGAGAGAGAATTTAAGAATCATTGGTCTACTACAGAACTATGACAAAGAAAAAGCCTGGATATAATACTACAGGAAATTATTCAAGAAAACTGCCCCGATATCCTAGAAGAAGAGGGAAAAGTAGAGATTGAAAGAATCCACAGATCACCTCCTGTACTTAATCCCCAACTGACAACATCCAGGAATGTTATAGCCAAATTCAAGAACTATCAGACCAAAGAAAAGATATTACATACTGCCATTCAAGTACTATGGAACCACAGTGAGGATAATGCAGGATCTGGCTGCATCCACACTGAAAAAAAGAAAGGTGTGGAATATGATATTTCAGAAAGCAAGGGAACTGGGTCTACAAGAATCAACTACCCAGCAAAATTGACTATATTCTTACAGGGGAAAGTATGGTCATTCAACAAAATAGAAGAAATTGAAGAATTTGCAAAGAAAAGACCAGACCTGAACAGAAAATTTGATGTCCAAGTACAGAACTCAAGAGATTCATCAAAAGGTAATTAAAAAAGAGGAAAAAAAGAAAAATGAAACAAAAGAAAACAAAAATTTTAAGAGACTCAATACTTTAAAATTATATGTATCCCTATAAGAAAAGAGGTCATTGGTAATGCTTAAAATCTTTTGTTATCACTTGGGCAGCTAGAAGAATTACACTTAGATGGAACAATGACAAACTGTATAGGATGAAAGGACAAGACATTAATAGGTATATAGAAATATGCATGCATAAATACAAATGGGGGTAAATTCATATGTCACAATGAAGCTCATGGTGGGAGGGGGGAGAACATCAATACACTGGAAGGGTAAAGGGGTTGGAGACAGGAAATACTTAACTCTTACATGCTTTGAAATTGACCCAAAGAGGGAAGAGCAATCCAATCCATTGAGGAAGAGAATAGATTTGTGACCTATAGGGGAGTAGAAGGGTAATAAATGGACTGGTAGGGAGGGAAGCAGTACAAGGGAGGGAGAGGGTGTGTGGGGGGGAGTAATTTTAGAAAGAATACAGGGAAAATAAGGGGGGAATAAGAAGGGAGTGGGTTAGAAAGGGAAGTAAAATAAGGGGGGGGGAAGTAGGGAGACTAATTAAAAACAAGCATTGGTATAGAAGGAAATAGTGAAAGAAAAAAAGGTAGGATCAGGAGTAGAAATCAAAACGCTGGGAAATACTCAGCTAGTAATCATAACTCTGAATGTTAATGGAATGAACTCACCCATAAAACGCAAGCAAATAGCAGAGTGGATTATAATCCAAAACCCTACCATATGCTGCCTACAAGAAACACACATGAGTAAGGTAGATACACATGGGATGAAAGTAAGAGGATGGAGCCAAATATATTGGGCAATAACTGATAAAAAGAAGGCAGGAGTCAAAATCATGATATCTGACAAAGCCAAAGTAAAAATAAATCTAGTTAAAAAAGATAGGAAAGGTAATTATATCCTAAAAAGGCAGTATAGACAATGAGGAAATATCTGTACTCAACTTGTATGCACCAAATGGCATAGCATCCAAAATTCTAAAGGAGAAACTAGTGGAGCTCAAGGATGAAATAGATAGAAAAACTATACTACTGGGAGACCTGAACCTTCCTCTATCTGAACTAGATAAATCAAACCAAAAAATAAATAAGAAAGAGGTAAGAGAAATGAATGAAATCTTAGAAAAATTAGAATTAGTAGAAATGTAGAGAAAAATAAATAGGGACAAAAAGGAATATACCTTCTTTTCAGCAGCACATGGTACATTCACAAATATTGACCATGTATTAGAGCATAAAAACATTGCAAACAAGTGCAAAAGAGAAGGAATAATAAATGCAACCTTCTCAAATAACAATGCAATGAAAATAATAATTTGTAAGGGTACATGGAGAGGTAAATCAAAAATTAATTGGAAAATAAACAATAAAATTCTCCAAAACCGGTTAGTTAAAGAACAAACTGTAGAAACAATTAATAACTTCATTGAAGAAAATAACAATGATAAGACATCCTTTCAAAACCTATGGGTAGCAGCCAAATCAGTACTCAGGGGGAAATTTATATCCTTGAGTTCATATATTAACAGGGTAGAGGTCAATGAACTGGGCATGCAAATTAAAAAACTAGAAAGTGAACAAATTTAAAATCCTTAGATGAAGACTAAATTAGAGATCCTAAAAATCAAAGGAGAAATTAATAAAATTGAAAGTCAAAGAACTTTTGATTCAATAAATAAGACTAGAAGCTGGTACTTTGGAAAAACAAATAAAATAAAGTACTGGTCAGTCTAATTAAAAAAGGAAAGAAAACCAAATTGAAAGTATCCAAGATGAAAATGGAGACCTCACCTCTAATGAAGAGGAAATTAAGCAATCATTAAAAATTATTATGCCCAATTATATGGCAACAAATATAAAATCTAGGTGATATGGATGAATACTTACAAAAATATAAATTGCGTAGACTGACAGAGGAAGAAATAAATTACCTAAACAACCCCATATCAGAAAAATAAATTGAACAAGCCATCAAAGAACTCCCTAAGAAAAAATCCTCAGGTCCAGATGGATTCACAAATGAATTCTATCAAACATTCAAAGAACAACTAACCGCAATATTATACAAATTATTTGACAGAATAAGCAAAGAAGGAGTTCTACCAAATTTATTTTACGATACAAACATGGTCCTGATCCCAAAGGCATGTCAGGCATGTCAAAAACAGAGAAAGAAAACTATAGACCAATCTCCTTAATGAATATAGATAAAAAAAAATCTTTAAAAGGATACTTGCAAAAAGACTCCAGCAAGTCATCACAATGGTTACTCACTATGATCAGGTAGGATTCATACCAAGAATGCAAGGATGGTTCAATATTAAGAAAACCATCCACCTAATTGACCATATTAACAAGCAAACTGATAAAAATCACATGATTATCTCAATAGATGCAGAAAAAGCCTTTGATGAAATACAACACCCATTCTTATTTAAAACACTATAAAGTATAGAAATAGAAGGGCCTTTCCTAAAAAGAATAAACAATATATATCTAAAACCATCATCAAACATCATATGCAATGGGTATAAACTAGAAGCCTTTCCAATAAAATCAGGAGTGAAACAAGGATGCCCATTATCACCTTTACTATTTAACATTGTACTAGAAACACTAGCAGTAGCAATTAGAGAAGAAAAAGAAATTAAAGGTATCAAAATTGGCAATGAGGAGACCAAGCTATCACTCTTTGAGGAAGATATGATGGTTTACTTAAAGAATCCTAGATAATCAACCAAAAAGCTAGTCAAAACAATCAACAACTTTATCAAAGTTGCAGGATACAAAATAAACCCACAAAAGTCATCAGCATTTCTATATATCTCCAACCCATTTCAGCAGCAAGATTTAAAATCACCCTAGACAATATAAAATACTTAGGAAACTATCTGCTGAGACAAATACAGGAACTATATGTACACAACTACAAAACACTTTCCACACAATTAAAACTAGATCTAAACAATTGGAAAAACATTGATTGATCATGGGTGGGATGAGCTAACATAATAAAAATGACAATCCTACCCAAATTAATCTACTAATTTAGTGCCATACCCATTGAACTACCAAACACTTTTTTTACTTAATTAGAAGAAAACATAACAGAGTTTATTTGGAAGAACAAAAGATCAAGGATATAAAGGGAAATCATGAAAAAGAATCAAAAGGATGGAGAACTTGCAGTCCCAGATCTCAAACTATATTATAAAGCAGTGACTATCAAAACAATTTGATACTGGTTAAGAGACAGAAAGGAGTATCAGTGGAATAGACTTGGGGTAAATGACCTCAGCAAGATAGTCTATGATAAGCCCAAAGATCCAAGTTGTGGGGACAAAAATACACTATTTGATAAAATCTGCTGGGAAAACTCGAAGACAGTGTAGGGGAGATTAGATTTGGATCAACATCTTACACCCTACACCAAGATAAACTCAGAATGGGTGAATGACCTGAATATAAAGAAGGAAACTATAAGCAAATTAGGCAAACACAGAATAGTATACTTGTCAGATCTGTGGGAAAGGAAAGACTTTAAAACCAAGTAAGAGTTAGAAAAAATCACAAAATGTAAAATCAATAATTTTGATTACATCAAATTAAAAATTTTTTTTGTGAACAAAACTAATGCATCCAAAATTAGAAGTGAAAGAACAAATTGGGAAACAATCTTCATTACAAAAAACTCTGACAAAAGTCTAATTACTCAAATTTATAAAGAGCTAAATCAATTGTACAAAAAAATGAAACCATTCTCCAATTGATAAATGGGCAAGGGGCATTAATAAGCAATTTTCAGTTAAAGAAATCAAAACAATTAATAAGCACATAAGTGTTCTAAATCTCTTATAATTAGAGAAATGCAAATCAAAACAACTCTGAGCTATCACCTCACACCTATCATATTGCCTAACATGACAGCAAAGGAAAGAAATGAATGCTGGAGATGATGTGGCAAAGTGGGGACATTAATGCATTGCTGGTGGAGTTGTGAATTGATCCAGCCATTGTGGAGGGCAATTTGGAACTATGCCCAAAGGGCACCAAAAAACTGTGCCCTTTGATCCAGCTATAGCAATGTTGCTTTTGTACCCCAAAGATGTAATAAGGAAAAAGGCATGTACAAAAATATTCATACCTGTGCTCTTTGCGGTGGCTCAAAACAGGAAAATGAGGGGATTCCCTTCAATTGGGGAATGGCTGAACAAATTGTGGTATATGTTGGGGATGGAATACTATTGTGCTCAAAGGAATAATAAAGTGGAGGAATTCCATGGGGACTGGAGCAACCTCCAGGAATTGATGCAGAGTGAGAGGAGCATAACCAGGAGGACATTGTACACAGAGACTGATATACTGTGGTACAATGGAATGTAATGGACTTCTCCATTAATGGCAGTACAGTAATCCTGAACAACTTGGAGGGATAAATGAGAAAAACCACTATTCACCTTCAGAGGAAGAACTGTGGGAGTAGAAGCACCAAAGCAAAACAACAGCTTGAATACATGGATCAAAGGGTTATTGTTGGGGATGTAGACTCTAAATGAACATCAAGTGCAAACATCAACAACATGGAAATAGGTTCTGATCAAGGACACAAGTACAATGAAACTGCGCATTGGCTGCCAGAAGGGTGGGTGAAGGGGGGGGGGGGGGATGGAAATAATGTGATTATTGTAACCAAGGAATAATGTTCTCAATGGACTAAATAAACTAATTCAAATAAAAAATAGAATTTCCCAAATGGAAAAAGGGTATACAAAAATGCTTTGAAGAAAAATCTTTGTAAAAGACAGAACTGGCCATATTGGGGGTGTGAGGCAGAAGGTACAAAAATTCACTGAGGAAAATAATATTTTAAAAAAGTAGAATTGAACAAATGAAAAAGAAGATACAAAAGCTCACTCAAGAAAGTCATGCTTTTAAAATTGGAAGTGGGCAAATGGAAACTAATGGCTCCATGAGATATTAAGGAATACTGAAAAAAATAAAATAAAAAGAATGAGGGGGGTGAGTAATGTAAAATATGTCATTGGAAAAACACCTAACCTGGAAAATAAATCTAGAACAGATAATCTCAGAGTTATTGCACTACCTAAAAGTCACAATAAAAAAAAAGTTTAGAAAGTGCCCTGATATTCTAAATTCATACTGTAAAATGGAAATTGAAAGAATTCACTAATCACCTCCAAAAAGATAATTCCCAGGAATACCCTTGCCATATTTTGTAACTATCAAGTCAAGGAGAAAATATTTCAAGCAATCAAAAGGAAACAGTTCAAATATCATGGAGTGACAGTCAAGATAACACAAGATTTAGCAGCTTATACATTAAAGTTTTTGGAGGGATTGGAATATGATATTCCAAAAGGAAAAGGAACTAGGACTTCAAGCAAGTATCACTACCTCATAAAAACTGAGTTTAATCCTTCAGGGGGAAAATAGATATTCAATGAAATAGAAGACTTTTAAATAGTTCTAATGAAAAGAATAGAGCTAAATGGAAAAGTTGACTCTCCAAAATATAAGACCCAAGAGAAGCATAAAAAGGTAAACAAGAAAACGAAATCAAAAGACATTCAATAAGGTTAAACTGTTTACATATCTACATGGGAAGATTAGTTTCATAAGAACTTTATCATTATTAGGACAAATAGAGTATAGATTGACAGAGGACAAGGTTTTGAATTGAATATGATGGGATGATTTAAATAATAAAAAAATAAATTAAGGCATGAGAAAGAGGAATGTATTTGGAGAAGGGAGAAGGGGAAAATAGAATGTAGTGAATATAATACATAAAAGAGACACAAAAGAGCTTTTATAATTGAGGAGATGGGGGAAATAAAGAGGGGAGTCCTTAAACCTTCTTCTCTAAATAGAATTGGCTCAATACACAATCAAATGGGTATAAAAATCTATCTTACCCTCCAGAAAAGTAGGAAAAGAAAGAGATGAGAGAAGATAGGCAGATAAAAATAAAGCAAATTAAGGGAGGTGATGAACAGGAACTAAACAGGGGGGAAGAGAAATATACAGTAATCATTAAGGTACAATTTTTAAACAATTCTCTCTAATAAAGGCCTCATTTCTCAAATATATAGACAAATGAGTCAAATTCCCTGTCTGATGAATGGTCAAAGGACATGAACATGCAATTCTCAAACAAATTAATTACAGTTCCCTACCATGATGTAAAAAATGCTCTAAGTCACTAATAATTAGAGAAATACAAATTTAAAAAACTCTGAGGTACCACTCTATATCTATCTGATTGTTTATTATGATAGAAAAGGAAAATGACAAACCTTTGAGGGGATATTGGAATACTGAGACACTAATGCACTGTTGGGTGAATTGTAAACTGACTCAACCATTCCAGAGAGCAATTTGGACCTTTGCCCAAAAGACATACATACCCTTTGACCCAGTAATCCCATTACTAAGTTTGTATTCCAAAGAGATAAAAAATTAGAAGGATCTATATTTACAACAATCTTTAAAGCAGTTCTTTTTGTAGGGGCAAAGAACTGAAAAGTGAGAGGATGCCCATCAATTAGATAATGGCTGAGTATGTTGTAGTTTATGGTTTTAATGGAATACATTTGTGTTGTAAGAAATGACAAATAGAAGGAGCTCAGAAAAACTGGGAAGTCTTACATAAACTAAGGCAGAGTGAAAAAGAAAAGCAGAACCAGCAGAACTTTGTACACAGTAACAGAAATACAGTACAATGGACAACCATGAATATCACTATTCTCAGTAATACAATGATCCCAAATTATGCCAAAGGCCTCATGATTAAAAATATTATATCTGCTTACAGAAAAAGAAATGATGGAGTCTGAATTCAGATCAAAATAAACTTTTTTCACTTTCTTAATTTTTTTGTTTGTTTCCTTCCACCAAAGGATTAATATGGGAAAATGTTTTACATGATTGACATGTAAAATCTAGATCATGTTGCTTACCATTTCAGCAGGATAGAGGAGAAAGGGAGGGAGACAAATCACGATCAAAATTCTTTCTGTTTTTACATGTACATTTTACATTCTGTTTTACATTTTTACATGTTTTTACATTGGAGGATATTTTTAATAAAATAAAAAGAATACTGATGCAATCTACCCAAACTAGCTTTTGCTTGAATATCTCCAGTAAATGAAAATACATAATCTCCTGAGGCACCTCACTCTGGGATAGCTCTAATTATTGGACATTTCATTTCTATAAAGCTTAAATTTCACTCATCAATTCATTCCTCTTAGTTCTACCCTCTGACAAGTTAGTTGGATAGGCATTCAAAAAGCAGGTATTCAATTTGCACATCCCTCCATAGGGAGAAAAGGAGAATAAAGCCTTGTAGGCATAGGTAAGAAAACATGCAAAGGCATAGAGATTGCAAAATAGAATGAATAGGTGAAAAAGTTATCCCATTCCAACACAGCATAAGATATGTATAAGAGAATAGAAAGACTGGAAAAGTAAAGTAATGCCAAGATTGTGGAAGGTCTTGAATGCCATGCTAAAGAGGATTAAGTTTATTTAAATAATAAAATAATAAAACTAATGTGTAATTAATGTCTATACCCTTGAACTATGATTCCCAGCACCCCACTTTCCAGCTCATGTTGTGTGCTAACATAGGGAGGATATAAGTTTGGTGTAGCCCCACCTCTCACTCCCTACTTCCTATAATCAGAGAAGCTGCCAGACGTTCTTTTAAACAGGCTAGGAGAGCTTAGTCATGTGGTCTTAATTTTGTGAAGTAACTAGGTTGTTTTTTGCTTCTAGTTTCCTTTTTTATTCCTTCCACTTTGTGTAATCATTAATAAACTCTATAAAATATAATTCTTGGAGTGTTGTACATTGATCTAAATCCTACACTAAAGCATCTTGAGCAAAAATGATATGGCCAGATCTTTCCATAAAGAAGATAAATTTGACAGCCAAATGAATACTTAGGGAGAGCTCCACCATCAAACCCTAGGAAATAATTTTAAATAGAAGTGCTCAGAACAGGATGATCAATGTATTTCTAAATTATTCTTGGACCTTTCCACTAAAAAAAAAAAAAACTTTAATTAGATCATATTGATGCGTTTCCCTAATAAAAGGTGGTATAGGTTTAGTAATATCAATTTATTTCAAACCATCTATATAGAGAAATGCATCCAAGATGGTGAAGGTACTTGAAAAGAATGCCATTTAATGTACAGGGAAGGAAATAGGGATGTTTAATCTGTAGAAGTCCCTGGGGGGCATGATAACTCTGCATAAGTAGGAGAAAGGAAGAAGCATTTGCTTCTTATGTGCCAGCATTAAGCATTTTACAAATATTGTCTAATTCAATTGAAACATATGAGAGAAGGATTAAGTTTATTGTACCAAAGAGAAAAACAGACAAATAACTAAAAATTTTATCAAATGGGTAAATGGTAGTATCTAGTGTGGATTGGGTGGGAGTGTATGGCCAAAATAAGATGGAAATATTGGTGAAAAATCCTGCTATGCTATGGAAAAAAATTAATCTCTCAATCTTTGCAATTTAAATTCCTCGTGCCCATTTACCTCATGACTCTCTTTTAGGAGTCTTCATCCTGTTACCTTTCCTTCTGTTTCTTCTATTGTTTCCTTTGGAATCCGTATTATGTTAACAAACTTTTCTTTGTTTTAGACCCCCTCTCTTATCACACCTTTGTCATTTATATATATACATATATATGTATACATTTATACACGCACACACATATACACACACACATACATACATACATACATACATACATACATACACAGAAACCTGAAATCAATTGTATCACTAGTCACTCTTTCCACTACCAGGGGCACACTAATATCTTTCTAATATCTCTCTAGTACATTAGACTAAAAGATTTACAAAACTTGTAGACCATCAGTTCAATCCTATAGACATGGTTAACTTAAAGTGTATTAATTTCATTAATTTGATAAAGTATCTCCTTCTCTTGCAGTGGAAATGATGGACAAATGGAGAGGTAGTCAATAGTACAAGTCCTTCACAATCTAGATCCCTCCTACCTTTCCAATCTTCTTATTCTTTAGTGCTAAACACCAACCCCAACATATCCTCTGATTCAGTAACCTTGGCCTTCTTGCTCTTCCTCACTCAGGACACTTAAAACATGCTTATCCATAGTTGGTTTTGTGCTGTATCCCCCACTTAGACCTTGAGATCCTCGAGAACAGGGGTCATTTTTTGCTTTTCTTCACATTCATAATGTTCAATCCAGTGCCTGGCACATAGGAGGCACTTACTAATTGCTAGTTGAGTGACTGGCTAAGGGTATTTGGAATTCAATGACTAGACTCAAACAGAAGTTATTATTGATACTGTCTCAGTCTGAAAAGAGGTTTCTATTGGAATGAGCCAAGGATCTGTGTTCAAACCTGTACTGTTCAACATTTTTATTGATGATCTAGATCAGGGTCCCCAAACTTTTTACACAGGGGGCCAGTTCACTGTCCCTCAGACCACTGGAGGACTGGACTATAAAAATAATCTATCAACAAATCTGTATACTGCTGTCTGGGATAGCAGAGGCTGCAGCTCTAGCTATGATTGACTGTCAAGCCTTTCACAGGCCCATCACCACTACTATACTGGGCAGGTGTATACACAGTGTGGAATCCCCTCCCCCAGATTACCACTCACCATGCTGACATCTTCCATTTTGCAGCCACATAATCCTTTGTGCGGTGCCTCATTCTCTCAGAACAAGGAGCCATGCAGAGGATTATGTCCCTGGAAGTAGTACTGTAAGTGAGCAATGCCATGCTTTGTGGCACTACCACATGCAGTGATCCTCTCACTAACCACAAATGAAAGAGTTGTCCCTTCCAGAAGTGCATTGGAGGCCATATAAATGTCCTTGAGGGACTGCATGTGGCCCACAGGCAATAGTTTGGGGACCACTGATCTAGATAAAGATATAAATGGCATTCATTTTGTACTAAGTTTGACTCATGACAGGCCCTCATTTGTTTAAATTAGATATTAGAATGAAATGAGTTTTTTTTGTAGTTCATTCTGAAGTAGACAAAATATTTAATTCATCATAACTGGGGAAGGATATTCAAACAGGATTAGTATTGAGGATATCAAGAAATGATTCAGCTGAGCAAAACTCCCCTGCATCTAAATTGCCTATGGTAATATGCCAGTTAATCATAAGAGACTAAATTTCTTCATGTCTATTTTCAGATTGCCAAGAAGTGATTTCAATGGCCCAAGTCCTTTAGTACTCTGAACAAGTAAAAATATCAGTTATGATCTTAATATCTTCTACTATGCATGGAAGAAATGGTTGATGACAGTACTCATACAATAGTAATTTTATAAAGTTTTCAGCTGACACAAATCTATTAGAAGTAACTATTAGAAGGATGACAGTTACTACCTCAAAAGATCTTTATAGGTTGTCACATTGGTTGAATATAAGATAACAATAACTAGAGAAAAAGCTAAAGTCTTATACTGGTGTTAAAAATATTTCTCTATATATAAGCAAATGGAATTGGATATATTTAATCCTCACAGGAGGAATTAAACAAACAACCCCTTAAAGAAAAGGATTGGCAAAGTTCTGGTTCTGGAGATAAGAGAGTGGAGTAGAAGCAGGGAAGCTTAAAACCACCACAAGAATCCTTTCCAACCAATCTAAAAATAACACCACAATATGAAGACAGAAGTGAAAGAGCCAACAAGGAGACAGAGGGAAACAACTTTCAAGAAGAGAAAAACCTAAAAGGCAGTCAGAAAACATCAGGGGAAAATTTATATCCCTGAATGCCCTATATCAACAAAATAGGGGAAAAGAAGATCAGTAAATTGGTTGTGCAACTAAAAAAGCTAGAAAAAGACCAAATTAAAAATCCTCAGAGAAAGACTAAACTGGAAATCCTAAAAATCAAAGGAGGAATTAATAAAAAGTAAAAGTAAAAGTACTGTTGAACTAATAAATAAGACTAGGAGTTGGTTCTTTAAAAAAGAGGATTGGTCAAATGCAAAAGAAATCACAAAAACTCAAGGAAGAAAATAACTTCCTAAAATTTAGCATTAGATAAATAAAAGCTAATGAAACAATAATATATTGGAAACAATGACATAATATAAAAAGGGGAAAATGGAAGAAAATTTAAAAATACTTCAGTGGTAAAATGATTAATCTAGAAAATAGATCTAGGAGAGATAATCTAATATTCATTGGAATACTTGAAAACCATGATAAAAAGAAACAACAGCCTGTATACTATATTATAAGACATCATTAGGGAAAACTTACCTGATATCTATATGAGAGAAAAAACAGAAATTGAGAGATTCCACTGATCACCTCCTGAAAGATACTCCAAAATAAAATATCCCAAGAGCAGTGTAGCCGAATTCTAGAATTCTCAGATCAAAGAAAAAGTTCTACAAATTGCCAGAAGCAAACAATTCAAATATCAAGGAGCCACAGTCAGGATTATAAGGAACATTAAAGAAGACTTGAAATATAATATTCTTACAAGCAAAGAATCTAGGACTACAATCTAGAATTACATACCTAGCAAAAGTGAACATAATTCTCCAAGGGGAAAATTGATACTTAATGAAACAGAGAATTTTAATAGTTTCCCAACTAAAAAACAGAGCTAAAAAGAAATTTCAATGAGTAAATAAAACACTCTAGAGAAGCATAAAAAGGTAAAGTGAAAACTCAGGCATGTTGATAAGATTGAATCTAGTATATTCATAACTAGGAATATGGTCATTGCAATAATTAAGATATCTATGATACTTGAGAAAGAAAAGTGTGTGAAATTAACATAAAATATAGTTTCTTATCTAAAAATGTGCATTGTCAGAATAAAAAGTCATGTGATAGGGGAAATCACATGGCTACCTGAATCCCTGACTTTCTGAATGGACTGGCAGGTGTCATGCCTGGAAATCAGAACTCATGACCCAAACTGTCCAATCAGAGAGCCCCAGGACAAATGATGTCATTAGCCTTTTAAGAGATGGGGACTGAGCAGTCGCTCATTCTCTTTCTCTTTTTCTCCTTGTGGGACCAGAACTTTTCTCACTATCTCAACAGCCTCCAATTTTATTTGGCACTTTGTGGCTTGTGGCTGGCCCTTGTTGCCATGTGAACTGGGAACCAAGAATTAGAAAAATGCCACACAGTTTGGGAACTTTTATGTAGTAAGACTGATAAGGTGATATTTCATTCTCTTTTGAGCTCTTTCTCTCTTGCTTTTTGTTTCTAGATTGAAACTGTACTTTCTCCTTAGCCAGTATTACTGGCCTTATTTTTATATGGTCTATTAATCTCTAAGAAGTGGCTTGGAGTCACACTGGGCCCACATGACTGGGACCATAGTGAGTGGAACCTGGAAGGAAAAAGGGATGGCACATCTTGGAGACTTTTAATTAGATTGCTCTTGCTCTCTTTATCACTTTTACTAATAAATAATTAAATTCAATATGTATCTCCAATATTAATTTTAATAATTATATAAGGTACTTAAAGTATACATGATACCTAAAGTACCAAAAGTATGTAAGAACTTTTTCACTATAAGATCAATGAAAAGGAGAATATACAAAAAGAAGAAAATAATCTTAATAATATGGATTGATATTTTTAAAAAGAATGGGAAAGTAGAACACATGGGGAGAAGAGAAAAGAAGGGATAGAAGGGGGATAAATAAAACACATAAGTGGCAAATACAGTAGAGAAAAAGATGGGACTAATGTGATGATTGAATCTTCTTGTAATCAGAAGTAGCTCAAAGTGGGAATTATACCCACACTCAGGTATAAAAACCTGTATTAATCTATAAAGAAGTAGGAGGATAGGGAAAATAAAGGAAGGGATGATAGACAATAAGGAGGGGAAATGGGTGGAGGCAGTCATAGAAAACAAAACATCTGTGAAAGGGAAAGGATAAAAGAAGAGAACCTTTGTGTTTCCTATCAAATCAATAGTTACCATACAAATGTATAGAATGATCTAAGAATGTTAATCAATTTGTTAAAAGTTAATGTATCACTTATCCAATTATCTTTACTTGAACATATATGTTGAATAATGTATCTGTGTGCAAAAAAAAATGGGCATAAAAATAAAGACAAAACCTGGACATGGCGAAGCAGCCATTTCATGCAGAGCATGCCCCTGGCAGAATCATATACACAGAACTGCCTTCCATGTCTCATTTTGCCTATCTGCAAAACCTAATGAGAACCTCTGGAGCCATGAGTGGGGCTGGACACTGGCCTGTGGAATTAATTAATGATTTGCATCAACTATCAAAAGCCCATAAAAACAACCTGAACATTCATAAGATGTCTTTCATCATAAACTGGGTGTGAGGAGGACTTCCAGGTAAGCATGGCAGCAGTCTAGATGTGGGACACTTCCTCTTCCCAGCACACACTGATATAGACTACCTCAAAAGTCCTTAAAAATCATTTTCAGAAGAATAGAGGAACAGTACAGTAGGGCGCAACATTGAAGGTATGTGGGATTTGGGCATTTTCACACTATAAGAGGGTGAAAAAGCTCCCACCCAAATGTGAGCCAATACATCCTCCCCAACCCCACCTACGGAGCCAGAGCCAGCATGCGCCAGAACCAGCAAGTGAGCAAGGGGCACCTCTAGAGTGAGCAAGGGGCACCCCTAGGGCCTTGGGAGCTGACTATGAGTGCCTGGGATCTACCCCTGAAAGAAGCTAGACTGGAAACCCAGGCACGTGAAGTAGAATATACTTTAGGTGCTAAGAGCCAGCATGTGACAGAACCAGCAAGCAAGTGAGGGGCACCTCTAGAGTGAGCAAGGGGCACTTCTAGGTCCTTGGGAGCTGACTAGGACCACAGGGGACCTACTCCTGAAAGCAGCTAGACCAGAAACCCAGGCAGGCAGGGGAGCGTAGACCTTGGGCATCCCTGGGAAGGTAGCAGAGAGAAGACCTGCCAAGGACTGCAGAGATTCAAGAGTTTGCCTCAGGCAAAATCCTTGCTCCTTAAATCCATACACAGAGAACCTGCCCAGCTCACTCAGATTTCTGACTAAAAAGGGAAGCTAAAACATCCATAGTGATGGATAATTGTGCACAAAAGCCTCAAAATCCTTCCAAATACCCCCAAAAAAAGACAGTGACCCTCAAAAAATTTTACAGAGGAAAAACTCAGTCTACAGAGGAAATGCAGGATGAAATTCAAACAAAAGTAAAATTTTCTAAAAAAATGGAAATTGTCCACAAGCTCTGGAAGAATTTAAATTGGAGCTTTTCAAAAAAGATGGAAGCCTTCTGGCAAGATGAGTGGGAAATGCTTTAAAAAAAAAAAACAAGAAATCATAGCTGAATACCAAAAGGTTAAAGCAGAAAACGAGGCTTAAGGAACTGAATTGAGCAACTGGAAACCAATGATCTTGCAAAACAGCAAGAATTAATGAAGCAAAGTCAAAAGACTGACAAAATAGAAGAAAACATAAAATATCTCACTGACAAGGTGACAGATCAGGAAAACAGAGGAAGGAGAGATAATTTGAGAATAATTGGTCTACTTGAAAAGCCAGACATGAACAGAAATCTTAACATCATACTATAAGAAATCATACAAGAAAACCACCCTGATGTTCTTGAACAAGGAGGCAAAATAGACATTGAAATTGTTCATAGAACAACCTCTACACTAAATCTCCCAAAAACAACTCCCAGGAATGTAATTGCCAAATTCCAGAGCTTTCAAGCTAAGGAGAAAATTCTACAAGAAGCCAAAAAGAGGAAATTCAGATACCAAGGAGCACCAATTAGAATCACACAAAACCTGGCAGCTTCGATACTAAAGGACCACAAGGCCTGGAACACGATATTCAGAAAGGTAAGAGATCTGGGTCTTCAACCAAAAATCACCTATCCATCAAAAATGACTATATAGTTCCAGGGAAAATATGGGCATTCAACAAAATAGAAGATTTCCAAGTGTTTGTAAAGAAAAGATGAGGAACTCAGTGGAAAGTTTGATATCCAAACACAAAGATCAAGAGAAACATGAAAAGGTAAATATGAAAGAAACGGAAAAGGTGAAAAAAAATTTTTTTTATTCAAACTTTCTTCTTTAAGGGCTACGATTAGATCAAATTATATATATTAATATATGGGGGAAATGTTATTTGTTCTCTCAAAAATTGTATTCATTATTATAGTAATTAGAAGAATCACTCATAGGAACCAATTGGGGCATTAAGGGTTATAAAATGATATGCAAAAAAAAGAAAAGAGGACTTCCGGTCAAGATGATGGCTTAGAGAAAGCTAAAGTTCAGATCTCCTGAAACCCTTCCTTACCGATCTCAAATTATATACTCCTAGGGCACCGAAATTCAAAACGAACAACAGCATAGACCCCAGGAACCCTCCTCCTGGACTTGGATCAAAAGGTATGCCCCCCCCCAAAAGCCAGAACCTGAGATCACTTGGACCTAAGGGGTAGGCAGAAGGAATGTCCCAGGATCCATAACCCTCAGCCCAGAGAGCTGAGTCCAAGGCAGCAGAGGGAACCTCAGAGCCTCAGGGCCGGCTATTCTGAAGGCCACTTCCTGAAAACAACCTGACTCAGTTGCAGGGGCACCCAACACAGATAGCAAGGAAACAGAAAGAGATGGGGGGAGCCTGTAGCCCCCTGGCTGGATCCTTCCATCGGAGTCTCACAGAAAGTCCCTGCCTCAGGGCATACTCAGTTCAACCCAGTAGAAATTAATCCTATCAGGAGCCCTCGGAGCTCCAGGAAGCCGCGGCCCCTCCCCTCAGAGTGCAGGGTCTCTGGCTGGCAAAGGCATTGAAACACCTCGTGGAGAGTGCCAAGCCAGGCTCAGAGCGTGGAAGTGAGGCAAAGGAGAAGCATCGGGAGGGAACTGAGGAGGGCAGTAACACCAAAACACCAGCAATTCCTGGCTTCCTCAGGAAGACAGAATAGCTGCGGGGAATGGACAATCTGCCTAGGGCTAAAACATCTGAACACTAGACAGAGATAAGAAAAGCTACTCCTCCCCACTCAGATAGAGATGGCAAACTCCACAGAAGCACAAAAAACCCAAAATTCCAAGAAAAACAAGAAGGGGGTGACTTTGAACACATTTTATGGAGCAAAAATACAAAATACAGAGCAGATAGAAGAGGAAACACAAGCAAATGCTCCAAAAACTTCCAAAGGAAATGGAAATCTCCACAAACCCATGAAGAATTTGAATCGGAAATGACCAAAAAGATGGAAGCCTTCTGGGAGGAAAAGTGGGAAATAATGCAAAAGAAATTCAAGCATCTACAAAACCAGTTTGACCAAAGTGAAAAGGAAAACCAGGCTTTAAAAGTCAGAATCAGGCAACTCGAAGACAACGAGCAAGAATTAATGAAGCAAAGCCAAAAGAACAAAAAATTAGAAGAGAACATAAAATATCTCACTGACAAAGTGACAGACTTGGAAAATAGAGGAAGAAGAGATAATTTAAGACTAATTGGACTTCCAGAAAAGCCAGAAATAAACAGCAAACTCGACATCATAATACAAGATATAATCAAAGAAAATTGCCCAGAGATTCTAGGAAAAGGGGGCAATACAGCCACTGACCAAGCTCCCAGAATACCCTCTAAACTAAATCCCCAAAAGACAACTCCCAGGAATGTAATTGCCAAATTCCAAAGGTAGTTATATTTTGTTAAAAGGGACATCAACAAGCAAACCAACAAGAACCACATGATTATCTCAATAGACGCAGAAAAAGCCTTTGATAAAATACAACATCCATTCCTATTAAAAACGCTAGAAAGAATAGGAATAGAAGGGTCATTCCTAAAAATAATTAACAGTATATATCTAAAACCAACAGCTAATATCATCTGCAATGGGGATAAACTAGATGCATTCCCAATAAGATCAGGAGTGAAACAAGGATGCCCATTATCACCTCTACTATTTGACATTGTACTAGAAACACTAGCAGTAGCAATTAGAGAAGAAAAAGAAATTGAAGGCATCAAAATAGGCAAGGAGGAGACAAGTTATCACTCTTTGCAGATGACATGATGGTCTACTTAAGGAATCCTAGAGATTCAACCAAAAAGCTAATTGAAATAATCAACAACTTTAGCAAAGTTGCAGGATACAAAATAAACCCACATAAGTCATCAGCTTTTCTATATATCTCCAACACAACTCAGCAGCAAAAACTAGAAAGAGAAATCCCATTCAAAATCACCTTAGACAAAAATAAAATACCTAGGAATCTATCTCCCGAGACAAACACAGGAACTATATGAACACAACTACAAAACACTCTCCACACGACTAAAACTGGACTTGAGCAATTGGAAAAACATTAACTGCTCATGAATAGGATGAGCCAATATAATAAAAATGACCATCCTACCCAAACTTATTTATCTATTTAGTGCCACACCCATTGAATTCCCAAAATATTTCTTTACTGATTTAGAAAAAAACCATAACAAAGTTCATTTGGAATAACAAAGAATCAAGGATATCCAGGGAAATAATAAAAAAAAAACACAAATGATGGGGGCCTTGCAGTCCCAGACCTCAAACTATATTACAAAGCAGCAGTCATCAAAACAATTTGGTACTGGCTAAGAGACAGAAAGGAGGATCAATGAAATAGACTGGGAACAAGCGACCTCAGCAAGACAGTATACGATAAACCCAAAGATCCCAGCTTTTGAGACAAAAATCCACTATTTGATAAAAACTGCTGGGAAAATTGGAAGACAGTGTGGAAGAGATTAGAAATTGATCAACACCTCACACCCTACACCAAGATAAATTCAAAATGGGTGAGTGACTTAAACATAAAGAAGGAAACCATAAGTAAATTGGGTAAATACAGAATAGTATGCATGTCAAACCTTTGGGAGGGGAAAGACTTTAAAACCAAACAAGACATAGAAAGGATCACAAAATGTAAAATAAATAATTTTGACTACATCAAATTAAAAAGGTTTTGTACAAACAAAACCAATGTAACCAAAATCAGGAGGGAAATAACCAACTGGGAAACAATCTTCATAACTAAAACCACTGACAAACGTCTAGTTACTCAAATTTACGAAGAGCTAAATCAATTGTACAAAAAAATAAAGCCAATCCCCAATTGATAAATGGGCATGGAACATGTATAGGAAAAATTCAGTTAAAGCAATCAAAACCATTAATAAGCACATGAAAAAGTGTTCTATCTCTTATAATCAGAGAGATGCAAATCAAAACAATTCTGAGTTATTACCTCACACCTAGCAGATTGGCTAACATGACAGCAAAGGAAAGTAATGAATGCTGGAGGGGATATGGCAAGGTCAGGACATTAATGCATTGCTGGTGGAGTTGTGAATTGATCCAACCATTCTAGAGGGCAATTTGGAACTACACTGAAAGGGCGGTAAAAAACTGTCTGTCCTTTGATCCAACCATAGCACCACTAGGTTTATACCCCAAAGAGATAATAAGGAAAAAGTCTTGCACAAGAATATTCATAGCTGCACTCTTTGTGGTGGAAAAAATATTGGAAAATGAGGGGATGCCCTACAATTGGGGAATGGCTGGACAAATTATGGTATATGTTGGTGATGGAATACTATTGTGCTCAAAGGAATAATCAAGTGAAGGAATTCCATGGAGACTGGAACAACCTCCAGGAACTGATGCAGAGTGAAAGGAGCAGAACCAGGAGAACATTGTATACAAAGACTGGTACACTGTGGTACAATCAAATGTAATGGACTTCTCCAATAGTGGCAATGCAATGTCCCTGAACAATCAGGAGGGATCTATGAGAAAAAACACTATCCACATGCAGAGGAAAAACTGTGGGAGTAAAAACACCAAAGAAAATCAACTGCTTGATTACAGGGGGTCAAGGGGATATGATTGAGGATGTAGACTCTAAATGAACATCATAGTTCAAATACTAACAACATGGAAATAGGTTCAGATCAAGGACACATATAATACCCAATGGAATTGAGTGTCAGCTATGGGAGGGGTGACAGAAGGGGAGGGAGAAATAGAAAATGATTTTTGTATCCAAGGAATAATGTTTGAAATTGACCAAATAAAAAATAATGTTAAAAAAATAAATAAACTAGTGTGATAGGATCACCAGCTATTTATGGATGAATAGAGTCAATCTTTCAGCCCAGAATCATGGCCTACAAATTCCTTTATTTCTTATTGTTTTGGTGATCCAAGAAGAGACAGAGGAAAGGGATTCAGGACCCAGGAAGTGTCTCAGGGAAAAATTCCTGGGGATGCCTGGAATTTCTGCCAGTGTCTCTTGATTCCACCTATTCACCATTAAAGATCCCGGCCATTCTAAACTGAGAAAAGCCTTGTCTCTTAAGGGATGATTTTTTTCATGTTGACTTTGCTGTGCTAAGTCTTGAATTTATTGCTGTTAATATTCTTTTCTTTATAATTTTTAGTGAGTCATGTGCAGGGGTTGAGAAAAAGAGGCACATGGGGGTAGACTTGTGTCTCTATAGAAGATTGGGTAGACTTTGTTTCCACTGGAGTTTAAAATGGTGAACTTTTGTCCTCATCAAAAATGGGTGTAATTTGTCTCCACCAGAGTGTATACTGAGATACTTTCTGTTAGTCATTTCTATATTATATTATATTATATTTCTATAATTCTGGTTTCTAAAGTTCTTATTTCTATATTCATTATAGTTATTTCCATAGTCATTATTATAATTTCTAAAATTTCTAGAATTCTGATTTCTATGACCATTATCATCATTATAGTTATTATTTCTAAAGCTTTTTTTATTTTTTTATTAAACTGCGTATTCCTTCCAATCATCTTAAGAAAGGTTCTACATTCCATCATTTTGTGGCCCTTCTTCTCACAGAAGTGGCAAGTTACTGATTTATTTGTGAATTCCCGCAAAGGGGCTATAGTCTCTCCCTTATTTTTCAATTGTCTCCTTAACATTTCAATTTCTTTCTTTAAATCTTCCACTGATACTGATGTATCATCTTCCTCAGATCTTTTTACAAGACCTTTATAAACATAGGTTGCTACTCTTCTCAGTTCTCCGAGGTCCATAGAGTCCCAATTAGGACAGCTAATTCTTTTTTTTTTTAATATATTTTATTTGATCATTTCCAATCATTATTCGTTAAAGACATAAATCATTTTCTTTTCCTACCCCCCACCCCCCATAGCCAACGCGTAAGTCCACTGGGCATTAGATGTTTTCTTGATTTGAACCCATTGCTTTGTTGATAGTATTTGCATTAGAGTGTTCATTTAGAGTCTATCCTTTGTCATGTCCCCTCAACCTCTGTATACAGGCAGTTGCTTTTTCTCGGTGTTTCCACTCCCATAGTTTATCCTTTGCTTATGAATGGTGTTTTTTTCTCCTGGATCCCTGCAAGTTGTTCAGGGACATTACACCGCCACTACTGGAGAAGTCCATTACGTTCAATTATACCACAGTGTATTAGTCTCTGTGTACAATGTTCTCCTGGCTCTGCTCCTCTCACTCTGCATCACTTCCTGGAGGTTGTTCCAGTCTCCATGGAAATCCTCCACTTTATTATTCCTTTGAGCACAATAGTATTCCATCACCAACATATACCACAGTTTGTTCAGCCATTCCCCAATTGATGGGCATCCCCTCGTTTTCCAGTTTTGGGCCACCACAAAGAGCGCAGCTATGAATATTTTTGTACAAGTCTTTGTGTCCATTATCTCTTTGGGGTACAGACCCAGCAGTGCTATGGCTGGGTCAAAGGGTAAATATTCTTTTGTCGCCCTTTGGGCATAGTTCCAAATTGCCCTCCAGAATGATTGGATCAGTTCACAGCTCCACCAGCAATGAATTAATGTCCCTACTTTGCCACATCCCCTCCAGCATTCATTACTTTCCTTTGCTGTTATGTTAGCCAATCTGCTAGGTGTGAGGTGATACCTCAGAGTTGTTTTGATTTGCATCTCTCTGATTATAAGAGATTTAGAACACTTCTTCATGTGCTTGTTAATAGTTTTGATTTCTTTATCTGAGAACTGCCTATCCATTTCCCTTGCCCATTTATCAATTGGAGAATGGCTTGATTTTTTGTACAATTGATTTAGCTCATTAAACCTTTGTCAGAGGTTTCTATGAAGATTTTTTCCCAATTTGTTGTTTCCCTTCTGATTTTAGTTATATTGGTTTTGTTTGTACAAAAGCTTTTTAGTTTGATGTAGTCAAAATTATTTATTTTACATTTTGTGATTCTTTCTATATCTTGCTTGGTTTTAAAGCCTTTCCCCTCCCAAAGGTCTGACATGTATACTATTCTGTGTTTACCCAATTTACTTATGATTTCCTTCTTTATGTTTAAGTCACTCACCCATTTTGAATTTATCTTGGTGTAGGGTGTGAGGTGTTGATCTATTCCTAATCTCTCCCACACTGTCTTCCAATTTTCCCAGCAGTTTTTATCGAATAGTGGATTTTTGTCCCAAAAGCTGGGATCTTTGGGTTTATTGTATACTCTCTTGCTGAGGTCCCTTTCCCCCAGTCTATTCCACTGATCTTCCTTTCTGTTTCTTAGCCAGTACCAAATTGTTTTGATGACTGCTGCTTTGTAATATAGTTTTAGGTCAGGGACTGCAAGGCCCCCATCATATGTGTTTTTTTTTTCATTATTTCCCTGGATATCCTTGATCTTTTGTTCTTCCAAATGAACTTTGTTATGGTTTTTTCTAAATCAGTGAAAAAGTATTTTGGTAGTTCAATGGGTATGGCACTAAATAGATAAATAAGTTTGGGTAGGATGGTCATTTTTATTATATTGGCTCGTCCTATCCATGAGCAGTTAATGTTTTTCCAATTGTTCAAGTCTAGTTTTAGTTGTGTGGCGAGTGTTTTGTAGTTGTGTTCATATAGTTCCTGTGTTTGTCTTGGGAGGTAGATTCCTAGGTATTTTATTTTGTCTAAGGTGATTTTGAATCGGATTTCTCTTTCTAGTTCTTGCTGCTGAGCTGTGTTGGAGATATATAGAAAAGTTGATGATTTATGTGGGTTTATTTTGTATCCTGCAACTTTGCTAAAGTTGTTGATTATTTCAATTAGCTTTTTGGTTGAATCTCTAGGATTCTTTAAGTAGACCATCATGTCATCCGCAAACAGTGATAACTTGGTCTCCTCCTTGCCTATTTTGATGCCTTCAATTTCTTTTTCTTCTCTAATTGCTACTGCTAGTGTTTCTAGTACAATGTCAAATAGTAGAGGTGATAATGGGCATCCTTGTTTCACTCCTGATCTTATTGGGAATGCATCTAGTTTATCCCCATTGCAGATGATATTAGCTGTTGGTTTTAGATATATACTGTTTATTATTTTTAGGAATGACCCTTCTATTCTTATGCTTTCTAGTGTTTTTAATAGGAATGGGTGTTGTATTTTATCAAAGGCTTTTTCTGCATCTATTGAGATAATCATGTGGTTCTTGCTAGTTTGCTTGTTGATGTGGTCAATTAAGTGGATGGTTTTCCTAATGTTGAACCAGCCCTGCATCCCTGGTATGAATCCTACTTGATCATGGTGAATGATCCTTCTGATCACTTGCTGGAGTCTTTTTGCTAGTATCCTATTTAAGATTTTTGCATCTATATTCATTAGGGAGATTGGCCTATAGTTTTCTTTCTCTGTTTTTGACCTGCCTGGTTTTGGAATCAGTACCATGTTTGTGTCGTAAAAGGAGTTTGGTAGAACTCCCTCTTTGCTTATTATGTCAAATAGTTTGTATAGTATTGGGATTAACTGTTTTCTGAATGTTTGATAGAATTCACAGGTGAATCCATCAGGCCCTGGGGATTTTTTTCTTAGGAAGTTCTTTGATGGCTTGTTGGATTTCAATTTCTGATATGGGATTATTTAAGAATTCTATTTCCTCTTCTGTTAGTCTAGGCAGTTTGTATTTTTGTATATATTCATCCATTTCTCCTAAATTGGTGTATTTATTGCCATATAATTGGGCAAAGTAATTTCTAATGATTGCCTTAATTTCATCTTCATCGGAGGTGCTGTCCCCCTTTTCATCTTTAATGCTGTGAATTTGCTTTTCTTCCTTCCTTTTTTTAATTAGATTGACCAGTACTTTGTCTATTTTGTTTGTTTTTTCAAAGTACCAGCTTCTTGTCTTATTTATTAAATCAATAGTTCTATCACTTTCGATTTTATTAATTTCTCCCTTAATTTTTAGGATTTCTAATTTGGTTTTCTGCTGGGGGGTTTTAATTTGATCGCTTTGGAGTTTTTTTATTTGCATTTCCAATTGATTGATCTCTGCTCTCCCTTGTTTGTTAATATAAGCATTCAGGGATATGAATTTACCTCTGATTACCGCTTTGGCTGCATCCCAAAAGGTTTGAAAGGATGTTTCGCCATTGTCATTTTCCTCGATGAAATTATTAATTGTTTCTATGATTTCTTCTTTAACTAAACGGTTTTGGAGTATCATATTGTTTAATTTCCAATTGGTTTTAGATTTGGTTTTCCATGTACCATTACTAATCATTATTTTTATTGCCTTGTGATCTGAGAAGACTGCATTCATTATTTCTGCTTTTTTGCATTTGTGTGCTATGTTTCTGTGACCTAATGTATGGTCAATTTTTGTGAATGTGCCATGTGGTGCTGAGAAAAAGGTGTATTCCTTTTTATCCCTATTTATTTTTCACCATATGTCTATTAATTCTAATTTTTCTAAGATTTCATTCACTTCTTTTACCTCTTTCTTATTTATTTTTTGATTTGATTTATCTAAATTTGATAATGGTTGGTTTAAGTCTCCCACTAGTATGGTTTTATTGTCTATTTCTTCCTTCAATTCTCCTAGTTTCTCCATTAGAAATTTGGGTGGTATATTATTTGGTGCATACATGTTGATTAATGATATTTCCTCATTGTCTAGAGTCCCTTTTAACAAAATATAATTACCTTCCCTATCCCTTTTGATCAGGTCTATTTTTGCATTGGCTTTATCAGATATCATGATTACCACTCCTGCCTTCTTTCTATCAGTTGAGGCCCAGAAGGTCTTACTCCATCCTTTAATTCTGACCTTGTGGGTGTCAACCCGCCTCATGTGTGTTTCTTGAAGACAACATATGGTAGGGTTTTGGATTCTAATCCATTCTGCTATTCGTCTACGTTTTATGGGTGAGTTCATCCCATTCACGTTCAAAGTTATGATTGTCATTTGTGGACTCCCTGGCATTTTGATTGCCTTCCCTAATTCTAACCTTTTCTTCTTCGGTTCTACCTTTTAGTCCAGTGATTTACTTTGAATCAGTCCCCCTTGTCCCCTCCCTTGATGTTCCCTTTTTAGTCCCTCCCTTTTTCTTCCCTCCCCCTCCCCCCTCTCTTTCCCTCCCTTTTTTGTTCTCCCTCTCCCCCTTCCCCCCTTGGTTTTCCCTTCTCCTTACCCTTGTTGGGTAAGATAGAATTCAAGATCCCAATGGATCTGGATGTTTTTCCCTCTCAGAGTTGATTTCCCTGAGATTGAGGTTTAAGTAAACCCCCCCCCCTCTTCCTCTCCTTCTTATAGGAGTTTTCTTCCCCTCCCCTTCCCATGTGAATCTTTGTGTGAGAACCATTATTCTATTTGGTCTTTCTTTACCCCCTATTTATACATTACATTTTCCCCACATGTTAGTATACATAGATTGATATAAATGTAGTCCTTATAGAAGAGAGTTTGAGTAAAAGAAGAAGATAACATTTTTCCCCTTTCCTTAATATTTACCTTTTCAGGTATTCCTTGCTCTTTGATTTTCGGTATCAAACTTTCCACAGAGCTCTGGTCTTTTCTTTGCAAAAAGTTGGAAGTCTTCTATTTTGTTGAATGCCCATACTTTCCCTTGGAAGTATATAGTCAGTTTTGCTGGGTAGCTGATTCTTGGTTGGAGACCCAGCTCTCTTGCCTTTCTGAAGATCATGTTCCATGCCTTACGATCATTCAGAGTGGAACTTGCAAGGTTTTGTGTGACCCTGATTGGCATTCCTTTATATCTAAATTGTCTTTTTCTGGCTTCCTGTAGGATTTTTTCTTTTGTTTGATAGCTTTGGAATTTGGCAATTACATTCCTGGGAGTTGTCTTTTGGGGGTTTAGTGTAGAAGGTGTTCTGTGAGCTCTGTCAGTGGCTGTATTGCCCCCTTGTTCTAGAATCTCTGGGCAATTTTCTTTGATTATATCTTGTATCACCATGTCCAGTTTGGTGTTTATTTATGGCTTTTCTGGGAGTCCAATTATTCTTAAATTTTCTCTTCTCCCTCTATTTTCCAGATCTATCACCTTGTCAGTGAGATATTTTATGTTCTCTTCTAATTTCTTGGTGTTTTGGCTTTGCTTTATTAGTTCTTGCTTTAAAGCCTGGTTTTCTTTTACAGTTTGGTCAAACTGGTTTTGTAGATGCGTGAATTTCTTTCGCATTATTTCCCACTTTTCCTCCCAGAAGGCTTCCATCTTTTTGGTCATTTCTGATTCAAATTCTTCATGGGTTTGTGGAGAGTTTCCATTTCCTTTGGAAGATTTTGGAGCATATTCTTGTATATCTTCTTCTATCTGCTCTGTATTTTGTATTTTGGCTCCATAGAATGTGTCCAAAGTCGCCCCTTTCTTCTTATTTTTCTTGGTATTTTGGGGCTTCTGTGCTTCTGTGGAGTTTGCCATCTCTGAGTGTGGAGGATTAGCTTTTCTTATCTCTGTCTGGTGTTCAGAGGCTTTAGTCCTGGGCAGATTGTCGGTTCTATGAGCTTTCCCTGGGTTAAACTGAATATGCCTCACTGGAACTGGAATGGAAGGGTTGGACCACGAGGCCACACTCTCCCCCAGCTCGCTTTCCGGATGTTGCCTTCAGAATCGCTGGCCGTGAGGCTGTTTCGTCGGCCTGCGGGGGGGATGGGCTGCAGCTTCCCCAAGCTCCGAGGACAGGGATTTTCATTGAGACTTGGATAGCAGGATCCATCCCGTGAGGCTGTCTTGCCCGCCCTGAGGGTTGACCCTGCTCTCTGCAGCGGGAGCTCCAGGCAGTGACTTTCACTGGGACTCAGATAGAAGGCCCTGAGGGTTGTTGTTCCGAGGACCCTGCTCTCTGAGCCGGGCTGGGCTGCGGCTTCTGGGAGCCTTGGACTCTGCGCTCCTACCCCTTAGGTCCGAGTGATCTCGGGTTCTGGCTTTTGAGGGGAGCCGTACCTTTTGATCCGGGTCCAGGCCCAGGAGGAGGGTTCCCAGGGTCTGTGCTGTTGATCGTTTTGAATTTTGGCGCCTTAGGAGCTTATAGTTTGAGATCGGTCGGGAAGGGTTTTCTGGAGATCTGAACTTTAGCTTTCTCTAAGCCGCCATCTTAACCGGAAGTCCAGGACAGCTAATTCTAAAGTAGTCTTTTACCACTGAACAACAATTCTTAACAAATTGTCTACATATTTGTCTAATGTCTCTTTCTCTGGATAAATCAAGGTCCATATATGTATTCCCTATGTCAATAAGTCTGTCCATAATCTGGAAGGGTGTTTCATCAATATGTTGTTGGGTTTTTTCAAATTTTGACCATTTTTCAGGTCTATCAGAGCAAGCTCTCATGGCTGTCAATAATGCTTCTCTGGCCTGGTTTAGTTTTTTGTAATCTAGTTCAACATTGGGGTTCCAATGTGTATCTTCAGTTGGCCAATAATTTCCTTTTTTACCTCGTTTTTGATTAGCCAGAGAGACGATATTATTTTCTCTCTCTTTGTTAATAATGCTTCTAATATATTCTCAACATCCAAATTTTTAACATTCACAAGTCTGAGAAATTTCAAGATTTACACAACCCATACCCCTTGAAATTTCAAACCTGTGGAAAAAGTTCTGAGTCCTAGCCCAGGGCCATCTGGGCTGAAATGAGCTGATTTTTGTGGGGCCCAGAGTGAAGCCAGGATTTCCAGTCTGGACTTGGGATTAGGACATAGTACACAATTTGGGGTGGCTGATAGTACTAAGTATTAAATACTAATCTTTCTTTCTAAAGCTCAGGGTGGAGCCCAAAGATAGGGCAATCAAGAGTGTGCCTGATTAGATCAAGTACACAGCAAGACCAAAAACTTGAGTCTAAGCCTAGAGCTAGGATTTAATCAGCCCCTGACCTGATCAAGGTCAGAATGAGAAAAAAAACCTTAAGCCCAAGCCTGAGGAATGTTCTTATGTCATTAGCATCTCAAGGGTCAATTGAATCAGCAGAAGGAGAGGGCTCCCAGAGCTCTCAGCCCTCAAACCCAGACAATAAGCTGAGAATAGCATCAAGTAAGGACTAACGGGGACAACTGGGTGGCTCAGTGGATTGAGAGCCAGGCCTAGAGATGGGAGGTCCTAGGTTCAAATCTGGCCTCAGACACTTCCCATCTGTGTGACCCTGGGCAAGTCACTTGACCCCCATTGCCTAGTCCTTACCACTCTTCTGCCTTGTAGACAATACACAGTATTGACTCCAAGACGGAAGGTAAGGGTTCAAAAAAAAGTAAGGACTAAGGTTTAACAGGGTACCCCAACTTCCCAGAAAAGAGGAAGAGTGGCAGAAAATCCCTTGCCTCACTTTTCCTTCTAAAGTCATCCAAGTCCAATGAATGGCAAGAAAAAAGTCAGGAAGACTTGTGATGGCCCAGCATGCAGTGAATGATTTTGACTTCTTCAATATCTGACCATGGTCTAAGTACTCCACAACACTTGCTTCAGTCACCTTCATGTCTCTTGGAACAAATTGTTGATATATGTCCATTCTACTGAGAGAAGTCTTGACACTCTCAATATTTCCATTCAAATGACTTTGAAATACCATGTCACATCAAATTCTGGAGAATAACAAAAAAATTAACTCCAAGACAACTGAGAAGGTTGGTAGGAGAGGTTTATAACCACAAGGCAGAGTCTGACTCCAAGCAAACATGATAGCAATGCCAGCTATGAGCCTAGAGCCTGCTATTACAACAGTAGCATTATCTTCAAGAATTCTCAGACCAGAGACTATATAAACTATTTTAAAACTGGGAAGAAAGATATTCTAGAGGACCTTCTACTGACATTGGGTGAAGGGCTGGAAGTTCAGTTTCATTGCCTATATATTGTTCTGAATTATGATTCTAGTTCAAAGAGAAGCAGTCAAAACAATAGAATCCATAGTCACAGTTATAGGACTGAGAGAAATGCTAGCACTTGTGGGTACAGAGGAGCTGGGGCACTTTCTGGGTAGAGATGAGTGTTCAGACTAGGATAGATGTGATCACACGTCTCCCTGAATCACCCTTCTCCCTTGGATCACACCACCACACTAAAGACTTGCAGACTTCAGAACTAGCTCTGAAAATAGTAGCACAAAAAACCCTGAAGCTTGGGACAGTACTTTCCCACCACAAAGTGAGTGAGACCCAACTTTAAGATAAAGTTCACAGTCAATCAATAAGTTGAGAAAATGAGAAAACAACAACAAAAAAAACTTACCTGATCATAACAATCTACTATTGTGGCAGGGAAGATCAAGACACAAAGTGAAAATCCAATAACATGAAAATACTTGCAAATTCTCAAAGAAATTTGCTAACTGATCAGAAATCCAAATGAATTATCAGAAAATTTAAAAAGAGATAAGTGGTGGAAGAAAAAAATGTAAAAAGGAATGAGAATAATGTCAGAAAAGTATGAGGAGAATTAATAGCTTTGCCATACTCATTGAACTACCAAAATACTTCTTCACTGATTTAGAAAAAACCATAACAAAGTTCATTTGGAAGAACAAAAGATCAAGGATATCCAGGGAAATAATGAAAAAAAACACATATGATGGGGGCCTTGCAGTCCCTGACCTAAAACTATATTACAAAGCAGCAGTCATCAAAACAATTTGGTACTGGCTAAGAAACAGAAAGGAAGATCAGTGGAATAGACTGGGGGAAAGGGACCTCAGCAAGAGAGTATACAATAAACCCAAAGATCCCAGCTTTTGGGACAAAAATCCACTATTCGATAAAAACTGCTGGGAAAATTGGAAGACAGTGTGGGAGAGATTAGGAATAGATCAACACCTCACACCCTACACCAAGATAAATTCAAAATGGGTGAGTGACTTAAACATAAAGAAGGAAATCATAAGTAAATTGGGTAAACACAGAATAGTATACATGTCAGACCTTTGGGAGGGGAAAGGCTTTAAAACCAAGCAAGATATAGAAAGAATCACAAAATGTAAAATAAATAATTTTGACTACATCAAACTAAAAAGCTTTTGTACAAACAAAACCAATATAACTAAAATCAGAAGGGAAACAACAAATTGGGAAAAAATCTTCATAGAAACCTCTGACAAAGGTTTAATTACTCATATTTATAATGAGCTAAATCAATTGTACAAAAAATCAAGCCATTCTCCAATTGATAAATGGGCAAGGGAAATGGATAGGCAGTTCTCAGATAAAGAAATCAAAACTATTAACAAGCACATGAAGAAGTGTTCTAAATCTCTTATAATCAGAGAGATGCAAATCAAAACAACTCTGAGGTATCACCTCACACCTAGCAGATTGGCTAACATAACAGCAAAGGAAAGTAATGAATGCTGGAGGAGATGTGGCAAAGTAGGGACATTAATTCATTGCTGGTGGAGTTGTGAACTGATCCAACCATTCTGGAAGGCAATTTGGAACTATGCCCAAAGGGCGACAAAAGAATATCTACCTTTTGACCCAGCCATAGCACTGCTGGGTCTGTACCCCAAAGAGATAATGGACAAAAAGACTTGTACAAAAATATTCATAGCTGCGCTCTTTGTGGTGGCCCAAAACTGGAAAACGAGGGGATGCCCATCAATTGGGGAATGGCTGAACAAACTGTGGTATATGTTGGTGATGGAATACTATTGTGCTCAAAGGAATAATAAAGTGGAGGATTTCCATGGAGACTGGAACAACCTCCAGGAAGTGATGCAGAGTGAGAGGAGCAGAACCAGGAGAACATTGTACACAGAGACTAATACACTGTGGTATAATCGAACGTAATGGACTTCTCCAGTAGTGGCGGTGTAATGTCCCTGAACAACTTGCAGGGATCCAGGAGAAAAAAACACCATTCATAAGCAAAGGATAAACTATGGGAGTGGAAACACCGAGAAAAAGCAACTGCCTGAATACAGAGGTTGAGGGGACATGACAGAGGATAGACTCTAAATGAACACTCTAATGCAAATACTATCAACAAAGCAATGGGTTCAAATCAAGAAAACATCTAATGCCCAGTGGACTTACGCGTCGGCTGTGGGGGGTGGGGGGGGGAAGAAAAGAAAATGATTTATGTCTTTAACGAATAATGCTTGGAAATGATCAAATAAAATATATTAAAAAAAAAGGAGAGCAAAAATATTGAATTCCTTAAAAACTGGGATTGGTCACCTTAAAAAGAGGTCAAAAAGCTCATTGACAATTTAAATAAAACTCTAACAAGGATATTACAACATTATATCACAAGAATCATACATTACATAATGTAGGGAAGGTTCAATATTAGGAAAACCATCAATATAACTAACCATATCAATAACAAAGTCAAAAGAAATTATATGATTATTTCAATAGATTCAGAAAAATCATTTCAAAAAATACAATATTAGTTTCTTATAAAAATGTTAGAAAACAATAAAGTAAAGAAAACTTTCCTCAAAGTGAAAAATTACATCTCTCAAAAACCATCATCAAGCATTATCTGTAGTGAGAATAAACTATAACCATTCCTAATAACATCATTTATAAAGCAAGGATGACCATTATTACCAACCTAAATTAATATTGTAATAAAAATGCTTGCTATAACAATAAGAATAAAAAAAGAAATTGAAGGAATTAAAACAGGCCATTAAGACAGAAAGTCATTACATTTTGCAAATGAGATGATGGTATACCTAGAGAACCCCAAATAATTAGCCAAAAAACTAACAGAAATAATTAACAACTTCAGTAAAGTCACAGGAAACAAAATAAACCCAACTTAACTCATCAGCATTTTTATTTACCACCAACACAATAAAACAGCAAGAGTTAGAAAAGGAAATCCCATTCAAAATAACTCTAGACAATATAAAATACTTGGAGGTATTCCTACCAAAACAAACTCAGAAACTATATGAACACAATTACAAAACATTGTTCACATAAATAAAGTCAGATCTAAGCAATTGGAAAAACAGCAATTGTTCATGGATAGGCTGAGCCCATATAGTGAAAAATGACAGTCCTACTTAAATTAATTTACCTATTTACTGCCATACTAAACAAACTGCCCAAAAATTATTTTGTAATACTAGAAAAAATAACAACAAAGTTCATTTAGAAGAAGAAAAGGCCAAAAATATCAAGGGAATTAACAGAAAAAAATATGGAAGGAGGTCTGACTGTTCCAGATATCAAATTATACTATAAAGCAGTAATGGTAGTGGCTAAAAAATATGAGTGGTGGATCAATGAAATTGATTATGTAATCAAAACTTGGCAGTTAATGTCTATAGCAACTTTCTGTTGATAAACTCAAAGATCCAAGTTTTGGGGGAAAGATCTCACTATTTGAGAGAAACTTCCAGGGAAACTGGAAAGCAGTATGGCAAAAATTAGTTATGGACCAACATCTCACACCATATACCAGGAAAAAAGTCAAAATGAACAGTTGATCTAGAAATATATGGTAACATCATAAATTAGGACAACTCAAAAAGGTTTACCTATCAGATTTATGGATAAGGGAAGAATTTATTAATAAATAAGACAAAGAGAACATTATGAAAAATAAAATAATTTTGATTACAGTTAATTTAAAAGTTTTATTCAGATAAAAGCAATACAACCAGGATTAAAAAGGAAACAATAAATTTTGGGAGGAAATTTATAGTAAGTATCTCTGACAAAAGCCTTATTTCTCAAATATATAGAGAACTGAGTCAAATTTATAAGAATAAAAAGCTTTTGCCAATAGAAAAAATGGTCAAAACATATGAACAGACATCTTTCAAATGAAGAAATTTAAACTATCCATAGTCATATGAAGAAGTGATCTAAATCACTATTGATTAAAGAAATGCAAATTAAGACAACTCTAAGCCATCACCTCATACTTAGCAGACTGACTAACGACCAAAAAGGAAAATGATAAATGTTGGAAAGGATGTTGGAAAATTTGGACACTAATACACTTGTTTGTGGAACTGAGAACTGATTCACCCATTATAATGAGTAATATAGAGCCTGGCTCAAAAGGCCACAAAACTCTGCATCCTCTGTGACCCCACAATAGCAGTACTGGGTCTGTATTCCAAAGAGATCAAAGATAAAGGAAAAATGACCTACATGTACCAAAGCAACTCTTTCTGTAGTGGAAAAGAATTGGAAACTGAGGTCTTGACCATCACTCGGGGAATGGATGAACTAGTTGCTGTATATTGTTGTAATGGCATTCTATTAACCATAGAGAAAGAAGAACAGGATGAGTTCAGAAAAATCTGGACTACTCTATGAACCACTGCAAAGTGAAGTGAGCAGAACCATGAGAACAATGTATATAAACAACAAAAATATTGTACAATAATCAACTGTGAAGGACTAATCCATTATCAGAAAAACAAGTCTCCAAGATAACCACTAGTGTTTCATGATAAAATGCTATCTCTAGGCAAAGAAAGAACTATTGGAGTCTGAGTGCAGATCAAAGCATGCCAACTTTCACTATACTTCCTTCATGAGATTTCTATTTTATGTATGATATGTGACTTCTATAATGACATGTGCAAGATGGAAATATGCATGAAAGTTCAGGTATAGTCTATATCATTGTATTAATCACCTCAGGGAATGGGGGAGAAAATTTGAATTCTAAAATGTCATAAAACAATTGTCAAAAAGTGTTTTTACATGTAATTGTAGAAATTTTTTAAATGTTAAAGCTCCTTGAAGAAAATATTCTTTTAAAATTAGAATTGTAAGGGGCAACTAGGTGGCTCAGCAGATTGAGAGCAAGGCCCAGAGATGGGGGCTTCTAGGTTCATGTCTGGCCTCAGACACTTCTTAGCTCTGTGACCTTAATACCCATTGCCCAGCCCTTACTACTCTTCTGCCTTGGAACCAATGCACAGTATTGATTCCAAGATAAAAGGTAAAGAATTTTTTAAAATTAGAATTTGACAATTGGAAACTAGTGATTCCATAAGACATCAAGAAACAATAAAACAAAGTCAAAGATTGAAAAAGTAGAAGAAAATGAGAAATATCTCATCAGAAAAAACAATTAATTTGGAAAATAAGTTGAGGAGTGATAATTTAACAATCAGACTACCTGCAACCCATAACCAAAAAGTATGATATCTAATATCTTAGTTTCAGAAGGTAAAATAGAAATTGAAAGAACCCATTAATCACTCCTAAAAAAATACTAAAATGAAAACTTCCAGGATCATTATAAGCAAATTCCAGAGCTTCCCAATCAAGGAGAAATTGTCACAAACAGAAAGGAGTGTTTCAAATATCATGGAGGCACACTTAGGATACCACAAGATTTCTGTTTGTACATTAAATAAACAGAGGCTTTGAATATGATATTCCAAAAGGCAAAGGAGCTAAATTACAGTCAAGAATAACATACCTAGCAAAGGAATATAATTCTTATTGGGGAAAATGGGTATCTAAAGAAACAGATCTTTCAAGCATTCCTGATAGGGGAAAGAATAAATAGAATTGAATAGAAAATTTCACTTTCAAACACAAGACTCAAGAAAAGCATAAAAAGTAAACATGAAAAAGAAATCAAAAGAGACTTAACCAGGTTAAAGTACTTAAATACTATGGGGAAGATTATGTAACTCTTAAAAACTTTATTATAAAAACAGTTAAAAGAATTCTACATTGACAGAGGGTATAAGTGTAATTTGATTCTGTTGGGATAATGTGAAAAAATGAAGAGATGGAAAAGAAGGATTCACTGAGGGAAAAGAAGGGAGAAGAAGAATGGTGGCAATAGCCTTATATAAAAGAGGTATAAAAAGAATGATCTTCTTAGAGTAGAGGGAAAATAGGAGAGGATGGTGGACAACACTTAAAACTCACTCTCCTTGGAATTGGCTCAAAGAGGGAAGAATACATATTCACACTCAATTGTATATAGAAATTTATCTTGTTCAACAAGGAAGAAGGGGAAAGGTATAAAAGAAATGAGTTAGGGGTGATAAAAGGGAGAATGGCTTAAGGAAAACAGTGGTCAGAAGCAAAAAAGATTTTTGAGGATGCACAAGGTAAAAAGAGAGAGAAAAGGATACATAGAAGAAAAATAGGAAGGGGAAAATACATAGTTAGTAATCATAACTGTGAATGTGACTAAAAACCATAAAACAAAAATTGATAGCAGAATGGATTAGAAACCAGAATACAACAATTTATTGTTTACAAGAAACACACTTGAAATAGATGCATAGAGTTAAAACAGTGAGATGGAGCAGAATCTATAATCTATAATATCTATATATTATCTTTAAGTAATAAATAGGTAGAGGTAGTGATCCTGATCTTAGATAATGTGAAAACAAAAATATACCTAATTAAAAGAGATAATCTGTAAAACTGCATTTTACTAAAAGATACTATAGACAGTAAAGTAATATACAGTGTCTGATATATTGTAAGTGCTTAATAAATGCTTAGTGATTGATATATTACCTCAGTTTCCTCATCTATAAAATCAGGACAATAATAGTATTCATCTTTCAATGTTATTGTAAAGATTAGATGAGACAATAATTGGATAGTGCCCAACACATAATAAGCATTATGTAAATGTTATACCTTATTATAATGATGGTGAGGATGATAATACTTTAGGAAGTTTTGTCTGGCAATCATGCAGAAGATCCTCCTTCATATAGGGTCAATTCTAAGATTTTGGATGTCTCCTGCTCTTCTGAGCTGTACAATCCCTGTGACGTCACTACATCTAAATGCCTCCTGTTCTCTAGGGGACTTCACAACTAGACTTTGGGGCAGGAAAATGTGAGTTTATTGTTTAAATTCTATATGAAAAGAGATTGAGGATTTTTGTTGCTTCCTTACCAATTACAGATTATAGCGTCATTTTTCTCTCTGGTTCCCTCACATGAATAAAAAGGAAGTTGGACCAGGATATTTCCAAGTTACCACACAACTGACACCAGATAATTATTTCCCCACTGTGCCATGGTGCCTTTTGCTAGTCCTTGTTTAGTATCTTATGAACTAATAGCATCTTGTTGGCTAGAGAAAAAATAAAGTCTTCTAGCTTCTGTAGTTTCTCAGTCAGATCCAGAGTTCCTAGTATCTTCAATAGCAGAGGACCCCAAATCAATTCTTCACTTAGAACATAAATTAACTGTATTGTGAATATATTTATCTGCTATATAAATTATCGAAATGTTAGCTATTGCAAACATTTCAATAATTTATATAGCACTTTAAGGTATTCAAAGTTCCTTAGAAAACACATTTGATTCTCATAACATCTCTGGGAGTTAGTTGCTATTATTATTACTATGTTATAGATGAGGAAACTGAGGTAGTTAAAAGAAGTGATTCAACAGGGATCATGCAGCTGGTAAATATCTGAGCCTAGATTTGGGTTTTCTGGATTATACTTTCAGTGCTTTTATTCACTGTACCACCTAGATGTCTCCTTGCCAGTGGGTAGGAGCTTTGTCTTGTAGAATAATGCCAAGGATAGCCAGTAACCTTTATTTGAGGGCCACCCAAATTCCCATTCCTATTTTTAGTGAAATATTATCCAGGAAACAGGACTTTGGACTTCCATTGTTACTAACAGTCATGAGATTTAAATGTGTGTGTGTGTGTGTGTGTGTGTGTGTGTGTGTGTGAAGCCTCTCTGTAATGAATCTTCAAAGGATTGTCCTGACTATATTCCTGGATTAGGGTTCAAAACCAAAAACAATAGTTCTCTAGAGCACTAAATCTCCTCATTTTAGACTAGGATTTATTCTATTACTTCACACTGTTAGAATTTACTTAAAAAGCATTGTTTTATCAAGAAAATGTGAAATGACAAGAAATTCAGCAAATACAATGTGTCACAGAAGATTTGTGAATTATACTTTCTAGGCTGGTGACATGTTATGAAAACATCCTTTGCTCAGCCCGTGTCATCCTTCTCAAGAAAAAATACTGCTGTCCATTATTGCAGCCTGCATGGAAGAAATGAGGTCTAGTTTCACAGGCATGCAATGAACCTTTGCTTTCATGATTTTATGCCTCCACAGGAAACTTCTGAGAGCAATACTTATCTTCCTATAGATCAGGGTGACACTGCACCTGGTGTCTTGAAGACATGGGTATGAATCTATTATGACAGACAATAAATCACATGAGAATGTTTCTGATATTTGAGAAAGTATCAAAATCACTGTTTTGCCAAGGAGATGACAGGATTTTTCTCCTTCCCTTGTATCAGTAACATGAGCATTTATCCTTTGTTCTGAGTTGCATTCAAATGCCCAACAGATATCTATTATCTGATTTCAGAGAATCAAAGATGGAACATTGATGATACTGACATTGTGGAATATTTTTGTAATTTGAAAACAGAATTAGATTTATTTTCAAAGCAGTGTATTATAGATATTGGGAATCTTATAAATACTTTCCCCTTTGTCTTACTTGAATCATACTATAATATAAAATTTAAATTAAGCAGTGTTTTCCCCTTAGGCAGCACATTACTGCTAGGAAAATATCAAAGAATTATTCTATCTTCTCAAAATTTGTGTTCTGAAACCTGATTTTGACATTCAATGGTATTCCACAGCCCCTCTTCATAAGTCACTGAGAACTTAAGTCCACTGCCCAAGGTGACTATAGAAAATATTTGTCATTCTTCTCAAGTCCTTACTTTTTCCTTTTCACAATTACTGGGATTAAGGTCTTTTTGGGGGGGCTACTTTTTTCTAATTCTGATTCCTACATATATTCCAGGCTCTTCCTTCTTTCCTGTCCAAAATTGTTAAATTCCAAAGTTTTAAGGAAATTGAGAGGCCACCTAGTCCAAATAATGAGGAACCCTTCATCATTTCAAAGACGAATCACATTTTCCTGTCAATTTTCCCTCTTTTCCCTTTTACCTCCCTTACCATTAATTGTCTGCTCTCTCTAGCAATTTCAATCTTTTTTCTTAACTCTTTTTCCCTCCCACCCACTTTCAAATGTGTACAACCCTCTCCTATTTAGAAAACAGCATTAAACTTTAAGAACAATAAAATCCTCAACCTCAGTTTTCCTCATTATCTTTATTAGTTACTATTCAATTCTCTTTTTTCTTTTCAGACCCCAAATTCTTAAATAAGGACTTGAATGAAAATCCTTAATACTACATAATCTCCTACAGTTTGGCATCTCTTCCCACTACTTTAGTTAAACTTTCTCAGATTACCAAGGATCTGTTAATTTCCAAATCTGGAGGCCTTTTCTAGTTCCTCATTTAACCTCTCTGCAATATTTGACACTTTTTAATATAGTCTCCTTAAATTTCCCTCCTCTTTTCATTTACATGGTCCATTACTCTCTAGATTCTTTGTTATATCTTTAATCATAACTCCCCTAAAAAGTTCTTTTATTTATCCTTCTCTACAAATATAGGCAGAGATTTTGTTTTGAGTTTTCTTGCCTCTCAAAGCTTAATTATCTTCTCCACACAGGTGACTCAAATGAACATGTTAGTTCTTCCACATAAAAAGTACTCAGAAATATTGATTAAATAAATGAATTAGTGAAGGAAAAATTAACTCAAATTTGTCTCCAGCCTTGACATTTCCTATTTGGCAATCATATTATCAACCACATGCTCAATAATTTCACCTTCCAATTTCACCTCAAGTTCATTATGTTTAAAATCACTATCCTCTTCCTCTCCTGTCCCTAAAACTTCCTTCTCCATTTGACTTCCCTAATTTTATTAACAGGACATCATCATACCAGTTATTCAGGCTCCAAACCTTGGACATTCTTTCATTTACAATGAACCAGTTGTTCAGTCTTGATGACTTGTTTTTACTAACTTTCCCCATATCTGTTCATTTCTTTACATTTCTCCATTACTGTTGTAAAGATAATTTTAGTGTTGTGACTTAAAATCTAGAGTTAATTGGCCACCGGGGAAAATCCCAAATAAAATACCCAAGTCAGTCTGAAAATTTATGGTAATTTAATTAATATAGAGGGAAGGAGTTTAAGGAGAAGGAGGGAAGAGAATATAGGATTTCTCCTGCCTGGCCTATGCCAGAGGGAGTTTTAAAATCCCTGCCTCTAGGTCTCTGAAGAAGATTAGAGGCTTCTAAGAGGATAAAGTTGGAAAGTAAAGGAGGAAAGCTCAGCCAGAAACTCACCACCGAACCAGACAATAGCTTGTAGCCACGCTAAGATGCTGAAAGGCCCAGCACACTGCTATCAGCCAACTCTCCACCTCAAAAGGTATTGAAGAGTGGAAATAAGTCAATATATATAGACCTTTCACTCTTGTATCTCCTCCTCTAAATGCCCATTCTTTTTAGTTCTCATCTTCTTTGATTAGATTATATGTCTTTAGAGTTACTTAACACTTCTTTGTTAAGTTCACCTTTTTTGAGTTTCTTAACCTTTTTGTGATTAATTTAACCTTTATAGTTACTTAACACCTTTTTGTACTGAGATCTTAAAATAGACGTAGCTTAAAAATTCTAGCTTCACTATAAGGTAACAGTTAAGTATCTTCATTGTTCAATCAGGAGATTACAACTTTATCTTCCCCTAAAGTATGGTCTAAGTAGGGTGGAGTAATTTAGAGTTCCCAAGACCTGATTTTGTTAAACTAAGTATCTTCATTGTTACAATCAGGAAATAGCTAAATCCAATCTTCACATGTCCTAACTCAAATACTTTTTATTTTACCCCTAGACTATTAGAGCATGACTGTTCTTTCTCACTCCTTTGTAATCTCTTTAGAACATAGTGGAAATTCAAGGCCTATTTAGCCATTAACCAAATTTATTTAGGATGCCTTATAAGAAATGGGCAAAGTGTTTACCATTATAATAAGAGAAAACCTTTTGCTGAGAAATAGATAATTTGTTATTTTTTTATTATTTTCATGTTATCACATGTAGCATATGTTTGTTATACAAAGTACTTTTGTGTCTGTATATGTACATTTTGTACATAAACACTAATATATAATGTTATGAACATATTTTTGAGAAAGTTAATTGGTCTAGTTCAAAGTCAGATAGATTAAAAATCTGGGTCTCCTGAAATTCAAAATTTGCCTCAACTACTAACTAAATGAACTTAGTCAAGACATTTTAGCTCTCTTAGGCTCAGTTTTCAGGTCTGTTGAGCTCAGTGCCCTCCTCTGTAAAATGGAGATCATAAGAACACCTTTCTTACTGTAAGAATGCAGTGAAATAATGTAAAAAATGTTTGTGGTCCTTAAAGAGCTACAATTTTAGCTGTTATAACAATAATAATAATTATTATCATTATTATTTATGCTAGATAACATATTTTACATGTAAGTTATATTTTTATCTAAATGTGTGTATATATACATATACATATGTATGTTTTTGATGATAGTCTATTTTTATAATATTCTATTGCAACAGGAATTCAACTAAACAGCTGTGTTTAAGGTTACTAATTGTCAAACATTTGCTGAGGATGGAAAGAAAGGGAGAAAAAACCACCAATGCTTCAAAGTGGCATAGTGGATGGAGAGTTGACTTAGAAGTCAGAAACGTCTGAGTTGAAGTCTTTTGGACACATATTGTCTGTATGTCAATGGCAAGTAACCTGATCTCTCATTACCTCCACACAACTCCCTGAGACTCCAAGTGACTAAACAGGTGTTAAGTTAAATTAGTAGAGAAGTTCCTCACTAGCACTAATGAAATCACAGTTTGGGACCTACACAAACATGAATAAATGGATGAATGAAACTTTAGTCATCTGACTCCTGGATTCATGTGCATGTGATACTTAAATATAAATCTTGAGAATGAATGAGCCTATAGTCATATCTTTATGTTTGCCATAAACAAACCAGTACAGTTTTCTAAGGCAATCTATACTTGGAAGGCTGACAAGATCACTAAAAGGTTTCTTTTAACATTTAAACTTGAATGAAAGGCCAAGTTTAGATGCAGTGTATCTCATTAGTGGTTAGTGATTCATTCATAAATAATGAAAACTTTTACTAACCTTTAATGATTTAAAGCAATTTCTATTCAACTTTAATTCTCGAAAAAACAATTGCATAAATCTCTCTCTTTTGTTTGTTCTTCTCTTCAGGGTTTTCTGTTTATTTGTTTTGTTTTTCACCAAGTGAATATTTCCCCAAAGTTCCAGTCCTTTTTTCCAACTCCACATTAGACATCTTCTGAGAAGTCACTTCAGTACCATAGATTGAATATGCCACAGACTAAATTCATCATCTTCTTCCAATCTGACCCGTTTCATTATTTCTTTTTGTGATGTTGCTATCATTCCAACCAGCTGAATTGGGTACTTCTTTGACTCCTTCCTCACTTACCCCAAAATGCCAAGACCTATTGATTTTTCTACAGGATATCACACATTGGTTCCCTCCTTTCCATTCAAAGCTGCCAATGTGCTGATTCAGTGCCTTATTACTCTTTTTAGGAACCGATAAAAGAACCTTGTAAATACCCTATTTATACTCTCCCTTCATCTACAACCCATTCTTCACATCATTGTTAAATTTATTGAAGACACAGATCTGAACATAGTGCATCACCCTAAACCTTCACCTGATGGATAAAGTATGAACTTTACATTCTGGCATTTAAGCTGATCTAAAATCTGACTCAATTAATCCTTCCAGAATTATTTTCACATTACTCCCTTGAACTCCATATTGCAGCCAAAATGCACTTTTAACTGTTCCACAAATTCATCTTACCATGTCCTACTTCTGTGCATTATGTGTCAATCATCTCTAATGCCTGGCATGTTCTCCTTCCTCTTCTCAGCTTGTGGAAATGTGTTTATTTTTTGTCTGAAAACTAGATAAGATACCACTTTATGCATGAAACTTTCCCTGATTTGCTAAGCTGAAAGAGGTAGTTTCTTTTAAAAATTTCCCAGAGTGCTTATATTTCTCTTTTATATTTTTTTATATTCTAACTTTTATCATCATTATTTGGCAGTGTAATGTCCCCCTTATTAGATAATAATACCCTTGAGAACAGGGATCATTGTTTTTTATCAATCTATCCCCAGGCCTAAATATAGACCCTAGACCATAGTAAGCCCTTAAATATCTATTGACATTATTTGAGATAAGTTGAAAGACTGCTGGCCCAATTATTACCTAGAAGAAGAAAAAGCTACTTCCTTGGAATCTAACAAGATCAGGGATTTCTTCTAATTTTCAAACTGAAGCACTCTCTCAGTTAAAAGAAATCTGTCATTCCTGAATGTTAGAGCAAAGAGTCATTAATCCAATTTTGATTGAGGCCAAATTGGCTCTATCCTTAAGAATGTAAAGAATGTTGGGTTTAATGTTGAAATGTAATTTCAAGCTTAATGTTCACCATTAACAAATGGACAAGCTTTTCTGATCCAAAAAGTGTACATTTTTCAGAAATGTAAACTGATTCATTGAAACAACATCTCCTTAAAACAATTGAGCAACCCTAGATTTCTACTTTAGCTCTATCAAGAAAAGACTGAAGAATATTATAATGTGTTCCTCAAGATAACTTGGTATATACGGTTCTAAAAAGTCTATCCCTTTTTCCACATGAATAACTTTATTTTTTAAATCTCCACTTCTAAGGCAAACTTTGGATAAAATTGTGAAGTAGGGATAAAATTTAAGACATGTGGACAGCTGGTGGATGAGAAAGGGACTTGAGTTTTTACAAAGCTGTAAAATGTGTAAACATTTGCTATCCCTACACATAAGGTATTGATCATATGTGTATTACATTCTGATCAGTGTTCATCATAGTTATAATCGAAGGGGAGAGTTAATCCTATCTTCACACCCTTTTGGTATCCACAGCACTTAACCTAGTTTCTGGCACAAAATAAGCACTTAATAACTGTTTAGATTGACCATGATGATGATGGGTAAGCCACATGCTTTTTCCTTATGTGAGTCAGGGATTGTTATTTAACAATTCTGTGTATTTACCTGAAATCCATATCAACTAATCGAATCAAGAATGTAAAGCACCCCTACTTACCATTAAGTATGAGAGTTCATGAGACACTTACTAGAGTAAGTTCACACCTCCAAAGGCCACTGCCTCCCCCCTTTGGCAAAGTTAGGCAAATTGAAAGACTGACATTGGTTTTTGTAAAGAAGGGGGAGTAACAGAAAGTGACAGGAAGTGACATGAAAAAAAGAAGCATAAAAGAAGAGACCAGCAGAGTCTAGCATGCTTTCCTTCCTAGCATTTGGAGAGATTGGTTCCAGAAATTCCTTTCCTGGTATTTGGAGTGAGTGGCTGAAATCCCTGCCTTGGCTTGAAGCAGACCTTTTCCCTGGATCCTGCATAGGCTTGCTGGGTGAGTGACTGAGATTCTTGCCTTGGTTTTGGAGGAGACTGTGTTGGCGGAACCCTGGCTAAAGATACCACTGGGACCTCTGACTGAGGACTGTGACAAGGAAATCACTTAAAAGACTGATATATATTAATTTAAGGTCACCAAGGAATTCAGCTATGTAATTCCTTAATGAAAACTCAAGTCAGCAGTCAACCTTTTATGGAGTTTAATTACAAACAGGAGGAAGAAAGGTATTAGAGAGAGAGAGAGAAAAGGGAGAGAAGGGAATAGGGCTTAAATACCCCCTCTGTTTAGGCTGGGCCAAAAGGCCCAAGCCCTTAGATAGCTGAGGCAAGAAAAAGAGATCAGTCCCTATCACTCATGTGACCAAAATGGAGAAACAGTCTCAGGGGCCTCCACCTCCAACTTCCTTCAGAGCAAGCTTCTCAGAGCACAACCTCTCAGAGCAAAACCTCTCCAACCACCATCAGTCCTCAGACCCCGCTATCTTTAAGGAAACCATCCAAGTTCCCTCCCCTCAGTTCTCACATCTACCAATAACTGTCCATGTCTTCCCTGTGCCAATGGTGGCTCTAGCTTAACCCAGGACCGCCCAGAGGTCTGTGGCTTTGCACATGTCTGTTGAAGGTCATATTCTCAAATAATTAAATCTTGATCCTTTGCTGCAGCCCTTCCTAAATCCTGTTACACTGAGTAGGGTGGAGATTGGAAGTTCTAAGACCTGGTTCTGTCATTCCAAGTATCTCTATTGTATCAATTCTAAAATCAATCATGACTCAAAGAACTTCCTGTTCTATGCTTAAGCATAGGTCAAAGCCCTTTCCATTGTTCAGCAAAAGGTTTCTGTCCTAAAGTAATCTTAAGTAGGGAGGAGAAAGACCCTCCCATGCCAAAGGGGGGTTCACATTCCAATAGACTATCAGTAGGAAATTTTTCAAGTATGAAATTTCCCAATGGCGAAATTTCCAACATTTATAAGTCTAAGAAATTTTAAGGTTTACAAGACTACTGGGAAATCTACATGGAGACAAGGGACGTGGAGAAGCCCCTACCAGGGCTGAGCCTGACTTCACCAAAAAAGGGCTGGTAGGCTTGTGGAATCTGTCTCTTTACCTATATTTTTCCACTTTCATTCTTTCCATTTCTTTGCAAATAAAGTTGCTAAAAGTCATTTTGACTTAAGCTAAAATATTTTAAAGTTGGAAACCACAATATTATTTTATAACTAATATATACTCTAAAACTTTAGTATAAAGCCTAAATTTAAATTCTTACAAGGGTCAAAAGGCAATCTCTCCACTCAAGGAACTCACAATACATGAGACTCACAGACCTACCATCAGACTGGTTATTATCATTTTTATCAGCTATTATTAAGTGTTTATTTATTTATTTAATTGTTATTATTGTTGCAATAATCAAGTTGTGAGGTGATAAGGGCCTGAATATCATCAGAGGAGAGAAGAGAGTAGCATTGAGAGATGTTATGAGAATGAAATTGGCAAACTTTGGGAACAATCTAGATATGAGGGCTAAGAGACAGGATGGTTCCTAGCTTGTGAGCCTACAGGACTGAGAGAATGGGGTTCCCCTAGACAATTGCAGGAAAGGTAATAGTAAGGGGGTTGGTTAGGAGGAAAAATAATAAATTCTATATTGTACACATTAAGTTTAAGAGGTCTATTAGGTATCCCATTTGAGATTATCATCTAAGACAGAAATTTAAGTTTGGGGCATCTAAGAAAAAGTTGACTGTCTTTTTTTTTTGGCCTTGAACAAAGCAGCAAAGTTCTTGCTTATGAACTTCCTATCCTCTCCACTAAGTAGATCAGGGTAGAAAATATCCAGTAACCCAAGTTACTCATGCATAATTATAATAATAACAATAACAAAAATAATAGGTAGTACTCAATCCGGCTAAGTGCAAAGTAGTCTTTTAATAACCATATTGTTAGGTTCTGTCATTAGACTTATTAAAAGCAGTAGGGTATTGCACTGGTTGCCTGAATTTAAATCTCAATTCTGTTGCTGTTGTAGGTGTGATTTTAAACAAGTTATGTAACCTCTTTGTCCCCCATTTGTATGATAAAAATGAGAGATTAGATAACCATTTAGATCCCTTTCTGTTCTAAATTTACAATCATGTCACCCCCATTTAAAAATGAAGAAAATAAAGCTCCTAGAGACAGTGAGTCACTCAGGGTCATTCAGGTAGTGAGTCACATAACATTGGCATTTGAACCCTTCTCTTCCAGATTTCAAATCTTTTACATATGCTCTACATTTATTTGAGTTGGACTGCCCTCCTGCAAGTCTAGAACTTGCCTGCAATCTAGAACATATTCTAGATTATAACAATTATGATAGTATGTCATATGATAGAAATATTAAGTATTGTCATTACTTAGCTAGTTAGCCCTTGCATTCCTCTCTCCACTGCTTGCCTGAGGTTAGTTGAGATTTTTATATCTGACACAGATCAGAGCTGGAAAGGTATTTGTGTGGCTGCTAGGTTTGGCTCCCAATCACTCCTCACCTCCTAGGGTTTTATTGTTCTTTGAATTGTGGTCTATTGCAAGAACAGTGTGTGTGTGTCTTTCATTAAAAAACCCTTATTATACAGCCCTTAGATGTAAAACACTGAATGAGTGGGCCCTGTATATTTACCTTTTATCCCATCAAGCTCCTGAAAGCCAATAATACAGCTAATTTCATATATGAGAGACTGCTGAAAAGTACACAATCTTTCACAAGAAGACTGTATAATAGCTGTTCAAGGATAATGGATTATCTTGGATAGCATGCCCAAGTTATCAGCCCAGAGAAAGACTGTCATTGTTTCTAGCAGTGCTGACCCACTGCTCAGTTGCTTAGTTATCCCTCCTGTAGAGGGCCTTCATCTTTGAATCTCTGATCTTAACTTTCATTTTGAAGTTCTTTAGTGTACTTGTGGAGAGGCATTCTTTTTTTTTTTAACCTGAATAGGATTTTTTCAATATTAAAAATCTTAAGCTTTATTGTTCTTCTTAAATTTAAATTAATTTATTTAGTCAATTTAGATCATTATTCCTTGGTTATAAGAATCAAATTATTTCTCTCCCCCCCTCCCCCCACTCTTCCCTTAGCTGATGTGCAATTTCACTTGGTAATACATGTATCTTTGATAAAAACATATTTCCATGTTGTTGATATTTACACTAGGATGTTCATTTAGAGTCTATATTCCCAATCATATCCCTTCGACCCATGTAATCAAGCAGTTGTATTTCTTCTGTGTTTCTACTCCCATAGTTTTTCCTCTGAATGTGGATCGTGTTCTTTCTCATAGATCCCTCCAAGTTGTTCAGGATCACTGCATTGACACTAATGGAGAAGTCCATTACATTCGATTGTACCACAGTGTATCAATCTCTGAGTACAATGTTCTCCTGGTTCTACTCCTTTCGCTCTGCATCAGTTCCTGGAGGTTGTTCCAGTTCCCATGGAATTCCTCCAATTTATTCTTCCTTTGAACACAATAGTATTCCATCACCATCATATACCATAATTTGTTCAGCCATTCCCCAAATGAAGGGCATCCCCTCATTTTCCAATTTTTTTGCCACCACAAAGAGCTCAGCTATGAATATTTTTGTACATTTATTTTTCCTTATTACCTCTTCTGGGTAGAAACCCAGCAGTACTATGGCTGGATCAAAAGATAGTCTTTTAGCGCCCTTTGGACATAGTTCCAAATTGCCCTCCAGAATGGTTGGATCAATTCACAATACCACCAACAATGAATTAATGTCCCTACTTTGCCACATCCCCTCCAGCATTCATTACTTTCCTTTGCTGTCATATTGAACAATCTGCTAGGTGTGAGGTGATACCTCAAAGTTGTTTTGATTTGCATCTCTCTGATTATAAGAGATTTAGAACACTGTTTCATGTGCTTATTAATAGTTTTTATTTCTTTGACTGAAAATTGCCTATTCATGTCCTTTGCCCATTTATCATTTGGAAAATGACTTGATTTTTTTGTACAATTGATTTAGCTCTCTGTAAATTTGAGTAATTAGACCTTTGCCAGAGGTTTCTGTTTTGAAGATTGTTTCCCAGTTTGTAACTTCCCTTCTAATTTTTGTTACATTGTTTTTGTTTGTACAAAAACTTTTTAATTTGATGTAATCAAAATTATTTATTTGACATTTTATGATTTTTTTCTATGTCTTGCTTGGTTTTAAAATCTTTCCTTTTCCAAAGGTCTGACATGTATACTATGCTGTGTTCACCTAATTTACTTATAGTTTCCTACTTTGTGTTCAAGTCATTCACCCATTATGAGTTTATCTTGGTGTAGGGTTTGAGATGTTGATCCAAACCTAATCTCACCCACATTGTCTTCCAATTTTCCTAGCAGTTTTTATCAAATAGTGGATTTTTGTCCCAAAAGCTAGGTATTTGGGCTTATCATAGACTGTCTTGCTGAGGTCATTTACCCCAAGTCTATTCCACTGATCCTCCTTTCTGTCTCTTAGCCAGTACCAAATTGTTTTGATGACAACCACTTTATAATATAGTTTGAAATCTGTTACTACAAGGTCACATTCCTTCACATTTTTTTCATAATTTCCCTGAATAACCTTGATCTTTTGTTCTTCCAAACGAACTTTGTTATGGTTTTTTCTAATTCAGTAAAAAAGTTTTTTTGGTAGTTCAATGGATATGGCACTAAATAAGTAAATAAGTTTGGGTAGGAAGGTCATTTTTATTATGTTAGCAAATCCTACCCATGAGTAATTAAGGTTTTTCCAATTGTTTAGATCTAGTTTTAATTGTGTGGAAAGTGTTTTGTAGTTGTGTTTATATAGTTCCTGTGTTGGTCTTGGCAGATAGATTCCTAAGTATTTTATATTGTTTAGGGTGATTTTAAATGGCATTTATTTTTCTAATTCTTGCTGCTGAGATGTATTGGAGATATATAGAAATGCTGATGACTTATGTGGGTTTATTTTGTATCATGAAACTTTGCTAAAGTTGTTGATTATTTCAGCTAGCTTTTTGGTTGATTCTCTAGGATTTTTTAAGTAGACCATAATATCATATGCAAAGAGTGATAGCTTGGTCTCCTCATTGCCTATTTTAATATTTTCAATTTCTTTTTCTTCTCTAATAGCTACAGCTAGTGCTTCTGTTACAATGTTAAATAATAGAGATGATAATGGGCATCCTTGTTTCAGTCCAGATCTTTTTGGGAAGACTTCTAATTTATCCCCATTGAAGATGATGTTTCCTGATGGTTTTAGATATATACTGTTTATTATTTTTAGGAAAGACCCTTCTATTCCTATCCTTTCTAGTGTTTTCAATAGGAATGAATGTTGTATTTTGTCAAAGGCTTTTTCTGCATCTATTGAGATAATCACGTGATTTTTGACAGTTTCCTTGTTAATATCGTCAATTGTGTGGATGGTTTTCCTGAACCATCCTTGCATTCCTGGCATGAATCCTACTATGAATTCCATAGTGAATAACTTTCATGATCACTTGCTGGAGTCTTTTTGCTAATATCCTACTTAAGATTTTTGCATCTATATTCATTAAGGAGAGTGGTCTATAGTTTTCTTTCTATGTTTTTCACCTACCTGGTTTTGGAATCAGTACCATATTTGTGTCTTAAAAGGAATTTGGTAGAATTCCTTCTTTGCTTATTCTGTCAAATAGTTTGTATAATATTCAGATTAGTTGTTCTTTGAATGTTTGATAGAATTCATTTGTGAATTCCTCTGGACCTGGGGATTTTTTCTTAGGGAGTTCTTTGATGGCTTATTCAATTTTTTTTCTGATTTTCTTTAGGTTGTTTAGGTAGTCTATTTCTTCCTCTATTAGTCTAGGCAATTTATATTTTTTGTAAATATTCATCCATATCACTTATATTGCCATATTTATTGCCATATAATTGAGCATAATAATTTTTAATGATTGCCTTAATTTCCTCTTCATTAGAGGTGAGGTCTCCCTTTTTATATTGGATACTATCAATTTGGTTTTCTTCTTTTTTTTAATTAGATTGACCAGTAATTTGTTTATTTTATTTGTTTTTTCAAAGTACCAGCTTCTTGTCTTATTTATTAAATCAAAAGTTCTTTGACTTTCAATTTTAATAATTTCTCCTTTGACTTTCAGTATCTCTAATTTAGTCTTCATTTGAGGATTTTTAATTTCTTCACTTTCTAGTGTTTTAATTTGAATGTCTAATTCATTGACCTCTTCCCTCTCTAATTTGTTAACATATGAACTCAAGCATATACATTTCAAGCATATACATATAGAAACAAATTATTGTTTCTATAATTTGTTCTTTAACTGATTTTGGAGAATCATATTGTTTAGTTTCCAATTAATTTTTTTTATTTTCCTCTCCATGTACCCTTACTAATTATTATCTTCATTTCAGTGTGATCTGAGAAGGTTGAATTTATTATTTCTGCTCTTTTGCACTTGTTTGCAATGTTTTTTATGCCCTAGTGCATGGTCAATCTTTGTGAATGTACCATGTGCTGCTAAAAAGAAGGTATATTTCTTTTTTGTCCCTATTTATTTTTCTCCACTTATCTACTAACTCTAATTGTTCTAAGATTTTATTCACTTCTCTTTCCTCTTTCTTATTTATTTTTTGGTTTGATTTCTCTAGTTCTGATAGAAGAATGTTCAGGTCTCCCACTAGTATAGTTTTTGTACCTATTTCATCCTTGAGCTCCACCAGTTTCTCCTTTATAAATTTGTATGCTATGCTATTTAGTGCATGCATGTTGAATACTGGTATTTCCTCATTGTTTATACTGCCTTTTATCAGGATGTATTTACCTTCCCTATCCCTTTTAATCAGGTCTATTTTAACTTTGGCTTTGTCAGATATCATGATTATGGCTCTTTCTTCTTTTTCTCATTTTATGTCCAATAGATTTGGTTCCGTCCTCTTACTTTTACCCTATGTGTTTCTACCTTCCTAATGTATGTTTCCTGTAGACATCATATCATAGTTTTTTTGATTCTAACCCACTCTGCTATTCACTTGCTTTTTATGGGTGGGTTCATTCCGTTCACATGCAGAGTTATGATTACCAACTATGAATTTCCCAGCATTTTTATTTCCCCTCCTAGTCCTGCCTTTTCTTCTTTCATCATTTCCTTCTACACTAATGTTTTGTTTTTTCATCATTCCCCTAATTCCCACCCTTATTTTACTTCCCTTTCTAGCCCCCTCCCTTCTTATTCCCCCTTATTTTCTTTACATATTTTTAAACTACCCCCCACCCTCTCCCTCCCTTGTACTGCTTCTCTCCCCACCAGTCTGTTTGTTACTTTTCTATTTCCCTTTATGGCACAAATCAATTCTCTGCCCTAATGGATTGGATTGTTCTTCCCTCTTTGAGTCAATATCAATGCTTGTAAAAGTTGAGTATTTTCTATCTCCAACCTCTTTACCCTTCCAGTATATTGGTGTTCTTCCCCCTCCCACCATGTCCTTCTTTGTGACACACAAATTTACCCCCCTTCAGTTTCTTTTCCCATTTCTTTTAGTATTAATCTCTTTTTTAGTTCTAGTTGTATATATATATATATATATATATATATACACACACAAATATATGTATTTATGCATACATATATCTATATACATCTTTTTTTCTTGTTATTTCATCCTATACAGTTTGTCACTGTTCCCTCTAAGTGTACTCCTTCTACCTGCCCAGGTGATAATAACAATTTTTAAGAGTTACCAATGACCTCTTTTCTTATAGGGATATATAGCATTTTAACTTATTGGGTCTCTTTAAAAAAAGTTTTGTTTTTCTTTTCCCCTCTTTTTTAATTACCTTTTGATGATTCTCTTGAATTCTGTGCTTGGGCATCAAATTTTCATCTTTCATCTCCTTTGCCTCATTTTCAAGCTGGTTAATTTTGGCTTTCAAGACATTATTTTCTTGTTTTAGTTCAACTGCTTCTGTTTCCAGATGAATTATCTTGTTTTTTAAGTTCTTTTCCCAGTTGTCTTCAGCCTCTCTTAATTGTGTTTTGAATTGTATTTTGAGTTCTTGCAGAGCCTGTATCCAATTCGCTTGGTGTTCCCTCATCCTTCACTGTTCCATTTGCTCTTTTTTTCATTGTCTGTATAGAAGCTGTTGACTGTAATTTTTTTCTTTTTCTTTTGTTTGCTCATATTTACCCCTTCTTTACTTCCTGCAGTTGCCTACGCTCTTGCTCCTCTCATTTTTTTGTTTTTGTGGTTTTGAGCTTTTCTTACAACCTTCACCCTTGGAGCTTCATAAGCAAATCTCTCAGAGCAGTCTGTGGGTGAGGGGTTTTGGAGCTTGAGCTTTTCTGCCCTCTTGAGGCTTTGATGGGATTAAATCCAGCTGGGTTGCGCTGGTTGTGCCCTAAGTCCAAAACCTCGGGAAGAGGGGGAAATATGGAGTGTCTCTGCTCCTGCAACTAGGCTGCCTGCTCTATGCTCTGTGCTTTTTGTCTAACTGTTTCCTCACTGCCTATGTTTGATGCTGTGAGCCTGGCACATAAAAGAAGAAGAAAAAAAATCAGATATATACTCTGGTATGAAGGGAGGGTGAAAAAATTTTATGTGGATTTTCCATATCATAAGGATGTGTAATAGTTAAAATTTCACCTTTTTAAGATTGATGTAATATTGAACAATGGCCGCCAAGGAATTTACTTATGAAATTCCTAAAATGAAACACTCAAGTCAGAATGGAGTTTATGGAGGTTTAATCACACTGGGAGTAAGGAAAAGGAGAGGGAGAGAAGGAGAGAAGAGAAAAGGGAAAGGGGCTACTCAACCTCTGACCAAGGCAGAGGGAGTTTTAGGCCCAAAGGGCCAAGGTGGAAAGAATCAGTCCTTAACTCACATGACTGATCTGAAGGAAAGCTGTCTGCGGGCCTCCTCCCTGTCCAAGCTCCTAACACCAACTGGCATCTAGCTCTCTCCACAGGAAGTGAGCGAATTCCAGAGGCTGTTCTCTACCTCACTTCCTGTGTCTCACAAGTGCCAATGGTTGGCTCTAGCTTGGCTTAGGACAGCACCAGTGGGCAGTTAGTTATTTCTGATTTGTCATTGACTAGCACATGCCCATGTAGTGTGGGTGTGCACAATTTTTGGATGCTATACCAAGATGGAGACTTTTAAAATTCACAATCCCCCCTGATGATGATTGGGGGACTAGTCTCCCCAACTGATCACTAAACATAAGCATACTGCACCCCAAAAATTTCTAACTGTAAGTGTATACAAACATTTTTACCCACTAAGAGGAAAATTATAATAGTTGTAAATATGGGGAAATAGAGGAGAGAGACAGCAAACGAATGTTTTGCTGGGTGCATTGACAAAAGCCAATTAGGGGGCAGTCCCCTTTGGCATAAGAGTGTACATTCAAAAAATGTTCAATCAACCACACCCCAAGGTTCATTCTGGATCTTCCTGTAGTGAAAAGGTTTAGATATCTTTCTGCAAACAGTTCATTCTCTGGATTCAGTTAGTTAGCAAGCTTCTTCTCTGAAGATTTATCTCGAACAAAATTTAAATCTTGGATTTGATGGAATACAATCCCCCCTGAAGAAAGTGTTGAAAAAACACTGAGTCCAGCTGAGGATTCAAGTTTTAGTTGTGGGGGTGTGTGAGTTAATCCAAAAGAAAAATAAAACAAAATAAAAATAAAATAAAAAACAAAATCAAAAGAAGAAAAGGGAAAAAATTAAGGGAAAAATATAGACCCTTTATCTATGCATATATTTGTATTAAAGAAGAATTCAAAATCAGTATCAAAAATTAAAAAAAATCTACATATACAAAATTTGAGAAAGCAAGAATAAAAAAAAAAATTTTTTTCCACAGGCCCCTGTATTAGGGTCCAGTTAAGTAATTGCTAATCCCACAAGTCTGTAGGACAGAATGCAGCATATTTTACTTCCCCATTTGCAGCCAAGGCTAAAGGAAGTTGCCATACTATAGGAGAGAAAAAAGAGGACCAGATTTTTATTTTATATCTAGGGAAGTGTTATTCCCTCGTCTGATTTTACCTTCGTTCTCAGGGATGGAGGGAGCCAGGATGGTAGCCAACCTTTGGTACTTGTCTGTAGGTATTTTCACAAAGAGTGTGGATACAAGGAAGACCTACATCTTAACGTCTGTCAAGTGTCGCAACCCCAAGTCTCACACTAGGTTCAAGTCCTTAGTATTGGCTTAGAAATGCATTAATCCTACCTGGATTGGTCTTTTGTTTTTTAGACCTGTGAGCTCTTTTGGCATTATCCAGGTTATCTCTGTGCTCCTTGTTTGATCCCGTTCCTAGAATCAGACACAAACATTAATCATAGTCCCACAACAATTATCAATAAATGGCAGGTTCCCATAGTCTAAAGCTGTTTGGGTGCATATTAATAACAATAGCAAGTATATATATTTAAACTAATATTGTAGAATAAAATTAATATGGATCATATGTACCTTAAGTACATAGAAATGAGAAAAAGGGAAAAAATAAAATAATGTAAAAAAATAATAATAATAAAATAAGGAAAAGAGAAAAAAGGAAAAAAGAAAAAAAATTAAATTTAGGAATTCAATGTGTCAAAAGGAGAATAAAACAGTTCCATTTGTCAATGGGTAGTTATCTCCAATGCACGTATAGGATACAGTCAATCAGTCTCAACAGAAGATGCTCTCTTTACATGTGAGCAGTGAATCCAAGAGTCCTTTTCTCCAACCTTTATAGATGTTGGGGTAGTTAACAATATTTGGAATGGTCCTTCCCAGGAAGGCTGGGTTGCTCCTGTACGCTGGAAGTTCTTTATATACACGTTGTCTCCTGGGTTCAGGTCGTGAAGTGAGAAGTCTAGTGGTCCGGCTTGTACTGCAGCTCCGGATTCATGTAGCTCACGCAGTTTGTGCTGTAATTCCTGTATATAGGAAGCAATAGTAGTATCTCCCCCTAATAGCGATGTATAAGCCGGGGAGAAAGGCTTAGCCTGTATAGGTGGATGTCCAAAAAGCATCTCAAATGGTGAGATGTATAGGTCTCCTCTAGGCCTGCTTCTAAGATAAAATAGGGCCAAAGGGAGAATTTCAGGCCATTTTAAATGGGTCTCAGTGCATAATTTGCCAATCATAGTTTTAAGTTCTTTGTTCATCCTCTCAACTTGGCCTGAACTCTGGGGATGATATGGAACATGGAATTTGGGAGTTATCCCCAAGCAAGAATATATCTGGTTTAGAACAGAATCAGTAAAATGACTCCCCCTATCAGAATCAATACGTGCTGGTAGGCCAAAGCGAGGAATAATTTCTTTTAAAAGCACCTTAGCAACAAAAGCTGCGGTGGCTCGGGCTGTAGGAAATGCTTCCGGCCATCTGGTCGGTTGGTCTACTATGACCAAACAAAATTTATATTGTCCAGCCTTTGGCATCATTATGAAATCTATCTGCAGGTGCTCAAAAGGTGTGTAAGCCAGAGGACGCCCACCAAAGGCTTTGCCAAGAAAGGCATGTTGGTTATATGCCTGGCAGGTAGGGCAGGCTGAACATACTTTAGAGGCTATAGTAGTTATACCAGGGGCTATCCATACTCTCTTAACAGAGTCCACGATGCCCTGGGTACCAAAGTGGCCATTATTATGAACAGATTGGCAAATTTGGTGATAGAAACTTCTAGGGAGCAGGGGTTTTCCTTCAGATGACACCCAGACTCCATTGATCTGTTTTGCTTTGAATTTCTGTTTCCATTTTTCCACTTCCTTCTCATTATAGGAAAGTGATAAATTTGAGTCATCAGTAGTTGTTAATGTTAGAAGTAATTCAGGCCCTTCTATGGCTGCTAGCTTTGCAGCAGCATCTGCTCGGTCATTTCCTCTAGAGACAGGGTCGGTGCCACCTGTATGGGCTGAGCAATGAACTACAGCTAGGGCTTCAGGCAGCTGAAGAGAAGAAAGTACTTCATTAATAATTTCAGCATTAGCTATGGATTTTCCAGCTGAGGTTAAAAATTCTCTCTGGAGCCATAGCATCCTGACTGAGTGACAAATGCCAAAAGCATATCTAGAATCCATATAAATTGTTGCCTTTTTACCCTTGGCAATTATACAGGCATGTTTCAGAGCTATGAGCTCTGCCCCTTGAGCGCTAATGTTAGAGGGCAGTGAAGCTGACCACTCAGTGGCAAATTCTGTGACTACAGCAGCTCCACTGTAGCGTATGCCATCCCTCATGAAAGAAGAACCATCAGTAAATAAGATCAGGTCTGAGTTCTTTAAGGGAGTGTCCAAGAGATCATCTCGAGGCTTTTCTGCCATGGACACTAGTGTTTCACAACTGTGTAATGGTTCTCCTGAAGTTGGTAAGTCTGGAAGCAAGGTGCCAGGATTAAGGGTTGTACAGCATTTCAGAGTAATATTTTCATTATTTAGCAAGGTTATTTCATACCTTGTAATTTGCTGATCAGAAAATGCCTGTGTTCTCTGTCTTAGCAATAATGCTTCTACCTCATGTGGACACATAATTGTCAATGGGCATCCTAATACTAGATCAACGGTTTTTGTCACTAGTAAAGCAGTAGCAGCCACTCCTCTAAGGCATGTTGGTGCTCCTGAAGCTATTGGGTCCAGCTGGGCTGAATAATAAGCAACTGGACGCTGAGAAGGCCCCAGAGTCTCAGTTAAAATGCCTGAGGCTACTCCTCTTCGCTCGTGTACATACAAAGTAAATGGCTTGTTGTAATTTGGGATGCCTAGAGTAGGGGCAGATAGGATAGCCTTTTTTAGCTCTGATAGAGCTGACAGATGTTCAGTCTCTAATTTGAGGGGTTCAGGAACTGCATCCCTTGTTAGTGCTATAAGAGGTTTAGTAATTTCCCCATAGCAAGGAATCCATTGTCTGCAAAACCCTGTTGCTCCCAGAATTGCTCTTAACTGTTTTTTAGTGGTAGGAGCACTCAATTTTTGAATATTCTCAATTCGCTTGGGAGAAATAGAGTGGGCACCAGCTGTCAGAATGAACCCTAAATATTCTACTTTGGGGAGACACCACTGAACTTTATCCTTCGAGATCTTATGACCTCTTTTGTGCAATTCCAAAAGAAGGTGTTTACTATCTTCCTGACATGCTTCTGCATCCAAAGAAGCCAAGAGTAGGTCATCTACATATTTTATTAATTTGCTGTTTTTAAATTTTATATTATCTGTATCTTGTCCCAAAATTTGTGCAAATAAGGTCGGACTTTCTACATAACCCTGGGGCAGACGACTCCAGGAATATTGCATGCCATTCAAGGTGAAAGCAAAAATATGCCTCGAGTTCTCATGTATGGGTATAGAAAAGAAGGCTGAGCACAAGTCTACTACTGTAAAGTATGTAGCTGTGCTAGGAATAGAAGAAATAATAGTATTGATATTGGGAACTATGGAGTGTCTCTTTATAATGTGATTGTTCACAGCCCTCAAATCCTGTACGAATCTATAGAGGTGTTTGCCATCGGGCCCCCTTTTTGGTTTTTTAACAGGAGGATGGGCGTGTTGTATTCAGATTTACAAGGGAAAATTATTCCTTGGTCAATTAAAGAATTTATTATTGGGGTAATGCCCTCCATTGCCCCCTTGGAAAGAGGATACTGAGGAATGCAAGGAGGTGGGCTGGATTTAGTTTTTATTTGCACGGGAGCTGCTGATTTAAGTAAGCCTACATCAGTAGAAGATGTGGCCCAAAGAGACTCTGGTATATCTGTAGGTATTTCAAAGGTGGGAGGCTCCTTTGCCTCCTGGCTCTCTGAGAGAAATACAGGGCGTAAATTTAAGGTTTCCTCGGGCACTTCAAAAGAGAGGGAGCCATCTGGGGCGCACATTATTGTGGCTTATAATTTGCATAGTAAATCTCTCCCCAGCAAATTTGTGGGGGATCCAGGCATTAAAAGAAAAGAATGTTCAACAGTTAGGGGTCCCACGCGTACCATGCGAGGAGAAAGTTTTGGGACCTTTAACGGTTTTCCTGAAACACCTACTACATTTAAGGAGCCAATAGAATCACATTTCTCATCTGGTTTGCTTACTAGAACTGACCTAGATGCTCTGGTGTCTAAAAGACAGTCGTAATATGAATGTCCTACCTTTAAAGTGACATGAGGTTCCTTACTGTTTGGGGGGGGAATATGTAGGGATTATTGGCATTAAAATATCAGGGTCTGGAAAATCAAAGGTTTCATTCTTTGATTCTAAGGCCCTCTCCCCCCCTTCACACCTTCATAAAGATGCTTGGGCAGTTTTTTGGGACCCTCCACGCTGTTGAGGGTATTCACCCTGAGTGTAGCGTGGTCGAGCTCTTTTCTTATATATTGTTGTTGGGCATTTTTTGGGGTAGTATCATTTTCTGTATTTTGAGCGCTGTCATTTTGATTGGCATTGTGATTCCTATAGTTATTATTCCTAAAGGTGTTATTATTTCTTATTTCCAGTAGCCAGCTCCTACAGACTATCATTGCATGGCCTCTCTTCCCACAGAAGGGACATATTAAGGGGTTTGTTAATGGTCTATCTGTGGATTCCTGCAAAGGGGCCATGGTCTCTCCCTTACTTTTCAATTGTTCATTTAAAATTTCAATTTCTTTTTTTAAGTCTGTCACTGATGTATTGTGTGTCTCAGGTTTTTTTGTACGATTCTTATAGGCATATGCTGCTACTTTCCTCAGTTTGTCGAGGTCCATAGACTCCCAGTTGGGACAGCTAGTTTCAAAGTAGTCTTTTACTGCTGAACAATAATTCCTAACGAATTGTCTGCGTATATGTTTAATGTCTTTTTCTCTGGACAAATCAAGGTCCATATATGTACTTCCTACGTCAATAAGTCTGTCCATAAAGTGGGAGGGGGTCTCATCAATTTCCTGTCGGGATTGTTCAAATTTTTCCCATGCATCAGGGCTATCAGAGCAGTCTCTCATGGCTTTTAATAATGCTTCTCTGGCTAGGGCTAGTTTTGTGTGATCTTGTGCAATATTGGGGTTCCAGTGTGGATCTACAGTTGGCCAGTGATGAGCTCCTCTACCACTTTTCTTATTAGCTAGGGAAATGACATTATTTTTCTCTCTCTTTGTCAGAAATGTATCTAACAAATTCTCCACATCCAACCAAGAAGGGTCAAAGTTTCTGAATATATTTTCTAATTTTTCTATAACCAACATTGGTTCTGCCTCAAATGATTGAACATTGTGCTTGAATTTTTCTAAATCATCAGGTTTAAAAGGTGTATAGTGTCTTACAGACACCAAGTTCCCTTCTTTATTAAAGGTGGGTACTTCCTTCAATGGAAATAAACTTCTGTCTAAATTATCTGGTGTTACTGTTTCTAGGCTACTTGCTCCATTTCCAATGGCGTAGGTAAGAGAAGGGGAAAGGTTAGGATTATTGGCTGTTGGAGCATGGGGGTTGGAGATTAGAGCATGAGTGGGGGGGAGAGAAGGGGGAGGGGCCAGGACAGGAACAGGGGTTGGGGCTAGAGCATGAGCATGGGTGGGGTGGAGGGCAGGGGGAGGGGCCGAGGCTGAGGAGGCAGGGTAAGAGGCATGAATAGAAGGAGGAATCAGGGTGGGAGGGGCAAGAATGGCAGGGGGAGGGGCTGGGTGGTCAGGATGGGGAGGAGCTGGTTGGTGTGAAGGGGCTGCTATTTGAGCCAAATCGTTTTGGGAAGGGTGGGTCAGGGAATCTGATAATGATGGGGGATAGAGAGTTAAATCTCTCCTATTATAGGATGTTTTTAATTCCCTTTCAATGTTTTGCAGGAAGGTTTTTATCTCTCCCAATTTTGCCTCCATAATTTCATCCAGGGAAGTTTTTATCTCTCCCCATTTTTTCTCCCTAACTTCATCCCATTCCACCAATTGTTGATAAATAAAAATATTTTTTTAATTTGTTGCTCAATAAAAGTATTTTGGTCCCTAATTCATTGATCAGTAACAGTATTTTGTTCTGTAAGTTGCTGATCAATAAAAGTGTGTAGTTCCTTAATTCACTGATCAGTAACAGTATTTTGTTCCTTAATTTGTTGAGTAACAGTATTTTGTTCCTTAATTTGCTGATCAATAAAAGTGTGTAGTTCCTTAATTTGTTTAGTAATAGAAGGAACAAGGGAGTGTTCTCTCTTAGAGGTTAGGTATATTATTGCAAGTACAACAATTACAATCCCAAGGAAGATGAATGTAAGGGTCATGAAGAGGTTTATAGTTTCTGAAAAATACCATCCTATAGGAACACCTACTAAAAATCCAATGAACTTGGTCATTGAACTTATAAGCCAATTTTGAAGCAAATCAGACATTGGTTGTAGCCACATTTTTCTTCTTTGAGTCAATTACTAAGTTGCCTGTAACTTTTTTTTTTACAGTAGGTGGCTCCCTAGTCTACAACCCTATACAGTCTAAGGGTCTATTCTGTTGTAAATTCTCCTTATTAAGCTTCTGGGAGGGGTTACAAAAGCCTTATGCAGGAAGGAAGAAACTATGAAAAGACTGATTAGGAGTGAATAGACTGTAAACAAAAGGTAGAGCTAAAACTCCTTCTTTTACAAAGTGTGTATATGGGAGGGTCCCAGCAATCTTCTTTAGCCCTCAGGCTAAAACTGCTAGGACCATGTGCTATCTTCCTTGAGCAAAGCCCACTTAAATTTTTAAGACTAGAAAGGCCAGGAAACAGGAAAATGGGTTTTAAGTTAGCTCCCTAGCTGTATTCAGCTGTTTTTTTTTTGATTGTTTGTTTTTTCTTTTTGTGGGCTAGGAGCTCCTAAGAGCTCCTTCTCCTGAGGTTCCTAGTTGCTAATCAGTTGATTAGGTAAGCCTGGCCTGCCTCTCAATCCACTGAGCCACCTCCTTAAAGTAAAAGGAGACGGAAATGAGAGACAAAAGGGAGAAGGAAAAAAAAATCCTGTTGACCCCAATTTAACTTAAGGAGAAAAGGGAAGAGAGAAAAGGTGTTTTATACTCACCTGTTCTGGCAGCTGTGTCTTTAAGCCAAGGTATTTGGTAAAAGGACTGACGGAGTGAGTAATAAGTGGGGTGAAAGGGCAAGAAAATTCAGGAAATTTATTGAGGTTCTAGAAACTTCGAAGCACTAAAGCAGGGCCAAGAGCCGGAGGGGGTAGCAGGGGTGGGACCTCTCCCAGGTGATTAGTAAGGAGATCAGAAAGGAAGATCAGAAGATTGATATAGTTCTTTTCTCCGAAGTGGTTATGCCAACTGTAATGGTGAAAATTTCACCTTTTTAAGATTGATGTAATATTGAACAATGGCCGCCAAGGAATTTACTTATGAAATTCCTAAAATGAAACACTCAAGTCAGAATGGAGTTTATGGAGGTTTAATCACCCTGGGAGTAGGGAAAAAGAGAGGGAGAGAAGGAGAGAAGAGAAAAGGGAAAGGGGCTACTCAACCTCTGACCAAGGCAGAGGGAGTTTTAGGCCCAAAGGGCCAAGGTGGAAAGAATCAGTCCTTAACTCACATGACTGATCTGAAGGAAAGCTGTCTGCGGGCCTCCTCCCTGTCCAAGCTCCTAACACCAACTGGCATCTAGCTCTCTCCACAGGAAGTGAGCGAATTCCAGAGGCTGTTCTCTACCTCACTTCCTGTGTCTCACAAGTGCCAATGGTTGGCTCTAGCTTGGCTTAGGACAGCACCGGTGGGCAGTTAGTTATTTCTGATTTGTCATTGACTAGCACATGCCCGTGTAGTGTGGGTGTGCACAATTTTTGGGTGCTATACCAAGATGGAGACTTTTAAAATTCACAGATGCAATGCCACCAACCCTCATGATGTGGAAGGAAAACACACATACAGACACACTCACACACACACATATACATGCATGCACATAAAAAAAGGAATGAATGAATGAGAGAAGTAAAAACCTAGGGAATTGTTGCTAACAATCCATTTTCATTTTATACTTAACTATAACATTCCATGAGAGTGGAACAAGGGATAGCATTGCTCAGATACTCACTAATCCTAAGAAGAAGTGATTTGAAAGGATCTGCTGATGGAGGGAAAGAAAGTTGTCTGCTTTTGTAGAAGCTGATTGTGGGGCAATGTGGTGGTGAATTGAAAGCATATAGAGTTTTTATTTCCCCACAAGGTTGTATTCCTTTAGTCAGTCAATTAGCACTTTTTGTTGTTATTTGGTAATGTCACTCATGTCTGATTCTTTGTGACCCCATGTGGAGTTTTCTTGGCAAAGATACTGGAGTGGTTTGTTATTTCCTCCTCCTAGCTAATTTTACAGATGAGGAAACTGAGGCAAAAAGGGATAAGTGATTTGCCTTGTGTCCTAAACTTGTGTCTGAAGATGGATTTGAACTCAGGTATTCCTGACTCTAGGCCAGATACTCTAGCTACTCCTCTCCATAATTATCATTTACTAAGCACCTGTATGTAACATACATTGTGCTGAATGTTGGAGACACAGAAAAGGGAAAAAGACAGTCCATACTCTCAAGGAATTCACAATCTAATGAAAGACAATATGTAACTCTGTACAAACAATTTATATAGAGGATAAATAGGAAGTAATTAACAGAAATCAGTTGGGACTTGAAGGAAGCCAGGAAAACTAGGAGGCAGAGATGAGGAGGGAGAGCATTCCAGATGTGGAGGACTACCAGAAAAAAATGCTGGTAAAAATATACTCCACTGGGATTAGGGAAATTTGAGATTCAAATGCTAGCTTTGCTACTTACTATATGTTCAATCTTGGGAAAGTTACTTTAATCTTATGGGCTTCTTTTTCCTCATCTCTTTGAAGAAGAAATGAAAATATCTGATTTCCAAATTCCTTCCAGCTTGAAAGTCCAAGATTTTTGTATAGGTCATAGGGAATAAAGTGTTGCATCTTTACTCAGGAAGACTTGAATTCAGATTGAAATACTCATGAGCTCTGTGGCCTTATCACTTAGCCTCTGTCTCAATTTCATTAACTATAAAATGGCAATAATAAGAGCACCTACTTCTCAGGGTTGCTGTGAAGATAAGATCAGATCATAATTATACAAGATGCTTACCACAGTGTCTAGTACATAATAAACATAAATGGGGTTTCCTTTCTTCCTTGGTCAACAAATAGAAACTGATTCACAAATGTCCTCCAGTTCATCTGATCTACCAACAAGTTTACAAAACCACAGAAATTCTTCACTGGGCATGGAGCATATGTTGTCTCAGTTACTCTGACCTTAAGCTATAATTTGTAATTATGTACTAAGGTAATTTTCAACAAAGAGCATAAAAGGCATTTTACAAATATCACATCTTGGGATGTTAAATGATAATAGAGGATGGTTAATTAGAACCTTGGGAATTGGATTTGAAACCACCAAATCATATGATCAGAATAAAAAGAAAGATCTCTGAACTACTCTGTCTCTTCAGCTCCCTTCTCTGTAAAATGGAATTTATAATAATGACATTCGTTTCTCCCAATTATTAAAAGTTTTCTTACTATAACAACTGTCAAATTACTTGTAATATTTGAGTTGAGGGAAATAGTTAAGATAAATCAACTGTCCTGGGCCCTCATCACTTCTCTCTATGTGTATAACTGTTCTCCAGATACTTGAAGATAGCTATCATGTCTTCTTTAAAACAAATTCAGTTCAATTTTAAAAGTACATATTAAGTAACTTCTGATTGCAAAACACTATACTAGGAAAGAAATATATTCCAAATCATGCCTATTCTTTTCTTGTTGCAATCGTTGCTCTTTGGAATGCTTTTTAAATAAATGTGAGTAAAAGTTCAATATAAAACTGTTTTTTTTTAGTTGTTTCAGTTATGTCTGACTCCCCATTGTAGGGTTTTCTTGGTGAAAATAATAAAGGAGTTTGCTATTTCCTTCTCCAACTCCTTTTACAGATGAGGAATTGAGGCATACAGGATTAAGTAACTATCCCAGCTAGAAAGAGTTTGAGACTGGATTTGAACTCAAGAAAAGGAATCTTTCTCACTCTAAGACCTGTACGAGATCCATTGGGCCACATAGTTGGCATCAATTATAAAAAGGATCTACAATTTGGGATGCCAACACCACTGCAAAATTTCTATAATCTTGAAGAATCAAGCAATAGGTCTTTTGAAAATGAATATGCTTTGGGGACATTTTTAGGTATGTGAGCTAATGCAAGTGAAATCAGCCACTGTATCCCAAGGAGATCAAAGACAGTATAAAGATTAAAATTAATATAAAATAACTAAATATTATATTTCATAAAGTTTTACTAATAATAGCTAAAGCAAAAGAACTTCCTGAATTCAGCCTGGTCTCTGGTCAAAAAGAGAACATGGGACATGCATCCACTTAAATACCAATAATGTGATCTCACCAATGTGGAGATGCAGGAGAGATTATAGGGAATTTTCAGAAATACTAAGGACTCCTGGGGAATGAAGTCAAAGATTCAAAATCTCCATCTATTCAACAGGGGAAGAGGACTTATTCATACAAAAATATTTATAGCAAATCTTTTTGTGGTGGCAAAGCAATGGAAATCGGAGGGATGTCTATCAATTAGGGAATAGCTGAATAAGTTGTGGTATATAATAGTAATAGCACATTATTGTGCCTTTATAAATGACAAATCGAATGTCCACAAAAAAAGCCTGGAAAGACTTTTATAGTGGTATTAAGTGAAATGAGTAGAATGTCATATATATTAAGAAGAATAATGTCTGATCATCAACTATGAATGATTTAACTATTATTAACAATGCAAGGATCCAGGACAACTTTGAGAGACTCAAGACAAAAAAGGTTATCCACTACTATAGAATAAACTGGTGGGATCTGAATACAGATTCCTTCATGAATTTTTCTTTAGTGATAGTAATATGTGTCTTCTTTGACATGATGAATGTATGTATAGCCTATTTCATATTTTCTGCCATCTTGTAGAGGGACAAAGGGTGGGAAGGAGGAAAAGAAAATGTCTCACAAAATATCAGCAAACAATTATTTAAAATTAAATTGACTTGTAATCTGGAAAAAATAAATGGCAAAAGAACTATAAGAAATTAAATTTAGGTTTTTATGTTAAATATAGGAATTCTAAAGAATATTGTGGTTGCCAATTTCAAAATTTTACAGCTTAAGTCAAAATCACTTTTAGAAGCTTTATTTACAAAGAGGTAGAAAGAGTGAAAGTGGAAAAATGTTGACAAAGAGACAGAAAGTGTAGCCTAGCTACATTACCCTGAATTTAATCCTAATATCTTCAATCCATAAATGCAAATCTGAAAGCAAATCTCAACAAAATCAAAAGTCCTATTTAGGAAGCCCAAATCTGAAGAGCCAGGAGATGTTGAAGAATCCATTGAGAATTTGTAGTGCACATAATGCTAAAACCATCAAGAATATCACCAGAATTCATGCTGAAGGAGTGTGCCACTGATGCGCCAATAAGCAGAGATGGTCTCCTCACTAAAGAACCAAGGAAGGAATCATTCCACCCACCATGCCATGGTAAGCTGACACAGGATCCAAGGAAAGAGTTTCTTCCTCCAGTCTGGCTCCCCAATCAGTGTCACTGAATCCTCAAGCTGGCCTTTTAAAATCAGTTTTCTCTATGTCACTTTCTGTGGCTCCCTCACTTTACAGGAACCAATCATAGTCCTTCAATTTGCCTAGCACTGTCCAGGGGCTAGGCATTGGCCTCTGGCATTGTCACCCACTCTGGCATATGAACTCTCATACTTAGTGACTGGTAAGGTACTAAGTAGGGGTACTTAAGTTTTTGATTGATTAACTTAAAAGTTGCAGATTGATAGACAAAGGGAGTTTGGTTCACTCTTCACCGAACCAAAAGGTGACCATTATAAATTATTATTTGCCTTTTCCACTTTATTTAGTGCTTAGGTAGCTTGAGAAACCACTATCTGAGTAAGGCTTTTGATTGGATAGAACATAAAATTATAAACTATTTAAACAGAAGTTCTACTTATAATCTAGACTTCTAGAATAAGAACATGTTGAAGTTTGAATCTCATTTCTGAACATTATGTGACCATAATGAGGAGGACATATAAGAAGTGAATCAACATTTATTTATTCATTATCTATTACATACCAGGCACTGTGCTAAGTGCTTTACAAATATTATCTCATTGGAAATGGTCCAGTTGTTTTACATCTTAATCTGTTTTCTTATCTCTAAACGCACAGTGGTGTTCCATGTGCTTTTGTTGTTGTTAAGTCATTTAACTGTCTGAATGTCTTCATGATCCTTTGGATTATGTGTTTTTTTGTACCGTCCATGGGGTTTTCTTGGCAAAGATACTGGAGTGGTTCACCATTTCCTTGTTTAGTGGATTAAAACAGAAATTAAGTAATTTACTCAGTCATAATTTTAGTGTTTGCGACCAGATTTGAACTCAGATTTCCTTGACTGCTGATCCAGCACTCTATCCACTAAACCTAAGTGAGTTTTATGGGGAAAAAATACCCCTTTTTTTCTATACTCCAGAACTTGCTTTCACTCCCACCTATTATGACATTTTTAAAAGGAAATGGGAAGCCTGAGGCTCAGGAGCAATGAGGTTTCTTTTGCCAGAGTTCAACATATCCCACTTGGAACACGGGGAATATATTTGCTAACCTCATCAAGGGACTCTGGCAAAAAAGAAATGAAGATTCTAGTGGGTGGTCTGGATGCTGCAGGAAAAACAACTATCTATATAAATTGAAGCTGGGTAGGTTTCAATGTAGAAACTGTAGAAGACAAAAACATGAGCTTCATGGTGTGGGATGTAGGTGGCTAAGACAAAATCCAACCCCTCTGGTGCTATTACTTCCAGAATACCCAAGGACTGAATTTTGTGACTGACAGCAATGACAGAGAACAAGTGAATGGGGCCCAAGAAAAACTGAAGAGAATGTTGGCAAAGGATAAGCATAGAGATGCGGTGTTATTAGTGTTTGCTAACAAACAGGATCTTTCCAATGCCATGAATGCAGCTGAAATCACAGATAAACTCGGACTACATTCTCTCTGTCACAGAAAATGGTACATCCAAGCCACGTGTGCCACTAGTGGGGATGGGTTCTATGAAAGACTAGACTAGTTGTCTAATCAGCTCTGAAACCAGAAATGAAACAACAAAAGCTCCTCTTCACTCTTCCTTTCTCTCCCTTTTATTCCCTCCTGTTCACCCTTCTCTTTACTCTCATGTGGCAAACCGTGCTACTTTGTGGTATTGAGTGCCAGAAGCTGTTTTCCCCTTCCCCTTGTCATAGTATGTGTTGCACCATGCTGTAAATGTGACAAATACAGGCCTGAAAACAGGTTTCTTGTTTAAGTAAATAGCTTTGTTTCTAGTGGGGCAGTTTCTGGCACTCCTATGAAATATTACTCAGCTTTTTTTTTTAATTGTAAAAAGTCAACTCACTATTTAGTGCTGGGAAAGGATTTTAAGTACACTGGCATTTGGGTTGCTGGGGTTTAACATGCAGCAACAGAGCTGAATGCTACTTCTGCTGGCCTGTGAAATGTGTGGAGATTTATTTTGATGGTTGGTTTTTATCCTGAACTTGGTGTATTTTTTCAAATAGTAAAAAAAAAATTAAAAAGACAAGTAAAACACTTGAACACACAAAATGGGGAAATACGCTTAGTGTAGATTTTACAGTAACAACTCTTACCTGACCATTGTAATCGTCCACGTTTCTCTTTTAAAACGAGAAATGATGCTAAAAATCAAACGTTATCAATTTTACATGGTTAAAAGAGAGATCCATGTAATGCTATGTCTTTGGATCTCCATGTATTTCATAGAGTTTGTACTTGTATTTGTGCTCAAAAGGATACTTATCAGGGGGAAAAAAGCTTTGAGGTTGGGATTCAGAGCAGGCTGCACATTAAGAGCATTTGATCTGCAATCATAAACCAATCATAACTAGACTTCTTCCCTCCTGCAGTTCAAGACAGGGTGTGATTAGTTCTCCATTACACTTAAATAACTCTTTGGAAGGACACAATGATGGCTAGTTATAAACAGTGAGAAGAACTTTGGAACATATTTTTTTTTTAAAAAGGCAGCCTTTTAATTTTCTTTGAGTATGTGGTGCTTCCATTTGAAACCACTCCAGGAAACCCTCCATGGTAAGCATAGCCTATGTTGGGCCCAAAGGTTGGTTTGAGATATTTCAAAGACATAGTCAAGAGTACCAGGTATTTCTCTATGATGTCTAGGTTTTGAAAGAAAATGAATTGAGCATGAGACCTTGGGAAGTCATTCCAATATAGACCCGCCCCATATGTATATGTGAGAAATGTCCTTTACTACTCCCTCATATTACAAGGGGTGTATGGGGTGCTCAGGGAGGGGTAGTATCTCTGGTATGGAGGGCTTGTCATTCCCTTCTAGGGCAGCTCTCCAGCCTCTGACCCTCACCTGACACCCAGCTCTCACTTGTGGCTCCCAGTAGCTGCTAGCATGGGGCAGCGGCCACACCCTGGGCAACAGCTTCAACAGGCCAGCTAAACCTTGTGAGGGTAGCCATCGGGTCGACATCAACCCCTGGTGAACCAGGGCTTTGCTCACCCAGCATGTGAAGACTGCTTCGGCTGAACAGACGGAAGAAACCAATAAGAAGGTTCAATGGCTGAGAGGGCGACGCAGCAAAGCACTGTGGAGTGCTTAGGGCACGTTGGAGCACAAAGGACAACACGGCCATCCAATGCAGCTGAGGAAGTCTCCAGGTGTAACGACTTTTCGTGCCACTGGACCCAGGCTTCCAACGCTGAGAGAGTGGGATTGTCTCTGTGCATCGACTTTTCCACTTAAATCTCCTTCACACACAAGTATTTTTGTGTACACTCATCTACATCACAGATGAAAGAGCACAAAGACAATCGTCATCCTCGGTTACCAAGAGACTACTATGTGTCATATTACAAGGGTCAGATTTGCCATCTGAAAAAAAAAAGAAACTTTACTTTTTTCTTTTGTATTTTAATAAACACTGAAGAAGCTGGAGCTGTTACACTTTATCATGGAAAAAACTCAGACCTGGTTTATTTGGTGATGTGGAAAGTCTAACTACTTTCAATACCCACTTAGTAATCAACTGTTTTGTATACTTGTTTTCAGTTTTCATTTTGACAAACAAACACTCTAATTAAAACTATTAGAATAAAATCTCTGAACTATTAAAAATGTCATAATAATACATACATTATTTCACTTAGTCCTCATAAGAACCTCATGATCTACATAGTGCAAGTATTAGTAATTCTATTTTACCAACTAAGAATCTGAGAATCAGTGAGGTCATACAATTTGAACAAAGGTAGAGGGTAAACTGGGATTTTCTGACTCCAAGTCCATTGCTCTGCCAACAACTATACAGAACTCCTTAAGGCTCTGATTCAGGAGATATAGAGGCAGTAAACAGACTCATCAGAAGAAAAACAGAGAAAATTAAGAGACTTCTGAAAGAGTCCCTGAGTGACTTGATGGGACTATTTTCACAAGGTGGAATAGATTTGAATGTTCTACATTCTGGATATAATGCTTGGTAACCTGGCATAGGAAAAATGTACTTAATCTGCCTTCAGGAACTGATCAGTACCCATTAAGCATGAAGATCACCATCTATAAGCCCTTTAAAACTGTTAATGATCTCAAATCAAATCTTGATTAAATTATGACCCATATTTGGCTTGGTTTCTCCAAATAAAAAGGAAACTCCTTCTAATAAACTCTTACTTTCTTCAATTCATCTATTTGGGTAGCTAGCCTGTGTTTCACATTTTACCTGCCATTTTCTATTTGCATTATAGTTATTTTATTAAAATGATTCATGTACATGACCTCTTCCCTACTAGATTATAAACCATTTAAGGCCACAGGTATCGCTCTACCTTATCTGTCATTCCTTTGGACCTTAGCATATGACTTTTGCATATTTTAGACACTTTGTTCTTTAGCAAATTAATTAATTACCTAATTCTTATTGTCTGCTGTTAGTAGAATGGACTTACTTGGCCAAGTCATATATATATATATATATATATAATTTGACTATGTTATCTATTATGCATAATAGATAACATAGTCAAATTATAAACTCTGATTTACTAAATTTAGTCTCTAAGAGTCATTATTCTTTTAAGCCTGTTCTTTGAAATATGAACTAAATATTAAAAATAGCCTAAAAAGAAGCAGTAACAGCAACTCAGGTGACATCATGAAGGCTTTTTTACATTATTTCACCCTTGATCTGAATGTCATTAATAAGTCTGATATGTGGGCAACAACCGTGGTGCAATTCTTAATTAAAGTGAATATGAGAAATTGAGTTCTGTCCCTAATAAATGAAATAGAATTACAAAAGGCAGCATGTGACTTTAAATGATACAAACCAGAGACCCCCAGGGAAAAGAAATCTTGTGATAATCCTTTTGCAGTTCTCAAATGGGGGAGGAGAAAAAAAAAGATTAAGCCTCCTCGTGCTCTTCTGGGAGACCTTGTGATCCCAGCAAAAGGCAGCATTTCTACTTTAATGGTCCTTTCCTCACACTTTAAAAACATGTCTATTTCCCACTCTCACCAGCCCCTAGATCCACTGACTTTTCAGGTCCTGTTTTCATCATAATGCAGTCTGCATCTTAGGCCAGCTGAATGCATAGGAATTTACAGCTTCTCTAAGACCAAAGCAAATAGTAAAAAAGGAGTGCCATAGTGAGTAATCATAGAGAACATTCAGCAAAGTGGGGAAAGCAGTGATTCTCCAGTCAAATGACCTTTAGAAATTCAAACACATGCATGAAATACTTAAAGATGGAGCAAAAACTCTATTTCAGTACTTAAGATATGGTTTGTTTTGTGTGTTTAATGAAGAGACAGAAAAAAAAAGAGAAATGTGTCTCTCTAGATTAAAATCTGCTTGAAGATGATTTGGGGGCACAGACGATCTCTGGTCTTGAGACCCCAAGACTAGCAAATGCATACCACCTGTCACAAGGCCCCTTACCTTCTTAGGACTCAGTTACTTCATTTGTAAAACAAGGAGTTGGATTTGGTGATTGCTAATGTTTCTTCTACCTTTAAATTTTATCTTCAACGTTTTGAGTAAGTGGATAAATTGGTGAAGCAAATGACATTTTGCTTGGAATTGGTCTTTTTCCTCAGGAAGTGTAGCTTAGGGAGGTCAGAAGACTTTTAAATGGGGAGTCCGGTGAGGAAAGAAGTGTGTGTGCCACAGAAATTTACTTTGCCCATTGACCATTTTTACTTTGTTGCTCACATACTCCAAAATCTTCAGTGGTATACCAATATCAAGGGTGGAGCCAAGATGGTGGCATAGTAGCAGGAGCCTTATGAATCTTCTTCCAACTGATCATTACAAAGTATCTCAAAAGGACAGAAATCAAAACCTGATGAGTAAAGAAGCTCTCCCACTGGATGCAGCATTAATGGTAGGAAGAGAGTGGGGATTCCAACAATATAAGGTGGTAAAACTACACTAATCAAAGTGCAAGCTGATAACCTCTCCCCTATACCACCTTCCCCGCCAGAGTTAGAGCAAGGGCTGAGGCAATCTCTAAATTCTTGGGGGCTGGCTAAAGACAACATAGACTTACCCTTGAGGGCAGTGCAAGTCCTTGGCAGCCAGACTTGAGGCTTGGGCAACAGAGTGTGGAGCTGCAGCAGCAGAAACAGCTGGCCACAGCCTAGGCAGCAGGGACTGGAAAGATAGCCTCAGGGCAAAATGCTTTACAGCTCACTACACAAAAAATATCACAGACCTACCTACCCTCACTCAGGCTTCTGACAGGGAAGGAAAGATACAATGAGCACCAACATGAAGGAACCCTAATTCACTAGTGACAAAAGAAATAAGCAACAGAAGAAAACAAAAACAAAAACAAAACAGAAAAATAAACCTCTTGACCCTGGATAATTTCTCTGGTTAAAAAGAGCAAAATTCAGAAACAACAACAGATAGTGAAAAGCAATTAAACAGATCAAAACTTTTCAATAAAAATGGAAATTGGTCACAAGTTTCTGAGACCTCAGTTCAAGAACCAAGTAAGATAGAAGAAAAATGGGAAGAAAAGTGGCAAAATCTTCAGTAGTTTCCCAGTGTCTATATGATAATGTCTAAACTTCTGAATTTGGGAGTCAAAGTCCAATACAATCTGGCCCTAACCTTCTTTTCTAGACTTATCAGCTATAATTCTCTTTTATGAGCCTAAGCAATTTATTGTCTCCTATACCTATACCTTTATTCATGCTATTGCCCTTTCCAGATATATCCTTTCCCTTTTTCCAAGTATCCAAAGTCTCCCTATCCCTGAAAATTTAGCTCATATCCCACCTTATGAGACTAGCTCATGACTGGCAAAGATTTTCTGCATGAATGATTGCTCCCTCTTCTGAACTTCTTTGGTATACATTTTCTAAATTATTCATCTGTTTTTAGAGACTGTCATTTGTTTCTCTCTATGTCTTTCTTTGTCTGTCTCTCAAGCTGTGATTTAATCACTACTAAAAATTCACAGAATGAAAACCCTATGAGCTACCTATAGCTTAGAGGCTGAGAGAGTTCCCTGCAAGCACCAAAAGGCTAAGTGATTTTCCCATGGTCATACTGATGTATGGGTTAAAAATAAAATCTGAATGTAGGTCTTTCTACTCTTCCCATTGTGCCATGATAAGTCTCATACAGTTTTATGTTACTTATTTTGTTCGTGTGCGTGAGGAAGGCTAAGTAATTCAGTGAAAAGAGTGCTGGATTTTGAGTCAAGTAACTTAGAGTTTAAGCCTTGTATTTAGTATATGCCAGTATATATAAGTAAATGATTTCATCTGTCAGTGCCCTCAAGAAACTCTATAAGATGCATTTACTAAATTACAAGTGGTTTGTGATGTGCCTTTGTGTGGGAACTTCCACTACTGAAATCCCAAATGCTTAGCTGACTACTGGACTATATGTGCCTTGAGAAATGACAATCATATCTTATAGATCCATAAACCTTTAAAATGTGGCACATAGTAACAACATATTACATATTGACTGATGAAGCATATGATAGACCCTTTTTATATTTTAAAATGAACCTTCCCCAAAGCTGCCTGGTCTTTAGGAATAAGCAGACATTTTTATTTAGTGCTTCCCAATTTACTCCATTAAGGTTATAATCTGAAGTGAATTATGATTTGAAGGTTTAATTCTGATTCAAATCTTTTTCACTTGCTTAGTACAATGACTGGCATATGGTAACTACTTAAATGCTATTTTGATTGAATGATTGATTGATTGATTGTCAATAATATGATAGAGTAGAAAGAATGTTGGATTTGGAGACAGAGGACCCATGTTCAAAGCCTCTCTCTGCTTATTATCAGAGGACATATATTTAGAGCTTGAAGACCTTAGTGGGGCATATAGTTCATTTCCTCATTTTACAAATGACTTCAGATCCTATTCTTTTTTCACTAAGACACATGTCTTAGCTATGCCACACAACCTTCAAGTATTCACTTAATACCAGTGTGATCATATAAAAATCCTTTGACCACCCTAACCTAAAGTTATTTTTTTGCATAATAATCAGTTTGATGACCTTAGGATATCTTTTAGCCCTAGATCTATGATCTTTTAATTATATTCTTGAATTAATAAAATAACATGATTCAAAAGTTCAAACTTTTATTCACAATCTCCAGGGATGGCTTAATATAGAGAAGTCTTTGTCACTTTAAAAATCAACTTTTTCTATGTGGACTATCCCACTATTTCCAAGAAAATTAGTCATGTGTTGGGCAGATGAGAGCCTGAGACAAAGACTAAAAGAGTTTGAATTTGGAGGTGGGAGGAGATACTATCTAGGCTTTAGTTAATGCATGTGATGATTAGAGGCTAACAGGAGTTGGAGAGGGAGCCAATTAGCCAGCTAAGAAGGAATTTGTGGAGGGCAGGAGTAAGAATGCATCTGGTACCACTGTGTTATTTGCTGTGGATTTTTCAGGGTGTTTTGGGGCAGTTTCCCAGAGCCTGTGTCTCATCCAAGAACCTGTTAGAGAAGGAATGTTGCCCAGTATGGAGTGGAGATGGCTCTCCCTGTGGCCAGCTATCAGGAAGAGGCTCCTGCCAAGATATCAGCCTTTCCAGGGCACCAGAAGGACCCCAGTTTCCTTTCTCCAATGTGGACGACCGGGAGAATTGGCCCTCTGTCTTTTATAATCGAACCTGCCAGTGTTCTGGCAACTTTATGGGGTTCAACTGTGGCGACTGCAAATTTGGGTTCATTGGACCAAACTGTGTGGAGAGGAGATTGTTGTTAAGAAGAAGCATCTTTGACTTGAGCATACCTGAGAAAGATAAGTTCCTTGCCTACCTTAACTTGGCTAAGCACACTACCAGTTCAGATTATGTCATACCTATCAGCACCTATGCCCAGATGAACAATGGTTCAACCCCCATATTTAGGGACATAAACATTTATGACCTCTTTGTCTGGATGCATTACTATGTGTCCCGGGACGCACTGCTTGGGGGCTCCATTGTTTGGAGAAACATTGATTTTGCCCATGAAGCTCCAGGTTTCCTACCTTGGCACAGATTCTTTCTCCTGCTATGGGAAAAAGAGATCCAGAAGTTAACAGGAGATGTGAACTTCACTATCCCCTACTGGGACTGGCGAGATGCTGAAGAATGCACTATTTGCACAGATGAGTACCTCGGAGGTCGTCATCCTGTAAACCCAAACATCCTCAGCCCTGCCTCATTCTTCTCCTCGTGGCAGGTAAGAAGGAGTAGAAATAAATGTCTATTTGCTTCTTATAAAAACAAATGATACTACCACCTCTAATATTAATGCTAATATGAATGATTATAGATAATGCTTTAGAGTACTTTATGTGAAAATTCAGAGCTCTGAGCCCTGCACTTCACAATTAAAATGTGGGAATGCCTTTTCTCTCTCAAGAGTACACAGCAATCCAAAGACAGAGGAGTGCACTCAAGTTTTTATTTGAAAATTGTCTCAGATAGTTTTCTGCACATGGTGTTGGCATCTTATTAGACAGGACCATTGTGTTTATGCAAGGGAAAAAATCAAAATTTCTCTATATAACTGTGGGGAAAAGTGTATAATTTGCAAAAGCTTCTAGAACTACTCAACTTACTACATGAAAATTTGATTTCTTGCTTAGATCTCTAGTTTTCATTTACTCCTCCAAATAATCCTTGGTTGTGATGAGGTTAAAAAAGAGAAAGAAAAAAAAAACTTTCTTGTTAGCTAACTCATTTGTGAAAGATTGTGGTATCCCAGGACACGTATGGGATCTAGAAACAGAAATTTTGAATCTGAGTCCCCATTTTGCTCTATATCAACAATTTGATTGAGGACTACTGTGTCTCAATTTTCTACTCTAAAGTGCAAGTAAATTTTTAAAAGGAGGGTAGTGCTAATAAATGTAAGCTGTTGTTATTTGGAAATAAAAAAATTAAAAATGCTCAGAATCATTTTCAAGTAGAAGTTGATACCCATTGGAAATTTCTAAACAAATATTAGAGACAATCTTGTGCAATGGAAAGAATATTGGCTTAGAAACCAAAGGATATGGGTATAAGAATGAATAAAAGCACTAGACTCATAGTCAGGAGGATCTCTCTTAATCTGTCTTTATCTTAAACTTCAGACATTAATTGTGTGGACAAATAATTTAACCTCTGTCTGCCTGGTTTCCTCAACTGTAAAAGGGGTATAATAATAGCACTGGTCTCAAAGGAGTATTGTGAGGATCAAAAGAGGTAGCATTTAAAGTGCTTTGCAAAATTTTATTTAAATGCTAGCTTCTGTTTAAAACAGTTATCATCATTATCCTGGCCCTGATTGGTATGTCTCCAGGTAAGTCACTGAACATCTTTGGTCCTCACTTTTCTCATCTGAACTAGATGATTTTAAAGGTATAATTCTGAATATTTAAGGACTAATCATTTTGGGAGTTCACCTCTTCATTCTAAAGCCCAGAAGAGTTTAATTGCCCTCTAGGGACACCCTTTCAAAGTTCCAGAAAGAAAGTTCTTAACTGAGAGTTGGGAGACCTGCTTTCTGTTGCCAACGATTTACATAACCCCAGGCAAATTGCTAGGCTTCTCAGAGTCCTGGCTTCCTCTTCAGTGAAACAAAGGAGCCTTAGAACTCTTAGATCCCTTTCAGAGTTAACATTCAAATGATTCTATAGTTACAAATAAGTAGTGTGGGTATTCTTCTACTCATTCTTCTCATTAAGTTATGTTCACATAGTATTTTGGAGTTTACAAAGAACTTTCCTAAACATTATCTCTTTTAATCTCACTGTAATCCACTAAAAGTTAAGAAAGAAATTATTTCCCATAATTTACAAACTAGGAAAGAAAATCTCCCAGAGATGAAATAATTTTCTCACAATCATATAGATAGTAGATAGAGAATGTCTGGAATTAAATCCATGTTGATAGAGAGCTGGGTCTATAGTCAGAAAGATTCATTTTCCTGAGTTCAAATATGGGCTCAAACACTTACTAGCTATGTAACTGTAGGCAAGTCCTTAACCTTATTTGCCTCAGGTTCTTCAACTATAAAATGAGCTGGAGAAAGAAATGGCCAACCACTTCAGTATTTGTCAAGAAAGTCCCAAATGGGGTCATGAAGAGCTAAACATGACTGAATAACAGCTATGACTTATCATCTAATTCTTTTTTTCCCCAACTGTCATTTCAGAGTCTGCAGGGTAAGTCAAATCAAGAATCAAGGCATTTAATTGAGCCCCTTTGTCAATCATTGAGCTAAACCCAAGGATAAAGCAAAAGCAAAAGATAGTCCCTTCTTTCAAGACATTCACATTCTTTTTTTTTTAATTTTTTTAACCCTTACCTTCTGTCTTGGAGCCAATACTGTATATTGGCTCCAAGGCAGAAGAGTGGTAAGGGGTAGGCAATGGGGGTCAATTGAATTGCCCAGGGCCACACAGCTGGGAAGTGTCTGAGGCCACATTTGAACCTAGGACCTCCATTCTCTAGACCTGGCTCTCAATCCACTGAGCTACCCAGCTGCCCCAAGACATTCACATTCTAATGGAAGACACTACATTAAAAAACATCTATATACATGCCAGATGCATATAAGATAACTTGAGGTAATCTCAGAGGAAAAACTTTTTTGGAAAAGGTAGAATTTTAATTGAAGTTTGAAGGAAACTGGAAGTTAAGAGGCAGAGATGAAGAGGGAGAGAGTTCCAATGATGTAGACTAGCCAATGAAGATTTCTGAAGTAGGGACATGGAGTCTCTTGTTCAAGGAACAAGAAAGTCAGTGTCACTGTATTTTAGAGTATATGTAGGAAAATAGAATGCAAGAAGAATGAAAAATTAGGAGGAGAACAGGCTCTAGAGCATTTTAAAAGTCAAAGAGAAGATTCATTCTTTTGATTGAATAAAGATATTTAGGCTCTAGGGAAAACTTTTTTTTTTCTTATTTCAGTTGTTCCTGTTTTCTCTCCCCTTCCCATATTCGAATGTACTTTACCTTTCCTCCAATCAAATTACCTAATCTTGTATCCTGGTTTACCATTAATTATTTTCCTTTAATGGATAAAAATCTGTCCCCCTTTACATTCTGATCCAGTGCCAAGTGTGGTCCCAATTTGTTATGCAATTGGCATGCATTGCTTAATAAACTACTATGCTCATAAGCTGTTTTTGTTTCATAAGTTTCATAAGTAATTTCAGATTTCATCTGACATATTTTCTAATGTACAGTTCATAAGGCCTCACCAATATGCTTCTAATAATGATTATTTATATATATAATTTAGATGGATATCATTAAATTTTAGAAAGAAGCATTTAGTAAGGTAGTTTAGTGAAAAAAGGTTGGTATGACATTCCCTATCCCAGACCACTTGTATATCTTTGCTAATACTCAAAGGGCAAAGTGTATAGGTGGCAAAGGGGTAACTCAGGGCTCCTGGAAATTCTTTTGATGGAGTTTTCAAGTTATTAAACTCAGATAGGTCTAGTGTTATCTTTCCATGGGGCTTTTAATAGAACCTTGAATCTGTACTATTTGTTCTTAGATTCCAATACACACATTTCTATAAACCAACAATGGAGAACCTATGGCACAGGTGCCAAAGATGACACAAAGCCCTCTCCATGGGCACATAGCTACCCTCCCAGCCTCCCCCTGCCATAGTTTGTTACTAGAAAGGCAAAGGGACTTAGGTGGAGCTACTCCCCTCCCTCACTCCACTGTGCCTGATGACATTTTTTCACATCACTCACTCCTCCTCCCAGCCCTTCACTGGAAGTATTTCCTCCCTCCTCTGTGTGGAGTAAAGAGAGGGTGAGACATGCCTGGCACTTGGTGGGGGGAGGGGTACAGCACGTGGTCTCTGGGGGGGGGTGCAGGCATGGCACTTGGTCTGGGCAGTGGGGTGGCAGCAGGGTCTGGCACTCCACCTCTAAAAGGTTTGCCATCTCTGCTATACATCATTACTGAGAAAATCAAAGTTCAAAGTTTTCTGGAAACTTACAAATTTGGAAGGCTTTCACCTCTAGTTAATGTGGCCATTGGGAAAGAGACTTAGATTGAGGTCAAGATACTATCCTCCACCTCAAGGAATTCCTTCTTTGGAGCAGCTTTCTCTCGTGGTTCAACTTATTCTCAAAATTCTCTGGGTCATACTAGCACAATGGTTTTATACAGGCCTTAGAAGGTCTTACCACTTTGTACCTAATGTGGTATCTGGCTCTTGTTCAAACCTAGTAAATAATCAAATGTGTTCTCACTGGATAAGTATAGGTTCTCACTGACTCGTCACTAAATTTAAATTTGTGTTAATTTAATTGATTCATTCAATAGATTCCTTCAAATGTTATTTTTTATACTTTATATTTATTTAACTAATTTTTCAGTTCTCTTTTATAAAAAGAAGACAGAGTTATAGAGACTACATATGTAATAATTATAGACAAGGTCAACAGTCTGGGTCCTCACATGTAAATAGTGAAGATGTATAGGACGTGGCTAATAATCATACAGATTCCACCCTTATGGTTTTGTTCTCATTATATCCAGGAGTCTAACTTAGAAGTATGAATCATTAAGTTTTACTTATTTGGCCATCCTCATTTCATTGCCTTCCACTTGTATTCATGGACTAATCTACCTTCTCTCAAGGTCATAATTCATATGCAGAGTTCAATTTGATTATTAAATTCATAGTAAAGACTGGACCATTGATGACATATAATCTAGGCTACAAATTCCATTTAAATTCCTGGATAAAACTTTTTATGAGCCTTAAATTCCACCTCCCCTTTTTTTTAAAATCTCATATCCTCATCATGGAGGCAAGAGACAACACTCATACTAAGTCAGGTGTTATTACAAATATAATAAACTTCATTTTCCCATGAAATTGTTAATTTCATAGTATGACATTATTTATAGGTAGCAAAAAATTGAGCAGTCGATAGAACACCTGACCTGGAGTCAAAAAGACCTGAGTTCAGATGTGGTCTCAGATACTTAGTAGCCAAAATTTGTCAAAATTTGCTAAGGATTTGAATATGGACTGATAGTACAGTATAAAGTCATTCATTGTGATAATTGGCTACCAGTTAAAAATAGAATTTCAGCAAAATTTAAGAATGTACAAAAATTATAGTGAAAAAATTATCTATTAAGACTTTCAATGTATAATGATTACAGATTTGAATGATTAGACTTAAAAATGCTTGTCAAACTGAATTTGAGAACTGCAAAAAAGAGTATAAAGTATATAAGAATTTAATATCAAATTATTAAAAGATGTGATGTCATATGAAGAAGACTTTGTATTATTTAAAATTTGGACAGACATATGAACATGTAAAGTTGTTACTTTAAAACATGTACTATTGTGTTAAACAAAAAGTAAAAATATAGTTAATATTAGGATTTCAAAAACTGGAAATCATTGAGAATTTGGTATATTATAAATTGGAAACAAACAACATTGTACTTGATTAGGATACAAAAATTACTTTAAACATATGTGCAATATATAAGAAGAAATTCAGGATCTAAGGATTAGCATGCAATTTGTTAAAATGTAATTAGGTGGTTTCCGGTCAAGATGGTGGCTTAGAGAAAGCTAAAGTTCAGATCTCCTGAAACCCTTCCTTACCGATCTCAAACCGAATGCTCCTAGGACACCGAAATTCAAAACGATCAACAGCATAGACCCCGGGAGTCCTCCTCCTGGACCTGGACCTGGATCAAAAGGTACGGTCCCCCCCAAAAGCCAGAACCTGAGACCACTTGGACCTAAGGGGTAGGCAGAAGGAAGGTCCTAGGACCCATCCCCCCCAACCCAGAGCGCTGAGTCTGAGTCCGAGGCAGCAGAGGCAACCTCAGAGCCCCATGGCCTGCTATTCTGAAGGCCACTTCCTGAAAACAACCCAACCCAGTGGAGGGGGCACCCAGACAGCAGGGAAACAGAGAGACGGGGGAGCTCGTAACCCCCTGGGAGGAGCCCTCGGAGCTCCGGGAAACCACAGCCTCTCCCCCTCAGAGAGCAGGGTCTTCTGAAACAACAGCAACCCTCAGGACTGGCAAAAGGGCCTCAGGAGCCGGCTATTCTGAAGGCCACATCCTGAAAACAACCTAACCCAGTCGAGGGGGCACCCAGACAGCAGGGAAACAGAGAGAGAGGGAGGAGCTTGTAATCCCCTGGATGGATCCTTCCATCAGAGTCTCATGTAAAAAGTCCCTGCCTCAAGGCATACTAAATTCAACCCAGGGAAAGCTAATCTCATTAGGAGCCCTCAGAGCTCCAGGAAGCCACGGCCCCTCCCCCCACAGAGTGCAGGCGCTGGCCGGCTAAGGCACAGGAACAAGGGCCAAGCTAGGCTTAGAACGTGGAAGTAAGGCAACGGAGAAGCATCAGGAAGGTGCCGAGGAGAGGAGGGCAGCAACAGCGACACACCAGCAACTCCTGGCTTCCTCGGGAAGACAGAACAACAACTGCATAGAATGGACAATCTGCCTAGGGCTAAAACCTCTGAACACCAGACAGAGATAAGAAAAGCTAATACCCCTCCCCACTCAGATAGAGATGGCAAACTCCACAGAAGCACAAAAGTCCCAAAATTCAAAAAAAAAAAAGAAGAAGGGGGCGACTTTGGACACATTTTATGGAGCAAAAATACAAGACACAGAGGAGATAGAAGAGGAAACACAAGCAAATGCTCTAAAACCTTCCAAAGGAAATGGAAACTCTCCACAAACCCATGAAGAATTTGAATCGGAAATGATCAAAAAGATGGAAGCCTTCTGGGAGGAAAAGTGGGAAATAATGCAAAAGAAATTCAAGCATCTACAAAACCAGTTTGACCAAAGTGAAAAGGAAAACCAGGCTTTAAAGCAAGAACTAATAAAGCAAAGCCAAAAGAGCAAGAAATTAGAAGAGAACATAAAATATCTCACTGACAAAGTGACAGATTTGGAAAATAGAGGGAGAAGAGACAATTTAAGAATAATTGGACTTCCAGAAAAGCCAGAAATAAACAGCAAACTCGACATCATAATACAAGAGATAATCAAAGAAAATTGCCCAGAGATTCTAGAACAAGGGGGCAATACAGCCACTGACAGAGCTCACAGAACACCCTCTACACTAAACCCCCAAAAGGCAACTCCCAGGAATGTAATTGCCAAATTCCAAAACTCTCAAACAAAAGAAAAAATCTTACAAGAAGCCAAAAAAAGACAATTTAGATATAAAGGAATGCCAATCAGGGTCACACAAGACCTTGCAAGTTCCACTCTGAATGATCGTAAGGCATGGAACATGATCTTCAGAAAGGCAAGAGAGCTGGGTCTTCAACCAAGAATCAGCCATCCAGCAAAACTGACTATATACTTCTAAGGGAAAGTATGGGCATTCAACAAAACAGAAGATTTCCAAGTTTTTTCAATGAAAAGACCAGAGCTCTGTGGAAAGTTCGATATCAAAAATCAAAGAGCATGTAATACCTGAAAAGGTAAATATGAAGGAAAGGGAAAAGGAGAAAAATGTTATCTTCTTCTTTTACTCAAACTCTCTTCTATAAGGACTACATTTATATCAATCTATGTATACTAATAGGTGGGGAAAATGTAATGTGTAAATAGGGGGAAAAGAAAGACCAAATAGAATAATCATTCTCACACAAAGATTCACATGGGAAGGGGAGGGGAAGAAAACTCCTATAAGCAGGAGAGGAAGAGAGTTTTTACTTAAACCTTACTCTCAGGGAAATCAACTCTGAGAGGGAAAAAAATCCAGATCCATTGGGATCTTGAATTCTATCTTACCCAACAAGGGTAGAAAGAAGGGAAAACCAAGGGGGGGAGGGGGAGAGGGAAAACAAAAGGGGAGGGAAAGAGAGGGGGGAGGGAGAGGGAACAAAAGGGGAGGGACTAAAAAGGGAAACATATCAAGGGAGGGGATAAGGGGGACTGATTCAAAGTAAATCACTGGACTAAAAGGTAGAGCCGAAGGAAAAAAGGTTAGAATTAGGGAAGTTTATCAAAATGCCAGGGAGTCCACAAGTGACAGTCATAACCTTGAACTTGAATGGGATGAACTCACCCATAAAGCATAGACAATTAGCAGAATGGATTAGAATCCAAAACCCTACCATATATTGTCTTCAAGAAATACACATGAGGTGGGTTGAAACCCACAATGTCAGAATTAAAGGATGGAGTAAGACCTTCTGGGCCTCAACTGACAGAAAAAAGACAGGAGTGGTAATCATGATATCTGATAAAGCCAAAGCAAAAATAGACCTGATCAAAAGGGATAGGAAAGGTAATTATATTTTGTTAAAAGGGACTTTCAATAATGAGGAAATATCACTAATCAACATGTATGCACCAAATAATATAGCACCCAAATTTCTAATGGAGAAACTAGGAGAATTGAAGGAAGTAATAGACAGTAAAACCATATTAGTGGGAGACTTGAACCAACCATTATCAAATTTAGATAAATCAAACCAAAAAATAAATAAGAAAGAGGTGAAAGAAGTGAATGAAATCTTAGAAAAATTAGAATTAATAGACATATGGAGAAAAATAAATAGGGATAAAAAGGAATACACCTTCGTCTCAGCACCACATGGCACATTCACAAAAATTGACCATACATTAGGTCACAGAAACATAGCACACAAATGCAGAAAAGCAGAAATAATAAATGCAGGCTTCTCAGATCACAAGGCAATAAAAATAATGATCAGTAAAGGTACATGGAAAACCAAATCTAAAACCAATTGGAAATTAAACAATATGATACTCCAAAACCGTTTAGTTAAAGAAGAAATCATAGAAACAATTAATAATTTCATCGAGGAAAATGACAATGGCGAGACATCCTTTCAAACCTTTTGGGATGCAGCCAAAGCGGTAATCAGAGGTAAATTCATATCCCTGAGCGCATATATTAACACACTAGGGAGAGCAGAGATCAATCAATTGGAAATGCAAATTAAAAAACTCAAAAGTGACCAAATTAAAAACCCCCAGCAGAAAACCAAACTAGAAATCCTAAAAATTAAGGGAGAAATTAATAAAATCGAAAGTGATAGAACTATTGATTTAATAAATAAGACAAGAAGCTGGCACTTTGAAAAAACAAACAAAATAGACAAAGTACTGGGCAATCTAATTTTAAAAAGGAAGGAAGAAAAGCAAATTAACAGCATCAAAGATGAAAAGGGGGACAGCACCTCTGATGAAGAGGAAATTAAGGCAATCATTAGAAATTACTTTGCCCAATTATATGGCAATAAATACACCAATTTAGGGGATATGGATGAATATATACAAAAATACAAACTGCCTAGACTAACAGAAGAGGAAATAGAATTCTTAAATAATCCCATATCAGAAAATGAAATACAACAAGCCATCAAAGAACTTCCTAAGAAAAAATCCCCAGGGCCTGATGGATTCACCTGTGAATTCTATCAAACATTCAGAGAACAGTTAATCCCAATACTATACAAACTATTTGACATAATAAGCAAAGAGGGAGTTCTACCAAACTCCTTTTACGACACAAATATGGTACTGATTCCAAAACCAGGAAGGTCAAAAACAGAGAAAGAAAACTATAGGCCAATCTCCATAATGAATATAGATGCAAAAATCTTAAATAGGATACTAGCAAAAAGAGTCCAGCAAGTGATCAGAAGGGTCATCCACCATTATCAAGTAGGATTTATACCAGGGATGCAGGGCTGGTTCAATATTAGGAAAACCATCCACATAATTGACCACATCAACAAACAAACCAACAAGAACCACATGATTATCTCAATAGATGCAGAAAAAGCCGTTGACCCATTCCTATTAAAAACACTAGAAAGCATAGGAATAGAAGGGTCATTCCTAAAAATAATAAACAGTATATATCTAAAACCATCAGCTAATATCATCTGCAATGGGGATAAACTAGATGCATTCCCAATAAGATCAGGAGTGAAACAAGGATGCCCATTATCACCTCTACTATTTGACATTGTACTAGAAACACTAGCAGTAGCAATTAGAGAAGAAAAAGAAATTGAAGGCATCAAAATAGGCAAGGAGGAGACCAAGTTATCACTCTTTGCGGATGACATGATGGTCTACTTAAAGAATCCTAGAGATTCAACCGAAAAGCTAATTGAAATAATCAACAACTTTAGCAAAGTTGCAGGATACAAAATAAACCCATATAAGTCATCAGCTTTTCTATATATCTCCAACACAGCTCAGCAGCAAAAACTAGAAAGAGAAATCCCATTCAAAATCACCTTAGACAAAATAAAATACCTAGGAATCTATCTCCCAAGACAAACACAGGAATTATATAAACACAACTACAAAACACTTTCCACACAATTAAAATTAGATCTAAACAATTGGAAAAACCTTAATTACTCATGGGTAGGATTTGCTAACATAATAAAAATGACCATCCTATCCAAACTTATTCATCTATTTAGTGCCATACCCATTGAACTCCCAAAATATTTCTTTACTGATTTAGAAAAAAACATAACAAAGTTCATTTTGAATAACAAAAGATCAAGGATATCTAGGGAAATAATGAAAAAAAAACACAAATGATGGGGGCCTTGCAGTCCCAGACCTTAAACTATATTACAAAGCAGCAGTCATAAAAACAATTTGGTGCTGGCTAAGAAACAGAAAGGAAGATCTGTGGAATAGACTGGGGGAAAGCGACCTCAGCAAGACAGTATATTATAAACCCAAAGATCCCAGCTTTTGGGACAAAAATCCACTATTTGATAAAAACTGCTGGGAAAATTGGAAGACAGTATGGGAGAGATTAGGAATAGATCAACACCTCACACCCTACACCAAGATAAATTCAAAATGGGTAAATGACTGAAACCTAAAGAAGGAAACCATAAGTAAATTGGGTAAACACAGAATAGTATACATGTCAGACCTTTGGGAGGGGAAAGGCTTTAAAACCAAGCAAGACATAGAAAAAATCACAAAATGTAAAATAAATAATTGTGACTACATCAAATTAAAAAACTTTTGTACAAACAAAACCAATGTAACTAAAATCAGAAGGGAAACAGCAAATTGGGAAAAAATCTTCATAGAAACCTCTGACAAAGGTTTAATTACTCAAATTTATAAAGAGCTAAATCAATTGTACAAAAAATCAAGCCATTCTCCAATTGATAAATGGGCAAGGGACATGGATAGGCAGTTCTCAGATAAAGAAATCAAAACTATTAATAAGCACATGAAGAAGTGTTCTAAATCTCTTATAATCAGAGAGATGCAAATCAAAACAACTCTGAGGTATCACCTCACACCAAGCAGACTGGCTAGCATGATAGCAAAGGAAAGTAATGAATGCTGGAAGGGATGTGGCAAAGTAGGGACATTAATTCATTGCTGGTGGAGTTGTGAACTGATCCAACCATTCTGGAGGGCAATTTGGAACTATGCCCAAAGGGTGACAAAAGAATGTCTACCCTTTGATCCAGCCATAGCACTGCTGGGGAGACAATGGACAAAAAGACTTGTACAAAAATATTCATAGCTGCGCTCTTTGTGGTGGTCAAAAACTGGAAAACGAGGGGATGCCCATCAATTGGGGAATGGCTGAGCAAATTGTGGTATATGTTGGTGATGGAATACTATTGTGCTAAAAGGAATAATAAAGTGGAGGAATTCCATGGAGAATGGAACAACCTCCAGGAAGTGATGCAGAGCGAGAGGAGCAGAACCAGGAGAACATTGTACACAGAGACTAATACACTGTGGTATAATCGAATGTAATGGACTTCTCCATTGGTGGTGGTGTAATGGCCCGGAACAATCTGCAGAGATCTAGGAGAAAAAACACTATGCATAAGGAAAGGATAAACTGTGGGAGTAGAAACACTGAGGAAAAGCAACTGCCTGACTACAGCGGTTGAGGGGACATGACAGAGGAGAGACTCTAAACAAAACTCTAATGCAAATATTGACAACATAGAAATGGGTTCGAATCAAGAACACATGTGACACCCAGTGGAATCAACACCCAGTGGAATCACGCATCGGCTATGGGGGGTGGGGGAGAGGAAAAGAAAATGATCTTTGTCTTTAATGAATAATGCTTGGAAATGATCAAATAAAATATTATTAAAAAAAAAAAGAAAGTGACGGAGAAAATATTAATAATACTGAATTAAACTTAACTGTGAACCAAAAAAAAAATGTAATTAGGTGTTCGAACAAAGTATTTAAACAGCTACAGTGACCACTGAGGTGTGTACTTGCTTAAGAAACTTGTGCCAACTCAAGCTCTGTAAAGCGTAAAAATGAATAAGAAGTTAATATCAACTTCATAATATCCATAACATTGTTAAAAATGTAGGTTTCCCTAATTCACCACAATTGGAATGCAAATTTAAAATAAAAAAGGGGGAAACTGCAGATATTACTAATAAATGGTAAAAAATGTAAAATTTTAGGTTTATTTATAAAAATAAAAAAGAAATGTAGAGAAAAGAGACAGTTAATACCCATAAAAATTGTTTAGAAATTTCCTAAAGGTTTCTAAATTTTAAAAATTTTTTTTAAATTACCATTTTATTAAATTTCAAAGTTGGAATCCTATACAAAAAGCGATATAATTTAAGTAGTTATCTTTATTTCAAAAAAGCTTACAAAAATCAAAAATTAATATCTATTGTGGCAGACTAAAGCTAAACTTTAGAATCATTTTTCTCATCCAGGTTCATTGACCCACAAGTAATCTGTCAAACAGATCTTGACATGTGACCTTGGGACAAGTCACTTAAACTCTGACTAAGTTTCCTCATCTGTTTATGATAGAGATAATAATAGCACCTACTTCCCAGGGTCAAATGAGATAATAATTGTAAAATGCTTAGAGCAAGGCTGAAAACATAGTGAACATTATATAAATGTTAGTTTATTATTATATCATGATAATATTACTACTTCGCATAATAAGATATTATGTAGTGCTATATCCTATTGAAATAAATTTAGGACTTGTGTCATAAAAAGTAGAAAGTCAACCCAGAGACAAGTACCCTCTGTATTAAACATTTTCTTACAAACTCAAAATAATATATTTGCATGAGAAAACAGAAATGTGGTCTACTCTAGAGAATTTGGGTTTTATTTCATGTCATGAATGATTTATTTTAGGGGGAATGGAGAAGGTCTATTATAACACATTCAACTTCTGGTTTATTTTGTTGCATGCCCCCATGCTACAATCAAAAGAGAGAAGAAAAGGTCACAAAGCAATTACTGAATTGTATGAGAGAACACTGACTATTATGCTTGCAGCTGCATGTCTAAATGGTTACATGGATTTGCTCTTACAGAGTGTTCTTGGGAACTATACTCCACTAGAATCTCAGTACTCTGATAGAGTGTCTGCTTCTGCCACTGTTAACCTTGTGAACCTTGCATTGAAATAAGGCATGTGAGGCTCTAATGTGTCTAATTTAGTGTCCAAAGCATGTTCCAAAACCCATTCTTGCAATGTCTAGAGAGATGTGCCTCAGCCACCATCTTGTTTCTCTTAGTCTTTCTCTGTCCCCTTCTAAACTTACATCACATTCTGATGTCACTTCCCTTTTATTAGACTTCTTCTATAGCTATGACTCGTAGGAAGCAAGCCAAGTGATGAAAGCACATCAGAAGAACATAATCCTAACAAAGACCTAGAATCTCCCAATCCAATAAGCATTTATCAAGTGCCTTATTATGTACCAGGCATTATTCTCCATACTGGGTATAAAATTCATTTAAAAGGGGTATCTTGGTAGCTTGGTGGTTTGAGAATCAGGTCTAGAGATAGAAGATGATGAGTTCAAATCTGGCCTCAGAAACTTCCTAATTCTATAATCCTGGTCAAGTCACTTAACCCCTATTGCCTAGCCCTTACCACTCTTCTTCCTTGGAACCAATACCTAGTATCAATGCTAAGATAGAAGGTAATGGTTTTAAAAATATATTTTTTTAATTTAAACAATTCATGAAAAGATAGTCATGGCCCCCAAGGAGCTTAAAATAATGAGCAGAGAGAAGATAACACAAAATGAGGCAGGATGTGAGGGGGAAGGGTCAGAACATCAGAAGTTACCCAGCATAGGAACATCTTATTCCATGAAGTTGAAACTAGACAGAGGAAGAGATGCAAAATGGAGCAATATGAAAATCCAATTTTTGTCACCTATAGAGGAAGGCAGGGGAAGAATTTGGTACTCTGCTTTCCAGCCATCTAATCAAAGAGGAAAAGAAGCTGAGAAAGGTAGGGTCACTCAAGGCTAGAGTAAACCCCAGGGTGGTAAGTTAGAGATGATGAGCTTATCCTTGAGAGAGGTACCTTTTTCCCTACAGTAGAAACCAGGTAGACCAGCAGATACAAAGCAGAGTCATTATTACATATATACAGATAACTAATGCTCCTGTATTGTTTTGTTTTGTTCTGTTAATCCTGAAATGAGTTTTGAAACCTAATAACAAGTTGATTCAATATTTAGAAAGGAAAATAAAAAGTTCACAAACCATATTTTGATTTCGTTGACTCCACAATTTATCCAAGACTATGTCTCCAAAGAATACCTACAATTCTGTTGATAAAGATAATCACATTTTGAGATTCTGGCTTCAGATATGCTGTCAGCCACAGACCTAGAATCAAAACATGTTAAAGTTGAAAGAGATTTCTGAGATTAACTAGTCCATAACTCTTTTTTAAAAGGTAGAGAAATTAAGGGTCAAAATATTGCACTGTGGTACATTGGAAAAAAAAACATTACATTAAAGAACAGAGAATCTATTCTTGAACTTGGTTCTCCCACTTTCTCTCTGTGTGGCTATGGGAAAATTACTGCCCTTCTCTACATTTCAATTTCCCCAGGTGTAAAATGGGAGAAAATAGGAGGCAGTCTGGATTAGAGGATTTGTAAATTCACTTCCCACCAAAATGATTCAGATCAAGACCACAAAACTAAATGGTAGAACTAAGACTAAAACTTGTAGTTCCTAATTTTAGGGTTCTCACTACCCCATACACCACTGCTCCCCTCCAATAATTCTGAGGAACAGCCAAAAAATCACTAATAATAGCTCAGAATAAAATATAGTCTAACTGAATTATTTTATTTTTCTGACTACCTTGGCATGGAGATTTTTTAAAGTTCTATTCTTTTTTGAATGACAAAATCCCCAATATTGATGATGTCAACTGGTTCTCATATTCCCCATTCAAACTATTGTGTCATTTTTTCAAGAGACCTATGATTTCTTTTATGAAGGACTCACTCAACTAATACAGGTGATAGTAAGTCCACATGATCTGTTTTGATAACATATTATATATATATATATATATATATATTCATGATAAGAAAATGTCCAGTCTTCTGGTGCTAAGCCTCTCTCAGACTCAATGGGTTGATACTTGGATGGTACACACACTGGCACAAGACATGAATGTATTCTACTGGTATATGGAGTCCTAGAAAACAAGATATGTATCTGCTGTCATTTTGAGAGGAAAAAATAGGAAAGTAGGATATAGTAAAAGATGTCTTTGACAGATAATAGCCAATTAAAATTGTTTCAAAGGATAGAATATTTTTCCTGGATTTCTAATGGCCCTAATTGTTAAGTATGTGGCTAATTGGAATTATAATATAAAATGAGGAAGTCTGTCTCAATTAGATAACAAATTTAAAAACAGAAACCTCTATGAAATATTTACTCCAAAATTAGGCACTAGAAGGAACCATGAATGACAACTAGTCTTGTCAGTAAATCTCTTTGAACTTTGACTGAATGACAGAGAGTACTAATGTTTATTCATTAACTTTGATCTTTGACTAAACATACCAATGTATTCATAGCAACATTTTTTTTTTTGTGGGAGCAAAGAACATTGAGTGGAGAATCACTACAAAAATTGTAATAATTAATGTAATGGAATAGAACTGTGCCTGAAGAAATGATGAGTAATAAAACTTCTAAGAAATATGGCAAGCCTAATATGAATCAACAGAAAGTGAAAGAAACAAAACTAGGAAAATAATAGACCAATGACTATGACAGTAAAAAAATATAAAATAAGCAAATCTGAGTACTATGTGCTTTTCATGACAAGGTTTGGCCCTGGAGAAAGTTTGATCCAGCTGACAAAATATGTGTCCTTTTTTGTTTTGCAAAAGTGGGGTATTTAAATGTGGAATATGATATATTCTCTAAGGCATAATTGATATATTGATTGATTCTGGTAAACTGCTTTTTTCCCTCTCTTCTTAAATTTTTATACAGGGGAAGACAAGGAGAAGGGCAAATTTAGAAGATGATTTTTAATATATATATATTATTTTAAAGCAAAAATAAGTACCCAAGATTTCACCAAAAATATTTAAAATAATTATTCCTTCTATTTAACACAATGTGCTTTTACATCCATTATTTTAATTCCATTCTGCATTCAGACTCCATCAGTACCTTCTATGGCAGTAGATAGCCTTTTTTTTGCCACAAGTTCTTTGGAGTTGTGCTGGATCTTTGCATTGCTGATAATGGTTGTCATTCACAGTTGATCATCATGCATCGTTATTGTTATAATATGAAGTGTTCTCCTGGTTCTGGTTACTTCATTTCACATAATTTCATATAGGTTTTTCCAGGTATTTTGGTGATCATCATCTTTTCCATTTCTTATATCACCCCAACATTTTCAGTCATTCTGCAAATGATTGGCATCCCTTCAGTTTCTAGTTCTTTGTCACCACAAAAAGAAATGCTATCCGTATATTTCTACAAGCATATCTTTTCCCCCATCTTTGATCTCTTTGGGATATAGACCTACTTAGCATGCTTACAAGGTGCTAGACTAGATATATAATGACAATAATAACAAAAAGACAAACATTGCCTTCAAAAAGCTTACATTTTAGGCCAATACAAAATGTACTGCAGATAGATAGGTGTCCCAAAAGTCTTCCTCTTTGGGGACAGTGTACAAATTAATTTGAGGAAAGTAAGACTAATGAAGGGAATCAAGGAAGGTTTCATTAAAGAAGTAAAAGCACAATTGAATCTTGAAGGAAGATAAAGATTTTGAACAGTACACATGCAGAGGAGCATAGTGAACTGCCAAAGATTTTCTGTGTAAGGGAAATAATATAAAACAAGTCCACAATGTCATTTTATCAGGGCCAGTTACATTCTAACTACCCTTTCCCACCCCCAACACACACAGACATCTTTGGATATCCTGAAAGGATGGAGAAGAATCTTTTCTTTGCCATCAATTTGAACTCTTATCAATTATGTCCTCTCTACTTTAAGGGCCTAGCAGACTGGCCAATATGACAGTAAAGGAAAGTGATAAATGTTGGTGAGGATGTGGTAAAATTGGGATACTACTGGTTGAGCTGTGAATTGGTCCAAACATTCTGGAGGTCAATTTAGAACTGTGCCCAAAGGACTTTCAAAGACTGCCTGCCCTTTGACCCAATCATACCACTGCTGGGTTTGTACCGCAAAGAGATAATAAGGAAAAAACGTATACAAAAAGATTTATAGCCATGCTATTTGTGGTGGGGAAAGTTTGGAAAATGAGAGAGTGTCCATTAATTGGGGAATGACTCAATTTATTGTGCTTTCTGACGGTGATGGTATTGTGCTGAAAGGAATAATGAACTGGAGGAACAATTCCATGTGAACTGGAAAGACTTCCAAGAATTGGTGCAGAGTGAAAGGAGCAGAACCAGGAGAAAATTGTACATAGAGACTAATACATTATGGCATAATCAGCTGTAATAGACTTTTCTACTAGCAGCAATGACCCCAGGACAATCCAGAGAACCTTATGAGAAAGAATGCTATCCACATCCAGAGAAAGAACTGTGGGAGCAGATATGTAGAAGAAAAACATATGATCAACACTTAGTTAGATATGGATATCATTAGGGTTTTGATGTTAAAAGATCACTCTACTGCAAATATGAATAACATAAAAATAGGTTTGGAACAATGATACATGTATAACCCAGTGGATCTGCTTGTCAACTCCTGGAGAGGGGAGGAAAGAGTCGGGGTAGGGGGAAGGGAATTATGAATCATGTAACCATGGAAAAAATATTCTAAATATATGTACATATATATATATATTATTAGGGGAAAATGTTTAGCTACTGAAAATTCACCAGACATGTCCTGGAGCCAAGCTAAACTGGCTTCTGAGAGCTGGAAATTTTCAGCAAGAGTATTTATACCTTATAATTTGGCAAACATTACATATTAGGGCTTGACTTAACTGTTTTGTTGATTTCTAGGCTTAAGAAAGCAATGGAAAAAATGTTAATAAATAATTCATTCTATTTAATGCATGTAATTTAAAATGTGTTGGGTATAGATACAAACAGATATCTATAAAAATAGAGACAGATAGATAGATGGATAAATTATAAAGATATATTTTCCAGAGGTAATATCAAACATTTTTTAATATTGGCGATACAGAATGTATATACTCTAGTTCTTCAGTCTCCCCAGAGTAGTTCTCAAGCATCTTCCAGATGAATTATACTAAGAAGGTCTGAGCATGTACCCTACCCCCATTACAATTGGCTGAAGCAAGATTGTTCTGAGTCCTAAAAAAGCAAGTTAAGGGGTTTAAATTTAATTCTCACAATGACCCTATGAAATTAAGCTCATTTGGGCTAAAGGGGGAACATAGACAAGGGGATTCTAGATATGGGATTTCATTAGTCCTTCCACTGATACCCTATTATAATATCAGTTGCTGGAAGCCATCAAAGATTAAATATCTTGTTGATAATCAAATAGCTAATATGTATAAGAAAGAAGACTTAAATTCAAGTCATCTAGAGTCCGAGGACCTTTTTATCTACCACCCTACTCTGCCTTTCAGAGTCTATATTTAATAGTTGAGGGAAAATGGGGTGCAGTTAAGCAAATCTTCAAATTTTAGACTCTGAGAGTTCTTAGGAATGCTGAGAGGGATCTCAAAGGGATATTAGAGTTTATCTAGTCCAGCCCTTATCTGCATTTGCCTCAAATGTCCCAGAGACCTGACCAAGGCCGCTACCCAAGTACATAGTGGTAGCATTAGAACTTAAGGTGAGATTTTCTGAGTCTCCAATTCCAGTATTTCTTAGCCCATACCATACTAACAATGACAGATCCTAATAATTATTGATTTAAAAAAGAATTAAAAAGTTAATCTTTAATACAGAAAGAGATATAAGGTAGGAAAGAGAAAGTGGGAAGAAGGCTAAACAATGACAAAGAAAAATTTCAGAGAACATTTTAAAATGCAAAAGCATAGCACTAAAGTAGCAAGCCCTTTTCCCTCTGCAATTAAATGTTAAGGAGCATTGCTCTAGTTCTGCATTAGGAGGTTACTGGGGACAAATGTGAGCTACACAGCATTCCACAGAATGGTCTTCATAAAGAAAAAAAGAAAATCTGTTATTGCTCTGAGCAGTTGCCATGGTTACAGTGGTCCTCATGAATACCTGCTGAAATAGGACTTCACCCCCCACCTTTTCCCTGTTTCCTTCTGTGCGAAGTGAGAAATTAGTGTGTTATTCTCAAAGTAATCGTTACTAATATACCCAAAATGAATATGTAAAATTAGTCTTTCCTAGGATTGCCTCATCCCATTCAGAATACAAAGGTCTTAAATATCCTTGGCCTCCATGACACAGAAATAACATATCTTTATTATCAGACACAGCCAATGTCTCTACTAAACAAAGAATTTTAGGATGAGTCCTTTAAGTTTATTTTTAAATTGTTAATAAATTTGTCATTTCTGTAAACCTTACCCCATGTACCATATATCAATCTGCATTCTGAGTAAATATGTAGACTAGAACCTCTAATAGAACCCTGACAGGAGAGTTCCAACAGAATCTGTGTGGTTATGTAAAGTAGAACCTCTAACTGACAAGAGAGTGTTCTAACTGATTCTGTATCATTAGAGAATGTGTTCCAACCGAGTAAGGAACAGGTCAGGGATGGGAGGGATTTCTCCCCAGATTTTTCTTTCTTCTTCAATAAACAACTGCATTGTGATTGATGGCTTCCCGGTCTCTTGAATAGTGGCTAGACCACCACTGCACACACTTCTGTGTGATGCTTTTTTCCTAGATGACTAAATTTTTTGGTCACATTTTTCTCACATCTATCATCTAAGGAATATTTTTTCTTCCTCTTCTTATTTTAATCAATCATATCAGCAATCTCTTCTCTCTCTCTCTCTCTCTCTCTCTCTCTCTCTCTCTCTCTCTCTCTCTCTCTCTCTCTCTCTCTCTCTGTCTCTCTCTCTCTCTCTCTCTGTCTCAGGCTCTCATTTTTTCTCTGTCGCTGTCTTTGTCTCTCTCTCTCAGTCTTTCCCTCTCTGCCTCCCCTTCCCTCTTTACTCCCTCTAGTCACTGTACCTTTCTGAATGAATTAGTCTGTGTTTAATTGGTCCAAAATGTGTTGGTAAATATTTGTACTATGTGAGGCTACCAGGCAAATATATACAGATTGTATGTCTACACACACATGTGAATATATTAAAATTAACTGAAAATATTAAATATAATAAATTAGATTAACATAATAAATGACAAAAGAGTAAATATGTAATTTCAAATGCACATTTATTAACTCCCAAAAGTAATTAAAAATTGATTTTCAAAGATCCACTTGATTTTATGTTTCACTCTAGAACTAAAGAAACCTTAATCAACTCTACTCCATTATCTAAAACATTTACATTGGGCCATGTACTCTGGAGTTCAGATTAAGATAAAGTGGAGGAGGAAAAAGCCACCTTCTATTCAATTGTTAAACTTTAAACCTCATTTTAAAATTAAAAGATAAATGTGGTCTCTAAGGCTTTGGTAATACATTGTTTCATAGAATAATTGATTTAGTGCCAGGTGGGATCTCAAAGACAATCTAGTTTAATGTTTCATTTTATAGTTATGGAAATTGAGTCCCAAGGATGTTAAATAACTTGTACAAAGTAACCATCGGAAGAAGTATTTGAGTCTTGGTCCTCAGAATGAAGAATCAGAGTTCATTTATATATACTTTATTATTTCAAATATATTAAGCTCCTCAGGTCAGGACCTTTTTTTTGTTTGTTTTTATATTATTGCTATCTAAAATAATCCCTAGTCCAAATTGTACATTTAGTAAATTCTCATGCATTGAATGATTCATTTTTGTGTTATGGTAGTGAGTACTGTATATTCATCTCTCTCTTCCTTATCCAACAAATTGTTATTACTCCTCAGTCAAGAAGTTCTTGTTATATGCCAGACACTGTGCTAAGCTCGAAAGAAAGAAAGAAAGAAAGAAAGAAAGAAAGAAAGAAAGAAAGAAAGAAAGAAAGAAAGAAAGAAAGAAAGAAAGAAAGAAAGAAAGAAAGAAAGAAAGAAGAAAGAAAGGCAAAAACAAGATCCCTTCTCTTTAAGAGTTCACATTTTAATGAAGGAGAAAATATACAACTACTATGCTAATGTAAGATGTGTGTGTGTGTGTGTGTGTGTGTGTGTGTGTGTGTGTGTGTGTTGTTAGGCAAATTAAAGTGAAGGTACTACTTTGGGAAGAGGAAGGAGAAGCTGGAGAAGAAAGACCCTTTCGTGGAAAGAGAATTTGAACTGGGTATTAAAGAAAGTTAGAGAAATCTATTTGAAAATATTTCCATTATTTTGTTTAGACTTTGAATCTAGTTATTTATTTTTTTCAAATAACCTCCCAGTAGTAACCTCTCTTCAAAAGCAGGGACAATTCTATTCTCTGTATTTCTTGGATTAAGTTGAATTAATTACTATAAGTATGAGGATTTTGACTACTGTAAATTAGGATTGGAAGAAAAGTCTAGTAAACCAGTCCAAGGAGAACATGTGGCCTGTGTTTTCTGTCTTGAGAAGAAATGCAGTAAATATTTGATCAAAGTAGTAGGTTTGAGCAACCTACCACATTTAACTAATCAAGATCTTTGAAGAACATGAATAAAATATGTCACCAGGAAAATATATGCCAGCAAAAGAAGATGGGCTTGTTGCATGATATTGATGAAGAATAACAGGTAGATAGCCCAAGTATTCCAGCAGTATCCATATGATATCAAAAGGAAGGAATGAACAGACCTTTGGCCTGTTGGGTAACTCTATGGAAGAACATGGATAAGCAAAGAAGAAGATATGCATAGATGGATTGATCTGCATCATTAGAGGGAATATCAATATTAATGAGATTATCTATTAATTTGAATCTTTAAAAACAATAATAGTAGGAAGGTGATGTTCCTCCTTCTAAGTTACTTGCTTCTAGAGTAGCCTCCAAAGCCCCCCTGATTTTATTTCTTTTACTTCCCTTTAGGGGTTCCTCAAAGAAAAGAAACGGTTAATTTGTATCATCAGGCTATCTCATAGATAGATGGGAGATGAAAAGACAAGTGGAAAGAGAAGAGAAAACAACATTCTAAACCCCAAAAGTCTCAGAAGTAGAGGCAAAGGATTTTGCTGCCAAATTCAATTTTCACATTTTTAGAATCACAAAGAGATCTGCTATAAATATTTTAGAATACATGTTATTTTCCTTTTACCTTGATCACCTTAGCAAATAAACTTCATAGTACTATTGCTGGGTCAAGTACACATGGTTGTATAATACTTTGAGCAAAATTCCAGATTGCTCTCCAAAATGGTTGAATCAATTCACAGTTTCAACATTATGTTAATGTTTCTGATTTCCTATATTACTCCAACATTTGACATTTTTCCCTTTTATCATTTTGGATGATCTGATAGATGTGAGATATCTATTATTTTGATTTTGCTAATCAATCATCAATTGTAGCATCTTCATGTAATTATATATGTATATATAATATGATTTCTTCATCCAAAATTGTCAGTTCATATCTTTTGATATTTATAAATTTATAAATTGGTAAATGGCTCATATTCTTATACATTTGACAAAATTCTTTATGTATTTTAGATATGAGAACTCTGAAAAACTGTAATTTTCCCAAACTTACTACTTTCTTAATAATCCTACATATATTAGTTTTATTTATACAATCCCTTTTTAATTTAATATATTCAAAATTGTCCATTTTAAAGCTACCAATTCTACCTCTTTTTTCCCATAAATTCTTCCTCTATTCATAAATCTGATAGATAATATGTTCCTGTTCTAATTTACATATGAAATCTTCCTTTATACCTTGGCTTGTACATACCCATTTTTATCTTATTTTCATAAATGGTGTATAAAATATTGGTCTATATCCAGATTCTATCAGACTTGTTTCTAGTTTTCCCCAAAATTTTTACTAAATAGTGTATTCTCATGCCCAAAACTTGGGTGTCTACTTTGGCAAACTCAAAATTACTATAATTACTATACAGTTTGTTGTATGCCTGTTCTGTTCTACTAAACTATTTTTCTATTTCCTAGCCACTACCAGATAATTTTAATGACTACCGTCTTATAATATAGTTCAAAATCTGGGACTGCTAGACCTCCTTTCTTTACATTGTTCCATTGACTCCTTTGATATCCTTGACCTTTTGTTTTTCCAGATGAATTTTATCATTTTCTAATTCAATAAAATATTCATTTTGTGTTAATTTTGTTATACTCCATTAGTTAGTTATACTCCATTTTGTATAGTTGGAGTGGCATTGAATAAGTAGATTACTTTATGTAGGGTTGCCATATTAATTATATTGGAATTATTTGTATTTGAAGTGCTTGAGGCTTCTTCTGGTCAGTCCTACAGATGAAGAAACTCAGGTTCAGAAAAGAGGAGGAACCTAAATAAAGGCAGGATTAGGACCGACTTTTTTTCAAATTTCCCTCCAATGTTTTTTCTCTTGCACATACCAAAGGGCCTGGCAAATGGAAAAGAAAATGTAGCATTAGCCTTGGCAATGTTTTTCTCATTAAAATCTTAATGAACTCTGCTTTATGGTGCCACATAAAATACTTGGATTTTTTCAATTCTATTTTATATATGGAAACCATTCTTGTTATCTGTTAATTAAATTCAGTATTAAAGAAATTTTAAAACTTAGGGAATTGCACTTTGAAATGAATGTCCACACAGAGTGAAGAAAATATACATAAAAACATCCACAGAAGTCACAATCCAAAGAAGGCATTAATTGTATTCTGTATAAGCAAGACTTTTTGAAACATTTAGTAATTTCTTCAATACAGTAAATTATACCTTAGTGCACAGAAAAGGCTAATGGGCCTTTACTAAGTGATTTGCCTCTCACCCGGGAGAAATTCAGGCACTAGGATATGTGGTTCATGACATTATTCCCTGGGCTTAATTCAAATTGTTTGCTGCCACATGGGCTCCTTTTTTACTTTTTGTACAGACTCTCCACCTCCCCTACTCCTTCCACCTCCCTTCCTCCCTTTCAAAACTCACATCTGTCATAAGAATTAGATTTATTTTGTTCACCTCAAAGCATAGAACTAGGAACAATGAATGCATGGAGCTTAAAAAAAATCTTCATTTGACAGGGGAAAAAAACCTTCTAAGAATTAGAGCCTCGTCGAAGCAAATTGGGTGCCTCGCAAGATATCAGTTTTCTCATCGTGGGAAGTCTTTACAATGGAGACTGAATAATCTTATTTTTTAAGAGGGATATTGTAGTATAGAGGGTCTTCCTGTGGTGACATAGGTTGGACTAGATAATCTACTGAGTCCCTCCAACCACTAAGATTCTGTGGTTCTAACTGATCCCATTTAAGATCAGAATTCAATGTTAAAGTCAGTTTTATTGGAACAAAGAAAGAATAGAATGATAATTCAGACTGATTTCATCCAGTTGCTTAGAGAAGCATTTCCTGATAATTCATGGAGATACTGACAGATTTAAGTGGAGTTGTTCATTTTATTATTACATTGAATATCATACTTCATGTACTACTTGTATTTTGTACTCATAAAGTGGCAGAAAAAAAATCTCATTTCAACCCCAACCATTCCTCATGTATGTATCTTACAGTCACTTTGCTCAAGGAATTTAATACTTATTGTCTACCAGTAAGTATGATGCACAGTAGATTGTGATATGGTGAAATGAGAGATACAATCAAAGTAATATATGAACAAGAAAAGGAGGTGTTCTGGGTTTCAAAGGAAAAGAAGTCTTTTTATAAGTTGAGTTGATCAGTAAGACTCTGACCCCCAGTCTCTCAGGGCCAGATCTGATATATTTTTTTTCCAGTACCTTGATAGTTTTGGGGTTATTTCTCTCTTCTGTCATAGCCTTAAGGCCCCAGTGTCTGTGTCTTTCAGATTATTGGGGGTCCAGTCCTATACTTCATGTTGTATGTATTTGGGAGGGGGTGATATTAGGCACACAAATTATACATAGTATTTTATACATAGCATAAGTCTCACCAAATTCATCTTCAAAATCATCAGTGCACGTTTCCGCTGGGCTGGAGACTTCCATGTTCCTTAGGGTTGTACTGCTGAGCTGGTTATTACATGTGGGTAAGATTTATGGACTCCAACGTCCCCCTGGCTCATGCTCTCAGAGCAGATCAGAGATTCTACAACCAAAACATATTGTTTCTTTTAAAAATTTCTTACTTAGAAAGGAAAAAAAACCTAGGAAAACAAGCTTCCAAGAACAATTGATTCAATGTAAGTCCAGCTATTACAAAAAATAAAGGGGATCCAGTTTGGAAGATATCCAAGATCTGACCTTCCAGTTTGGTAAGAGACGAATGATTTACAGAGCTTATTGTAAAATGAGACAGAAGAATTTAGAGAGGGGAGGACTTTCAAGGAGGTGTAAGGGTTAAATTTAATGTTGGACAATAATTTTATGAAATTATGTGGTCACCAATATGAGTCAATATGAGGTCTTGAGTCAGAAAATTTATTTACAAATAGAGAGGGAATAATAAAGAGGAGAAATGTGAGGGATAGCAAGCTAAAAGCTCTCAACCAGGAGGGTTGGTGGTGAGTAACCAAACAGCCTCCAGCAAGATGATAGCTAGTCTCTTAGGAAACTAAGAAAGTAGTCAGCCTTTCACTCACCCAACGAAGTAGTCCAGGAGTCCGAGTGTAAGTTGAATTCGAGCTCCAAGCCCACAATCCAAGCCTCAGTCTCCAGCAAGCTCCCTTGAAGACTCTCCCAGTTAGAAAACTATCTCCAGAAGACAATTTCTTCAGACAATCTTTTCCATGACCATCTCCCCAGACTGAGTTCAGAGCTTGCTTTTATGATGACTCCTTGCCCCCTCTTCACAGGGACCAATCACAGTTTCCAAAATTCTCTACCACTGCCCATGGGGTTCACAGTTTCTGAGGGTGTGAACTCTTACAAGTTACTGAGTGATTGAGTTTCTGAAGATGTGAACTCTCTTGTGAATTCTTAAAAGAACAAATTTATGATTTAAAGTTTATTTTTAAAAGGGGTGGAGCTCTTCCAAGTATGTTGCTGGCTTCTCACCTAGCACTAAGTAGCTTGTGAATTCACCAAGTGGTTTGACAGCTCCTCCACCTAGTTCAAACTTATGTTGATTCAATCAAAAGGTAGGCAAAGGAGAGTTAATCCTGCCTTCACAATCTAGTGAGGTACTTAAGTTATTGTTAACCAAAGTGTTAGTTTCAACTAGGCAAAGAGAATAAAGGATTCCCTTTCACAAGTATAAACTCAAAGAGAACAAAGAATTCCCTTTTACAGAGGGGTGTTATTGATATAAAATAATACTAAAGTTTAAGGTATTACATTAAATGGGTATAATTTTCACAACACACACAAAACAGAGAAGTTGAGGATTTACAATTGTATATTATAAAAAACAATTTTGCACAATAACCATGGTTAGTAATATACCATAGCTCAGGTTTATGTAGGCTTTGCTACCAATCTATGAAATGTAAGTATTTGCCAGTTTTGGAGAAGTAGACTTACAATCTTTTGAAAGTGATAAAAGTATTCTTGTGGTGTTGTAGTTATAGGGGCTAAGTAGAAAGAGTAGTCAGGTTCTCAGAAAAGTGATTAAAATCTATTATGTCTAACTCAACCTATTTTTTCAATTTCTAATTCTTTGCCAACTCAATCTTTTTATTTTATTATTTTTTATCTTAATAATAAATTTTCATAAAATTTTTCCAAAGTTATATGATCCAAATGATCTCCCTCCTTCTTCCTTCTCCACTCCCAGAGCTGGCAAACAATTCCATCTGGGTTATGCATGTATTATCATGCAAAACATATTTCCATATTCTTCATTTTTGTAAGAGAATATTCTTATAAAAACAAAATCCCAAAATATATACCCAAATAAACAAGTAATGAATCATATATTTTCATTTGCATTCCTATTCCTACAGTTCTTTCTCTGGAGGTGAATAGCATTTTTTCCATAGGTCCCTCAGAATTGTCCTGGATCATTATATTGCTGTTAGTAGCAACGTCTATCACATTTGATCATTCCACAATATTGCTGTCATATGTGCAATATTTTCCAGTTTCTGCTTATTTCACTCTGCATCAGTTCATGTCTTTCCAGCTCTTTCTGAAATCATCCTGTTCATTGTTCCTAATAGCACAATAGTATTTCTTCACCATCATAAACTACAGTTTGTTCAGCAATTCCACAATTGAAGAATACACCTTTAGTTTCCATTTCTTTACCACCACAAAAAAGTAGCTATAAATAATTTTTGTACAAATAGGTTCCTTCCCATTTTTTATATCTCTTTGGGATACAGACCTAGTAGTGGGATTACAGGAACAAAAGGTTTTCATTCCTTTATACACCTTTAGGAAAATTCTAAATTGCCCTCCATAATTGGAGGATTGGATCAGTTCACAACTCCACCAGCAATGAAGGCATTATGGTCCCAATTTTGACACATTCCCTATAATATTTATTATTTCCCTTTACTGTCATTTTGGCCAATCTGATCAGAGTTGTTTTAATTTAAACTCCTCTAATCAAGAGGGATTTAGAACATTTTTTCATATGATTGTTGGTAGCTTTGATTTCTTCATCTGAAAACTGTCTATTCATATCCTTGGACTATTTATCAATTGGAGAATAACTTGGATTCTTACAAATTTAACTTAGTTCTTTATCTATTTGAGAAATAGGATCTTTATCAGAAAACTTTGTTACAATTTTCCTCCAGTTTGTTGTTTCCCTTCTAATCTTGGTTGCATAGGTTTTGTTTGCACAAAATCTTTAAAATTCAATATAAACAATATCATTCATTTTTTATCTTGTAATATTCTTTCTCTTGTTTGTTCATAACTTCTTCCCTTCTCCATAAATCTGATAAGTAAACAATTCTATAATCTCCATATATATTATAATATTACTCTTTATATTTAAATCATATACTAATTTTGAGCTTATCTTGGTATAGGGTGTGAGCTTTTGATCCAAACTTTGCCATACTATTTTCCAATTTTCCCAGTTGTATTAGTCAAATAGTGAGTTCTTATTCCTAAAACTGAGATCTTTGGGTATTTCAAACAGTAGATTTCTAAGATTATTTACCCCCAATCTATTCCATTGATCCACATTTCTATTTCTTGGCCACTACCAGATTGTTTTGATGATTACTGATTTATTACTACAAAAGTATCATATTAGTCTTTAAGTTTAAGATTTGGTGCCACTAGGCCACTGTCCTTCACTTTTTTTTGTTAGTTCCTTTGATATTCTTTACCTTTTGTTCTTCCAGTGAATTTTATTATTTTTTCTAGTTCTATAAAATAGGTTTTTTGGTAGTTTGTCTAGTATGGCACTGAATAAGTTAATTAATTTAGGTGGGATTTTCACTTATATTATCTCAGCCTACCCATGAGCAATTAATGTTTTCCAATTTCTTGGAGCTAACTTTATGTGAAAAGTATTTGTAATTGTATTCATATAATTCCTGCATTTGTCTTGGAAAGCAGATTCCCAAGTATTTTACATGACCTAGAGTGATTTTTAAATCGAATTTTGCTTACTAAGTCTTGATGCTGAGCTTTTTTGGAAATATATGGAGATGCTGATGATGTATGTTGTTTTATTTTGTATCTTGCAACTTTGCTAAAGCTGTTAATTATTTCAACTAGTATTTTAGTTGATTTTCTAGGATTCTCTAAGTATACTATCATATAATCTGCAACAAGTGATAATTTAGTTTCCTTATTGCTTATTTTAACTCCAATTTCTTTTTCTTCTCTAATTACTATAAACTAGCAGGTCTAGCATAATATTAAATAATAGTAATGAGAATAGGCATCCTTGTGTTTCTTGTAAACAATATATGGTAGGATTCTGGTTTTTAATCCACTCTGCTATCTGCTTCCATTTTATGGGTGAGTTCATCCCATTTACATTCACAATTATGATTGGCATCTGTGTATTCCCCTCTATCTTGTTTTCCTTTTTTGATCCTTTTCTTTCTCCTTTTATTTTTTCCCTCCATACCATTTCACCTCCCTTACTTTATTCCCCTTCCCATCACCAACCTCCTTATTCCCCTCCTACTTCTCTATAGAGTCTTTTAACCACCCCCAACTTCTCCCTCCCTTATATTACCCCCCTCCTCACAACTCCACCTTTTAATTCCCCTTCTACTTCTCTATAGGATTCTATTCCTCAGTGAATCCAATTATTCTTTTCCTCTCTGAGCCAGTTCCAATGAGAGTAAGGTTTAATTTTACATATCACCACCCTCATCCTCCCCCCATTGTAATAGTTTTTTCCCACCCACACCTCTTTATGTGATATAATTTACTACATTTAACTTCTTTCTTCCCATTTCTTTTGGCAAAATCTTCTATTTCACCCCTAGATTTTGTTTTTGTATAGCATCCTAAACAGCTTACTACCACACCCTCTACCTATAATGTTAAAATATTTAATAGTTATAAATACCATCCTTCCCTTTAGGAATATAAACAATTTGACCTCATTGAGAACATTCTCTTTCTTATTTACCTTTTTATAATTCTTTTTAATTCATTGTTTGTATTAAATTTTCTGTTTTAAGTCTTGTCTTTTCTTCAGGAATGATTAAAAACGTTCTTTTTTATTAAATGACCAAATTTTCCCTGAAAGAATTTTATAGGTTTTGATGGATAGGTGATTCTTTGTTGTAAACCCAGTTCCCTTGCTTTCTGCATTCCAATCCTTCACTGTGGAAGCTGCCAGATCCTTTATAATCCTACCTGAAGCTCCATGATATTTGAATTTTTCTTTCTGGCTACTTGCAGTGTTTTCTCCTTAGCCTAGGAGCTCATGAACATAGCTATAATATTCCTGAAAGTTATCATTTGGGGATTTATTGCAGGAAGTGACTTGTGAATTTTTTCAATTTCTATTTTATTCTCTTGTTCAAGAATATCAGGGCAATTTTCTTTGATAATTTCTTCTAATGTGATGCCTAGGAATTTTTTACCATGATTTTCAGGTAGCCCAATAATTCTTAAATTGTCTGTCTTGGATCTATTTTCCAGGTAAGTTATTTTTTTCAGAGCTATTACATATTTTCTTTTGTTTTCTTTTTTTTTTTGCTTTATTTTATTGTTTCTTGATGTTTCATGAAGACATTAGCTTATATTTGTACACTTCCAATTTTAAAGGCTGAATTTCTCCAATAACTCATTTGTTTTACCTTTTCCTTTTGGTCCATTCTACTTTATATATGATATACCTTTCTTCATTGGACTTTTGTGCCTCTTCAGTTGTTCAATTTTGCTTTTAAAGCTATTATTTTCCTTTTGCATTATTTTCATTTCTTTTCCCCATTTCTCTTTACCTGTCTTATTTAATTTTGAATTCCTTTTTTGAGTTCTTACAATAACTGAGACAAATTCCAATTTTTCTTTGAAGTTTTACATGTGGTTCCTTGGATATCATCATCCCCTATTAACTCTGTGCTTTGCTCTTTGTCTCAACAGAAATTTTCTATGGTTAGGTGTTTCTTTTGATATTTGTTCACTTTTCCAGCCTTTTTTTTTGGCAGTTAAATAGGAGTTTTGAAAGTTGATAATTCTGTCTCTTCTGTTAATGGCTTACAGGATTTAGCAATCCAAGATATTTTGTTTTAGGGCTAAGGGCTTCACAACAAGGCTTGAAAGGGCCAATAACTACATCAGTCTGATGCTAGGGCTTGGAAGTTCAAGGGGTAGATATGGGTGTGGAGTGCTCTCCTATTGGTATAGGCAGGGTCCTGGGGATCCTGACACTGGCGTATTCTCAGGCTCAGAACCTGGCACAGTACATGTGAGGTGGATGACCAGTACTCCTCTATGTATAGTTTTGCTTCTTGTTCCCCCTTATCCATGAAAACTGATTTTCTCTCTCTGCCTATCTTTCAAGTTGTGAATGAGAGAGCCCTCATTCCATCTTGCTATTGTTTTTTGTCTCCTGCAATTTTGAGGCATTTTTAAGGATTGATTTGGAAGAATTCTCTGAGCAGTTTTAGCTATGGTGCTTTTAAGTCAGCATCTTGGCTCCACCTAGGTTTAAAATATATTTTTCCTCAAAAGTTATTCTATAATTAAATTATTATCATAAATTATTAGGTGCTGTTTCTGGAAGTAGCTTAATTTCTAAGGAAATATCTGTGTTGGCTTGACTTGGTTGAAAGACTTGGCTAACAGCTAGGAATGACTTACTAAAAAAGAAATGAATCACTAAAGTAATCAATATTAGCTGTTTCTTAAAGGTTATCCTTTACAATTGAGGGGGGAAAATCTCAATGGTCAAAGACTACATCCTGTTTCTTGGGGCTTCGTGGTCTGGAAATGGAGTAGAGGAGAGAAGATAGTGCTTAGATTCCTTCTCTCTTACTATGTGGTTTCACCAGTTGGGAATGAAGAAGTATCTTTAACCTCTAAACATAAATGCAATAAAAAATACCACAATTGCTAAATCAATCATGTTTTAAAGATGCTAATAGTTGCAGATATACCTCCAATGGAAAAAGATTGGACATGATAGAGTAATACAAAATGTCAAAACATGTTCTATTTCTCCAGTCTCCAGAATGCAGTCTCTCAATGTCTTCTCTGTGGATAATATCATTTTAGATGACCTAGGTCTGTGCCAAAACCCATTACATAGGCATAAAGTGTGGCTTGTGTTGAAAATATAGAGTTAGGGCAGAGAATATCAAATTTGGAGAAAAGCTAATAGTCTAGTTTGGCTAAAATGAACACTGTAAAAAAGGAAATTGAAATGTGACTATAAGATAATTTAGAAGAAGAATTATAAGTTTTAAGTGTCAAACTAAGGAATTTCTATTGTATCCTAGATGCAAAAAAAGGACCTTAGTGACTCCTTAGCACTTTAGGTTTTCAGGTAGAGGGATGGCATGACCACTGGCAGACTAGTGCTTTAGGAGGAAATTTTTGACAACTATGTAAAGGATGGATTAGGAAGGAAGGAAAAATGGAGAGACACAGAGATGAGATAGAGAAACAGAAAGAATAGAGACAAAGATAGAGACACAAAGATTATATTTTTATCAAGCACTTAATATGTGCCAAGCACTGGGTTTAACCTTGATTTTTTTCATTAATTAATTAATTAATTCTTTTATTCATTCATATTAAATGGGTGATAATAGACATACCAGGTAAGCTCTAAGTATGTCAGGCAATTCCTGGGATTAATTTAATAATTACTATTAAGTAATGGACAAAGATCTGTATTAGTTGATGGAATTTCCACACTGAGAGTTCCCCATACACACAAAAATTATAGCTCTTTCATACATTTATGTATACACATAAATATAGATGTGTCTCTGGATACATGCAAATATACATATGTATTTCATATTACCTATGTGCATTTATGAACATTTATGCATATAGATCCTTAATATATCAAATGTATCAGTAAATCTCACTGAAGCTTCAAAATCTTTTTTTTTCCTGAAAAGCCTTTGAACAAATAGTGCCACCGAAAGTACCTCTGAAGTAAAAGAGAATCACTGACCTATCCTCTTTTAGAGCTGAGGACCCCGGCTCAGAGAAGGAAAGGGATTTATCCCAAATCCCACTGCTAGTAAATATAGCAGAGCCTGTACTAGCTCCAGTGTACCTCCCATTTCACCACAGTGACTTTTCCTTACACAGCCTTTTATATCTAATCTTATGCTGTTTTGTAACAATGGCAAGTTTATATAATCATGTTCAAAAATATACATATTTAATAAAAAATATCACTATCCTCTGTTGCTATGACAATAAATCAATTACATTGATTTAAATTAAAATAGTCCTGCTTCTACTACCTTATGCTGGTCTTAAGCACTAAGAAAATCAATATCTGTAAATAAATGGTGACAAATATTATATCTCACCTTTGAGTTTGGGGACTATACATAATGTAGATAAGTCCATAGATTTAGACCTAAATTGACCTTAGTCCAACCCTCTTATTTTCAGCTGAGGAAACTGATGTCTAGAAAGATCAGATGACTTGCCTCTGGTACTATTATTAGCAAATAGTAATGCCAGGATTTGAACCTAACTGAAATCCCTTAATTCTATTTATAGTGTTCCCTCTACCATGGCTAGAAATTACAATGGATTGTTTTGGACCAGGAATCAGGAAGATCTGAATTGGAATCCTTACTCAAATACTTTTTAGCTGTGTAATCCTGGAAAATTAACTTAAAATCTGTCAACCTCAGTTTCCCTATGTGTTGATAATAATAGTATCAACTTCTCAAGATTCTTGTATCAAATGAAATTCTGTATCTATATATGTGTATGTATGCATGCATACACATATGTACTGTATTGTTCAATTGTTTTTCAGCCATGTCCACGGCTCTTTGGGACCCCATTTGGATTTTTTTTGTTTTTGTTTTTGTTTTTGCAGAGATACTGGAGTGGTTTGCCATTTCCTTCTCCATCTCACTTTATAGATAAAGAGAAAAAAAACTAAAGCAAACAGGGCTAAATTTCTTGCCCATGGTTACACTGCTAGTAAATATCTGAGGTTGGAGTAGATTTCATGAAGTTGAGTCTTCCTGAGTTCAGGTCTGATGCTCTATCCACTGTACCACCCAGCTATATGTGCATACACACACACACACACACACTACATACAGATGTAGATATACATATATAACAAATTGTATAATATATATATGATGCTTTAATAACTCTAAAGCATTATATAAATGCAAGCTGCTACTATTATTACTACTACTACTATTACTACTACTGATGCTACTGCTGGCACTACTTCTCCTCCTACTCCTCTTGCTCCTCTTCCTCCTCCTACATACCAGTACTTTGGGAACTGAAATTTCTTTGGCTCAATATTGACCTATAAAGCACCCACCTCTCTGCTGAATCAGATCACAGAAATCTCATATCTTAACAGATGGTTCATGAATTTGTTTTTGAAATACTCATCACCTGGTAGCCAAAATTTTAGTCAGCTTTTCTTGAATTAGTTTAGTTAAAAAAATAAACCTTCAGTGCATCACTAAGTCCACCCTTCCAGCTTGGTGTAGCCTGCCCCTAATTTACATTCCATTGGTTCACCTTAGGAGCCCAGGTTCACCTCTCATGCCACCCCATGACTTTGAAAGAGAAATTGTTTCTCTTTACTTCATTTAAGAGAGATAAAGAAAATTTTTCTTCCAAAAATCAATAAAAAAGCATACTACCCTCTCCCCAAATAATTAATCATTTTTATTTTTTATTTTATTTTTACTGAGAGTTAGGAAGATGCATAAATATAGGGTATTAGAAATGATTGATAATATGATCCATGTTTTTAATTAAGCAACTGGGGGGGATAGTTCAGATGTCTATTTTAGAAAGATTTCAGAATCTAAAGGGGAAAAATGGATATATAATGCTTCTCAAAACATTGGCATACATCTTATTTAATTGCCAGCCTTTAAATTGTAATGCAGGCATTATTATTCTAATTTTAATGATGAAGAAACTGAGTGTCAGAGAAGGGGAGTGACTCACCACAGCAACAGAATTAATAAGCAGAAACACTAGGAGTTCCAATGAAGTATTCTAATATCATATTCATTTTTAAGTATGCTATATCAGATAATATATAAACACAATTTTGTGCTTTGATTTGTCATGTGGAAATTAGCAGAGGGATAAAAAGTGACTTAGCCAAGGTCATTAATCAATTATAGAACTTCACTAATATCATCCCCATCTTTTACTTTAACAGTTGAGAAAGTCCTTTAATCAAAAAGTATTTTGTCTAGGTTATCTGCAGCCAATCAGAAGAATACAACACCCAGCAGGCCTTGTGTAATGCAACAGAAGAAGGACCCCTGCTCCGCAGCCCTGGGAACCATGACCGAGAGAGAACGCCAAGACTTCCCACATCAGCTGATGTGGAATCTTGCCTAAGCCTAACTCAATATGAAACTGGTTCCATGGATAGAGCTGCTAATTTCAGCTTTAGGAACACACTAGAAGGTAACTCAGTTCTATTCATGTGTACCTTTGTATTACTGTCTCTAAAGCTGACCAAACAGACTAACACTATAACTAGTCAATTGAGTCCTGTGGAGGCAGCTAGCTACATTTGTCCTTGGGGTTCTAAGGGAAACTTGAAAGCTTGTGACTAACATATCTAATACTATAATTTTCAAGTCTTCACCATTGTGCATGCCTTTTAATTATCACCTGATATCAATTGGCCCACCAATTTTAATTAATTTTTATTATAAATATTTACTAAGGTGCTATAGGAAGATCATCTCTCTAAATCAAGGTCACACTCTCCCAGCAGCACAAAAAGAACCCAGGGATATATAGATTCAAGTTCGTAGGACATGAAACAAAGATGGTGATTGATAGTTCCAGGAAATCCTTTAGCTAGAAGTCCATCCAGCCTTCTTGGAGCACTCATAGAGTCCCTACAGATATGTTGTATTTCTGTTGGGTTCCTTGTAAAATTCTAAAGCTACTTTTTTTCACTGTGTCTAGTTTTTATTCATTCCTCATGTAGGTACTACCACTAGTTTGCTGTTTTAGTTACATGACTAGAAAGATGATAAGAAAGCTGACTCTAGAAATCTCTTGTGATTCATAAGGTCATCTCTGGTGAAGAAGACAGGAAGTATGTGAGGTCAGGGTTTGGAGAGACAGAAGCTCTTCTTTTTCTCTCCCCCAAAGGTGACTCCTTCTCAGGAGCTTGTTTGGAACTGTTGACTTGACTCAAATTCTGGCTTCCAAATTGGTTTGCTTTTTTATGCAACATCCTCTAGTTTGCATAAAAGAAGATCTCAAGTCTCTTTAACCAAACCCAATACACTTGCTGTATAGGATCACTTCATCTCAGCTAGTGGCTTTCACTCCTTCCAAACTGATTAATGACTTTTATCAACTAATCTAATACACTTGAAAGAGTGTATAATTCAACAGAGATGCTATTCCTTGAGAAAACACATATATTCATTTGTTCAGTTGGAGTGGGGGTAATTGATTAATTTAGTTAATATCCCCTTACCCAGCCTTAAATATTTTACTTTTTTTTGGACATATTCTTCCTCAAATTTGGCATTTTTCAGTTAATTCTACTTGTTTTCAGGTGGGCTTTAGGAATGTATTAGGCCTGTATTTTATTCATTCAAAATACTTTTATCAAAGAACTAATCAATTGAAATATAAAGGTGTTGGGAAAACAATGGTGTAAAATGGCCCAGTCTTTCCTCTTAGGTAGGGAGTGCCTAGCCTATTAGAGGAGATAAGTATGATAGAACATTAAATGTGGTTAAGGAAAAAAAGCTAATCTAAGAAAATTTTCAACTAGGAACAATTACTGTCCATTAGGGACATAAACAAAGGCCTGAAGAAGAAGATGATGTTTGGATGAACATTTAAAGAAATGAGTATTATGCTTAATGACCAGGGGAAAGAGGCACTATCCTACTATATAGGAGCTGTTATACTGGTTTTACTTGCTAAGGGAACACAATTCACAGTATAATAGAAAGGAACAATTTCTGTGCTCTTTCCCTATTTATTTATTGAACCCTAGCTATAAATCAGAACACCAATGCAGACATAAAGAGCAAGGACGTTCACATTTATAAACTACATAAAAAAGACTTGTGTTCATATAAAAAAGCCCATCATCACAACTGGCCTTGTAAGAAGATTGATTGTGAAAAGTTCTCCTTGCTAAGAAATCTTTTTGCCTTCCTTCTTCCTTCTCCTCCATCATTAAAGAGTCATTCTTTTGGGTATTTACATGAATCCTTTGTCAAAATGAAAACGAATCTGAGAAACATAGTATATTAAGCAGCAGTGACTAGTTATACCTTGAAATGGTTTAACTTTGATTTAATTCAACAAATATTTGTCAAATATCTATTATGTACTAGCCATTATGCTAGACACAGAGGCTACAGAAAAATTAGGCTTAGGCATTGCCCTCTGTATTCCTAAGTCTTTTCTTCCTTCCATTCTCAAATTTCTTATATTAAATATTAAAAATTGGTTAACAGATAATTTGCTTTAGGAAGCAATATCAGATAAATAAATAAATGAAATATTATGACACAGGACAAGTTATTTTTGAATGGACAAGAACGGCTCTAGGGAGTGAAAGGAAATAGTAGGAAATTTCAAGATCTAGCTTTGGAAGGCAATACCAGGAAGTGCCTTCTAGTGGGGGATCTTTGACACTTGACAGGAAATAATGACAGGCACTGGTAGGAGTAGGTGCCAAGTATCACTGGATCTTAGAGTTGAAATGAACCCTGTTAGCTTTTTCATTCATCTCAGAATTATTTTATATGTTTATGTTATATTTATAGGGCAGAGAGGTAGCACAGTGGATAGAGTTCTTGTCCTGGAGACAGGAAATTGTTGTTCAGTCATTTCAGTTGTATTTGACTCTTTTTATGACCCCATTTGGTGTTTCCTTGGCAGAAATATGAGTGGTTTGCTTTTTACTTCTGCAGTGCATTTTACAGATGAGGAAATTAAGACAAACAAGGATTAAGTGACTTTCATGGAGTCATATAGCTAATAAGTGCTTGAGGCTGGATTTGATCTCAGGAAGATGAGTCTTCTGATTTCAGATCTGGTACTCTATCCACTGTACCACTTGGTTGCTGGGAGATAGGAAGACTTGAATTCAAATCTAGTCAAAAATTTATAAGCCCTTGTGACCCTTAGCAAATCATTTAACTTTTATCTGCCTTAGTTTTGTCATTTGCAAACTATAGATAATAATACCAATCTCCTAGGGATTATTGTGAAGATCAAATGAGATAATATTTATACATGCTTTGCAACTTAAAAGTACTATATAAATACTAGCTATTGTTATTATTATTATCTTTGTAAGTAGTTTGCATGTCACTTTAATGCACTATACCCCTTTCCTGGAATGTATCTTTGCATGCTGAAGTTATTATTATTTTTGTTTTTCTGTCCCAAGTGACCTTATTCAAGCCCCAACAAATATTGCATCTTAATAAATGTTGGTTAAATTGGATTGAACTGAATAGAAGCTAATTCAGCACTTGTGTTAAGCAGGAAGTCTCTGCTTTAACATTTTTAATAATAAAAAATATACAATTTAATAGATAGCACATATTATACTGGTCCTTCACCTAGTGCAGGAGTTACATTCCAGAGACCCCCCATAATAGATGACAATCCACAAAGTAGTGGGAGAGCAAACAGACCAATGCTACAGTCACTGAGCAAATCAGCACCCAGGATACAGAACACAGCACTTAGCCAATAGTGTGCCATGAACAATCTCACATTGGCAAATGGGCAAGTGGTAGTGGCGTACTGCATTTCCATTGTATACAGTATGGTATTCATCTGCAAAATCCCATGATATAGTGAAAACTCCATGATACAGAATTATAACATTTTAAAACCCACAATATAATGAAGCTACAATACGTGAACCATGATATAGCAAGGGACAACTGTATTGCTTATTTTATACATGAGAAATATGGTAAAGGTCTGGCAGAAAACATGGGAATGTGGGAGAAAAACTCTGCTTCCAATGATTACTATATTGCCAATAATCAGTTCTGGCCCCCAAATATCTTTTAATATCAGCTTCCCAAAGATAGAGACCCTTCAGAGAGGTTCATGCCTCTAAGAACAGATGGAATAAAGGAATAAAAGATGAGTCATTCAATGTGGTCAAGCCCTTTTCTTTGCATTCTGAGCCTCTTAGTCCCAGAACAAGCCAAGTTTATAATAATTTAACTAAATATTAAGGATATCCAGGAATATACTGAGTTAACGATTGGTTTACTGATTATTGAATCAATGGAAAATCTGGACTCTAGGTTCTTGAGCCCAAAAGGAATGTATCCAGAATCACTGGGCCCTGAAAATAATCCTGAGGTCCTAACCCTTTAAAAACCAAAATAATGGCCCAACGGAGTAGTGAACTTCAGAGAGGCCAGCCCTATCTTATGTCCCACCATGTGCTACTATGATTGTTATAGATGTTGTACAAAAGCTTTATCATATTTTCTGTAAATAAAACTTGACTTTGTCTCATAGCAACTTATAGAGGTAGATACGGTAAAATGAAAATGATCCTTGTTTTGGATTCAGAAGTTAGTTTACTTCTGCTTTTATTAGGAGATATCTTTCTTTAAAATAAATTAAGAAGGTAGAGTCACTGGAGGTACAGCGAGGACTGTCCAGCTCTCCTCCTCCTCCTCTAACCACCCCTCACCTCTTAGCCCTCTGTCTCCTCTTGGGTAAGGGGCAGCTGATGAAGTGAGACAATGTTCATCGCCTCTTCCTCAGGCTTTGTGGAGATAAAGATGAAACAGCAAGATGTAGTTCGTTTTCTGGAAGCAAACAAGATAGAATTTGAGGAGGTAGACATCACAATGTCAGAGGAGCAAAGACAGTGGATGTACAAGAACATTCCTCCAGGAAAAAAACCGGCTCAGGGTAATCCAACACCACCACAAATATTCAATGGAGATCTAGACTGTGGTGATTATGACAGCTCCTTTGAATCAAAGGAAAGCAACAGTCTTTTCATTCTTGGGCCTCAAAGCAAGATTGCCACCAAAGGTAGAGCCCTAGGAGAAGGAGGAGAACAAAGAGGGCAGAAGCACATTTGGAAGAGCAAGGGTAGTGTTCAGCAAACAGCCGCTTACCTAATGGATGGATCACTGTGATAAAAGCCGCATGCATCATCAGCACTTTGCTTGCCACTGAAGAAATGTTTTCCAAAGATGTGGGACCACTAGGCATTACAAAAACCTATAAATCAAATTGGCCATATGGTGGATTGTTCCTTATTTTCCGATTTACCTACATATGATGCAGTCTTCGGGGAGTCATTTACTGGATACTGGTAGTCTTCCTTCATAGTTTCTAAGATAAGTGGATGGCAGTCACCAGATGATAAGTGTAGCATCCCTACTCTCCTACAGTGGATACCCACGTTAATCAGGCATGCTTTCCTTTAAGCTAAAGCTGCCCAGATCATGTTCTTGAAATTAGTTTATTAGAACCTTTGTATCTCTTGAGCCAGGCGGGAGGGGGAAATGATGCTTAGTATAAGGGTGATGAAGAAAAATGGCTCATAACCAGGAATGGCAATACTTCTGTTATTTGTAAATACCACATACATATAACCTTTGATGTTACAGCCTGCTTACTGTAATAGGAGCTCTTCATACTATAAAAAGGATTCTAAGTACATTGTCACAGGAAAATGTACAAATGAGGAAAATTTTGCTAGAGCACTGAAAACTTGGAAAGTTTTTGGAAAGTGTCAGATTTTTTCTCCTCTTTAAAGAGCTTTTCCATTTTGTTATAAGACACTTGACAAATAGATATGTTTTAAATTGTGAAGACCATGCATTAACCTAACCAGAAGTTTATAGGGAAATTGTTTGACTTACCTGAAGGTTTTGTGATTTAGAAATGTATTGTATATATATGTGTGTGTGTATGTTTACATACACACATATGTGTTATTGACACACACGTATTTTTAGTGTACCTCTCCCCAATAGCTACTTACTGTTTCTGGTAAAGGGATTATATTTTTTGAAAAGGGAGCTCTGTTAGATATATTTTGTGTACCCATTGATGAGTCATATTAAATGATACTGATACCTCCAAAAAAAATAAAATAAAATAAATTAAGAAAAAAAGCATCTAGGTGGCTCAGTGAATTGAGAGTATGGCCTAGAGATGAGAGATCCTAGGTTCAAATCTGGTCTCAGACACTTTCTAGACCTGTGACCCTGGACAAGTCACTTAACCCACATTGCCTAGCCCTTACTGCTCTTCTATTGGAATCAATAAACAGTATTGGTTTTTAAGATAAAAGGTTTTTTAAAATACAAAATAAAATAAAATAATGTAAATTAAGAACCAGTCGCTCAATGCCCTCAAAACTGTGTAACATATAGCACAGATCTCTTTTGTTAATATTCTCTCTCTCACAGATGTTCTTTCATCTTTGTTTTCCATAGAGGCATTTCTGCTTCTTTATAAAGATTATCACATATAAAAGTTGTGTCAGAGTCTAAATGTAGTAACTCCATTCTACTTGGTAATAGGTTGTTATAAAAATCTTGAGGTGTTTTTCTAATTCTTATCTATTCCCTCTTATGTCTAGTTTTATCCTTCAGTGTCCTTAGGAAACCTTACCCAATTTTCTATAAACTTGTGTTTCCCTCCAGTGCTTCTCATGGCTTTATAAAGTGAAATTGCACATAGTCTTCCTTCCAATCGCTGACTACTTAAAATTTTAACCAAAAATTTATACTAGCGGTGCTACCCTTGGTTTTCATCTTTCTCCACTTGGCTTACAAATAAATTATTTGCTGACTGAAGCAATTTCTAGATCTATTTGCTACACTGGTTAAACTTAATGATGAAATGGTAATATGCTGTGTCAATGTCTTTTATTTTACTCACTTCCCTCTATATATCTGAATCTGTCTCTCTAGTTAATAACTCATTTAAACATGCAAAATCAAAGTTTTTAAAAAGGGACTCATTGGTCATTGAAGAAAGTATTTAGAGTACCAGCTCCTAATTTAATGTTTGAAGGCGTTCTAAAAATTACAATTCTCAAAAATAATTCTTTTTTTCTTTTCAATTCTTTTCAATAATTATTGTACTTATATTAGAGGAATAGAAGGTAACTTCTTGAACTGAAATCCATATTGCATTTTTCTTTTTATGTTTTATGGTGCTTTACAGATAAATTGCTATCTCATCATGTCTAATTCATCTTGTACTTATGAAATTAATTTCTTGGACTCAGGTATAATATTTTACATTTGTCCACATTACAAATTTCATGTTACTCAATTCAGTCCATTCCAAATCAATTTGGATCTTTACTCTGTTATCAACCAATCAACAAGCATTTATTTAGCACTTATATTCTAGACACTGTGAAAGGTGTTGGGGGAAAAAATAAAACTACTCAAATGATACATATTTGCAATTAAATTAAGAGAGTTTGCATTATAATGAAGGAGATAATACACAATAAATAGATAAATATACATAGAAAAAAGAGATAATACATGTAAAATACTAAGATGCAAGGTTATTTGGAATGGTATTATTAGTTGTGAGAGATCAGCAAGGGTTTCAAGTAGAAGATGATGCCTGAGCTGCATATTGGGAAAAGAGAGGGATTCTATGAGGCAGAGATAAGGGAATGAATTTCAGACAAGGTGGAATGATAGACACACAACCACTGTGAAGGCACAAAAACATAAGATGCCATATTTTATGTGAGGAACAGAAAGAATATCAGTTTTGGAAGCATTATAGAAAGTGAGACGGGGAAGAATTTACAATGAAAATGGAAATATAGGTGGGAGGAATATTATGAAGTGTTTTAAAAGCTGAACAGGGAAATTCATATTTTATTCTATAGACAATAGGAGAGACTGGAGTTACTGATTAGGAAAGTGATACAATCAGATCAGAATTTAATGAATATCACTTTTTTCCATAGTTACATGATTCATGTTGTCTCCCTTCCCTCTTTCCTTCCAAACTCTGGAGTTGATAAGTACATATATTATCACTGAAAATCTATTTCCATATTATTCATTTTTGTAATAATCCTTTAAAACAAAAACCTCAAATCTTATACCCATATAAACAAGTGATAAATCATATATTTTCTTCTTCATTTCTACTTCAACAGTTATTTCTATAGATGTGGATGGCATTCTTTCTCATAAATCTCTCAGAGTTGTCCTGGATCAATGCATTACTATTAGTAGCAAAGTCATTACATTTGATCATCCTAATATGTTTCATTTATTGTGTATAATGTTCTCCTGGCTCCCCTCATTTCACACCACATCAGTTAATATAGGTCTTTTCAGTTCTTACCAAAATAAAGCAGTTCATCATTCCTTCTAGCACAATTGTATTCCATTACCATCATATACCACAATTTGTTCCCCAATCATTCCCCAATTGAAGGACAACCCTTCATTAATGAATAGCACTTTAGTAGACGTATATAGCATAGACTATAGAGGGAAGAGTCTTGACAGAGTATGCTATCTATACTTTCCATCTTTGTATCATCTATAACTGATAAATATCCCTTTATTGAAGCTACATTTATATATATATATATATATATATATATATATATATATATATATATATAGAGAGAGAGAGAGAGAGAGAGAGAGAGAGAGAGAGAGTGGCATAAGACCAGATATCTCAAAAATAGCCTGGCCCCTGGACTGAGAATTACTTGGATTTTTTTAATTGAAATTTTTTATTTAATTAATTAAGAGTATTTTTCCATGGTTACATGATTCATGGTCTTTCCCTTCTCTCCCTTCCTCCATATCCGATGTGCAATTCCACTGAGTTTTACTTGTGTTATTGATCAAGATCTATTTCCATACTATTGATATTTGCACTAGGGTGATCATTTAGAGTCTACATCCCCAATTATATCGCCATCGACCCATGCAATCAAGCAGTTGTTTTTCTTCTGTTTCTGCTCCCACAGTTCTTTCTCTGGATGTGGATAGCATTCTTTCTCATAAGTCCCTCAGAAATGATGCATTCCTGTTAGTAGAGAAGGATGACTTTGATTTTTGCAGTCCACTAAGGAAAGCAATACACGAATGCTTTAATAAGATTTTCAAATAGAATTTGATTTGAAAGTTCCTATACAACTAAGAGGTGATTTTTATTTTTTTAGCTTAACTTAAAGTGGCATTATTCTATGTATCAGGCAGAAGGCATGCTTACAGACAATATTGTAAAAACCAATACTCAAGAAAGTACTAAAGGTAATTGTTGTATAATAGGTTAGCAAAACCAAAACACATTTGGTTCTGATGACCATGTAAGCCAACTGAATTCCTAGTCAATATTTTGTTTCCTAAAGCTTAGTGTCAGAAACAGGCCATTTTTACAGATCACATGGCTGCTGAGAATTTTCCAGTTAAGATTTGATAATAACCTGCTGAAGAAGGAGGCCTGTTTTAACATTACATTGGACATTTTAATTTGAAGTCACAGATATTATTTTCATCAGAGCAATATTGCTGAAATGTCTTGTGGGAATACTCTATTATATTGCTTTTTATTTCTCCAAGAAAAATCTTATAACTGAATTATTTTAGAGTTTTCAAATTTACATCATGATTTTCAAACCATTCAGGAAATGATGTTATTATTATGATATACGGGGAAAAAATCTTCACACTGACAATAGGAGACAGTTTATGCTTCATTTTTTCTGTAAGACCTAGGCGATCTATTTCATTTACTTTTTTCCCTTGGTATTGTTTAATATTCTTCTCAATTATAAATGATTCTGTATGGGGAAAGCTGGGAGAGAGTGGCCCAAATCAATTATTTTTGTTTGTTTGTTTATTGCCACAAGGGGTAGAAGAGGTATAGAATAGCAGGGATGGACCACAGTCTTTTTTGTTTTTTCCCCTTCAGGATGGAAGAGATATAGGCATATTTTTAGGTACTAAGGAAGGAACAAGTAGATAGGTATTGAAAATAAGTGATAGAATGGGAATGGCAAAGGGGGCATTTGGTTGAGGTAGATAGGATGCAATAAAATTCCTTATGCATGTAGAGGTTTTAGCAAAAGGATCACTTCTTCATGTGAGAAGGGATAAAGGAGGAGTTAGTGGCAGAAGGTATCTGTGTAATATTTGATAAGAAAGAGCTAGAAAGCATTATGAGATGTAAGATACATAATTTTGAATACATTAAATAAAAAAAGGTTTGTACAAATAAAACTAATGTAATAGAAGGATAGCAGTAAGTTGTGGTGGTGGGGAGGGCAGACTGTGTAGAATTATAAACAATTTCTCAGATAGATGCTAAAATATATAAAGAACTGGGTCAAATATATAAAAATTGAGCCATTCCCCAATTGATAAATTATCCAAAGACATGGACAGTTTTTGGTTGAAGAAATCAAAGCTTTATACAAGTAATGAAAAATACTCTAAATCATTAGTGATTAAAGTAATGCAAATCAAAACAACTCTGAGATATCACTTCAAACATATCAGATTGGCTAACTTGATAAAAGGACAAAATGAAAAATCTTGAAAAGATAGAGAAAAATGGGGACCTCAAAATACTGTGGTTGGAATTGTGACCAGTTGAACCATTTTGGAGAGCAAACTGGAATTGTGCTTAGAAATTATAAACCATGTGTGCCTTTTGACCCAGCAGTACCACTATTAGATTTATTTCCTAATGTGAAAAGGTAAAAAGGATAAGTACCTATATGTTCTAAAATATTTATAGTAGCCCTCTTCATGGTAGCAAAGAACTGGAAATTGAAGAGATGCCCAAGAAATGGGGAATGCCTAAACAAGTTGTGGCATATGATTGTGATGGAATACTAATGCATCATGAGAAATGACAAGCAGATTAATTTTAGAAAAAAAACATGGAAAGATCTACATGAAATTTTTTTAATATATTTTATTTGATCATTTCCAAGCATTATTCGTTAAAGACATAGATCATTTTCTTTTCCTCCCCCCCACCCCCCATAGCCGACGCATAAGTCCACTGGGCATTAGATGTTTTCTTGATTTGAACCCATTGCTTTGTTGATAGTATTTGCATTAGAGTGTTCATTTAAAGTCTATCCTCTGTCATGTCCCCTCAACCTCTGTATTCAGGCAGTTGCTTTTTCTCGGTGTTTCCACTCCCATAGTTTATCCTTTGCTTATGAATGGTGTTTTTTTTCTCCTGGATCCCTGAAAGTTGTTCAGGGACATTACACCGCTCCTAATGTCTCCTAATGGAGAAGTCCATTACGTTCGATTATACCACAGTGTATTAGTCTCTGTGTACAATGTTCTCCTGGTTCTGCTCCTCTCGCTCTGCATCACTTCCTGGAGGTTGTTCCAGTCTCCATGGAACTTCTCCACTTTATTATTCCTTTGAGCACAATAGTATTCCATCACCAACATATACCACAGTTTGTTCAGCCATTCCCCAATTGATGGGCATCCCCTCGTTTTCCAGTTTTGGGCCACCACAAAGAGCGCAGCTATGAATATTTTTGTACAAGTCTTTGTGTCCATTATCTCTTTGGGGTACAGACCCAGCAGTGCTATGGCTGGGTCAAAGGGTAGATATTCTTTTGTCGCCCTTTGGGCATAGTTCCAAATTGCCCTCCAGAATGGTTGGATCAGTTCACAACTCCACCAGCAATGAATTAATGTCCCTACTTTGCCACATCCCCTCCAGCATTCATTACTTTCCTTTGCTGTTATGTTAGCCAATCTGCTAGGTGTGAGGTGATACCTCAGAGTTGTTTTGATTTGCATCTCTCTGATTATAAGATTGATCTCTGATTGATCTACATGAAATTTTGAAGAGTGAAATGAGCAGAACCAAAAGAACATTATATACAGTAAAACAAATATTGTTTGAAGAATGACTTGTGTATGTCCATCTCCAGAGAAAGAATAAACAGAAATAAGACTTAGTTTTATGAGTATTTTTATATTACAAATAAATTTAAATTAAAAAGAAAGATGGAAGGAAGAAGAGAAAATTCATGGCAAATGACCAGGTATTTTTGTAAAATATAAGTCAAGGAAGGCTCTCTGCTTGGGGTGGGGGGTTGGGGAAGAATTATGAGAGATTTTAAGAGGGATCAAAACATTTGAAAGAATCACTGTGGAGAATGAGATAGTGAGCTGATAAGTGAAGGATTGCTTAGCAGCAGTGAAAGTTGTGCAATCCTTGAGGGGATACAACATAAATTTACAGTGGACCCAGAGCATTTATGTGATTTTCTATACCTTTTTTTCAGCAGAATGTGTATAATAGTAAAAGCAGCATTTGATGGAAGTGATACAAAAGTGATGAGGGACAGGTACTTAATAATAGAGGATAGAGTAGAATTAAGCTATTTTACCAAGGGGATAAGATGAAGAAAAGAAGAGAGAATGACTAGGGGGGTGGGGAGATAACATAGGAGAGAAATGAGAGGTCTAAGGATTGGAGGTCATTCATTATATAGATGAAAAATAAGGTTTGGTAAGAGTAGACAAAAGAAGATGTGGATAATTAATAGATAATGGTGAGGTAAGGAGATTTCAGAATTGTTGAACATAGAGGTGGTAAATTTGTGGGCAATGGCAAAATAAAGGGTATAAGCATTTTTATATATGTTTGAGGTGGGGTGGAGTTAGTCCTGGAAAGCAAGTAGGTTAAGGAACTGAGTGGTTAGGGTGCTTGAGTCGGAGGTCACATGCATGTTGAAGTTGGGTAGGAGATAAAAATTGTGAGCCAAGTACTAACTCTTTGAGGAATGAATGAGAGTGTCCAGTAAGTGTCTAGAGAATAGTTAAAAGAATTCCATTTGGGCGGTAGAGGTGAATTTAATTAGACAAGTAGACATAAAATGCTCTATGAGGTAAGATAATTATCAAGTAAGGAATTAAGCAAGTTTTCATGGAGGGCATGAGTTCAGATTTAAAGTGTGAGTTAGCTAGATTTAAATAGCTGTCAATTCTATTGTTTGTTAGGGTGTGCAAAGCACCCTACAGCCATTATCACATTTGAGCATTAAAACTACTCAGTGAGAAAACTACTATAGGTATTGTTGTTTCTGTTCTTACAGATAAGAATTTTGCTGCTTAAAATATTTTAGTTGTTTGCCCATGGTCATATCATACCAGTATGAATCAGAGACTGAATCTGAACACAAGACTTCCTGGCAGGTCACAAGGGAAACACTACAGGCACAGTTCCACAGGGCATCATCATGTATTGATATCTTATGAGTATGATTTATTCAATACCACAGCCTCAGAAGAGACAAAATCATCAATAATGCAGAGAACACTGAGGAAATGCATATTGAGTAGAAGCAGGCTGCAGTATATTACCAAAGATGATTTATGCACTATAAATGATGTAAAAGACATGAATCAATCGAGAAGTGTTTGAGAAGCACTTACTATGTGTCAGATATTATACTAAGTTCTAGGAACACAAATATAAAAAAAATTAAAATAATTCTTACTTGCAAAAAGCTCATATTGTAATGGAGAAGTATAATACCTGGAATGTTAACAAATAAATGAGCCCATTTCCCCAAGATATAACATTTTTTATTGATGGGGTATGCATAAAAAATGAATCTTCCACCTGCCTCCTAAGTGAATGACTCTCAGTGAGCTGAACTCTCTTAAAAAAGGGAGTTTTCTCCTCATTTTGTTTGACCTGATAGTTCATCCTTTGGACCTCCTCTGACAGTCCTCATTGGTGGATATTTCAAAAGAGGAGATGGATTTGGAAACCTTAATTATTTTCTCATTCTTGCGTCACAGGGGGAGGTGGGTCTTTACCAAATAAGGAAATTGCCAACACAGCCTATTTTCAAATTTCTTGAGTTGACATTTGTATTTCAAAGTAAGAGTTTTTAACAAAATACAAAAAGGAGTTAGATGCCTTGAGGCGTAGATTAAAAAGTGACCTGAATCAGCTCAACAGTAGAAGGTTAAAGGAGCTTGGGCAAAATTAAAGAAATTCCTATGGAAATAATGATATATACTACAAGTAATGATAATTTTCCTTAGAAGACAAGCATATATGTACATAAATGCAGAATAAATATAAAGAGAATAACTATAAATACCAAATAGTTTAAATTCAGAGTAGTTGGGGAGGAAGCTCACTAGCATTTGGGGAAATCAGAAAATACTTCTTGTATTAAGATGGTGATTGAGCTTTGTCTTGAAGGAAGAGAGGGACTCTATGAGCCCAAAGTAAGGAGGAAGAGCAATCCAGGCATGTGTTACATCCAGTAAAGAGATAGAAGCTAAGTCTTCTCATATGAGAGGAATAGAAAGAAGGTCAGTTTGATTTAATGCTAATTGTAGAAAGTATAGTACATTCCTCCCTCTGCAATTCTCCATAAATGAGAAAGGTAGAAGGCAAGAAAAGGAGGTTTTATATAGCCAGAGTTTAGAATTTGACAAGAGAAAATCAGCTTTTACCTGACCCTTTTAGACAGGCTGGACCACATGCACCTCATGATTGAACTATTGGGGGGGAAAAAAGATGTGATTTGTGTGAGACTAAATCTTTTGGGACATTTGTTCATGACTTCTTCCATTTTCTAGAGAGTGGCAAAGCATATGCCTCTTTTTCATCCTGCAAAGCCAAATTACTATCTTCGAAATACCCTGAGGACTTGACAGAAGTTGCTCTTTCTGACATTCATTAAGTTTAATCTTCTTTTGAGCCAGGGCAGCAAACAAGGCTGTTATCTCCATTTGACAGACAAAGAACTGTAAGATCAAGGTCTTCCAAAAAGTGATAGATCCAAAGAAATATAAAACCAGATATCCCCTTTGTAGTCTCACTTATCTCTCTATGAGCATCTTCCTCTCTCTTCTCCCCACCATTGTACTAGGCAGGATAGTGTGGAAGTAATGCTTGTGGGAAAAATTAACTTTGACATTTGGTCAACAGTATTTTTAAAAAACCATGCAGCGAATTGCTAATAGGAATAAATGAAGAAAAACCAATAAAGCTAAAACTTGAAAACTTTAAGGTTTCTGTATTTTTAAAAGAATAAACAATAAAATTCAATATTGAGAAACTTGTTTTAATCCAACAAGAAGTTACTCTTACTATATGACATTGGCTTTCTCTTTGTATGTCAATAACCAAGAAAAGATCCAGTTTGTGTTGTCACCTAAGATATCACCATTATTGACCAAGTTAAATGCAGCCTTAAGGCAGGTCTATTTCAATGTATAGATTTTATTCTTAGGTGGTATTTCAACTATTCTTATATTGTTTTCCTTCATTCCTATGTGAAATGACTAGAAAACATTAATACATAGTAATCATTCCTTTCAAATGTCAGCTTAAAAATGATGAAATTGGTCAATAGAAAAATATCAGCTTTTCCCACATCTACTAATGGGTGAAAAAGAATTCATTATGCACAAAACAATACTGCTTTCCATTTTTAGTAGACTAGAAGCTTCTCCAATCACAAATCTGTCACTAGCCTACAAAATGGCTTTGGGCAAGTCATTTCTACTCTAGTATTCAAGTTCCATTTCAGTAAGTTCCTCAGACAAGATGATTAGTTTAATTTCAGCTTCAATGGTCTACCACTCTGAATACTGAAATATTCTCTTTTGCCTTTACTCTCAAGGAATCTATAGTAGTAATTCTAGTGCTTTTTTCCCAGAAACTTTTTTTTTAACACAAAAGTTGTTTATTATTATACCTCTGTGAAATGATGCTTTCTTTGTAAGTACAGCAACAACAAAAAGTCCCTGAAAATTTAGGTAAAATCAACTCACACACTCCTCTGTGCAATAGTCCATATTCTCTCCAAGGAAATGAGGGAGGTGAATTGTCCTAATGCTTCCACTTTGCCTACAATTGAACATCATAAATATATGTTTGATTTTATTTTTATTTACTTTATTTTAATAACTATGTGTATTGTTCTCCATGTGCTTATTTTCTCACTCTGTATCAGTACATATATTTCTTTAATTTTTTATATCCTTCAGTTTTTGATGGTATAGGAATTTTCATTAATCTCAAAGAATACTATCTATTCAACAGTTTTCCAATCCTGGCTACCTACTTTGCTTGCAATTATTTGCTCTCAGAAAAAAAAAAGTGTTACTATGAATATTTTGAAAAGTATATAACTACATTTTTTCCTTTTATATCCTTGTAGTATAGTCAGTTTTGGAATTACTAGGTCAAAAATTTGGAGATTTATGACTTGGCCATATTTGATTGGCCAATGGAGAAAGCAAAACTCCCTACAATGGGAGAACTACTGTAATAGCATCTATTATATGAGGTCTTCTAAAGGAATTTAGACACAAAATGGAGGAAAGATGGGAAAACAGCTCTCAGAAATGGATGGATTGATAAAGAACTTTTTGAAGATAGAGGAGACATATGCAGGAAGAGCTAATTCTTCATGTGAGACAGAAATAAAGGAGGAAAGTATCAGGAGGCATCTTGATGATGTGAGATAAAGAAAAGTAAAAAAGAGACAGTTTTTAGTGAATGGCCTCATTTTCCACCCAGAAAATACAAGGCAGTAAAATATTTCAGTATTCACTAAAATAAGAGCACAGTCTAGAATTCAAATGGTTTATCAAAGAGTCAAAATGGGGAAGGGAGAAGAATGTAATTAGTTCAGATATGAACTGGGAAATAAAGGGATTGGAGGTCATGGTGTGATTGGACAGGATTTGAGATTTGCAAAGCAAAAGGAGAGGTAGAATGATAGTAAAATAGAATCAGATAATAGAATGTCAGAGTTAATGAACACTGAAATGGTGAATTTGTAGGTGCTAGTAAGATAAAGGATATGACCATCTCTGTATATGACTGAGTTGGGACAGAAAAGTAAGCCATTTGAAGTGATTCAATGTTTGAATGAATATCAATCTGTTTTTTTAATCTCCTAATAAAAGAGTATTAACTAAGGAACAGAGTAATACTGTGAGCCATACACTGAACTCAATAGAAGAGAGAAGAGGAGTGATTGAGGGGTTAATTGACTATCGCTTCCAGAATGTTGATTGGGTAGTAGATATAATTTGAGTAAAATTCAAAGAAGAGAGGTTGTGAAGTGATAGTGGTAAAGTGAGAACATAAAAGTGAAAATGGGGAATAAGAAATATTTTATCTCCCCAAGGGGAGTAAGTGAAAGTGGAGCCAGTGTTGGAAAGAGAAGTCAAGGTATCTGTCTTTAAGAGGGAGCAATATGTCATTAAGAAATAGAAGATGAAAGAAATGAGAAAGGAAAGATAAAAAATGAAAGCAAAGTTGTTGCCCAGAGTCTATTGATGTCAGAAAACATAGTGAAATGCATAGATAATTTAAGGGTGGGACATTGGATGGTAGGCTTGAGTAGAATGGGAATAATACATCCCTAGAGAGTTCAGAAGACTAAAACTTTTAAAGACTTGGATTGGATATGGAGGGAGGATTTGTCTTTCCCCTTTTCTCCATTGTAAATGGTATCAAACAGTGACTTACCTTAAAGGAAGTATGCTACTCAGCAATGGTGCCAAACTTGAATAGAAATGGGGGCCACTGTCTCATATCTAAAGATCCTTGCAGGTTGCTAATTGCCTTAGGGAAACCACATGTTAAAATTGTCTATGTTTATTGTATTTTTTCCTTAAATATTTCCCAGATGCATTTTAATCTGTTTTCAGTAAAAGGCATATTTGATACCTCTGCTGTAAAACATTTTGAGAGTTCAAGTTCAAGAGAATTCAGGACACAATCAATCAGAGACAAATGTTCTAGACACAGATGTTGAAAGTCTACAATATAGAAGAAACACTTCAGCTAATGGAACTGGAACTCCTAGAAGCAGACAAAAGAATTTATGTTGCCTGCATGGATGCCTTACTACCAGTAATTTCTAACTTTGTGCCCACTCTTCCCACTGACTCATTGTATATTTGTGGGAACATAAGTCATAAAAATGGTAGAGCAGGGTAAATGTTTCAGAACTACTCCTTTTATCATGTCATTTTAGTAGATGTTTTTGTATCTAACTAATTGTGTGTGCTGGGTCATTCGTAAGGGAGAAAATAAATGTGTAAGCTTGTAAATAATAGATTTTTGAAGGATAGTGCCTTGGATTACATTTTACAACCCAAAGTATGAGCCCCCATCTAGTTACCCAACCTGCAAATGTCATTACCAAGTGTAAGTTGGGAAGCTGCTATAAAGAGAGTATTATCTGCCTGTGTATACTTAGGTATGTAAGTACATATACATGTATATGCCTATATGCAGTTAGCATTTATATACTGTCCAACAACCTCATGAAGTAGATGCTTTTATTTCCAATTTTTGCAGGTTACATAATACAAAAACATATAGAGATGTGTACACGTCTATGTGTATGTGCCTTTATTTACTCAGTGAGAGAAACAATGAGAAAGAAATGCTTGTTTTGCATTAATTTTGAAACTACAACTAAATGAATTTTATGTAATAAAAAGTTAAAACAGTTTTTTAAGGGAAATTGGAATTCATTCAAATGACTTAATGATTTTAAATAAAAATAAATATAAAATAAAATAATGTAGAAAACAATGCAAAATTGGCATGATTTATAGCACACTAGCTTCAACATTGATCATTAATGTTGATGTACTAACTTAGCATACCGATGAAAGGTACTGAATGTAGTAAATGCTATTAATTCAACCATAAATGAAAAGTAAAGTGTAAAATGCTGTCTGAAGAGCCTTTTAACTTTTAAAACTTGCTGCTTGACTTACTATTTGCAGGTTATTGAGCTCTCTGATTCACAGGGTAATTCCCTGGTTTCTGTCATTTGATAGTTCAGTGTTATAGTGCCTTCCCAAAGCCATACATCTAATCTGAATGCAGGTGGTTTTCTTCAAGCCTAGACAGTCCATAAAATTTTATCTATAATATCATTTTTCATGAAAATAAAAAAAATGAGGAATGGAAGAATTCTTGCCCCATGAGGAATTTTAAGGATTGATGTGTGCATTACAGAAGGAGAAAAATGAGGGAGTTTTTGAAAACCCATGAATGCTGGGAAAATATAGATCCTTGTGGGTTCCCACTGTCTTATGCCCACTGGATGTGAAGTCTCACAAGATGGATATCACAAGATTTCCCCAGAAACTGGGTGCTAAGTACATCTGACTCTCAGGAACATTTGCCTGATTCATTGGACCCCCTTCCTTGGCCTCTTCTGGGCTAAGGGGACAAGCAGGATTATTTCCTAGTGTAGCCAGGGGGTGGCAGAAATGCCTTAATCTTTTGACATTTCAAATTTTAAAATGCAAGGAAAAAATCTGCCTTGAATTCTTTGTTGAATCTATGGTATGATGAATAGGACTGACTCAAGTCAATCTTCAAATAAACGAGGAAATCAATTAGAATATTTATGACACAAGTAGTCTTCCAATAATTACACAGGCCAAGAAACATCCACCCAGTACCGGATTTGCTTCAGTGTTTTGTTCCCTTGAATTGGGGAATCTCTTGAACCAAATGAAAGAAACTTTGAAAGAAATATAAATGCTAATGAATCACATTCATGGCTTCAGGGTAAGTTTGCTATTTAAAATAAGAAAAAAAAAGTCAGAATCAAGTTGAAAGTTACAGCTTCCTTTGTCTCTCAGGATTTGGCTAGCTCCCAGAGAGTTCTGATGTGCAGTTTTTTTGAATCTCTGCTCTAAGAAGCTTCGATCTAGCATTCCAAGAGCTTACTGGTGGTAAGTAGCCTCCTGAAATCCACATGTGGGATCTTGTGATGTACACTTCCTATTTCCCGAATTAAGCCACATGTTACATAAGTAAATTTGAAAGAGTGCTTCTTTCATACCACCAGAGTTTTCCTGTCTTTCTCTTTGTTTTCTCTCTTTCTTTGAAGCAATAAATATCATTACAGTAGGTTGGTGATTGATTTAAAATCAGGAAAGTGATTTTTTTTCTCTGCATGCTTGATGTCATATCTGTAACCATTTCACATCTTAGAATACAATTTGGTATTTAACAATTTAATGACAAGGGTGGGACTCCCTAAAACTTTCTACTGGCTGCATGAGGTAATTATTTGGGGGACCTCTAAGACCTCTAAGGACCATCTTAGAAAGACTCAACATAGGAGTCACAGAGTAATGTGTTGTATCTGAAGTTCTGATGGCCTGACGTTGGGGTCCTCCAGTATCCCACCATCAGTGTCCCATTGCCAGCAATCAATGCAGGCATTTATAACATGGCGTGATGCTTGCAAGTCATTTATGATCCAGAGTGGGGAAGAGTATGGGTTTTGAAAAGCTAGTGCAGGTAGTTGAGGAGCTCTTTCTCTGGCCAGGTCTTGCTCTTTCTTATCTCTAACATGCCTTGTCTCAGAGTGGATTTTTACCTATTATTAGAAAGGCTGAAACCTATTTCTCTCTTTCTTTCAAATAAATGTCTATAAATCTAGTAATAAACCTCCAAGATTAATTTTATTTATAACATGGCTGCCAACTTTTTTTGGAGGAGAGAAGGGGTAAACTGCTTTGCTGCAACTGCATTCCAGAGACTGTAGTCTTAGTATCTCAGGCCTTAGATAATAGTAAGTGAATGGGTTTCCTGGAGACAGAAGGAGTTGAACCACCTCCATTTATGCTACCATTCTACTGGAGAGGTGATGGAAGGTACCCACAAAGGGGAATTAAGAGAGCAGGGTCACTAGTAAGAAAGGTCTGGGGAAGATGGAAGATGATCAGATAATGGAACTTAGACTTCTGGGGAAAAGGGACTAGGGGTTTAATTTCTGGAGGGAAATGGAAGGCCTTTTCTGAACCAAGCTGCTGACTAAATCAAGTGAGAGTATAACTTCCTAGGTGGCTGAGGACTGGGAATCAATAGTTCAATACTAATTGCTCTGCAGAGAGAGACACAATTTTGGGTGAGGCTGGTATATGAGAGGACATTAGGATGTCCATTGAAGCCCCCAACTGTAGGAAAAGTGTATGAATTAGGGGTAAAGTAAGACTGTGATTCAGGGGCTGAACTCCTTTAGAAAGGAGAGATTATATCCTGGAGATCATAGATAATGACCACCATGATCAAATAATATATAGCTTGAGTTAAAAAAATTATTAAAGAACTGCCATGTGCCAGGTACTATGCTAAATACTGGAAATACAAATAGAAAAAGTAAAACACAACCCTTAAGGAACTTATATTCCAAAAGGGAAATACATATGTGGTAGTGGTGGTCAGAGAGGATTGTTTTGGTGAGAGAAGTCACAAGGAATGAAATCGCAGTAAAAAGAGTAATTGATTGCTCTGTTCTTTTCAGAAATGATCATTTTAATTTGATTATTGTTTTCCTGAGCTAAAGGTGGAAAGCAGAGTTAAAACAGAGAATGGCATAGATTATTAAGGAGCTACGATTTTGGGATTTGGGCTGGGATTGAAATGGCAAAGGCTCACTGCTGCCAAGCCAAGATAGTTCCATAAAGTACCAATATGGTTCCAAGATGGAGTCTGGGAAACAATAATATGGCAAGAAGATGGCTAAAAATTGTTCATAATCTGGCTCTAGCCTATCTTTCCAGACATATTTCATATTAATTATCTTTCTGCATTCTTTATTTTAGTTAAATTAGCCTACTTGCCAGTCTATCACCCTACTGTATCTTTGATTGGGTTGTCTTCTGTCCATGGAATGTAGTGCTTTCTCACCTCTGACACTATTAGAATTCTTAGTGTTCAATCAACTCAAGTATTATATCATGTGCAAAACTTTTCTTTATTCCTCCTAGAGAGTAGGGTTCTTTTGCTCCTCAAATTGTCATACATTTAAATAAGCTTGAAGATACTCTGTCTCAGTTAATGTAATTACAGAAGGCTCACACAGCTTTGACTGAAATAATCCATCCATCAGACAAGTGAAACATAGTATTTCACTACCTGAAACAAATCTTTACTCAATTTGTGCAATAAAATGTTTTTATTATTGAATAAAGATAAATAACCCACAAAGGAGAAATAGTATGATCAACAAATGTATAAAACAAGTCAGTTTAGAATCAAGAAGTCTAGACATAAGTGATTCTAGTGGTAAAGGAGTTTCCAGCCAAGCTACTTGGAGGAGATTGCTTAGGTCTCTGCCTTTCTCTTTGTCTGCCTCTCTGTTCTCTCTCTGCCTGTTTGTCTCTGTCTCTGTCTCTCCCTTACCCCTAACTCTGAAATGTAATCACTGTTTCTATTGGCAACCTGAATCAGTAGCAGAATTCCCAGAGTATGATGGCAGTAACTACAGAAGTTAGGAAGTCACTAACCAACAATTTCAACAATCTTGAAATGTGCATGTCTTGTATGGACTTGCAGTTACCTTGTGGATAGTATTATTATCTGCAGAGATTGCAGAATATCAGGGAAGTCATGTTCTGGCTCATCAGCAGATGGCATAACAAATGAAGAACAATATCCAAGAAGAACTACATGAGTAACTTCTCACAAAGGGAAAAAATAATCCCAATACTTTTCAGATGCCCCACATAAGTGTCTCACAACAGTAGTATTTTAAGTTTGAACTTACTAATCAGAAACCTGTATGTGTGCGTGCAGTGGAATATGTGTCCCTTGTTTGTTGGGAATATTTTATTCAAACTGTTTTTTTAACATACTGCTTTAGTTAATGCCTTTTTCTGAAAGGTAACTGGGGTTCCCATCTGATAATAGGTAGGAAATTAACCAGTGGAAGCATATGAATGATAATATTAAAAAATTGAGAATATATAATTCTGAATAAGCCATTACTTGGATACTGACCTTCTGTTGCAAAAAGAAGTTAAGCAAGTAGATCAGAATGAATATTACATTCATCTGTTTTCAGGTTTTTCCAATAGGATGTAAGTTACTTGAGGGCAAGGACTATTCTGTCAAAAGTGGTTGCCAATAATAGAAATTTAATAAATGCTTATTAAATTTAGTTAAATTGGATATATTTCATTTTAGTCTAACTCTGAATCTTGGGAAAATGTGGCTTGGCACATGTGATGATTCTTTATTAACCAGAATCTTAAGATTAACTATTAACTAATTCTATGACAACAGACAAGAGTCTAAATGGCTCAGTTGCTTGATAGAGCAACTGTGTTTACTTTTTTTGGCTTTTTTCCTCCTTTGGGGGGAAATTTATAGCTTCTAGTGTGTTTTTATATATTTAGTACTCCCATAAATTAAATACCAACTGACTGAAATATAATTAGCAATGGAGAGGGCTGAGATTTCTTTTCTCTCATTCTTTCACTTCCCAGTTAGTTGCTGTAGGTAAGTAAAGTTTATCCTTAACTTGGGTTCAATATAACCCCACTCCTTGAACTAGTGATACTTTCAGTGAACTTTACCATCTAGTTTGGTGGGAACATAACATATTTTTCATGAACCTTAGGTCAATTTGTGATTTCAAGTTAATAATTTACATATTTCAATATTCTCTTTGGCCTAGCTAGCAGTATTTCACACACAGTTCTTGACCTAGAGGGTGGGTAAGGTTTGAGGAGTGAGGGGGCAGAGTGGGATAGACTTGATGATTGTTCTGGGCCTTTTTAATGCAAAAGTATTTGGGATTTCCAGAATATTTTCTATTTATTCCACCTTCAACAGGTGACAGAAACTCAGTATTGAAAGCTATTGAAATTAAACCACGAGGATGACTTTCATGACCAAAATGTAAATGATGAAATTTTTTTAAAAGTTGCTCATACTCTGAGATGCTTAATCTTTGAATATATACTGCTTTCATTATCTGCTTCTCATTGCTGTATTTTTTTAATAATGTCAGCTTAACAGCTTTGATAGAGTTGAGTCTCTGGAAATGTAAGTCCTAGGGAATTTGTCTCTTCCTCTCCAACCTGATTAGAAGAATCTGATTATTCAGTTAATTTTTAAAAGTTGAACTTTTGCAAATAATAAAATAATTGTGTTAAGTATTGTGTGAAATGAAGAACATAAAACATGGCTCTTGATCTCTAATAGCTTTAAAAATCAAACTTATATTTTGAGAGAAAGAAAATTATTTAAGATATAGTCTATTGGCAAAAAAGCTAAGAAAAGCAGTGTAGTCAAGATTAGGTAAATGATGTAATAAGAAATAATGCTGCTTTTTTTTTTAAGCCAGTATGTAAGGATGGCAATTTGTTCAAATATTCAAGATAGAATGGTGATTGTTGTTCATAGAGGGTTCTTACTCTGGTCAAAACCCTGTTAAAGGGAAGTATATAGCACAGTAGATAGAGTGCCAGTACTGGAATCAGGAGGACTTGGGTTCAAATCTAACCTCAGACATTTTCTAGTTATGTGTCCCACCTGCCTAGCCTTTACCTCTATTCTGCCTTAGAATGGATTGATTCTAAGACATAAGAAAGAGTATAAAATATACTGTTGACTTTGAGGATATTTGCATACCAGAAAAATGTACAATCTCTGGATATCAGGAAGGTTATAGTTATATTTTCCAGGACTTCAAGATAACTTTTGCTATGTTGATGCTTTTCTGTATTTCTGAGTGGTGAGCTAACTCTTAGAAATACTGTGAGAGGTATAAGGAAGGCAGAGGATCTCTATCACCCATCTATTCCATATTTGGGCAGCCAGATAGTGCAATGGATAGAGTGCTGGACCTGGAATCAGACAGACCTAAGTTCAAATTTGACTTCAAACACTTACTAGCTCTGCATGACCCTAGGCAAGTCAGTTAACCCTGTTTGCCTCAGTTTCTTCACCTGTAAAATGAGCTGTAGAAAGAAATTGGCAAACTAGTTATCTTTGCAAAGAAAACCCCAAATGGGATCATGAAGATGCAGATTACAACTCTAAACATTTTGTGCTAAAGCTATGTTTGTTACTATGCTGTCTTCAAAATTACATAAATTCCTTTAAGGAAGTACTGTTTCATTTTTGTTTCTCCCTTTCCTTTAGGAGAGTACCTTATATTGTATTTTTTCCAATCTTGACCTGTGATTTCATGGGTAGGTGGCTTTCTTTCATGTGGAAATTTCCTCCACCCAAATTTCTAGGCCAGTAACTTCTCTATAACTTATTTTTTTAGAGATTCATCTGGGGTACTAGGAGATTAAAGCTCTTACTCATGGTCATATATCTCAGAGGTAAAACTTGAACCTAATCTGTCTGGGATATGAGGTTAAAATGGAAAGTTCTAGAGTTCATCTAAAACATTTTCCTGGATTATTTGGACTGAAATTTGCTGCAAGGAAAACTTAATTCAATAGGATATATTGAATACCTCTAACATGTCAAGAACAATCTTAATGCTAGTTAAATTGAGCTTTCACTTTTTGTATTTCCAGAACCTAGAGCAGGGCCTGGAATATAGTAGACACTTATAACTGTTTGATGATTGATTAGTTATACTCTAATTTCTCTTTCCTTCATACTAACATCACATTGGACTGGAAATGTCATAGAATCATTGATGTAGAGGGTAGAGGTCAGTGAGAACTTGAGAGACCCTCAAGTCCAACTCCTTTCACTGTACAGAAGAGGAAAATGATCCTGAGAGAAATGAAATTAATTTACAGGTTCATTTATTTCTCACACAGCTCATCAGTATCTGAGACAGGTTTTGTGACTCTAAACTCAGTACTCTAGCCACTGTGCCACCCAAGTACTCAAGTTACCAACTCCTAATAAGTGATCATCCAAGCTCTGTTTGAATAGCCCCTAATTGTTCTCATAGTATATACCACCAACACCATCACCAGCTCCAGGATATCTCATTCTAATTATTAAGAAGTTTTAGGTTAGGTCAGTTGCTCAGTGGATAGAGAGCCAGGCCTAGAAAGGAGGACCTGGGTTCAAATCTGACCTCACACATTTCCTAGCCATGTGACTCTAGGCAAGTCATTTAAACATAGTATTGAGTCTAAGACAGAAGGTAAGAATCTAAAAGAAAGTTTATCATTCAGGTCAACTCAAATCCTCTTTTCTAAAGAGTCTACCCATTGATTCTTTAGACCATTAGTCAATCAGTTAGCACATTTCTGCTAGATGCCAAGCACCATGCTAAGTGCTGAGAATACAAAGATAAGGAAAAGACAATTCTGGTTACAAGGAAGGATATAGCATGGAAAAAAAATTGCATAGAGACAAAATATATATACATCATATATTGGAGATAATAAATAGAAGGAAGGTAACACATTAAGGGGGGAGGGGTCATCAATAGATACTACCTGTAGAAGACAGAATTTTAGCTGGTACTTGAAGGAAGTCTGGAAGCAGAGATGAAAGAGAAAATCATAAGCAGGAGGGATGGCCAATGAAAAATGCACAGGAAGGTGAAAGAATAGACCCTGAGAACTAGCAAAGAGGTCAATATCACTGTTATCACAGAATACATAGGGGTGAATAAGAAGAGAACACTGGAAAGGCATAAGTACCTGGGAGGCATATGTAACATCAACATAAGAAAAGAACACTAGAAAGGTAGAAAGGAACCCAGTTATGCAGAGGATTATATGCCAAATAGAAGATTTTGTAGTTTATCTTAAAAAGCAATAGAGATTAAAATAGTTATTTAGAATTTTGTGACTTTAAAGAAAATTAAAAGTGCTTTCATTTTCATTTTATTCACAGGTTTTGCAAATCCACTTACTGGCATAGCAGATGCATCTCAGAGCACCATGCATAACGCTTTACATATCTACATGAATGGCACGATGTCCCAGGTACAAGGATCTGCTAATGATCCCATCTTTATTCTTCACCATGCTTTTGTGGACAGGTCAGTTGAATATTCCTAATAAAGGAATTCTTTAACTTTTTTTCAATACTCTATCTGTGGTAGCATGGCATATATACTGAATAAAACCTTAGATCTGGAGTCAGGAATAGTTAAAAAAAAAAAAGGACTGAATTTATGATTTCATTCTCTAGGGAATTTCCACATGAAAACACTCCTCCTATCAAGGGTATTTGACACTTTCTCCTGTAAACCTTAAAATTTCTTAGACTTATGAATGTTGGAAACTTCCCCATCATATATATCAGTCTTTTAAAGTGATTTCCTTGTCACACTCCTCAATTTTTATTCTTGGGAAATTGCCTAAAGCATTGAGTGATTAAGTGATTTAGCCAGAATGTCTTAGAAAGAGAACTTACCCTTTAACTCTTAACTTTAAGGCTACCTCTATCCATTAGGCCATGCATTCACAGTCAAGAACATCTATTTCAGATCACAGTTAGAATATCTACTGGTTACATAACTATGGACAAGCCACTTAACCTTTCTCAGTCTTGGATAACTCTGTGAGACTAAATGTTATGGATAAATTGCAATCTTTGCCAGTAGAGAACTTCCATACCTAAGGAAATCACAAGTCCTTGATGTATGTACATATGTAATAAAGATTTTTGAGTGGCAGTTTGGAGTTCATAAAAGAATTGAGAAGCTACTTAACTATTAGTTATATATCCTGTACATATCCCTTGACCTCTCTTTGCTTTAATTTTCTCATATCAAAAAAGATAAAGGGAGTTGGACTCAATGATCTCTTAATTCTATCCTATTCTAGATCCTTGATCCTACACTCTTATGATTTTGTGGTAATTCTCAAGCTACAATTTTAAACAACCTTTTTTTTTCAAAGTTCAATTTCATGCATAGAAACCAGCACATTCTTCCATCTGCCTTATCCCTTTGAACATCACTTCTTTTTTATCCAAAATCTTCTTTATCCCTGAAGGCTTGTATCCACTATGACTCTGTCATTATCCTCTAGGTTTCTCTTGATGCAGTGTTGTTGTCCTTATATTTAGTTCTATAATCCATGCAGTCAGCTCTAACCAATGTTGAGAGGTTTGTAAATGAAAACTGATCAAGGAAATGAACCATCAAAGACATTTCCTTAAATATGGCAGTGAAATCTAAGTGTGGTTTATTTCTAAAATTGTAATGATGCCTATCAAGATGCTGCCATACTTAATCACTAGTTCATAAAATTATGATGGGATTTTGGACAAAGAACACAAAAGTAAGAAATGTGGACTTGATCTTCCATGAAATCACTCTTTGGTCTTGGGATTTCTAAACTCTGACAAATAAAAAGGTACAAATGACCCAGGAATTTTCACCAGTTGACCAATGGACCAATCACTTTTTTTTAGAACAAACAATTCTGGGAAAGATTTCCTAAGGACTGAATATAGGTAATGTATGAAGCCTTTCCAGACCCCTTCAACTACTCTCAGACTACTTTATATTTAACTATTTTGTATTTCTTCTATATATTCTTCTATATGTCCTTGTTTGAACTCCTCCATTAGAATGTAAGCTTCTTATAAATGGGGAATGTTTCATTTATTGCATTTTTGTTCCCAGCACCTGACTTGGTGCTTGGAAGATAGTCGTATCTTCATAAATACTTGCTGATTGCTTGATTCATTCAGTTAATATACTGAATCAATGCAAATGTTATATCAGTCATTGCTTTGTTCCAAGAATGGACCAATAAAGCACTGTTACATTATCAGTTCAAGCATTATCATTCACAACAGAGGGATTTATCACTGTAACATGTGGATTGGATAAACATAGGAATATGTAAAATGAAGAAGAAATATGGAGAATTTAGAGTTGTAAAGTCTAAGGAAAATAGATCACGACCTCCATTCCCTACCTTAGATTGGTCTCCTTGGGTGACTCCAACTGATCATGATGATAATTTCGTACATCTTGACAAGACAAAATGATAGAAAGCTAGACTTACTTTATATATTCCTCCTGGGGAGTAATTTTGGCATAGGTAGAAAGTTATAATTTCAGAAACATCATAAAACAAGAAACTTCTATGTACTGATCGTAATCAAGCATGAATTGTGATGCTTGATCAGGTTGATTGCAAGCTGGCTTCTAAATATTTTTATGATTGGGGCATTGGCTGGAAGGTCTCAAAAACACCTTTTCCTTAGTTTATGGGAAACTCCCTATATTCCTAGCCACTTAAAAACTAAAATTCAATTAAATTTAACAAATATATAATATATACTATGGGGAAAGGAACATGTAAAGTATCATACTCACTCTCATGGAAACCACATTATAGCAGAGTTGTGTTACATGAAAAATAATTATAAAACTAAATAATAAAAAAAATAAGTGTTTCAGAGAAGAGTGAACAGTCCCTGATATTGCTATTAGTAGATGAAGCATAGGTAGAACCCTGGACTTGGAATCATGAAGGCATGGTTTCAGATCTTGCCTCAGATATTTATAGTTATTCAAAGCTATCTAATTCTGTACAAATCATTTAGCTGGAATGCCTTAGTCTTCTCATTTGTAAAATGGTGATAATTCCAACTTCCCAGAATATGAAAGGATAAAATGAGGTAATATTTATAAAGAGCTTTTCAAACCTTGAAACTCTTTACAAATGCTAGCTATTATTTTTATTTATTATATAATCCTAAGGTCAGAATGAGCCGCCAAAGTCATGTAACCTATTCTTTCTGAGCAAGGTTCCCTTCCATTACATATCCAAGAAGTCATCTCTTAACCTGTTTGAAAACCTCCAAGAATGAGGAAACAACTATCTTTGAAGGCAAAATAATTTCATTTATTGATTACTCTATTTAAAAAATATTTCCTTATATTAATCCAAAATCTACCACTATGTCATAGCCATCCATTATTCCAGTTCCTCCCTCTGAAGCCAAAAAGTCAAATTCATACTCAATGATAATTGTCATGTATTCTTTTGGGTCTTCTCTTCACTAAGCTAAATACATCCATTCCCTTCCCTATATCTGCATGTGGCTCTTCAACATCTTAGACACCCTATTCTATAGGTTCTCTAACTTATGTCTATAGTGCCCAGAACTCAGTGCAGGCTGCAGTTATGTTTTAACCAGGGTGGGACCCAGTTGGACTATGACCTCCCTAGTTTTGGACACATTGCCCTTCTTTGTGTAGCCTAAGATAATATTAGATTTTTTTTCTTTTTGGCTACGGCAAAGGTTTAGGAGCAGCAGTCTCTTACCTCACAACTCCTAACAGTCTGAGCAAGCAACTTTATTCAAACATGTGTTACCTCCACTTCCAAGATGGGAACTATCAAGAATCAGTTGATTCTGAATGTTCTAAAAGATGACCAAATTCCCCAGAATAAAATCACTGTTGTTGGGGTTAGTGCAGTTGGCATGCATGTAACATCATCAGTATCCTAATGAAGAATATAGCTAATAAATTTTCCCTTGTTGATGTCATTGGAGAAAAACTTTTAAAAGTATCATACTAACTCAAATACTGAATAAAGGAGAAACAGATGGAATTTTTTAAAGCTTTTTGTTGGCTACCATGTCACAGCATTGATTTATATTGAGATTGTAAACCCAATAAATCTCCTACACCTCTTTTTCTTTTAATTCACATGAATAGTTATGTAGCTACATCTCTCCAATCCCACTAGTACGGTTGATTTACTTTAACACAAGTGTAAGACATTACATTTATCTCTATTACATTTCATCTTCTTATATTTAGCCCATTGTTCAAGTCTGCAAAATCTTTTTTTTATTCTATCTTTATTTTGCTATCCTTATACCTCTTAGCAAGCCTTCTCTATCTGTAAGGGTAAGAATTACAACTTTTTAGCCTTCATACAAATCATACATTATAATTAATGTTAGACATAATGATGCCAATGACTCAGACACCCTCCCAACCAAAAAAAGTAATCAAATAAAAATGCAAGCTAAGAAATGAGATCTTATACAAACCCTCATGATTTAACAAAGTAAAACCAAATGAATGTTATATATGTGATATATAAATTTTATTTTAAATATTACATATGTATACATAATACAAAATAAAAGAAATCTGAAAAAGAACAGACAACCTTGAAAGAACACAGAGGCTATATTATATATCTATAAATAATACTTTATTGTGCATTTCAGTTTTTTTGCTTATTTCAGCTATGATCAAGTATAGTTATAGTCAATGCACATAAAATTCTGTTTTTATGGATCTTATATCACTTCACATAGGCCTTTCCATAGTTATTCAAATTCTCATATTTTTATGGCAATATAATATTCCATTACATAATACAGTGTACCACATTTAAATCTTCCTTGATGCTGTTTCTAGCATTTTTTCTTTCTCCTGGCTATGGACCTTTGGACAGGTTATCACTAGGTTGAAATGCATTATTTTCTTATTGCTGACTTTTATAATTCCTCCCTTTTTTCAAGGCTCATCTAAAGTGATACCTGCAAAAAGTCTTGTTGGTCCCCTTGGTTTCTAGGATATTCTTCTCCAAGGTTCCTTTTATCTTCTTTAAATGAGTATTAATTATAATTATATATGTACATGCTAATTGCCCTTATAGGATAATAACTCTTTAAGGACTGAGGTTGGTTCATTATTTTGCTTATAGACTCAATGCCTGGCTCATAAGAAGTCCTTAACAACTGTAGGTTGATTAATTGATAAGCAACCAAAGCTAACAGTCAAGATAGTTTAGAGACTGGATTTGTGATATCATGCATATAAGGAATCCTGGATACAAATATTTTCTACAGCAGGTCTGCACCTTCTCTGCAACAGCCAGTCTTGGACAGTCACATGACCACCAAGAGGGGCATGACTTTCCTAGAATAACAAAACCAGTATATATCAAAGGTGAGACTCAAAACTATGTCTTTCTGGCTTCAGGGCGATCTCTTTTTCCTACTTTGCAAGCCAACCTGTCTCTTTAAAACAGATAGATAGATATCAATCAAAATATCTGATAAATAACCAATAATTAATAAAGAGGAAAGATTAGCAATATAGGTAGCAGATAGAGGCATCCATAAATGTCTGCTGAGACACATGCAAACATGTAGACATTAGGAGAGCTGAATTCTGCCCCAGCTATGCCACTGACTCATATTACTTCTCTGGTTTTAAGTTAGCTTCTCTGTAAAATAATACACATTTATACAGAACTCAGTGATTCTATAGATTTTTGACAGAATTTAGAACTCTACTGGACCTTCGAGGTGGCCTGGTTTCAGTTCCACATTTTATAGATGAAGAGACTGAGGTCTCAGAGGATGGATTGTCTTACCACAGGTCCACAGAGGTAGTAAACTGCAGGGCTAGTATTTTAATCTGCTGCACTTAACCACTTTATAATAACCCTGTAAAAAAAAAAACATTGTCCTCATTTTACAAATGAGAAACTAAAACACAGAGAAATCAAATGCCTTTCTCAAGGCCTTAAAAAGAGTTAAATATTCAAGACAGGAGACAGGTCTAAGTGCAATAATCTCAAACCCAATATTCTTTTCCATTATGCTGTTTTGTCTCCTGTTTCTAAATCTTAAATTCTCTACTTCTAAAGGAAATAATGTCTCTCCTGATAGAAATGACAGTGAAATACATTGGTACAATTATGGTTATTTGGAAATCTTTTCTGTGACAGATTAATCATGCTCTTCATTGTGATTAAAAAGTAAGAGATAGATAGGTAAGTATAGAACATATGCTAAATCCTGTTTCTCCTCTAGTAGGCCTAATGCCTGGCATGAAGTATTAAGTGGGTCTGTTTGTTCCTTCACCAATGATTCAACATCTAAATTTGTTCTACCTTACATTACCTGTGGTGGACTGACTAGAAGAGGGGACAAGGAATACTTTTAAAATAAGGATTCTAAGACTGTGTAAAAAAAATTAATAAATTTAGCATCCATCTATAATACACATTTATTTGATTATGATTGATTTTTTTTAATTTTTTTCAAGCTTATTCAAGATCTTAGTAGTGGGGGCAGCTGGCTGGCTCAGTATATTGAGATCCAGGCCCAAAGATGGGAGACCCTGGGTTTAAATTTGACCTCAGATACTTCCTGGCTGTGTGACCCTAGACTAGTCATTTAACCCTCATTGCCTAGCCTTTACCACTCTTCTGTTTTGCAACCATAAACAGTATTGATTCTAAGACAAAGGGTAAGGGATTCTTTAAAAAAAATTATGCTAGTCTCAGGTTTTTAGTAAGGAATATTTGAATGTATATCCTGCTTCAGACACTTAAATCTCATTCCATATACTTAATAGCTATATGACTTTTGACACAACCTCTTTTTGCCTCTGTTTCACCAAATTCAAAGTAGAAATAATGATAGCACCTATCTTCTAGGATCATCATGAGAATCAAATAAAAAAAATATTTCTAAATTATTTAGCATAGTGCCCAACACATATTGCTTACTAAGTGCTATTATTATTGTCATCATCATTCTTATTATTGCCATGGCTAAAGACCTATGTTTGTATCCTGTTTATTTCAAAGGAAGATAAGGTCTGCTCCACAATTCAATCTTAAGGGATCCTCAGTGCCATACCTCCTGTAAGCTGCTCATTTAACACCTGCATCTATTCAGTTTTCCCATACAACCTCAATCTTTCTTTGGAGTAAAGAGCCCATCTATGGCTTTTGGAGATAACTTGGTTCTGTAGATTTTCAAGTTCCATCCCGAGAAATTTGTCTTGAGGCAGCATAGAACAATGGATAGAGTGCTGAACCTGGACTCTGAACATTCTGGGTTCAAATACTACTTAGCCATATGAAAAACTGTGCGAATCCAAGCAAGTGCCATAATCTCTTTGTGCTTCTGTGTTCCCCTGTGTATTAAGAGGAAATTTGACTCAGTATTATCAATGGTCCCTTTTAATTCTAAATCTATGTTCCTTTAATCCCTCAAGGCAGCCATGAATTGACTATTAAACTCTAGAGTTGAAGGAAGCAGGGTACAGTTAGTCAGCAAGTCAACCAGCATTTAAGTACTTACTTTGTACTAGGCACAATACTGAGCACTAGAGATTCAGAGAAAGCCCACCAATGATCCCATCCTTAAGATGCTCACAATCTTTTGGAGGAGAAAATGGGCAAAGAACCATGTACAAACAAAATAAATGCTGGATTAATTGGAAGTAATCTCAGAGGAAATGCACTAGCATTACTAGAGTCAGGAAAAGACATTTTAGAGAAGGTGAGAATTTAGTTGAGACCTAAAAGAAATCAGGAAAGCCAAGAGCAGAGATGAGGAAGAACATTCTAGAACATGCCTGAAATCATGAGATAAATATCTTCTTGAAGGAACCTTAAGATGTCAATGTTATTGGTTTGCTGAGTATGTAAAGGGAGGAAAGAATAAGAAAACTAGAAAGAAAAAATATAGGTTGTGAGGGGCTTTAAATGACAAAGAGGATTTTATATTTGATTCTATACCACAGTATCTTTTTTTCCAGGTGAGAATATATCTCCATCAATCAGAGGTTTAGGGGCAACTAGATGGCTCAGTGGCTAGAAAGTCAAGTCTAGAGACAGGAGGTCTTGGTTTCAGATCTGGCCTTAGACATTTTGTAGCTGTGTGACCCTGGGCAAGTGATTTAACACCAATTGCCTAGTCCTTATCATTCTTCTGCCTTGGAATTGATACTTAATATAGATTCTAAGAAAGAAGACAAGGTTTTTCTTTAAAGCATCATAGGTTTTCGACTATGAGAAAAAGTCATTAATTGGTTTAGATATTCTTGAAAGCCTTTGGATAAACTGGAATAATTTTATGCAGGAAATGTGGTCTCAATCTCTCTGGCCAGAAGAGAGAGGATTTTATGAATTTAAGAGGACCATAGTTTGCACTTTTTTCATTGACATATTAGCAATGTCCTTGTAATGATATCATCTTCTTCAGGAGGCAAAGACAAATTAGTCAAGATGAAGAAGGGCATTTTTTTTGGTGGTGGTGGTGGTGATTAGTCCTGTTCAACTCTTCATGCCCCTATTTGGTTTGGAGTTCTCTTGGTAAAAATACTGGAGTGGCTTGTCATTGCCTTCTTTAGCTTATTGTGCAGATGAGAAAACTGAGGCAAACAGGATTAAGTGACCTGCTCAGAGACACACAGCCAATAAGTGTCTGAGGTCAGATTTGACCTAAAGTCCTTTTGACTCTAGGATTGGCACTCTATCTGCTGTGCCACCTATCTTCTCAAGACATATTTAAAAGTCTATGAAGAGGCTAGCTTAAAAGATACATAATACCAAAGGGAATATCCTGAGGAACAAAAAAAAAAATGGACTTACAGGAGCTGTGAGTTACTGGCTTTCACTTTCTCACTCTCTAAGCTTGAGCCCACTTTTCCCTGCACTCTGTAGGTACTCAAATAAGAATGTTTTACAAAACATTAGAGGAGAGGATATTTTCATCAATGGTACGAGCAGAATAAATGTCTCTTTCTAACAGTCAATTCAGATCTGATTGAGTAGTTGATTTAAACAGATAATAAGGGAGGAGTGGCACCCACTAGTTAGAGCTCATAAGTTTTAGATTTTGAGAAAAAAAAATCCTGCTCCCTCATTGTTACTCATAAAACCATACAGGAAAATGTGGTGGTTGCCCTCAATAGACTTGCCAGTGGGATTGGGAATGGAGACAGTAATTCCAGAACATGTACAAGATTAGTAAATGACAACAACAGTAAGAACAGTTGACATTTGTATAGCATTTTAAAGTCTTTACATGATTTTATGTGCATTTTATAATTGAGAATAATGACATGTAATGGATACAGAGCAGCCCTTTGTCCTTTTGTTCTGGGAAAAGTTTCATAAGAGAAACATAGATGTAGGTAGTGTAGTTGGACAAATTTTACTACAAACATGAAAGAAACATAATTTGAGTTTGAGGTGATGCTACAGTTGAACACCATAATTTGAGAAAGAGAGAGAACTTTGAGAACCTTAAAATGATATATAAATATATATATACATACATACATGTGTGTAGAACTAAATGTTACATAAATAAAATATTATTATTATTATTATTATAGGGAGTAGAACATAATCTTATACCCTGCCTCCAGTTCACTGTTCTTTCCATCATAACACATTCCCTCACATAGCATGAATAGAAATTAATTATAAAATAACTCTAACTCAGAGTTAGACTCTACTCTGCTCTTTTTTCTCAGATCAGGCTATTTGTCCATAGTCAGTCCTGCCTCACTCTCCCATTCTCTAAGATCCTGCAGAGTTCATTTACACTGGTTCAGCAATAATCACATTAGCCATGTTTTGGGTACCCTGGGTTGTACTTCTACTGATTATGGAGACAATTTCCCTAAGGGAAGCTTGAGGTTTCTCTGGCAGCATCTCCTCACAATCCATCAGTTTCAATTCTCCCTTTACCATTTTTGTTATGTTCTTCGGAATCCAAAATTCATTCTTCTTTGGGAAAAAAGAAAAATGGGGGAAAATAAGAGTTTGAGATTTCTTCCACTCTCCTCTTTTTCTGATCTCTTACAAATATATCCCTTTGTTATCACTGAGCCATTCATCCTGAGCAGTACTTTTATCTACTCTTTGACTTTCCTATTCCCAACATATTATTTAAACTTTTTTAATCCTGTTTTTGTTTCCATAACATTTGTTGCAAACCTGGTCATTTGAAATTTTTGTATTCCTGACAGTATCATTTGAGATCCTTTATATTCATACTGAGCTATCTATCCATCCTTGCTTCTATTTTCTGGTCATGTTTTTTTTTTTATTTATTTACAGTAGACAGTAACCTTTCTGGGTATCTACACTGGACTATTTTATAGCTCCGCCTTGCTTTCCTCTTTGTAATAATTTGAGATGTCAATATTGTGAATATTTGAATTGTGAAGAGGAAGATAAACAAAATTACACTTTATCAACAATGTAAACAGGTGAAAATGCATTTCTTGTCCTGAAAAAAAGTCTATTTAAAATTAGTTCAATCAAAATAAATAACAATTTTTGAGAGCTTCTCATCCTCTGTTGGGTTCATTTGTTGTAGAATTTGAGATCATAAACTCCTGCCAAGTTTTTATTGTAATTATTTTAAATTTTATCATTCCAAATCATGGGTATTGTGACTCGTGGGTTAGGCTCTGCCTGGTTTCCTCCACAGTCCATCTCATTGTTCTCTTTGTATATCTCCTGCCAACTATGATAAAGTGATAGATTTCTGTAAAATTTTTCATTTTTTCTATTTCCTTAACTCATCAATCCTCATTGGTGACAATCTTGAGTTCCTCTTTTTGAGGAATCTGACAAAGGGTTTACTTGTACCAAGTGCTGCAAATGAACATCGTGAATCAATTTCTTGCTCATGTCTGATTCTGCGTACTTACTTGTACACTTAACTTGATTCAGCAGAACCCTTAGGCAAAAGACCTATGGAATATCCGCTTTTTTTTAGTAGAGGGAATACTTATTGTTGTCTTTGTATATGCAACCCAAGAACAGAGACTTGCATATAACAGGAATTTCATAAATATTTATTTAATTGAAGACTTCAAAAAATATCTGATCAGGGGCAGCTATGCTTTAAATTGTGTTGTATTATAAACTTAATGATCATCAACAAAACAATCAAATAAGTTTATTAAATGAAGATTAATATCAAATGAAAAACATAAACTAGCACCATCTACTTTAACAATAAAATTTAACAAATTAACAAGCAAAAAAATTCACCAATTATACTTTGTTCTATGTCCTTTTGAAAGTTTATCTGAATCTCCTTTACTTCTAGCTTTATTTGTGTTCTAATTTTCTTTCATATACTTTTGCTTCAACATTTAATGCTCTTCTGATTTTGACCTTCCTTTGAATCACCTCTTATAGATGTTTCCATATTTCTTTTTAATATAATTTCACCCTTTCGCTTTTCAGTACTGATTTCACCAGTATAGTAAATTCCTGGTCCAGAAATGAAGTCTACTGATACAGGTCATAGTTCTAAGTTCTACAATTCAGAGAATTAGAAACTTATGAAAACTAAAATAACTTTGTTCATGGTTAATTTGTCAGTATGTTAACAAACTTTTATTACATTCCTGCTATGTACCAAGCATTTTGTTCAGCACGAGTATGTCAAAGGGAGAACCTAAACCCAGTACTAAATCTAAGGCTAGCCATTAGTCTAGTCATCATTCTACTTTTTCCTTATATTTCTCTTTATTATAACATTATATGGGCAGCTACGTGGTGCATCAAGTCTAGAATCAGAAAGATTCATCTTCCTTGGTCAAACCTAGCTTTTGACACTTACTAGCTATATGACCCTGTGCAAGTTACTTAACTCTGTTTGCCTCAGTTTCTTCATATGTAAAATGAGCTGGAGAATGAAATAGCAAAACCCTCCATTTGTCTTTGCCAATAAAACCCAAATAGGGTCACAGAGAGTCAGACACAACTAAAAGAACAAATGAACAACAACAACATAGTGTTTTAATAGTCCATTTCAATCCAATATGTTAAAATGCATTGAAATACTCTAATAAAAAGACACAGATTTTCCTAGAGGACTCTTTTTTCTTATCCAGAGGGGAACCGTTATTACATGTAGTTGGTTAGATTACTCATAGGAAATTGTGGAGCCTCATTAATGACCCAAACTAATCCTTGAAATGAAAGTTCAACATCATAACAATGACATTAATCTGCACATAGAATGATAACAGTGTAATATTCTTCTTGTTTTGTTGGCTCAAGTTAAGGAAAATTAAAGTGTCTGAAGCATTAAAATTAAATGTTACTTAGAGGGTAATGGATAGGCAATCCATAAATAAAGAACTATGAGGAGGAATTTGATGAAAAGATATTGTCAGAGAAATGTATGATCAAAAAGAATATGGTGGTGAGAGGGAGGGATAATCATTGCATGACCTGTGTCTTCCTTTGGCATCTTTGAAATGTCAAGAGAACATGAGGAAGGCACTCAGTACATCAGATGGTTCTCATCAAGTTATTTATGGAATGACAGACAAAAATGCAGGCATGGATGAATTGCAATCTGCTTTTGGCAGTAACATCCATATCAATGAAATCAAAGATTCATTTGAGCATTTTGAGTAATATTGTTATGAATATTTTTGTATAAATAAGTTCTTTCTTTCAATTCACAAAATTGGTAAGACAAAATACTGGCAATATAATAGTAGGGTCAAGTACTTGTAGGGTTGTGCTCTAAAGCTAGGACTGCTGCACTGTCCCTTGGGATTCTAGGAAGTGACACTGAGGGGTTCAAGCATCTCTTCTCAGATGCCATCAGCTTTACAATTTCCAAATTAAATTCTTCTCATTTTTAAGGGTCAATGGCTTAACATTCACCTAGCATACAGCAGGAGTACATGTATAAGCATTTTCCCCAATATTTCCAAGCAGGATATTTTATCCTCTCTACCACCTTCCTTTCTGAATGAGTTAGCTTGAAATATTTCACAGGCCCTACATAGTAATGGCTCCACTGACCCCATGTTAAGCTGGTGCATGAAAGCCAGTTAAAATTCTTTTGTCATGGTTACTCCCAAATAGCACTCTTTTTTTTTCCTCAGGACATTGATGTTTCATTAGTCTGCATTCCCACTTCTGTATTTCTATGACCTCTGAAACTCCAAAGGTAGACTACCACTCTCCCTTCACCTAGAAGGGAAAAGGTCAAAAAAGATGACTCTGGATGAGAGAGTGAATCTCACAACTTTGTACAGCTTGGCCTAACTTAAATCCAATTCATAAGCAAGTCAAAACCACCAGAGATGCCATTGATCCTCTTTGAAAACAAAGGAAGAAAACAAAGGTATGAAATAGTTGACTCTCCAAATGGGTGATTATTTCATATTGAATTAAAAACCCATCATAATTTGGCTGCAACCCATCTTCCAATTTCACATTAAGCCCACCCATGCACTATACATTCCAGCCAAGAGGGACTGTTCTTAGGCATATCATTCTCTCTCTTGATTTAGAGTATTAGCTCAAACTAGTCCAGATATCTGCAATGTCCTCCTTGTTCACCAGGAGCTCTTTTAAATCAGTTACCTTCTAGGATCAAGAAGCCATTCCTGATATTGCTGAGCTATTAGTGACTATGCTTATATTAATTATATTCACTATTCAGCCTTATTTTATAATCGACATCTGTGTGCATTATTTTTCCCACAGTAGAAAGTTAATTCTTGAGGGAAAGTAGGGGTTATTTTCATTTTATCTTTCCCAGGGTAGCTGGTGGGTTAGTGTATAGAAAGACAGACCTGGAGATGGGATGTGGGTTGGTGGGGGGTAATCCTGGGTTCAAATCTATCCTCAGATACATCCTAGCTTTGTGACCCTGGGAAAATTACTTTCATTCCTCTTCTGCTTTGGAATTGATAATTAGTATCAGTTCTAAGACCTAAGGAAGGGACTTTAAAAAAAATACTTTTCCCCAATGCCTACTCTACTGCCTTGCAAATAGTAGGCTCATAACAAAGCTTTTGCATTTAATTGAATTTTAATTATGGAATCAAAGCTTTCTAAACACTGAAGAGCTTATCTTTACCATACCTACTCCCATAGCACATTTATTGGGGCCTCTAGCAGAGAAACGTGGATCTGATTCAGTAACTCAGGGATCACTAAACATTAAACTATGTCTATAAGGGGCTGCAAGAGGGCAGAGTGGAGGGGGTACTGGGTCTGCCCGGCTTCATGAAGATCTGAATTCAAATCCTGACTCAAATACTAGCTGTATGAACTTTGGCAAGCCATTTCCCCTCCATTTGCCTCATTTTCCTCAACTGCAAAATGGGAGTTATATGAGTATCTATCTGCCAGCGGCTTTGTGAGGATCAAATGAGATAATAATTGTAAGGAACTTAGCACAGTGCCTGACACATAATAATATACAATATGATATATAATATTATTTTAACATACAAGCTAGCTATGATTATTACTAGTCTTGAAGTTTTGAAGCTTTAATACATAGCTATGGGTGTCTTGGTGAATGTTTAACAATTGGTTCTCTGGGAATGTGTGCAGAACAAATCATTTTTTCCATCACTTTCTTATGTCTAGACAATGAACAAAGCAATAAATCAATGATTAGTTTGTAGCATTTGCCAGTTTCTGAGATGTAAATGCTTGCCCTTAATATTTCAAGGATCAGCTCTGGCTCTAGGAAGCTCCTGATTATAGCTTTCCATGCTGTTTACTGCCACTCTCATGCCTTACTCTCTTCACTTGGCTGAAACTGCTTGTGGAGAAGGGAACGCAGCCAGTAACAGTTATTGCTCTGGGTCTTCATTGCCATCAGGTACCACCTGGTAAGTTCTTCCTCACAAAAGTACCCTGTTTGGTAAGGGAATCCTTGGAATCGCACTTTCTAAAAGCTCTTCTGTAGTAACAGGCACCACATCCATTCTCCCCAGTCTTCTTATTCTAGGACTATATTCGTGAATCCCGACAAGGCACATACTGAAAGCAAAATATTCTAAGGATAGCTTCCTCTCTTCAGCTACAATTACATCTTCCAGTATGACTTTGTGGCTGCACTCCTTTATTAGGCTTCCCCTCCCCCTGACCCTTCTCGCCCAATTCACACTGTGATACCCATGCTGGCAAGCATCTCTGACCTGCATACCAAGTTCCTACTCAGCAGCCCAGCTCAGCAGTACAGAAATATGTCAAGCAATGGGGTGGCAGCAAGGCAGGTCCCCGGGGGTGCTGGGAGGATTTTCAGATTGCTCAAGTCATAAAGGCAGGAAGCCCAATGTGATGGATCTTTATCTCAGAAACAGAGCAATGTCTTGAGATCTACTTGAAATATGAGTTGGGGGTTCTGTTTTTAGGTTTATTAGAGAACATTTCACCAAAAGGTTTTTTGTTTGGTTTGGTTTGTTATTTTTTCCTCTGAAGTTTAGTGCTTATCACACTGCCTGGCACACAGTGGGTACTTATAAACATTTATTGATTAAATGACAGTGTTTATTTAATAAACAGGGGGATGTGGTGCCCAGAACAGGGAGTCATAGCAGCTTTACATTATTATATGATACATAATTCTAAGGTATGTGTCAAAGAGATTCAAGAGATGTATATCTAATGCTAATTCAATTCAACAAATATTTATTAATTGTCTACTATATGCAAAGCACTGTGGGTTCCAAGGCCAAAAAACAACAACAAAAAAGCCCTGAAGAAGAAAATGTTCTATTAGGAGGGAAAGTTAATAAAAAAGATAGAGATAAGGAAATTTAAGGTATATAATACATCACAAATATAATTTTAAGAGAGAAAAAGTACTAATAATAGGGGATCTATATGAACCCCATGTGAGAAGCAGTACCTGAATTGTGTTTTGAAGGAATCTGAGAATTCTGCAAGTCAGATGAAAAGAGAATGAATTTCAGACATAGAGAACTACTATGCAAAGTCATAGTGGGGGAAGTTGAACATCATTTGTTAGGAACAACTGGTATGTCAGCTCAATAACCAGACATTGATTTCAATTATATTGCAGCAGCAAATACACCTATATAGCCTAAATAACTTCATAAATGATATTTCCTTGACCTAAAAGTTCCATCCCTATTCAAATACCATTTAAAAAATAATCAATTTTGCTATGATTCAAGCACATGGATGAATTAACAATTTTAAGATGATAACACAGTCTATCGTTGGTGATTGATTCTTAACAAGTAGTGGAGAGTAAAGAATGAGTTGGTGGGTATGGTGGATTCACATAAAGGCAGCTGTGTAGTGCAGTGCTCAGAATACTGGATTTGGAGAAAGGATGACCTAAATTAAGATCTTGCCTCAGACACTTACTAAAGGCAGGAATATGGGCAATTGAGATGAACTCTCTGAATTTCATTTTCCATTTCTGTAAAATGGCAGCATCTACCTCTTCTGGAATATTGTGAAAATCAAATAAGATAAATGCTCATTTCACTTTGCATGTTAATACAAATCTCTCCAAGTTTTTCTGAAACCAATTCATTTGCCATTTCTTACATGATAGTAGTATTCCATTACATTTGTGTACCATATGTAGCCAAAGGAAAAATTTGTTTTCCTTAACTTTATATATTTATAACAAGGGTTTTCTTTTTCTACTTTCAGTTATAGCTGGGGGGAATGAGGAGGAAAAAGAAATGATTGTTAATTGAAAAAATGGGCGATGACACAGTTTTTGGATATAGCTAATGTAGATTTTGTTTCTCCTTAATAAACATATTTGTGATACTTTACAAGAAATCATATATATGTATTATATTATTACCATATTTCATATTATGTTATATATAAAAATAAATGGCAACAAAAAGAAAAGGAAAATAAAGCATGTAAGGCTCCTGAAGGCAAGGAATGTTTCATTTTTGTATTTGTATCTTCAGGGTTTCAGTATGATGCTTAGAACATTGTAACCAATAATTTAATGTTATTTCATGCTCTTATTGAACACAAATTGCATTTTTTTCTCCCATGTATCATCATGCTATCTCATATTCAACTTTGGTTAAGAAAGAAAAACTTCTGAAGGGGGACAACCCTCTGATGATAAGCTTCTCCAAATTTAAATAGGCTGATCCATGGATGACATATAAATATATATATATATAATATTTTACCAAGTCTATATAACTGAAACATTTCTGGTTTGGCAACACCTGCCAGAGTATTAACTCCACCTGGATTTGTTTTTGAGAACATTATGACCCTTCCTTTCCATGAAAAGCTATGAAAGGAAACTTTAGTGATTGTAATTAAAATATTTCAATTAAAGGAAAATATAGCCTGAAAGATTTGTTGGAAAATGGTGAACAGGGCAAAGACAAATTATTACTCTCATTCTTTTCTTTATCCTTGAAGAAAAAGCAGAGAAAGTAAAATTATTAATGTGAAATTGTCCACATGAGCACCATGCAGAAATAGAGATGTTAGGTAGCAACTTCGTCTTCGGGACTGAACGGCCGTGAACAAAGGCACAGATCCACAACCTCAGAGATTACAGGAATTGAGGCCTAGTAAGGCACATAGAAAAAGTTTGTTGTTGGCAAGAAAATTAATAAGGAGTGTACTTGTGATTTCATTGATTTAGAAAATTCCCTGAAGGGGAAACTTTCTCTACCAATTCAAGTCAACTACTTGTCTGTGATTTTTATAGTATGAGACTTGCTGAAAGCACCAAAGATTAAGTGACTTGTCCAAGAACTAAAAACCAGGATGTGGAAGAGGCATTACTTAATCCCAGGTTTTCCTGACATTGAAATAATCTAAAGCAAATTAGTATAAATGGAAATTACAAGGAGGCAAATTTTAGAACAATATATGGAAGATTTGTCAAAAAGGAATGGGTTTCCCCATAAGTTACTGAGTTCCTTATCACTTGTGTTATTGAAGTGAATTATGAGGATAAAATATTGGAAGCACTGTAAAGGAGATTCTTGCATCAGGCAAGCTCACTGACTAGATGGTTCCCTAAGGTCTCTTCCAGCTCCAGGATTCTATGATATTCATCAATTTACCATGTATTAATGTTGAATAAACAAATTATATTGTCCTTTCCTTATACTTCCTATACTTTTTTTTCTTATCCATGAGAATATGTGAGAACATACATGCCCTTTAGTTAATTAGGCAAAATCCTCCTTAACTTAAAAGGCAGAAGTCCAACCCTCTTATTTGGTAAATGATAAGGCTAAAGACCAGAGAAGCTAAGTGAGTTTATATCCCCAAATCACAGAGGTCAAAAATAGCAGTTGGATTTGAATTCAGGACTCAGACTCCAAAGCTTTTTGTACCCTTTCATTTCTGACCAGTATTTATCTTATCTCTGACTGAAAAGCAAGAGAGATGGGAAAGCCACAAAGCAATCCAATCTTCTTTTGGCAATTATAATTGTTTTGTTTTTGAAATTTTTATTTAATTAATTTAGAATATTTTTCCATGGTTACAAGATTCATGTTCTTTCCCTGCCCTCCCCCAAACCATCTCCCATAGCTGATGAACAATTCCTCTGGGTTTTACATGTGTCGTTAATCAAAACCCATTTCAATACCATTAATATTTGCACTGAGGTAATCATTTAGAGTCTATATCCCCAATCATATCCCCACTGACCCTTGTGATTGAGCAGTTGTTTTTCTTCTGTATTCCTATTCCCACATTTCTTCCTCCAAATGTAGATAGCATTCTTTCTCATAAGTCCCTCCAAATTGTCCTTGATGACTGTATTGCTTCTAGTAGAGAAGTTCATTATATTCGATTGTACCACAGGGTATCAGTCTCTGTATACATTGTTCTTCTGGTTCTATTCCTTTCACTCTGCATCAATTCCTGGAGTTCCAGTTCATATGGAATTCCTCCAGTTCATTATTCCTTTGAGGACAATAGTATTCCATCACCAGAAGACACCATGATTTGTTTAGCCATTCCCTAATTGGAGGGCATCTCCTCATTTTCCAATTTTTTGCCACCACAAAGAGCACAGGTATGAATATTTTGGTACAAGGCTTTTTTCTTATGATTTCTTTAGAGTACAAACTCAGCAGAGCTATGGCTGGATCAAAGGGTATGCAGTCTTTTAGTGTGCTTGGGCATAGTTCCAAAGTACCATCCAGAATGGTTGGATCAATTCACAACTCCACCAGCAATGTATTAATATCCCAATTTTGCCACATCCCCTCCAACATTTATTACTTTCCTTTGCTCTCATTTTAGCCAATCTGCTAGGTGTGAGATGGTACCTCAGAGTTCTCTTGATTTTCATTTCTCTGATTATAAGAAATTTAGAACACTTTTTCATGTGATTATTGATAGTTTTGATTTCTTTGACTGAAAATTGCCTATTCATATCCCTTGACCATTTATCAATGGGGGAATGGCTTACTTTTTTGTACAACTGATTTAGCTCTTTGTAAATTTAAGTAATTAGACCTTTGTCAGAGTGTTTTGTTATGAAGATTTTCCCCCAAATTGTTGCTTCCTTTCTAATTTTGGTTGCATTGGTTTTGTTTGTACAAAATCCTTTTAATTTAATGTAATCAAAATTATTTATTTTACATTTTGTAATTTTTTCTAACTCTTGCTTGGTTTTAAAATTTTTCCTTTTCCAAAGATCTGACAAGTATTCTATTCTGTGTTCCCCTAATTTAGTTATATTTTCCTTCTTTATATTCAAGTCATTCCCCCATTCTGAGTTTATCTTAGTGTAGGGTGTGAGATGTTGATCTAAACCTAATCTCTCCTATCCTGTTTTCCAATTTTCCCAGCAGTTTTTGTCAAATAGTGCATTCTTGTCACAAAAACTGGAATCTTTGGGTTTATCATAGACTGTCTTGCTGAGGTCACTAACCCCAAGTCTATTCCACTGATCCTCCCTTCTTTCTCTTAGCCAGTACCATATTGTTTTGATGACCATTGCTTTATAGTACATTTTGAGATCTGGTACTTCTAGGCCACCTTCCTTCACATTTTTTTTTCATTATTTCCCTTGATATTCTTGATCTTTTGTTTTTCCAAATGAACTTTGTTATAGTTTTTTTTTCTAATTCAGTAAGAATGATTCTTGGTAGTTTGATGAGTATGGCCCTAAATAAATAAATTAGTTTCGGTAGGATTGTCATTATTCTTATGTTAGTTCTTCCTAATCATGAGCAATTAATGTTTTTTTCCAATTTTTTAGATCTAGTTTTAATTATGTGGAAAGTGTTTTGTAGTTGAGTTCAAATAGTTTCTGTGTTTGTCTTGACAGATAGATTCCCAAGTATTTTATATTCTCTAGGGTGATTTTAAATGGAATTTCTCTTTCTAACTCTTGCTGCTGAGATATGTTGGAAATATGTAAAAATGCTGATTGTTTACATGGGTTTATTTTGTATCCTGCAACTTTCTGAAAGTTGCTGATTATTTCCACTAGCTTTTTAGATGATTCTCTAGGATTCTTTAAGTAGACCATCATATCATCTGCAAAGAGTGATAGCTTGATCTCCTCATTACCTATTACAATAACTTCAATTTCTTTTTCTTCTCTAATTGCTACTGCTAGTGTTTCTAGTACAGAAATAAATAATAGAGTTGATAATGGGCCTCCTTGTTTCACTCCTGATCTTATTGGGAAGGCTTCTAGTTTATCTCCATTTCAGATGATGTTTGCTGATGGTTTTAGATATATACTGTTTATTATTCTTAGGAAAGACCCTTCTATTCCTGTACTTTCTAGTGTTTCTCAATAGGAATGAGTGTTATAGTTGGTCAAAGGCCTTTTCTGTATCTATTGAGATAATCTTGTGATTTTTGTTGTTTTGCTTGTTGATATAGCCAATTATGTGAATGGTTTTCCTAATATTAAACCATCCTTGCATTCCTGGTATAAATCCAACCTGATCATAATGAATAACCTTCATGATCACTTGCTGGAGTCTGTTTTTTTAAACCTTTACCTTCCCTCTTGGAATCAATACTGTGTATTAGTTCCAAGGCAGAAGAGTGGTAAGGGTTAGGTAATGGGGGTTAAGTGACTTGCCCAGGGTCGCATAAATGGGAAGTATCTGAGGTCAGATTTGAACCTAGGATCTCCTATTTCTAGGCCTGGCTCTCAATACACTGAGCTATCCAGCTGCCCCCTCCCATCAATTTTGAATAGATGTCTCATCATTGTCATTTTCTTCAATGAAATTATTGTTTCTATGATTTGTTCTTTAATCAATTTTGGAGAATATTATTTAATTTCCAATTAATTTTTGATTTGCCTTTCTATGAACCATTACTAATTATTATTATTTTTTGCAATATGATCTTAAAAGGTTGCATTTATTATTTCTGCTCTTTTGCATTTGTTTACCATGCTTTTAGGACCTAACTAGTACATGGTCAATCTTTGTGAATGTACCATGTGCTGCTGAAAAGAAGGTGTATTCCTTTTTGTCCCTGTTTGTTTTTCTTCACATATATATTAACTCTAATTTTTCTAAGATTTCATTCACATCTCTTAGCTCTTTCTTAGTTATTTTTTGGTTTGATTTATCTAGATCTGATAGAGGAAGGTTCAGGTCTCCAACTAGTATAGTTTTACTATCTATTTCTTCCTTCAATTCCACTAGTTTCTCCTTTAGAAATTTGGATGCTATACCATTTGGTGCATACATGTTGAATACTGACATTTCCTCATTGTCTATACTGCCTTTTATCAGGATGTACTTACCTTCCCTATCTCTTTTAATCAGATCTATTTTTACTTTGGCTTTGTCAGATATCATGATTGCAACTCCTGCTTTCTTTTTCTCATTTGAAGTCCAATAGATTTTGCTCTGGCCTTTGACCATTACCCTATGTATGTCTCTACCTATGTCCTGTGTGTTTCTTGTAGACAACATATGGTAGAATTTTTGGTTTCTAATCCACTCTGCTATTTGCTTTCATTTTATGGATGAGTTCATTCCATTCACATTCAGAGTTATTATTGCCACTTGTATATTCCCCAACATTTTGATATCCATTCCAAGTCCTGCCCTTTCTTCTTTTGCTATATCTTTTTAAACCAGTGGTGTGCTTTTAATTAGTCCCCCTAATCCCCACCCCTAATATACTTCCCTTTCCTCCCTCTCCCTATTTGTTCTCTTATTATTTTTAAGGTCTATTAAGTTCCCTACCCCCTCTATTTCCCTCCCCTTTTGTACCTCCCGCTCCACTCCCCCCTTAATTTTGCCCTGCTCATTTTCCCTTTGAGGTAAGATAGGATTTGATATCCCAATGAATCTAAATGCTCTTCCCTCTCAGAATTGAATCTACTGAGAGTAAGGTTTAAGTATTACCTATTAGCACTCTCTTCCTCTCCTTCTTATACTAGTATCCTTCCCTTCCCCTTCCCATATGCCTTTTTGTGTGATATAGATGATCCTATTTATCTTATGCCTTCAAATTTCTCTTGGTGCCCTCTTCTATTCCCCTCTCCCTTTTTCTTTTTCTTTACATATCATCATAGACCACTTACTACCTCAATCTCTACCAATGAATGATTCTTCTAATTACTATAATAGTGAATATAATTTTTGAGAGTTACAAATAACATTTTCCATGTATTAATATAAACAATTTGATCTTATTGAATCCCTCAAAGAAGAAAATTTAAATAAAAACATTATTTTTCTTTCTCCTCTCTTTGTTATTTACATTTTCATGTTTCTCTTGATTTTTGTGATTGGATATCAAACTTTCCACTTTGTCCTGGTTTTTTCTTTACAAATACTGGGAAATTTTCTATTTGGTTGAATGTCCATACTTTCCCCTGTAAGTATATAGTCAGTTTTGTTGGGTAGGTGATCCTTGGTTTAAGACCCAATTCTCTTGCCTTTCTTAATATTGTAAGGGGAAGAGGAGGTGGGGAGTATTAAAAAGGTTGGACTGGATTATATTTAAAATAGAGCCACCAGGAATTTAATTTATTCCAAAGACATTTATTTACAAAATATAGAAAGAGTGAAATAGGGAATTCATAGAGAGGATAGGATAAGATATCTAGCCTAACCATTAAGTTATTTACTCCCAGCCCCTGGCTCAACCTGGGCAGGGAGAGTTAGTTTCAGCTGGCCTCAATTGGCCAAGGACCTGGGGAAAACTCTCTCAAGAGGTAGGTCTCTCCTGAGGCTAGTTTCTTCAGAAAACATTCAGGAAAGGACTCAGCCTTTTCACTCACCATGTGTCAGTCCAAAAGGAACAGATTTAAGGTCAGCCTCACCAGTGAAGGGTCTTAGGTCCAATCAGCAGATTCTTTTCCAGTCTCAACTCAAACTCAGTACTCCAAGTAAAAACTCACAAAGTTGTAACTCTTTTTAAAAAATATTTGTGTGTGTGTCACTTCCTATGCCTTTCCCTAATTTTATGTCTACCAATTACATTTGAAGCTTTGCTTTAGGATTGCCTCGGGGTGTTAAAGGTAAATTTTAGGTTTGAGACTGATTATATTTTTAGTTGGTCACCAGGCATTTAAATTCTAAATCCCAATGAAATACTCAAGCCAGAATGGAATTTTATGGTGGTTTATTTACAATAGAAAAAAGAAATTTAGAATGAGGGAGAGAAAGAGAAAGGGAAGAAGATCTGTTCCAGTCTGGTCTGAGCCAGGGGGAGTTCAGAGGCTTCAGAAAAGGGGCCTTCCCAGAAGATTAAATCTAGCTTAGCTTCCAGCCACAAGGCCTCTTCCAAGATGAGGGGCCTCCTTGGAGACTAGTGCCTCCAGAAAGAGCCAAGGAAAAGGGGAGTCAGCCTTAACACTTACCATGTGATCTTCTCAGGGAAGCAGTCTGAGGTCTCCCACTAGAGCTCCTCCAAGGCAAGTTCTACTGTCAAGTTCCCTCTCACAGAAAGTGACTTGAAATATAAAGGCAGTTCTTTCCATCACTTCCCGTGTCTTACATGTACCAATGGTGGCTTAAACTTGTCTTTGGACAGCCCAGGGGGTCAATCAGTTGTTTCTGATTTGTCACTTGCTAGCACACGTGGGTCATAGACCTTCCTCCCCCCCCCCACTTAATCCTTAAGTGGGGGTGTATACATTCTTGGTTGCTAAAATTTTAAAGACTAATCAGGGTTGAGTAAATCTAAAATTCACAGGGGCAGTCAGTTTAATTCTGATTCATCACCCACTATAGCACACATGGGTTGCAGACCTCTCCCACTCAAGTGTGAATGGGATGTTTATACCTTTGGTGATTAAATCTAAAAATGGGCAGATCTCCCACTCAACTTTTAAGTAGGGTGCTTACACTTTTGGTGAATAAATCTAAAAATAGGCAGGGGTTACAACTTAATCTTTACAATCATGGGAGATTTATTAATTTCATTTTCATAATCAGGGGAGAGTTAAATTTAATCTTCAAAATATCATATTCCAAGCCTTGTGGTCCTTTAGTATGGAAGCTGACAGATATTTTGTATTGCTGATTGGTGCTCCTTGATATCAGAATGGTCTCTTTTTGGCTTCTTGTAAAATTTTCTCCTTAGCTTGGAAGCTTTTGAATTTGGCAATTGCATTCTTGGGGGTTTTCTTGTGAGGAATTAGACTAGATTGTGTTTTGTGAACTCTTTCAATGTCTATTTTGCCTTCTTTTTCATACACATCAGGGCAATTTTTTTAGATAATTTCTTGTAGTATAATGCCAAGATTTCTGTGTATTTCTGGGTTTTCAGGTAGACCAATGATTCTCAATTTGTCTCTTCTTGATCTGTTTCCAAATCATTCATTTTCTCAATGAAATATTTTATGTTTCCTTCTATTTTGTCAGTCTTTTAACTTTGCTTTATTAATTCTTACTGTTTTGCAAGACCATTGGCTTCCAGTTGCCCAATTCTGGTCTTTAAAGACTGGTTTACATTATAATCTTTTGATTTTCTGCTATAATCTTTTTGATTTCCTTTTTAGGTTTGGTCTATCCTGTTTTTCATGTCTTCTAGCTTTTTAATTTTGGTCTCCAATTGGGAGTTACTGTCTTTTTTAAACTGTTATTTTCTTTTTTAACTATTTCTCCCTTTTTTTGCCAAAACTCTTCCATCTTTCTCAGGAGCTCCAATTTAAATTCTTCAAGAGCTTGTGGCAAATTTACATTTTTTGGAAGGTTTGGATGCTATTTCCTCTGTAGTCTGGATTTTTTCACCATAAAAATTATCCAGGGTCAATGGCTTCTTCTTGTTCTTCTTGGTGTTTGGAAGTTGTTTTTCCTGGGCATTTTTTTGCCATCACTATGCTGGTTTTTCCTTCCCTTTCCAGTCAGAAATCTGAGTGAAGAGGGCAGGTTCTCTGTGTATGGAGCTAAGGAGTGTGGTTTTTGTCTGAGGCCACCTCTTGATTCTCCCCAGCTTCTATTGTTTTCCACCCTCCTCTATACTGTCTTTGAGCCCAAGGTCTGCCCTCGTCAGCCTGCTAGGGTCTCAAGTCTAGCTGCTCTCAGAGGAAGGTCTATTGTGGTTTTATTCAGCGGCCAATGACCTAAAGGTGCCCCTCTCCCACCCGTTGGTTCTAGCACATGCTGGTTCTGACTCTGGCTCTGTAGATAGGGTTGGGGAGTGTTGATCAACTCGCATTTTGGTGGAAACTATTTTACCCCCTTATGGTGTGGAAATGTCCAAATCTCACATATCTTCAATGCTGTGCTCTACTGTGGAGTCCCTTCATTCATATGAATTTGGGGTTTTTGGCCTTTTGAGGTAGTCTATATCAGTAGGTGATGAGGAGAGGAAGAGTCCTGCATCTGCACTGGAGTCATGTTAACCCAGAAGTCCATTTTTGAAGAAGGTTTGTTTTGCTTTTTCCCATATTTTTTTCTTTACAAAGAGTCTAAGGCAAACTCTCTGGAGCTTCTACCCTTTGGTCCTACTTTTGCTCTCTGTTGTCCAGAAAAAAAAAAACAGTGTATTTATAGCCTCCCCCTCCACATATTATTTCTTTTTAATTACTTGGAGATAGCTACCATGTCTCCTGTTAGCCTTTACTTTTCAGCACATACCCCTACTCCCTTCAATTGGTCCTTGTTTGTTATGATCTCCTATTATGATCTATTCCAATTCAGTTTGCTTGGACATGTTTTCCATTTTCCAATGAATCTCTTATGGAAATAAGCATTTATTAAATGCTACCATGTGCACTGTGTTAATCAATATGCAAATATCTCATTTAATCGTCACAAAATCTGGGAGCTAAGTGCTATTGTTATTTCCATTTTACAGTTGAAGAAACTAAGGGATATAAAGATTAAATGATTTGCCTAAGATGAGGTAGCTAGTAAATATCTAAGGTTGGATTTGACTTCGGGTCTTCTTGATTCTAAGCCTAGCACTCTAGTCACTGTACCAAGTAGCTACTTTACTAATGAAGTTCTGGATCTCTTATCAATAACAATAAACAAACAAATAAGTGAATGAATGTATAAATAAGTAAATAAGGAGACAAATGAATGCATAAATATTTAAACAAGTAAATGAAAAATGAATAATTAGTAAATATAAATAAATACAAATAAACAAACTTGCAAGTAATATGGAGCAAAAAAAAAAACTAACTTAAATTGAGCTTTCAGTCCACCAAAACTCACTCCTTTTTTTAATATGTGATGGTTTGGCTCCTTTTTTTTTATATGTAAAGATTTGGCTATCTCCCCAAGTCTTTACTTGGGCTATTTATACTTGGGCAGTTTATTTTTTTTTAACCAAATATAGAACTTTATTTACATTGATTCAAATTAAATTTCTTGTTACTGATCTCATCAAGTTAAGATTAGTCAATAAACAAGCATTTATCATGTGCCTGTTATGTATCAGATATTCTGCTAGGTATTTGGAGTTACAAATATAAAAAATGAAATAATTCCTTCTCTCAAAGGCATTCATATTAACTATCTTTTCTAATTCTGTGTAATCTTCAAAACTGAGGAACAAAATAATTAAGTCAAAGATTTTTTAAAAGTTGACCATCAAGTCAAGAGCACATCCTTGTGGTATCCAATAAGAATTCTAATATTCATTAATTTTGTTGTTTTGGGGGGGGAGCCAGAAATTCAAATGAGGACAGGAGCACAGATTTAGTTCTGGAAGGGATCTTAGAGATAATTTAGTTCAACTTCTTTATTTTTTCAGATGAGAGTTAGAAGCCCATAAAAGTTAAGAGATTTGCCCTCAGTCATACATTTAATAAGAATTACAGATATTCCAAAACTAGAGCTCTCTCTCTCTCTCTCTCTCTCTCTCTCTCTCTCTCTCTCTCTCTCTCTCTCTCTCTGTCTCTCTCTCTCTGTCTCTGACTCTCTCTGTCTCTCTCTCTCTCTCCGTCTCTGTCTCTCTCTCTCTCTGTAGCACACACGCACATGCATACACCCAGAGTACACTGTTAACCTTTAATAAATTTTTATAGCTTGACTGATCAGAAGCCTCTTTCCTAAGTTTTAATGATATTACTTTTTCTGGTATTCTTATTCTTTTTACCCTTCATTCTCAGGAATCTTTAGGTTCATAAATTTTCAACTGGAAGGGACCTCAAAAATCATATAATCCACCTTCTCATGCTATAAACAACTATCCAGAGGCCCATAGAGGATCATTGAGAACCCAAAGACAACATAGGTAATAAAGAGCAGTTGGAAGTCTCCAGGTCTTCTCAGTTCAAATTCTCCATTCCTTCTACTACTACTTATTGGTCCTTACCATATTATCATTTATCTTCTACCCAACCCCAAGTATAAATATCTTCCAATGCTCTTCTCTTTTCACTATCTCTGCCTTCTCTTGTTGATCTAATCATCCTTTAGTGGGATTCAGTTATCAGAACTATACAGATGACTCCATTCATATATGCCAATATTTATCCCAAAACCTATTCCTGAACTTCACTTACCTGCTACACACTTCCACCTGAGAATCCTATAGGCCAGGAATGGTGAACTTTTAGAGATAGAGTTTGCCCCCCCACCACCATGTCCCCTGCCCCTTCCCCTTGTCCCAGACAGGGGAGAGAGAAAGCATTCCCATTGGACTACTGGGCAGAAAGATGAGTGATGAGAGAAATGTCCTCAGGACAAGTGAAGAGGGGGAAGGGAGTGCCCCATGTACTCTGGTTCCCCTCCAGCTCTGCCACTTATGAGTTGCCCACCTTTACCCCATACTCCTATTGGGCTGCTGGGTAGAGGGGAGGGTGATGTGAAATAATGTTGTCAGTCATGGTAGAGCAGCTCTGCCCAATCCCTCTTTCTTTCTAGTAATGAACTTGGGGGGGGGATTAGGGGTAGGGTGGCCCATGTACCCACAGAGAGTGCTCTGTGTGCCATCTTTGGCATATGTACCATAGGTTGACCATCACTGCTATAGGCAATTTAAACAAAACAAATATAAAGCAAAGCTCATTATCTTTTCTTCCTCACTCAATGCAAACAATTTTGAAACCATCCTTCCAATCACCCAAGTTGCAAATTTCAGTATTATATCAAACTCTTCTTTCCTTTATTACCCTCATATTTAATTAAGTAACAAGGTTTGTCAAATCTCCAGCTACAACATTTCTGATGGTGGTCATCTCTCCATGTATATGACCACCTCTCATCTATGCTATTACAATAGTCTCCTCTTGGGTAATTCTGTTTCCTGACTCAACCATCTCTAAGCTATCCTCCACAGTGCTTTGCCAAAGTAATCTTCCTAAAGCAAAGGTGCAACCACATCAAACAGCCATTCAAGAAACATCAGTGTTTCTGTAGCTAGGATAAATTATGAGTCCTTCCATGTGGCACTGAAAGTCCTCGATCTGTCTCCAGCCTAAATTCACAAATACTTTATGCTACTCATGCTCATCTGCTTTACATTTCAATGTAGCACAGGAACTTGGAAATAACAAGCATTTAATAAATGTTCATTGAATTGGATTCATTTGTTTAATGATCACAGGCTATAATTTTCTACATGCTCTCTCAAATATTTGACTTCTTATTGAATTTCAGCCTTGTACTGTGTTCAAAAATTGTATCTTCAGTGTTATAATGAAATGAAAAATTCCATTTCATATCCTTACCTGAGTGATCAAATTTCTCATGAAATCTGTTTTGTGAAAACATTCCATATGCCAAATGGTGCTCTGACCCATGGGATGAATTCTTCAGAACGTGTATGGATGTAGAATTTGCAACCTTAGGTGTCTTAGAAATCATCTCACCAATTGCTCCCATAATTCTTGACCAGGAAAAACCAGAGATACTGACTCTGTCAGGTTCACTAATATAATAAATAGCAGCCAGTATTTGAAAACAGGTCATCTGACTTTAAATCAAGTGCTCTTTCTACTACACTATAAGGGAAAAAAAACCCCAAAGACAACAGCATTGATTCTCAGATAAAGAGGTTAGGGAGAAATACTATAATCATAAAACCACAGGATGGCTATTTCATGATTAATGTCTTTTTGTACAGTATAGTGCTGCCACAAGAAGCTACAGAAGTCTGACTCTTCCCTAGAGTGAAGTAGTTCTCTCTTGTCATCAGAATTGTCTCTTCATATTCTGTGATTTTGCCACTGTCTTATTCCCCTCTACTTTATTTCCTCTTTTCTTCTGTTCTCGTTCTTTTGTCATCTGTCCTCAGGATTCTCAACTTTGAACAAGAAATAGCTTGACATTTTTATGAAGTCTAACCAATCAGTCTTCTTTTTCTTCCACAAAGGAAATTAAACAACTGCAGACTAATGGCTATCTTTCACTTAGAAAAATTAAACAAAGAGCTCATGGATTGATGGATATATTAGTCCTTCAACAATAACAACAACAACCACAACAATATAGTATTTACAGAGTAAATTTAAGGTTTGAAAATTGTTTCACATGTTATGTTAAGTGCTATTATTATTCCCAATTTATAAAATAACAAAATGGGACTAAGAGACGTCCAAGATTATAGTCAGTAAACATCTAAAGCAGGGTCTTCCTGACTCCAAGTAGAGCACATTATCCATCATGCCCCAGCTTGGTTCTTCTAATTGTTAGTCTGAATTTTTTTATATCAAGACTAACTGTTTCTTTGCAACTTATCTTCATTTCTTCTACCCTTTGAAATCAAAAATAATCTTTCATTCCTCACTCCTATGATATCTCTAAATATTTGAAGCTACTAATCATGTACCCCCTGAGTCAATCAGTGTATTGATGAGCATTTATTAATTGCCTTGTTATTTGTCAGACTTTTCTACAGGTTAACTTCAACTGATCCTCATATGTTGTGGACATACTCCTCTTCACCATTCTGGTGGCCTTCAACTTGAATGTTCACTTCAGGGTAGAAAAGGGCTTGAAATCATGCCATGGGAAAATTCATTGAAAGAATATAAGATGTTAATTTTTTTAGGGAGGAAATGATAGCTGTCTTCACTTGTTGGAAAGACTATTGTGGAAGAGAGATATTTGTTCTACTTATTCTTAAAGCATAGAACTAGGAATAATGGGTACAAGCTACTAAGTGGAAAAATTAGACCAAGTTTGATTCTCTCAGTTTCTGCAATTATACACTAAGGGTGGTTCTTTAGTAATTCCCTCTAAAAAATAAATTATTTTTATTACTTTCTGTCTTAGAATCAATACAAAGTATCACTTTCAAAGCAGAAGAGTGGTAAGGACTAGGCATTTGGAGTTAATCGACTTGCCCAGAGTCACCCAGGTAGGAAAAATCTCAGGCCACATTTGAACCCAGGATCTCCCATTTCCAGGTATGGCTCTCTATTCACCAAGCCACCTAAATGCTCCAGTAATCTCCTCTTCATGGTGTGGAGATGAGCCTGGATTCCCAAAGGCTATGACCTCAAAGCCCAAAATCTAGTATATTTTGCCATGCTAGAAAGGCTTAAAGTATATTGTGTCAACAGGCCCTTTGTTTAAAAGGTCTACCGTATCTACAATAGATACATAGTCATTCATGATATGTATTTGTAAGACAATTACTAAAAAATAATTATAGCTCATGTAACAACATGTTGTAGAGAATGAAGGAGAGAAAATCTATAAATAGTCTAATGAATTAATTTAAGTTAAATAAATATATTCAATAATGCTTGTTGACTTTTCCTGCCTGCAGTACCTAAATCCACACACACAATATCACCAAGGCAGAGTTCTAAGCCAGCATCCTCCCCATTTCTGCCCCATTACCCAGAATTCATGTGACTTATTTTTCCCCTCCGTGTAGCTCTTGATGTTCATTATGACTTAATTTCAGCCCCATAGAATCATCTACACCCAAAGAATCTATAACATTTCTTTTATAGTTATTCTGTTATTTTTATAATGAATTTTGTAGTTTGAGCTTCAGAAGAACAAAATTCTCTCTTCTTTCTCCCCAAACTTCTGTCAACTCAATACAAATCAATAAACATTTATTAAGCATTTACTATGTACCAGGTACTGTGCTAAGTATTGGGGATACAAAAAAAGAAAGGCAATCACTGTACTCAAGGATTTTATAATCTAACAGGACAGACAACAAACCAAAGGAAGCTGAATGGGGAGCAGGAGGGGCAACTGAGGGTTGGAGGCCCCATGGTGTTGAAACTAAGCACAGTTGCCAATGATAAGTGGAAAGTTACTTAATTCTGATCTAAACCTTTTAGAAAGGAAGACTTTGGGAGGAATTTGTTGCTCCTTCCTCCAGCCCACCAATCAGAAGGAGAGATAACTGAGGCAATTGAGGTTTTGAGTATCAGTATGATGATGAGAATTCAGGTGATCAACTTATCCTGGGTGGCTGAAGGATGTTCTCTGATGTCCAAACAGAACTACTGATGGAAAATAGAGAAATTACCTGAGAGATAATTCACACACACCATTTGACCCATAACCCATAGCCAGGTTTCAGGCAAACATCCAAGAAGCAAGAAAATTTGCTAGAATTTTCTGTTTCAGTGTTTGCTTTTTAATTAAATAGCTACATTTTACTTTGTTCTTTATTTCTGGCTTCTTAAGATCTTTTGAATTCATAAAAATGTGTCTTCTGAACTGAAGGCATTGTTTTGCGTATGAAATATTATTTTTATTACTAAAAATAACAAATACAGGGTTTGCATATTCTGATCATGCTCAATTATTTATTCCCAGTTATTTTGATGGATTTGTGATCTCTTAGATCAATTAGTTAATCTAAAAAAAAACCTATTCACTACAAAAACTATGGCAGATACTGAAGATACAAGGACAAGATTAAAAGATTCCCTTTGACTTATTTTTTTCCTTTAACTTACTTTTTAAACAGGGAAGACAACATAAACATCTATAGATATAACGTAGATAAACATAGGATTATAAAATGGATTTAAAAGGAAAGACACTAGAAGCTGGAGGCAGGATCAGGAAAGGCTTCACATAGAAGATTGTTCTTGAGCTAAGCCTTGAAGAAACTTCAGACTTCTGAGAGAGGGAGAGGAAGAGAGAGAGAGGGAGGGGGGAGGAAGTAATTGAAGGTGGGAAGAAAAGAGATGAAAGGAGAGAAGGAGACAGGTGATTGATAGAGCATTTATTAGAGGTAGCTAAGTGACATAGGACATAAATCATGGGGCTCAGGTTCAGGAAGACATACCTTCAGATACTTAACAGCAGTGTGACAAGTCATTTGAGCTCTATCCACCTCACTTTCCTCATCTGTAAAATGGAGAAAATAATAGCATCTACTTTCCAGGGTTATTGTGAGTATTAAAAGTTCATATTTGCAAGCCTTAAAGTTCTATGTAATGTTAGCTATTTCTTTCTCAGCTATTCCTAAGAGGGATGCATTGAAGGACTAGAGGAATAGCCAATGAAAAAGCAGAGATACAGGAATATAGAACACATGAGGACCATTTATGTTTGAATATTATGTGACTAGAAGAAAGAAAAGTCTTAAAAGTTAGGTTCAGGTCAGGTTCTGAAAAGCTTTAAATCTCTATTGGAAGAGTTTAGAATTACTGTAGATAATTCTTCCTCCTCTGTTCTCACTAAGTAGATCAAAACCCTTCTCTGGCTTATTGTCCTGAGTATTTTTTATCCATTTCTAAACATAAATTCTTCCTGGAGGTACTCTTCCAAAATGCTAAGGAGATTCTTAGGCTTCTTTTACTAGATCAGATTCCATGTGTTACCCCTGACTCTCCATCACTGAAGAGATCACTTTCTCTGACCACCATTCATTTCCATGATAATGTCATCTATGCATTTTAACAATGACTGATTAAAAACTAAAATGCTCAACATTAGATAGAAGGAAAAATATTTTCACAAAAATCTTGGTAAGAACTTCATGTTAGAATGATTGTGTCCTTCACTATCTTTTATCTCCTTTTATATTGAGCATTGTGGTATTGAAGAGGAATTATTTTTCCCCAGTTTGACAATCTTCTCCATATTCCAGACACCCAATAGTTACCGATGACAGATGCTATGACATATTTTCTCCATGAATGGGAAATGAAGGCAAATTAAGCCTTAACCAGATTTTCATCATCATCCTTGGCTTCATGTTAAATACTTCTTAGCAAAAGGGATGTTTCCCCTTTTAAAGTCCCACATTTCTCTAATCATCATGGTTCTTTATCTTCCAAAAATAGATCCTTCCTGTTCAGGTCCTGTCTTCTGGAGAGTTGCTTTTCCTAAATCTGTCTTATCTGTGTATCACCAAAGGGATCAGGAGTAAGAAGCACTTAGAAACTTATTTATTCCTATTTGGCCCCTCACCAAAAAACAAACAATAAACAAACAACCTCTTTCATTTTTCATACCTACAGTGTTCTACCACCACTGACATCCTAATTTGCACATCTTCTCTTTGGTCAAACTTGATGCATCAGGTGATTAAAGGGTACCCTCTCGTTTTTTAAAGAAAAACTATTTAATATCCATCAATCTTCTAACAAAAAAATCAATTGTCTTCATTTTCCTCTGATTGATTTGATACATACAACTCATATAAGAGTGATCTTTTTCCTCTCTTCTTTAAGATTGCAAATATCATACTTTATCAAACTGTAAGTGCCTTGGGGAAAAAACGAAATAAATAGTCTTTTCTCATTTATCCATTTGAGCAGCTTCTATTTTGGTAAAGGGAATGACCAGGGGGCAATCTCTCTATCTCCTCCAGAATGAATAAAACTGAGATTCAAAGAGGCTTTTTGAGCAATCTCTTGGGAAGCTCAGATCCTTAGAACCACCACTATATGATCTTAAATCAGAGTCTCAGCTCCAGGGTCTTTGGAGCCCCATCATATTTCTGAATAACTTAGAACTGAAGCTTTGATGAAGAATTCCACCCCAAAAGTATTTAAGCCTTGAGGAAACCATGTTTTCAGTTGATGCCCTATACTTGCCTATGCCAAAAGGCACTGCTTTTTATAAATTTAGAATAGTTTTCTTTTATCATATGATATAATATAATAAAGCAGTTCTAAACATTTTAATCTCAAAACTTTATTAAAGACTTAAAAATTCTTGGATATCCCCAAACAAATTTGTTTATGTGGACTATATCTACCAATATGTTGGGGGAAACTGCCCGCAGCTTCCCCCCCCCCATCCCCTAAGAGAGGAAAGATAGAAAGTTATTTCCTTGGGGAAAGGAACTGAAGCCGTGGGGGATGGTAAGAAAGAGTCAGGCACCGAATCCTGTGGAAATTGAGCTACACAGACCTAAGCTCCATCTTCCCACTACACCAGGAGATGAGATAGTGAGAAGACCTTAAAACAACACCATGGGAATCAGAAATGAGTTTAGAGACCAGAGTAGGAAAAGCCACAGTCCTTAAAGCCGTGCTTTAAGTGTGGACTGTTACGGCTTAATGATAGGGGTTAGGGAAGCAAAGGTGAAGGTATATAAGAAAGACTGAGCATGGCCAGAGGCTGAGCTCCAGGAGAGAGAAAGATAGGTGGAAAGAAGATAGAAGTGAGGAAGGAAGCTAAGTGGGCAAGTGAGATGGGCTGGTCCTGTGTGCTCATCTTTTATTGACATTCATATGCAAAGATACATAATGCATATTAATTGGAGACATAGTGGATTGCCATTGGCTCAGATGTAAATCATGACAAGATAGGGGTGTACCTTTTCTCAGCCTGGTGAGAAGAAAGAAACCTGATTTCACACCTAAACCTGTTGGGATCAAAGGTCAGTGCCTTTCTTGCCATGCGCAAGACTAAGCATGTACTCTCCTAAGACCATCTTTACAGCTTAATTATTTCCCTTGAGCATACATAGGTGTGGACTGCTACACAATATTTACCACATTAGAAATTAGAGCAACTTTTAAATTTACATTTATTAATTCATTTAAAACAATAATGATAAACTCATAGGTTAGGATATAAGATTTATCCACTTTTAAATCTCTTTAATATCTTGCTTAAGACAGCTGAATTGTCATCTGCTTCTGTCATCAATCTGTTGTGATATTTTTGTTTTGCTCAAAGTAGAGAACCGATCAACTGCACTTACATCAGTTTGTGGTTGAAAAGAGAGACTTTGAATAGACAAATATCTTTTTGAAATAATGAAATGGTTTTGATTTTTGAAGACCCCAAAAGGAGTCTCAGAGACCAACAAGGGTCTGCTGCCACACTTTCAGTACTTAATATAATGTTCAGACTACTAAACTCACAGCTTATTTATTGAATGATCCAGGATAAATCATCAATTTTCTGTATCTAAGTCTCCTTATTTGCAAAATGAGAAGAAATTAAACTACCTTCAAAGTAGAGAGAGCACTGGAACCTGGAGTCAGGAAGACCTGAGTTCAAATCTTACCTCAGACACTTACTATGTGTCTTCCAAATCACTTATTCCTGTTTACCTCAGTTTCCTCTTCTGTAAAATGCCCTGGAGAAGGAAATGGCTAACCATTCTAGCATTTTTGCCGAGAAAACCCAAAATGGGGTCAAGAAGAGTTAGATGTGACTAAAATTACTGAAGAACAACAACAGAACTTACTGAATTTCTGAGGGAATCAAGTGAAATTTTCTGACATTTAAAGAGTACATTATAGCATAGTACATCATCTCATTTGAAACTCCCAGAAATCTTATTAGGGCTTCTTTGTTTCTCTAATGCATAACAAAATCCCTATCACATAATAGGAACTAAATAAACTTGGTTTTTGCCTTCAATTCTAAGGTAGAAGAGCAGTAAGGGCTTATGACTTACCCAAGGTCACATAGTTAGGAAGTATCTAAGGCCATATTTGAATTTAAGTCCTCTTGAATCCAGGCTTAGTGCTCTTTCTATTGTGCTACCTAGCTGCCCCCAAGTGAGTTCTTATTGATTGATTCACTGATTCTAAGGTAATTGTTTTAGACTTTAACATTATCATTTTACAAATAAAGAATGAAAGACTGAGTAATGTCAAGTGACTTGGCTAAGACCTGTGTAATTAGAAATCTCTCCCCAGGAACTCTCTTTCCCAGCATCCCAGTTATGTATTTATGTTGTGTGCTAATATAGGGAGGATATAAGTTTTGTGTAGCTCCTCCCTCTTGCTCTCTATTCCCCTGATCATGGTTTGTGGAGGTGGGGGGAGTGCCAGGCAGGAGAATTTTTCTCACATGTCTTTACTCAGGCTTTTACTTTTGTTCTTGGGTTTTTTTCTACTTCAAGTGATTATTAATGAATCTTATAAAATATAATACTTCAAGTTATTGGATATTAATTTAAATCTTATAAGCCATATAATCAAAAGCTATATTTGAAACTAGAACTCTTAATTCCAAATCTAGAACTTTTAAAATTGTACTATGATGGATTAATAATTCATATTTACAAAGCATTGGAATTATAGTTCACATTCACATAGGACTGAAATAATAATTCATATTTACAGGATTGAAAGCTAACATAGTCAACAGAGAGTTGACTTCAAAGCCTAGAAAAGCTGGATTCAGGTCCTACCATTGACATAGCATGGTTGTGTGACCCTTGGATAATCACTTGCCATCTCAGTCTCTGAAGGCCAATTCTCTAAGATTGTAAAATGAAGGGAAGTTCCAAACTCCATTAAGAAAGGAAGCTTCTTCACTCAGGATATGTGTGTACCAATGAAATCTTGAATTTAGTTCCTATCCCTTAGATTATTTACATAGGATTTTACAATTTTTCCTCATAACACTTCTGTGAAGTACATATTCCATTAGACCCATTTAAGAGAAGAAGGAAATATGTCTCAAAGTAATGAAACACAGAACCATGATTCCCACTCAGATCCTCTGATTTGCTACTTTACATGGCTTCTTCAGGATATGGCCAGACTGGTTAGTAAATAGACTCTGTGGAATGTGATGAAAAGGAACATGAGAAATACTTTAATATGTATCTAACTTCAGAAGGCTATATTTTAAAGATAACTAAAATAGGATTGGTAAGATATCTCAAGATCTGCGTTTCCAAAAGGAATATCAGTTCAAAAAGAATTTCTTCTTAAGAAGAAATTACTTCTGAATTAACAATTAATTAGAATGCATTTCGTTGGAGAGAAAAGAGTAAAATAAAAGAGACCACCATCAGAGCACATCAAGAGACAACTAAGTGGCACAATAAAGTACCAGACCTGGAGATAGCAAATCCTGAGTTTGAATCTGGCCTCAGATGCTTTCTAGCTGTTTGATCCTGGACAAGTCACTTTACTTCTATTGCTTAGCTCTTACTGCTCTTCTACCTTAGAGCTAATACACAGTATTGATTGTACACCAACCAACTCATGCTCTAAAAGGACAAGTACACAAAATTGAGTGAAGATTAAGAACTAAGGACAATTTCCTAAAAATGGGAGGGCCTTATAAGGATCCTGTAAGGAAGACCAGAGCCTAATGTAAACTGAGACTGCTGCTATATGTTAAAAACCATAAAATGAGCTTTTAAAAAGCTAAAATATGGGTAAATGAGAGATTAAAGGATGGAATAGGGAGTACAGGAGAATAGCAATAGATGACTCCAAGAGGCAGAACTATTGAACAAAAACATTCTTGTTTTCCTTCTTTTTTTTCTATATCAAAGAATATTATCTTGCCCAATCACTTCCATATCTTTTGACAGGGAGGTCTTAGAGACACTGAAATATAGAGACAAGATGTTTTACATGGAATTATAACCTAGAATAAGTGAGGAGAGGATAAGCATAGATATAGTTTCCCTCAAAGAATTCAAGTCACCAAGCCTTATTAAGCTACATTTCAAAGTAATGATAGAATTTGAAAATCCATTTGCTGAATGGCCGTACTGATTTTTGAAAATCACATCCAGTTGAGGAAAATACTGTTAAATGAAATAATGGCAAATGTCCCAGTTTTCAAAAAAAAATAGGAAAGAAGGCAAATTATTTTTATTACAAAACAGCAGTCACATGGTTGATTCTTCTTGAAATTCTAGAAAATATTAGTAAAGGGATGATTTATGACTACTTAGAAAAGAAAGTGGTGAACCCTAAAGACTGGCATGTGCCTATTAGGAAAAAAAAACATGCCAGACAAATTCATTTCCTATTTGAAGGTGTAAAAATTGACTGATTCTTCCTTATTTGCATTTTTAAAGTTCTCCAGTGTCATATTTTCCCCAATTATATGTAGATACAATTTTAATATTTATTTTCTGACATTTTGTGATTCAACTTATTTGCATTCTTAATAGATTTCACTTGGCAAATTTTGCCATGCTCTAAATAATCCTAGGTTGTTCTCTTCCCAACCCCTCAACGTTATAGTAAATCTTTTAAGTACCAGTAATCTTCTGATGAAGTTATATAATTATAACTAATGCAAAAAGTAAAGTGTGATGATTCAAAATGATGAGCAAACTATGGAGCAATGGGAAGAAATGTGATAGATACAAGTATGGCATATTAATTACCAAGAATGTCTTGTTTATAGGAAGTGGCATGAAAGGTATTATATAGGATATATGTGATTAAAAAACGAGGTGGGTTCCACAGAGAGAGAATTGATGAACTCTGAATGTAGATTGAAGTACTTTTTTATTTTGTTTTCTTTATTTTTTTTAGTGTTTGTTTTCTTTTGTAACATTAACAATGTGAAAATATTTAGCATGATTTTACACATATAATCAATTTATTGCTTGATTTCTCAAAAGTATGGGAAGAAAGGAGAGCATTTAGAATTCAAAATTTTAAAAATGAATGTTGGTATAACTTATATCAGACTATTTACCATCTTGGGGTGATGGAAAGGGATGGAGGGAGAAAATCTGAATCCTAAAATATCAGGAAGTAATTGTTAAAAGTTGTTTCTACTTATAACTGAAAATAATAATTAATTAAAATGAATATCAATTTTATATTTAAATGAATTATTTAATGACATAAGTATATATGACAATATATATATATATATATAATGACAAAAATAATATATTTTGAGCAGAACACATGCTCATAGGCAAGGAATAGCATAAGAATATTAGAATTTTTTTTTCCTTTTTTAACAGAAAAATAGATTTTATTTAATTGCTCAACTTTATATGTGTATACACCTAAGGGCATTCATATAATTCCACAACTTTATAGTTTTACACTTAAGGGCATTTTTTCCATTTTAAATTAAGTCAGTATCTTTTCCTGAAAAAAAAAATGAGGTGGACTAAGCATGGAGAGAAAATGAAGAATAATGGATTGCTAATCACCAGCAATGCAATGATATCCACAAAATGTTAAAAAATTTAGAGGATCACACTGAGTGTATCTTTTTTTATTGAGAGACTGATGAAAGGCCATTAACAAGAAGTAGCACAGAATGAAAAGTTATGAAGGAAACAGCCATGTCAATACATAACTATTGAAGTAACTATTCTAACAAAATAGATGAGAAGAATGCCATGGACATTGTTTATCTTGACTTGAGCAAGAGTACTTAATAATGTCTTTATTATCATTGTGTAAAAGATGGAGAGATTTGGACTGGTGGATAACAGAGTCAGAAGGATTTGAAATTATTTGACTAATTCAAGAGATTATTGGATGACTGTCAAAATGAAGATAACTGGTAGACTAATACAGAACTCGATCTTAAGCCCAGTGTTTTTCAACATAGTTGTAAGGGACTTAGATGAAGAAACTGAGATCCTTCTTACAAAATTTGTAGTTGAAACAAAATTGAGAGTAATAACTAAGACACTGAATGATAAAATTTGGGTCAGAGTTTTGACAGGCCAGAAGCCTGTTGGTTAAAGCTAACAAGATAAAATTCAATAGTTAAATTTAAAGCCTACCTCTGATTTTAAAGACCTACTTTACAAATAGAGGAAAGGCTAGATGTAGCTAGAATGCAGTTTATATGAATTAGACTCCAGGATTCCAATGAACTTCAAATTTTATGAGTCAGGAGGGCAATGTGGAAGTCTTTCTAATGAGACTTTAGGCTATATTAACAAAAGCAGTTTCCAAATGGAGAATAGCAATAGTTTTCTTTGTATTATTCTGGAGTGGTGTAGTCCGTTCCGGGCAGCACGTCTTCGAGGGCACATATCACATGCCAGTCCATGGAATGGGTCCACAGAAGGGTGACCAGGATTTTGAAAGAACATGAAAGTATCCTCCATAAAGACTGGTCAGAGGAAATAGGCATATTGCGTTTGAAGAAAAGAAGACTAAAAGTATGTGTAATCGCTATCTTTATATGCGCAACAGTTTGGCATAAAGAATAGACTTCTGCTTAAATATAGAGGGAAACAATAATGAAGGAAAGTTACATGCATGGACATTTCTGCTGAATAGAAGGGAAATATTCCTATCAGAGTTCTCAGAAATGGAATAGGTTAATTCATTATAACTGAGATTTTCAAGGGGGGGCGGTGCATGAACACTTGCTGGCATTGTGGAGGAGGCAGTGATTGAATTAGATAGCCTCTTATTACTCTTCCATTTCTAAGATTAAATTATCTTAGTAAGTATACTAGTATGATGGGACTTTTATTATTTTTTTTTAACCCTTACCTTCCATCTTTGAGTCAACACTGTGTATTGGCTCCAAGGCAGAAGAGTGGTAAGAGCTAGGCAATGGGGGTCAAGTGACTTGCCCAGGGTCACACTGCTGGGAAGTGTCTGAGGCCAGATTTGAACCTAGGACCTCCCCTCTCTAGGTCTGGCTCTCAATCCACTGAGCTACCCAGCTGCCCCCATGATGCCCCCCAGATAGATTCTGGCAGCTAGCCTCCAAAGATTGAAGCCTTCAGAATGGACCTGGCTCTGGAAAGAGATTAAATTATTGAAGAGACTCAGACTTTTCTATAACCTTTGTTGTTAATCGATAGAATGTCTTTTGAATTCCTAGGAATGTTGAGAACAGTACATGGCAGAAGAAATATCTTTAGGAGACACAAGGGCAGCCCATCTATGCCCAGAACAGGAGAGATATCTAGGCCATTGGCTAGAACCCAGTGGACCTCTTAGCTACACTGAAACCAAATACCTATGATAATGGAAGTTAGGCATGGTAAATGATTATGTTAATGGACCTTTCTTCCTTAAGAAAAGTCTCTATATGTCCATCCTATGTGAACAGGAGCCAGGATCATGAGCACACAGAAATCTACAATGCTTTGGATTATGAGGATGAAAAAGGTGAAAGGAAGAAATTTCAGGCAAAAAGAGCTAGGTTCCTCTTTGCTGAGGGGAAGGAAATAATTCTTTGGCCAATAAAACAATTAAAATGGAGTCATTCGTATGCTTTGCACATAGTAGGTGCCTAATAAATCATTAATTAATTTAATTTAGAATGGATATTTTGTATCCATTTATGATATAGAAAGAGTCTCACCTAAGGATATCTTCACACTATTTAAGACTATGATAATCGAGGAAAATGGGCAGGTAGATGGCACAGTAAATAAGAGTATCAGCCAGAGTCAGGAAGGTCTGAGTTCAAATTGTTTACCTCAGTTTTCTCATCTGTAAAATGAGCTGGAGAAAGAAATGGTGAACCTCTCTAGTATCTTTGCCAAAAAAGTCCTAAATGAGGTCAGAAAGAGTCAGAAATGACTGAAACAACTGAACAATAACAACAAAAAACTGAGGAATAAAGATATTGTATATGGTTAGCAGGAGGTATCATGCGATATTGTAGTTTTCTTTGATATCTTGAGGAGTTTATATCATTTGTATTGCAGCAGTTGAAAAGTACAAACTGATTCTAGAATCATGTTTTACAGAGGATAGTTTTTCAAAGTAATGATGTCTTTTGATAGTGAAGAACTGCTCATCCCTTACCTTTTTGTTGACAAACTGATTCTAGAATCATGTTTTACAGAGGATAGTTTTTCAAAGTAATGATGTCTTTTGATAGTGAAGAACTGCTCATCCCTTACCTTTTTGCTGATGCCAACACAAGAGGTGAGGGCTCTTCTTCCTAAACGTGATTCATTTTCCTTGTTCTCTTTTGCCTACTTTAGAGCCTTAAGCAAACAACTTTTGTTCCTCCAGACCTTTCCCCTTTGGGGTCTATTATGATTGTTACTATCTCTCTTCCAAGTGGAATCTGCTCATTAAGTGCATGTTTACTCTCTTCAGGTTTTATTGAGTCTTAAATCAGCATTGAGTCCCGGCCTGTCTGGGTAACTAGACCTCAGGGACCAACTCGATGTTTTCTTGGATGATTACTTCCAGTAATCATTTTTCCCCAAAACTTATGGATCCTAAAATGTTCAAGGCACTAAAAGCAGAGAACAAAACCTGCCTGTGACAGTCTGGATGTTCTGTGGAAGAGAAATTAGACTTATTATGCTTGGTACCAAAGGGGATAACTGAAGCAAATGGATTTCATCTCAATGGAAGAAAAAACTTTCTAGCAAGTAAAGTCATGTGAAGAATGGAATGCATGGCTGTTGAGATCTTGGAGATTTTCAAAGGGAGTCCAGATACCCACTTTTGAATAAGGTTGTAAAAAGGATTCAATCTTTAGGTAGCTAATAAATTATCTCTGAGGACCTCTGCAGCTATGAAGAGCTTGATTCTCTGACTCAATTAGGTCATTGATATCAAGGGACAAAGAAATGTCAACTAGATCTTGAGAAAATAAGCAAATAAAGGCATATGTCTTGGCTACTCTTAAAATTTTAAGATACTTTGGAATATATATCAGACAAGAAGCCATTCTGAAGAGGGGTGGGACAAAGAAGATGACCAGTAAGCTAAAAAGAGAAGAGTTCTTCAAAGAACATGATTCTAAATGGAAGGCTCAGAAGAGATCCCAATACGGAGAAAAGGCATAGTGATGGTTATAAAATGATGGACTTGCCTAAGCATAGAGAAAGAACACTTCATTATAATTTTTCAGAGGATATCAAAGGGAAAGTTTCATTAAGCCCTTGAGTCCCTTTCTCATGCACTCTTCTGAGCAGACCAATCACTAGTTGTGATTAAGTGATAGGCCTGTCAGTTAGATTGAATTGGCTTCTTGAAAAATGTTTTGCAATATCTTTTTTGTTCATCAGGCTAGATTTTAGCCCATCATTTTTTTCTCATTTACATTCCCAATGATATTATTATTCTTATTATTCTTATTACTGCATAAATTATTTGTGTAGTTTTGTTCCATATGCTTCCATAATTACACATCATAAATATTCTTGGGCAGGATTGGGATATTTGCTATTTACTGAAAAGAAACATCAGGCTACCGGTAAGTTTTCACTCTACCAGATGGCATCCCTGGTGTTCTAGCATTTGTGTCTTCTTTTTTTTGCTTTCCTGCTTCAGATACATACATTACCACTAACCTTCTTTCATTCAGCATGAGCTCTAATTATAACACAGAGTATATATGCGGGTGTCTGCTTCTCCCTCAGAAGGAAAACTAGAATTCTCTAGGAATACACAAATCCATAAGTATTTATTCCCTATGTAAACATACTCAGATACCTGTTTTTCTCTCTAAAATCTCTTTCTTTCACCTGCCCCTTGTTTCCATGTCTCCCTCTTGCCTACCTCCATCCCCTCTTCTCCTCTCTTCCTCTTCTTTTCTTTGTTCTCCACTCATCTTCTCATTAGACTGGGAAAAGAAACTCTATTTAGGTTCCAATGACATTGAACTTATCTCTTAACTGTGATTAATGGTCCTATTAAAAAAGAAAGGTGTTACTGCTGGGTTTGTACCCCAAAGAGATAATAAGGAAAAATACATGTACAAAAATATTTATAGCCACGTTTTTGTGATGGCAAAAAGAGGGGATACCCTTTGATTGGAGAATGGCTGAACAAATTGTGTTCAAAGAATAATGAACTGGAGGGATTCTATGTGAACTGGACCAACCTTCAGGCATTGATGCAGAATGAAAGGAGCAGAACCAGAACATTGTACAAAGAGATTGAAACAGAAGAAACACAATTGCTTGATCACATAGGTTTCTGGGGGTATGATTGGAGATGTAGATTCTAAACAATCACTCTATTGCAAACATTAATAATATAGAAATATGTCTTGATCAATGATACATGTAAAACCCAGTTGAACTGCTCAATGGCTATGGGAGGGGGGAAGAAGAATGAGAGGAAAAAAATATGAATCATGTAACCATGGAAACATTCTAAATTAATTAAATAAAATTTTTAAAAAGGGAGTGTTGAAATGAGGCCTCTAGGGACAGCTAAGTTGCTCAGTGGTTTGAGAGCTAGGCCTAGAGATGGAAGGGCCTGGATTTAAATTTGGCCTCAGATACTTCCTAGCTATGTGACTATGGATAAATCACTTAACTACAATTGTCTACACATTACAGCTCTTCTGCCGTGCAACCAATATTTAGTATTAATTCCAAGATGGGATTTAAGGGTTTATAAAGGAAAGAAAGAAAGAAAGAAAGAAAGAAAGAAAGAAAGAAAGAAAGAAAGAAAGAAAGAAAGAAAGAAAGAAAGAAAGAAAGAAAGAAAGAAAGAAAGAAAGAAAGAAAGAAAGAAAGAAAGAAAGAAAGAAAGAAAGAAAGAAAGAAAGAAAGAAAGAAAGAAAGAAAGAAAGAAAGAAAGAAAGAAAGAAAGAAAGAAAGAAAGAAAGAAAGAAAGAAAGAAGGGAGGGAGGGAGGGAGGGAAGGAGGGAGGGAGGGAAGGAGGGAGGGAGGGAGGAAGGAAGGAAGGGAGGGAGGAAGGAAGGGAGGGAGGAAGGGAGGGAGGGAGGAAGGAAGGAAGGAAGGAAGAGAGAGAGAGAGAGAGAGAGAGAGAGAGAGAGAGAGAGAGAGAGAGAGAGAGAGAGAGAGAGAGAGAAAGAGAGAAATGAGGCCTGCAATGTCAGGCATCACTATTCAGTAGTTAGCTCTGTACTGTTAAGCATTTTTATCAGGGACTTCAATTTTCAGATGACACAAAGCTAAGAAAAGTAGCTAACACTGGACAATAAATTTAATATCTAAAAGCATCTCAATAGGCTATAAAATTTGACTGAATCTAATAAGATCAGTTTACTAGGGAGAAATGGAAAGTTTTGTGGCTAAGCTCAACAACAAAAATGCCTTTTAAAGTTTATTATGATGAAAGCCTAGTGACAAACATCTATTGCTTAGAACAAGGGCCTGCCACATAGTAGGTGCTCTATAAACATTTATTGACTGATTGACATAGAATTTTATCTGAAAAATCCCTAGTGATTTCGAATGCTCAAAATGAATGATTGGTGTAATATGTTTGCTAAAGAAGCTAACATGGTTTTGTTTTTCATTAAGAAAACCATGGTGGGGGCAGCTGGGTAGCTCAGTGGATTGAGAACCAGGCCTAGAGATGGGAGGTCCTAGGTTCAAATCTGGCCTCAGACACTTCCTAGCTGTGTGACCCTGGGCAAGTCACTTGACCCTCATTGCCTAGCCCTTACCACTCTTCTGCCTTGGAGCCAATACACAGTATTGACTCCAAGATGGAAGGTAAGGGTTTAAAAAAAAAAAGAAAGAAAACCATGGTATACAGAACTGGAGAGGTAATGGCCTCTCTATACTCTGCTCCTGCCATAACATATCTGGACTATTAAACTTAATTCTAGACATTACATTTTAGGACAGGCTTAGAGAAACTGAAAACAAGTCTAGAGTAGAGTACCCAGATTGTAAAGAGCCTTGTGATCATGCCATGAAAGTAAATGTTGTAGGAAGTGGAGCTCTTTGGCCTGGAAAAGAAAGGACTTGAATTGTGCATGTGTGTGTGCCCATGAAAGTGTCTGCATGATTGTATATGTGCATGATAACTTTCTTCAAGTATTAGAAAAGCTATCTTTTAAAGGCAGAATTAGGCTTTTTTATTTTTTTATTTTTTTGCTTGGGCCCAGATGAGAGAATTAGGAGCAAAAATTTTTGAAGTTTCCAATAACAATATAAAAAGGAACTAACTAAAAGTCCTTCTAAAATGCACTGAGATATCTCACATAGTTGATCATCAAGTAAAAGTCTATCATACCACTTGTTGAATATAATAACAAAATTATACTTTTTCAGTTGAATGGCCCCCAAAATCTCTTCTGACAGAAACTTGAAGACCACAACTTATCCCTATCTGCCTAACCAATGTAACTTCATCCCTTCCCTCTATTAAATATACTACAGAGGATTTGCCCAACATGATGGGTGCCTTCCTCTAATAATCTTGACATTTCATACTTGACTCTTTTCTGTTTTACATTTTTGTCAAATACTTCTATGAAACCATAGATGGCATGCTTATCAAATCTTCAGATGATATAAAGCTATAAAGGAATATTGATATGTTTTATGACAAATTGTTGTTTTTATGCAATCATTTCAGTTATATCTAGCTCTTCATTACCCCATTTGGTGTTTTCCTAGCAAAGATATTGCAGTATTTTACCATTTCCTCTTTCAGCTTATTTTACAGATGATGAAACTGAAGCAAACAGGATTAAGTAACTTGCCCAGGCTGACAGTAAGTGTCTGAGGCCAGATTTTACCTCAGATACTCCTGACACTAGATGCTCTATCAAATGTACCTCTTAACTGCCCTATTTTTATTACAGAGCCTTCATTTCAAAAGAGGTACTACAATATAATGAGAAAGCACTATATTTAGAGTCTGGTAATATAAGCTCAAATCCCAGCTTTGATATTTTAAAAATTACATGTTTTATTGTGCAGTGTTCTATTATCAGCAGAACAAGGTTCCAAGATAACACCAAGGGACCCATGATATTAAAAAAAACACTATTCATATCCAAAGAAATATAACTATTGGAATCTGATTGCTGATCAAAGCACATAATCCTTGACTTTATTTCCTTCATGAGTTTTTTATGATATATATTTTATATGTCTTCAGTTATAACCTGGGGAAAATGGAAATAGATATTGCATGAAAGCACTGGTATAACCTACATCAGAGTAGTTTTCATCTCAAGGAGTAGAGGGAAGAGTACCTGGATCATGAAATTTCAGAAAACAATTGTCAAAAACTGTTCCTATATGTAATTAAAAAAAGTTAAATGTTAAAATAATATTTTTTCAGTCAAAAAATTTTTCTTCCTCTCCCTCTCTCTTTAAATTCTTCTGCCTCTAAAAAATTTAGAACAAAAGAAAAATAAAAACCCTTGTTACAAACATCAAATTTCCCCAAGACCAAGTCCAAAAGTACTTATGTCTCATTCTGCTTTCTGAGTTGTATTTTCATACAAATCCAAGATTTTTGATTTTGTTCGAGAAAGATCTTCAAGGGAGAAGCTTGCTAACTCCTAAATCCGGAGAATGAACTATTGCAGAACAATGCCAGAAAACCTACACTACAGCAAGAAGATCAAGAATGAATTTTGGGTGTGGTTGATTGAACTGAAGTTTGATTGAACATTTATTGTAAATGTACACTTTTATGCCAAGGGGACTGCCCATAATTTGGCTTTCTGTCAATGCACCTAGCAAAACATTGGTTTTGCTTCCTTTCTTTCTATTCCCCCCTAACTACTCTAATTTCTTCTTAGAAAATTGAATATTGTATAAATCTGTAGTTAGAAGTGTGTTTAGGACTACAAGATGATTGTGTTAAATGATCAATGAGGAGACTAGTCTCCCAATGATCATCGGGGGGGATTGTGAATCTTAAAACTTCTCAGATTCTACCTTAGAACATTTGGTTTAGGCTATTCCCCATTTAAGCAATGGAGGTACTTGATCAGGAATGTATTGGGAATTTTAACATTACTTCACCCATACTTAGGCATTCTTTAGGGGTAGATAAAGTTGTAAAGCTCCTTACTGAACAATGAAAAAAGGTCCCCAATTCATACTTATAGCTTAAACCTTAAGCTAGGTGGTCTATTTTTAGATATAATACAAAAGGGTACTAAGTACCTATAAAGGTTAAATTAATCACTAAAAGGTCAAGCAACTTACAAAGAGCAAGCTTAGCAAGAGGTGTGAAGCTTTAATCTACTCAGGGAAGGTGATAACAAAAGAAGATTTGAATTAAGAATGGACAGTCCTGTGGAAAATGTCTACTGTGATTAGTAGATGTGAAAATTTAGGGAAGGTGACATAGGAGTTGGATCTTGGACTAGTTGGAATAGCTGGGCCTCTGAACTTAGTTGGAGTTTTGCTTGGAGAAAAATCTTGTGGTGAGTGAATAAAAGACTAACTTAGTTTTCTCTCTTAAAGAGAAAGGGCTAGGCCATTTGGCCTAGGCCCAAGGCCTTTTCCTACTATTTCCTCTTACTCTGTCTCTCTCCCTTCCCTTAATTCCTTCATTTGTATTAATTAAAATCTCCATAAAACCCAGCTGACTTGGGTATTTCATATTTGGGAATTTTCCCATTATTTTTTATTTAAAATCAAGACACTAAAAATTATCTTTACAGTTTGGGCAATTTAAGACTTGAAACCCACATTTTTGCAGTCACAGAGTCCTTTATTTTTCTATCAAGAGGAGGTATTACGTTTCTTTTTAAAAATTAGTTTGCTACATTAAAATACTCAGTTAACTCCCTTCCCTTCTGGCCTCCTCTGCTTAGAGAAGACATTATTTGACAAAAATATATATGGATATAAAAAAACTATGTCTTACTTATATCTATTTATCAACTTTTTCTCTGGAGGTAGATTTTTACAATATAAGTCCTTTGGAATAATGGTTGATGGCTATGAGGATCAGAGTTCCTAAATTTGCCCTTGTTTGTCTTTACATTAGTATTTTTGTTGTATCTATTATCCTCCTGATTGTGTTTACTTCATTTTGAACTCATGTTTATCAAAACCTTCCAAGATTTCTCTGAGGCCATCACCTTCATATTTTTAAAAGCACAATAGTATTCCATAACATTGTATACTATAATTTGTTTAACCATCCCTCAATTTATGGGCATGTCCTTATACTTTCATTCTTTGCTATCTCCCATGTCTGCTACTAAATCCAAGTATATAAATCCATGTATGGCCACTGACAAGTCACCTATCCTTTTCAAGTCTGAGTTTCCTCCTCTGTAAAAGAGTAATGAATGACAATGATACTTGCAATAACTAATTCATAAGAGCAATCAAATATAATAATGCATAAAAAGAATTTTGGAAAACATGAAGCACTATATATAAATGTGAGGTAAGATTATGGGCCAAATGGGACAACTTGGTTGCTCGGTGGATTGAGAGCCAGACCTAGAGATCAAATCTGGCCTCAGACATTTCCTAGATGGGTGACCCTGGTCAAGTCACTTAAACCCCTTTGCCTAGCCCTTACCACTCTTCTGCCTTAGAACTAATACACAGTGTTGATTCCAAGATGGAAGGTAAGGTCTAAAAAAAGATTATGGGTCAAATGAAACAATACTAAATGTAAAAGGGATGAGTATAAAGTACTGTACATGGGTTCCAAAGATCCACTACGTGAATATAACCTGGAATGTAACTTGACAATAATTCATATTTTAAAAGGAGGGAGATTTATCTGACCACAAATTCAGTAGAAATTAGCAGTATCATATAGCTTCTCCATTGGAATGAAGTTTCTTGGAATGGCTAAAAACATTGTGATTCTTGAATGTAATGGAATAACACTATGCTGTAAGACATGACAAAATGTGAGCAATATGAAGCCTGCAAAAATGTACGTGAACCTCTGCACAGCAAAGTCAGCAGAGACTACAAGACACAATATACAAAATGACTACTACAATGTATATTGGAAGAACAAGCAAAAAAAGTGATTTACAAAACTATAAAGAACAAGTATGGCTCAAAAGAAGAGATCTAAAATGATAAACCCACCCCACTCCTTTGCAGAGATGGGAAGTATACAAATGCTGTACATAATACAGATTTTCAGATATGCTGATCAATTATAATGCTTTTTTTTTACATTTTCCCCCTGTAGTTTAAAAAATGTTCTGTGGGATGGCTTTCTTGAAGAAGGAAGGAGAAATGGGCAAAGAATGATGCCATAAAAGAGACAAAAATTATCAGTCATCAATAAAAACATTAAAATATTCTTAAGCTCCTTGAAGGCAGGAATTGATTTTACTTAGCTAAATAAAGCATTTATGCTAAATGCTGATCACAGAATTTATAACATGCTGTCTTTAAAATTATCATATACTTTATTGAAATCTTCTATTTAGTTGAAGGTCAATAATATTTCCAATATACTCCATTCTGGTAAGATTACATAGAAAGTATTGTACTATCATTTGGAGTAGCATTTTAAGAAAGACTTTTACAGTAAATAGTGAACCTGGTATAGGACAACCGGGGTGGAGAGTGTTCTAGAAAGGATTTTTAAAGAAAAATTTTAAAAATGCAGTTATTTAGCTTGGAGGAAAGAAGACTATGGTAATGTGGTAATTATATTTTAGTACTAAAAGGTATGTCATATGTTAGACAGTTTAAAAATTTTTATTTTCCCTGTGATACCCCAGAGGACAAATCTAAAAAAATATGGCATCTTCCTTCATGTCTTTATTTTCACTTAATTATTTCGTTTACTTTTGCCTATCATTTCCAAGTAGATGGATCCAAAATATAAATCTACAACTGGGATCTGTACCCTGAGCTGTAGGTAGTCATTTTTCAAACACACACACCCCACCCCCCCAGTGTACCACTTGAACCTTCAACTAAATATGTCCTGGAATTAACTCATTTCCTTTTCTCCAAAATTGTTCCACTGACTAATGTGTCTATTTATATTAGGGGTTCTCTCCTTCCTTCAGTCTCTCATATCTCAAACCTTGATGTTGATTTTTTCCCCTCCTTCACTCTTAAAAACTAATGAATTATCAATCCTTGAGAGTTTTTGAAACCCCACAGAATACCTCTCAGAGTACTTGGTGATTTAATCGATTAATATTATTAATCAATTGAATGAATTGGAAGGCCAATTTCAGCTCATTATAAGGAAGATTTCCTAATAGTTGGAGCTACCCCAAAAATGGGAGTGACTAAATGGAGGAGTGAATTCTTTTTTTAAAGTGATAAAAGAACATGGAAAATAAACTTTATGTTCTAAAATATTTACAGAAGCTCTTTTTGTAGTTGCAAAGAATTAGAAATTGGAGATGCCCATCAATTGCAAATTGGCTAAACAAATTGTGGCATATGATTGTGACAGAAAACTGCCTTGTCATAAGAAATGACAAGCAGTTTAATTTTGGAAAAATCATGGAAAGGCTTACATGAAATTAGGAAGAATGAAATAAACAAAATCAAGAGAATATTATATACCTTCACATTTTTTATTGATTGCCTTGATATTACTAACCTTTTCTTTACCCAGATGAATTTTGCTATTTTTTTCTAGATCTATAAAATAATTATTTAGTATTGGTTTGGTCACTGAATAAGTCATTTTTTTTATTATTTTGGCTTGATGTACCCATGAGCAATGAACATTTCTACAATTGTTTTAGATCTGTTTTTATTCATGTGAAATGGGTTTTGTAATTGTGTTCAAATTGTCCCTGGGTTTGTCTTGCTGGGTAGACTCCCAAGTATTTTATATTGTTTGCAGTTACTTTAAGTAGAATTTCTCTGTCTCTTCCTGTTAGGTTTTATTGGTAGTATATAGAAATGCTGATGACTTGTGTGGCTTTATTTTATAGTCTGCGATTTCAATAAAGTTGTTCATTTCAATTAGTTTTTAATTTGATTCTCTAAGGTTCTCTAAGTATGCCATCTTATGCTATCCGCAATTTTGTTTCCTCATTGCCAGCTTTTATTCCTTCAATTTCTTTTTCTTGTCCAATTAATATAGCTGGCATTTCTAGTACAATATTGATAATGTTGATAGTGTTGATAATGGGCATCCTTGCTACAGCCCTGATCTCATTGGAAAGACTTCTAGTTTATCACCATTACAGATATTTGTTGATGGATTTAAATAGTACTTATCATTTTAAGAAAGAAACCATTTATTTCTATTCATTTTAGTGTTTTTAATTAAAATGGGAGTTTGCCAAAAATTTCTTCTGCATCTATTAATATAGTCATATGGTTTCATTGTTTCTGTTATTGATATAGTCAATTATATGTGTAGTTTTCATGAATATTTAATCAGTATTGCATTCTTTGTATAAACCCTACCAGGTCATAATATAAGATCTTAGTGATTTTTTACTATAATCTCTGCATTAGTATTTTATTTAGAAATTTTGCTTTTGATATTCCTTATGGAAATTTGGCTATAGTTCTCTTTCTCTATTCCTGTTCTCCCTGCTTTAGGTATTGAAATTATATTTGGGTCATAAAAAGAGTTTGGTGGGACTCTTTTATTCTTTTTTGTCTTCAAATTTAAGAAGAATTGTCCATTAAACATTTAGTAGAATTCTCTTACAAATCTATCTGGTTGTGGGGATTTTTTTAAGGGAAACTCATTAATGTTTTTGGTCAATTTCTTTTTCAAAGAAAGGTTTAAGGATTCTATTTCCTCTTCTATTAATCTTGGAAACTCATTTTTTTTTTGTTAATTCATCCCCTCACTTATGTTGTCAATTTTACTGATATAATTAATTTCATCTTCATTAGTGGTCTATTGACTTTTCATTTTTATACTTTTAATTTGGTTTTCTGCTTTCTTTTCTAAAATTTGATTTTAATTTTTAATTTTAATTTTATTTTTTCTAGTTTTGTTGTTGTATGACCAAGTAATGGATCTATTCTTTTTCCTTTTTATTGATTTATACCTTAAAATACATAAATTTTCCTCTAAGTACTACTTCAGATACATCCTACAAATGTTGATATGCCTTTCTCTTTAATGAAATTATATAGTAATTTTATGATTTATCCTTTGATTTAGAATTTAGATTTATATTATCTAGTTTGCAAGTGAAATTTAATCTCTAACTCCATGGCCCTTTGCTTAATGTAAATTTCATAGCACTATGGCCTGAAAGGGCTACATTTATGCTTTTACTTATTTATGCTTTTCTGCATTTGGTTGTGAGGTTTTTATGCCCTAAAAATGTGGTCAATTTGTGTGAAGGTACCCTGTACAGCTGAGAAAAGGTATATTCCTTTCTATTCCCATTCACTTTTTTTCCCCAGAGGTCTATCATACTAACTTTTCAAAGATCCTCTTCACCTCTTTAACTTTTTTCTCATTTATTTTATGGTTAGATTTATCTAGCTCTCAGAAGAGAAGATTGAGGTTCCCCATTTTGTATAGTTTTACTGTTTATTTTCTCCTATAATTCATTTAACTTTTATAAATTTGGATGCTATGCTGTTTGGTGCATACATGTTTAGCATTGATGTTCTTAATCATATATGGTACCTTTTAGTAAATTGTAGTTTCCCTGATTATTTCCTTTAATTAGATATATTTTTGTTTTTGCTTTTCTTAGAACATGACTGCTATCTTTGCCTCTTACTTTAGGGAAAGTATAGATTCGGATTCAAAACCTTATTTTATCAGTTCATCTCTCAGTTTCTTGCTTCTTGTAAACAGCAAATTGTTGAATACAAGTTTCTAATCCATTCTGCTCTCTGCTTCTCTTTTATGAATAAATTAATCTAATTCACATTCATATTATGATTACTCACTCTGCTTAGCCATTTCCCTCTCTTTTCTTCTGTTTATCCTTCTCTTTCTCTTTTTATTCTGTCTCTCCTCTAAAGCCTGTTTCTGTTTCTGACCACTGCCTTCTTTTCTCTCACCTCCCTTTTATCCCTTCCCCCATTTTCTCTTATCCTCTTTCCTCATTTCCTTGTTTGGTAAAATAGATTTTTATTCCCAGTTAAGTCTATTCTTCAGGTCTTTTAACATTTCTATTTTCAGAGCAATTTCTAGGGGGCAAATATTTTTTATGTTCCCAACACGATGTGATCTGGTATGAGGTATGAACACTGTTCTCCTAGCCTGTGTTATGGTCCTTACCTAATTCCTAGGAATTGCAATCAATATTGCTTCTCAGGGCTCTTGCTCACTATGAGTTGAAGGCATTACTGGATCTCAGGGCCCCTACTCTTTTGTGACTTAAAGCAATATCACTCCTGAGGGCCACTACTCCCTTGTTAATTAACATTTTCCTCTCTGCCTTTGAATTTGAATTGTGACCTGGAAGTAGTAAAGGAAATAGTGTTGACAAACCTTGTCTTGTCCTACATCCTATACACAAGGGTCCTCTGTAATCTCTTTCTGACTGGTTGTGAGACCCTTTTATCATCTCTGGCTTGAAAGCTGCTGCAGTTACCACTATCAAGTTTTATCACTACTGTTTAATCTCCACTCCTCTGTCACAGATCTCTCCTTCTGATATCCTAAATTGACTTGGGTGTGAAGAATGTCTCACTCTGACCTTTTCTTGGCTTTGATACTCCAGAAATCTATTTGAGGTATTAAAGTTAGTTGGAGTGAAATGTTGCCAAAGCTCAACTTCCTCTATTCTTTCATCTTCATTAACTGTACCTTAAACTAATGTCTTCCCTGATAGAGCTTCTTGGTCATAACTACGGTTGCATACACTGGCTTCACAATGAACTTGATTTAAATTTGTGGGAAAAAATTCTAGAGCAGATTATTTTTAAAAAATTGTTGGTGAAAATATAAAATGTCAAGATTAGGATTTCAGAGAACCAGTCTGAATCTATCAGCCAATAAGTTAAGTGAAATTTTTTATTAACAGGGTTATTAAACTAATAGATTATTGTATTCAATATATCTAGACTTTAGTAAATTGTATGAAAATACTGCATGCTAATTTTGTGCAAGAGATTGAGAGTTATCTACAAAATGGTACAATTAGATGCACTTGGAAATCATTTAAAGTTCAACTCCAAGTGTAATTATTAATGATTTTATTATCATGTTGGTGGGTATCCAATGGGGTGCCTCAAGGGTTGTTCCCTAAATTGATACCATTTAAGATTTGTATCAATGACTTAGAAAAGAGGTATAGAAGGCATAATATGCAAATAGTAAATGATACAAATCTGAGCAGGATATCTAACATAGTAGAAAACAAATTCAAGATAGGTTGGAACACTGAGCTGATTCTAAAATGAAAATTATTAGAGGTGAATATAAATCTCATACTTTGGACCAAAAAATCATGACTTTATAATTACAATATTGGGAAGGCCTGTTTCTACAGTAATTTGTCCAAAAAAGTTATATGGATGATGGGATGTTTGATGGATTGCCAATTAAGTATCAAGTCAATATTATAATCTGCAATCCAGAAAAACTAATTTGGTCTGGGACTACATTAAAAGGTATATAGTTTTCAAGAATAACAATGTGATAGTATTACTATAGGCTGCTCTTGTCATATCAAATCTTGGATATTATCTTGAATTCTGAGCACTACAGAAAGATACTATGAACTGGAAAATATCCAAAAAGAGATAACTTGAATGATGAAAAGAGACAAAATTATCTTATATGAAGATGAAGATAAAGTAAAGGGACTAGGAGAAAGAAGACTTACGGTTGATCATAACATATTTCTTCTGTTTTGAAAGAGAGATTAAATTTATTTTTCTTTTCTGACCCAAAGGTCAGAAATAGGAAAACTACATTGAAATTACTTATAGAGAAATTTAGCCTCAAAGAAAAGAAAATCTCCCTAAAATTTGGAATATTCCAAAAATATAATGGGCTGCTTCTGGAGGCAGTATATTTCTCTTGACTGAATATTTTCAATCCAAGGCTAGATGACTATTTGGATAAATTGTAGCAAGAATGTTCTTTCAGTTATATTTCAAACTAGATCTCTACCACCTCTGAAATTTATGATTCCTTAATGTTGTTGTTATTGTTATTCTTCATCTTCATCATCAATCATTTCAATAGACTCTGATTCATTGTGACCTCATTTGGGATTTTCTTAGCAAAGATACTAAAGCCCTTTGTCATTTCCCACTCCAGCTCATTTTACAGATGAGAAAATTAAGACAAACAAGGTTAAGTGATTTGCCTTGGGTGACACAAATAGTATGGGTCTGAGGGCAGACTTGAACTTGGGTCTTTTTGACTCCACTCTATCCACTAGTTGTCCATGATTCCACATATAACAAGCTAAAAAAAATGTATTGATCAACCTTTGTACCTGCTCATTCAAGATGTTATCTAATACTTTTCCAGGATTCATCATTTGTTTATCATACTTAAACGATGGACTTGTTTGATGACTGTAGATGTTCCCTTAGAGAAAGATGCATGAGGAATTTTTTTAAAAGATACATGCGAAATTTTCATATATGAAGAATTCTGAATTCAATTTATGCTTAGTCTGGAGAATAATAGAAACTTATTAGTACATAATATTTCTCTTCATATATTTTAAGGACTGTTGTGTGAAAGGGAAATTGTATGCTATTTGACTTTGGCAGAAATAAATAGAAGAAAAGAGTGAAAATTTCATGGAGAATAATTTTTTTAAAGCTCAGTAAAAAATGGAGAAATATAACAGAAAGATAAATAGAAGGAAATACACAGAAATTAAAATCTGTTGGAGAATCTGGAGCTTAAAGTGTTATGGCATCTTCTGAATGGGAACATTTAGGAATATATATATTTCTCAATTCTACATAATATACAAAAATATACAAAAACAGTGTACAGGTATTATAGATGCATACAGAAATTTAGAAATGCTATATACCTGATTTAAATATAATAAAAATTATTTGATATTAATATTTAATATTCAATTAAGAAATTAAATTAATATTTAATATTAATATAGGGACAACAAGTAAGAGATACAGAAATAAATGGAGACTTAATAAAGTTAACCTGAATGATGAATAGGCCAAAGAATAAACATAGAAATAATATGTGATAGTTATTCATAGAGATGAATAATGATGACACAAACCACTCTAGTATCTTTACCAAGAAAAACTCAAATAGGTCACCAAGAGTCAGATTCTACTGAAATGACTGAAGACAAAGAAGATAAATTATCTCATATTGGAGATAATAAAAAATTATAGTCTTATAGACTACCTAGAACACTAAGAAGTTAAGTAACTTACCAAGGGACACAATATCAGAATATATCAGAGACATGACTTGATCTAAGGCCTTATGAATCTGAGGCTGGCTTTCTATCTGGTACATTACACTATTTTTCAATAGAGTAAACATAGCATTAGAAACCAGAAAAATGGGGCCAGCTGGGTAGCTCAGTGAAATGAGAGCTAAACCTAGAGATGGGAGGTCCTGGGTTCAAATTTGACCTCAGACATTTCCCAGCTGTGTAACCCTGGGCAAGTCACTTGATCCCCATTGCCTAGACCTTACCACTCTTCTGCCTTGAAACCAATACACAGTATTAATTCTAAGATGGAAGGTAAGGGTTTAAAAAAGAAAAACAACAAATAAACAAAACCAAAAGAAGTAAAAATTAAGAAAACTTGAACATTAGATCAGTAATCAATATATGAGGAAACAAATTTTATTAAATATAAAGGGAAGACAATCAAATTAACAAATCAAATATGAACTGGGTGAAAATATAGCAAAAAAATGGACAAAAGACATCAGAATCTACTCTGAAAGTTATATTCTAACAAAGTCAAGAATTTAAAAGAAATAGATAATTGTAAAATATGAAATGCCCAAATTAACAGCACTAAATAGAAATGTTTTTAAAATTCAATTTAAAAAGTTGAATTAGTAAAGGAGCTACCAAGAAGTGGGGGAAAAGCTGTTCTAGATGGAGTTACAGAATTCTCTTGAATTAAAAAAGATGTAAAACCTATACTACACATTGTAAGGGCAGGTTGCAAAGGGAAAGATGGAACATTGAAAGAAGAGATGATTGACAGCAAAGTTCGTTGGTAACAGAAGATGCTGGGAAAGAAGAATGAAATTAGGGGAGCTCCTTGAAGAATTCTGGACTTTTCAATGGGGGCAAGAAGCATCTTCCTTGCTGGAGATCTTGTCAAGAGCCAACCAGAGTTTTGCCAATGACTAGCCCTGAGACTAATCCTACAAAGTATTTCAACAACATTATACCTCTGAGAACATCCAACCAAAGTGTCAAGTCCCTCGTGGACTCTCTCTGCCTGAGAGCCTGGCTCTCTCCCTCCCTCCCCCCTTAGACTTTTGCAACTATTCTGATTATTCCTTAGACCCGGTATTATTATATTAGGAGTGAGAAAAATAGTAGGAAGGGGAGGAGAAAGTCTGGGTTGCTTGACAGCTCCCAGAGCCAGGGATATCAGGGAATAGAAATCAGGGACTCCAATTTCCACACCCCAACTCCCCATCTTCCCTTAAATTCTTTGTCAATTAAATAATTTAACTCGCAGTCAGATATATTCAAGACGCTTATTCAAGGAGCTGGAGGAAGGCAACTCATTGAGACCACAGATCAGCCACAGCAGAGTGCAAGCCAAGACCGCTCCTCTGCTGAGTCAGAAGCCTCAGAATTTTGGGGTACCCCTTGCACCATCATATAGGGGAGACTTTCCTTCATCTCTCCATCATGACCCTCTTATAATGAGGGATCCCCTATTTCTTGAGTAACTCCCATTGTTAGTGTGAGGGAGAGAGTAGGAGTCATCCCATCAAGACTCCTACCATTCAACACCTCCCTCCTTCACACCAAGCTCTTCTAAACCATCATTTATCATCCTCAAAATAAAACCAGTATCTGTTCATAAATAATCTTTACAACATCAAACCGAAAAACTTAAAAAAATTCTTAGTTCGCCAAATCCCTTTATGATATAGAGTCCTAATATCCAAACAAGGAAAGAACAAAGGAAGAACTTTCCAAATGACTATGTTTGTTAAAAAATGGAATGGATTACCTCATGAGGTAGTGAGTTTCTCATCACTAGAATTATTCAAATGAGAATTGCACATCCACTTGTCAGAATGCCAATGAATGCATTCTTTGCTTTTATTAAGATTTGAAACTAAACTAATTCTATTTTTCCTTATAATTCTGATATTCCAGGATTTCAAATGGGAAGAGTGTAGGATGGAGCAATTTTCTTTTTTTTTTCTTCTATTTCTGTCTCTAACCTTTAGGGTGAAGTGGGACAGAATTCCTGTATGGACTAGAGAATTTAAACCTATAGTTTCAAGATCCTTGTTTCTAATGACTACTAATTTTCTTTACTATTCCATTTCTCATCTCTTTTCAGGAGTAGGATTATCATATATATAATCCCCTGGAAAACTCCTTTTCTCTATTTTGTATGCTTGCTCATGCTTTACTAGTTATACTAAATTGAAATGACTGATGAGGAACCAATGAAAACAGGATTAAATCAAAGTAGAAACCCTACTGAATTGAACTGGGGATTCATAGTTCTATTATAGTGTTATTTACTTGTTTATTCAATAAAAATGAGTACCTTTCTCTTAAAATACACTGTACCTAAGGGACATAAATATGATACACAATCCCTATCCTAGAAGAATTGAGAATCTAGTTTGGGGAAAGTAACACACACACACACACAAATATATATTATAAACTAAGATATCTTCCACTGTGTACATTCTGTGCCCTAATGAGTTTGACTATATGGCTCACAATGATTGTTATGAATGCAAAGATTTAAATGTGTCTCTCTCCATTTCTGATGCTTAAATTCCCTGTCCTAACTCTCCCCAATCCTTATAATCCACCCCATTAAAAGAATTAACTTTTTTAAAAGATTAGTTCACATGGGCCATTTGGAGTCCTTGAGAGACACAATAAGATATCCACTTATACTCTGTTTTGTTTATACTAAAATTAGGGCCTAAGAAAATAGAACTCTTCTTTTCTATGTGATCTATGAATTTCTTCTTTTGTAACTTTTTTACTGGCTTCCAAAATTTACCTCTGCCTCGACCCTAACTCTAGTCCTTTAATCCATCCACTATGAAAATAAGCAAAGTGATACTTACTATGTGTGAAATATGACTGTATTACCTTTTTTATAGATGCTTTTGCATTAAATGGACCACTACAACTCTTCCTCTTAGTCCCTCTCATCATCTTATTTAAACTCTGTCACAATACAGAAGCAGAGCCTTATTTCTCAGAGGAGATGTCCTTATAGTATGATTTTTAAAGGTTAAGGCATGACCTTTTCTTAAGTACCCCATTCCAGAATCACAGATTGGCTGAGGAATTTTAGAAGTCTTCTGGTTTAATTTAGTTCAGATGAGCAATTTATTGAGGGCTTGTTCCATGCCTGACATTTTGTTAGATTTTACAGTACAAAGCCAAAAACAGAGTAGCACTTGCCCTTGAGGAGTTTATGTTCTACTGTAGGACTTAAATTCATATCCAGTAACTAAGTATTAATTTTATAAAGTTTATTAATAGTCACTTGAAGTAGAAGGAATAAAGAGGAAATAGAAATTAAAAAAAACCTAATTATTTAACAAAATTAAGACCATGTGACTAAGTTCTCCTTGCTTGTATAAAAAGTCCACTCCACCAAAGCCCAGGCAGGAAGACAAGCCAGAGAGACCAAAGTTTATATCCTCTCTAAATCAGCATGTAACATGAGGAGGAGAGTGGGATGCTGGGAATTGTAGTTCTAGGGTACAGATATTAATTTCACACTACTAATGTTCCACCCCACTCAAGGGCCCAAACAAACTAAAGGATTCAAGCAGCGTGACAGAATGGGAGATCTGGGTCTAGAAGAATAGTTGTCTGGATCCCCAGTTAAATGTTTTTCCCATTCCTCAAAGCTATCTACACGCTCCCTCTGTGAGAGACTAGAATGAATGAATGAATGAATGAAGAAATCGTATATGTATATGGCAGGCAGTACGCTAAGCTGATATAAATACAAAAATGAGAGAGTCTCTGCCTTCAAAGATTGGGGGGGGCTAGCATATAGAGAGCAATAATGGTCTGGGAAAGACAGTTTTTGCCTAGGGAATCAGAGGAGTGATTAGTAGAACCATATGGTAATAGATTGTAGCTTTTCCAGAAGTACTGATAGATTGGAGCTAGCCAAGGTAAGGGAAACCACCACTCATTAGGAGGAAGGTAGTTGATATTCAAGGTGAGGTGAACAGAGACAACAGGAATGCTCAAAATTAAAATGCCATAGAATATGTTAAATGCTGAGTATACTAGTGACAGTTTTCTAAAACAGTACAGACTTGCAGACAAAAAGACTATGCCAGAAATGGGTAGCAAAAACCAGTTTATGAAGAGGTATCTTACTGAATGTTTCATGGGATCATGGATTGTGTAGGTGAGGAAGCTGAGAATTAGAAACATCACCCAAAGTCACACAGGTAAGTGTCAGAGCTAGGATCTGAATTCCTATCTTAGGTTCTCTGATTCCAAAGCCCGTGCTCTCCATCATAGTGGCAGTGTATTAGTCTGATTTCTTCATTTTATTAAAGAAGAAAGAGGTTCCACGGGCACCAAGTATACTTAACAGACCTATACAAGAACAACTAATAAGTAGAATAGCCAAGATTCAAACCCAGTTCTTCTGACATGAAATACAGCATTCTTCCCTCTACACCACAGTACTTCAGCAAAATAATGCAACATCCCTATTCCTTGACTGCTTTTGCTGCTGAGATATATTCTCAAACTGCCTGTTTGCTTGGATTTTCAATTTCTTTTTCACTCAGTTTCCCCCAGGGTTTTGGCTCTTATTGTAAGTTCCGGTTCTACTCCAAGTATCATTGTGTGCTTAAGTGATTACAATTTTCCTTGAACACCCTCCTGATCATCCACTCCCACAGGATTTTCTCACCATCCATCTACCCACATCAAGGAGGTGCTGAGTATATGCTTGAAATCCTCAACAATTCCAGTTGGCTGTGTTTGAATTGTTGAGGCATTCATTTATAACTGGGCAGATACTTAAGAGTGATCATTTGTGATTTCAAAGTGCCTTGGTTTATTTTTTTTTTTAGCTCAAATTCCCAACTGTTACCAGAGATATGATTTCATTATTCTCAGAACCATGCAGGAAAGTAATATCCAGGAGGTTGCCATTTCAGATGTAAAGAGAAGCTCTGTGATTTGCCTAATATTATCTGCTGAGGGAGATAGTATGATACTTTAGATAGAGTAACACCTAGGTTCAAGGCCTGCTCCAGACACATATTTGCTGTGTGACTCAGCCTCCCAGTATCCCAGGCATTTCTCCAAGATCGTTGTTCGGTTGTTTTCAGTCACTTATACTCTTCATGACTCCATTTGATGTTTTCTTGGCAAAGATATGGGAGTGACTTGATATTTCCTTATCCATCTCATTTTTTAAAATGGGGAAACTGAGACAAATAGGGTTACACAGCTATTAAATATCTGAGGCCAGAATTGAACTCAGTTCTTCCTGATTCCAAAACTTGCACTCTAACCATTTGCCACCTAGCTGTCCAGAAGTCTTTAAGACTACAAATTCCTTAATAAGTATTTCTTGAATAACTTCACTTTGATAGAGATCAGAGCCTAAATAGGTGATTGAAGATTGGGGGAAGGCAATTGAAGATGGGGAAGAGGTAGAGTTAAGCTCATTGAAAACTATTGAAGTCAATGTTTAAAGGGTAAGGTAAAGGTAAAGGGTTAAAGGGTAAGCCTAAAAAGTTCCTCCATATTGGTAGCATATCCTCAGTGATCATAAAACAGTTTTGAGGTCACTCTGACACTATATTTACTATTGTTGCTTCTAAGAAACCTGGCTATCCTCAAGGAAAAGACTGAGAAGACCCATGCTTGCTATCCCAAGGACTGGAAAAAAAAAACAAAAACCTAAATATGAGAATTTGGGCTTAGTTTAGAAAGAATCCCAGGGGAAAGCAATGAAGCCAACTTAGAAGGATAAAGAGGGGAGTATAAATTAGGAACAGTTGAGATCAAGATCACAGAGAAGTCACAGGGAAATTTTAGGGTTGATCACCATTGAAACAAAGTGTTTAAGGTATAAATAAGATGAAGAAATTCCTGGGCTCCTTCAAAAGATGTGTTCTAACCAAAAATCCACACATATCATTTAGTAACTATGGATGATGGCAAAGGGGCTTTAACAATTTGTATTACTAAGTGAATTTTATATTTCCCAAGTAACCTGAATTATACTAGAGGGAAACAAATATAATGGGATGATATCATCATCCACAGGATACTTCCCCTCTCCTCCACTCCTACCAAAACATGTGAAGACAATTGAATTTGTGCAGTTACAATTAGCATGATCATAGGGTCTTTCAATATTGGCTGTAATAAGAGAAAATATGATCAAGCTATGAGGCAAGAAGACCTGGTTTAACTGTCTTTAACTGTTTTACAGCAGCTAAGTCACTTCTCAGTGTCCTCAGACAATTTTTTAAGAATACTTGTTACATAGAGGTGATTGATTTTTATTGTTGAAAGGAAACCCCATACCTAGAGTCCCTTGTGCAGAAGAAAAAAAATCACTACTGGTCTCTTCTCAATAAAAAAAGAAAATAATACCTTATCCAAATATAATTGTTTACAATTACAAAGTATTTCCAAATACATCAAATTGTGGCTTTGTCTTACTGGTTGTCACACATCTCTCAGAGTATCCTCATCTCTGAATACTTGCCCTATCCTGTTTGTCAGTGTGAAACTGGAATCTGAATCCCAGAACTACAATCCCCAGCACCCCAGTCTCCTTCTCACATTAAGTGCTGATGTAGGCAGGATATAAATTGTGTGTCTGTGATCAGGTTTGATAGAGGTGGTGTGAGGTGAGATCCAGGAATATTTCTGTTCCTGTGGTCTTATTTTGTTAGATAATTACCTTTTTATTCATTTACTTCAAGTAATTATTAATACACTTTATAAAATATAATACTTGGGCTACTGGACATTGATTTAAATCCTACATCAGGGTTGTGTGCATGAAATACTCTATAAATCTTAGATGTCTATTAAAACATCAGATATTATTATTTTATCATATTTATTTTATTTGATCCTCACAATAACTTCTCATCCCCCTTCCTTCTGGATACTTTCTCTTTCCTTGGTTTCTGTGACCCTGCTCTTTCCCCTAGTCCTCTTTCTGTGAGTCTGTCTATGCTTCCTGTCTTCACCGATTCAATGGTCTCTTCCTGCTCCTTAAGAAAGAATAAGCCCCAAAGATCCTCTACAGAGAACTATTTCAACATTTTCTGCTTTCAGATATGCATCTCCTCTAATGGTCTCCTTTATGACCCTTGTACAGATGACTCCTAAATCTATATATCCCACCTCATCTTCTGTTCTAGTCCTATATCAATAATTGCCCACTATATGACTTTAGTCAAATATACTAAAAGTCCTCAGACTTGACTTTTCTAAAACTAAACTCATCATACCATCTCATACCATTTACTAAAACAGTGCTTCCTATACCCACTTTCTCATTTCTATTGTGGGTGACTCTGTTCTCCATGATATTCAGCTTGTAAAGTCAAAATCATCTATAATTTATCAAGCAATTCAATCACACAATCCTGAAAAATCAGGCAGTTCAAGTATTAGATATGAGGAAGTTCTGAGAGATGAGTGATGATCAGTAAAAGAAAGTCAGAATTTGATATTTATGGAAGTGCTTTGTATTTATTAAAATATTATATTTCAGTAAGATATTGTTTTCTCTTGAGGGATAAAAGGTGGTAGTGGAAAAAGCACCAGTCCTGGATGTGGGGAGGACCAAGATTCAAATCTGATCTCAGATACTTCCTAGCTTTGTGACCCTAGGCAAATCATTTACTGCTCCCCCTGCTTACCTAGCCCTTCTTCTGTCATAAAGTTGTTAACTAAGACAGAAAAGAAATTAGAGATTTAAAAGAAAAAGTAAATATATTGTTTTTGATTAGAAGAGTCCAATAGTGATCTTGTCAACATACGTGATTTCTAGGTATGGAATTTCCATTCAATAATAAAAATCAACCAGTTGTTTGTGACAAATAGTCTTAAAGAATTACCTGGAGGCACTTGGAAGTTAAGAGACTTAGCTGCAGTAGTACAGTCAGCATGTATCAGAGGCAGCTTGAATCAGGTCTCCCTGCCTCCAATATATACAACAGTCTCAAAAGGAAGAGACTAACATGAAAGAGAACCACAAAAGGTTTCTTGCTTTAGTTGGGACTTGAAGGAAGATGGGAAAGTCAAGATGAAGACATGAGGTGGGAGAACATTGCAGGCATGGAGAACAGCCAGGGAAAGAATTCCCAGGGTAGGGAGATGTATTATCCTATAAGAGGGACAGCAAGGAGGCAAATGTCACTCAGGCACAGTGTATGTAGAGGGAATTAAAATATAAAAGACAAGAACCATAGGAAGGGGCCAAATGGTGAAGGGCTTTAGAAAGAGTTAAATAAGAGATTTTATAGTTTATCTTGGGGGAAAAGGGGAGCAATTGGAATTTATTGAATATAACCACTCTATTCAATCAATCCAGTGGCATCCTATTACCTACAGGATTAACTATAACATCCTGTCTTTTAATAAAATCCTCCATGAGCTGTTCCCTGCCTACCTTTTTATTCTCTTTACTCCTACTTGTAAGGGTTAAAAATTAAAGCTGGACTGTATGTGTGTGTGTGTGTGTGTGTGTGTGTGTGTGTATAGTCACCGAAATTAATATATCTCAAGTCAAAATGACTTCTATAAGAGTTTATTTATAAAATATAGGGAAAGAGTGAAAGTAGAGAAAAGGGAAAGAGGGCAGAGTAAGAGATCTAGGTTAACAAGCTAGACTATTTGCTCTGGCCCTAGCTTTACTCTATCAGGGCTCCAGAAGCCCCAGCCTGAGGGCCTAGGGGTAAATGAAGCAAGGTCTTCAGCCACAAGGCCGCCTCCTCCAAAATGGAGGAGGGAGCCTTCTCCAAGAACCTAGTCCCTCCAGGAGCCAGGAAAGGAGTCAGCCTTTTCACTCACCCAAAATATGGTAGTTCTAAGGGAAGATCCAAGAGCAGACTTACCAGAAGCAGTCTGAGGTCCCAAGTCAGAGCTCCTTCAAGGCCAAGTTCAAAGAAGAAAAACCTGGTCACAGGAAGTTGCAACTACTTTTAAAGACCCTTCTTTGCATCACTTCCTGTGCCTTCTTCCCACTTTACATGGACCAATTGCAGTTTTAAAATTTTCTTAGGGCTGCCCAGGGGATAGTCAGTCATTTCTCAGTTGTGACCCAGTTTAGCACATGGATTGTGAACCTCCCCTTGTAAAAATTAAATTAGTCTTTAGTAATAGAAATATTATATTTTAAGAGGTTTATTAAAGATTATTAGAAATCAAGGTATAAAGAAAATACAAAATAGAAAAAACACGTGCCTAGGGTTGATTAGCCCATTCAAAACCCCTGCTCTTAGCTTACCCACTACATCATTGCAATGGAAGTAGGCATTACTGCCAGTTAAATACTCCTTGTGATCTCACCCAGGTGGAGACTCAGGTGAAATTATAGGGAATTCTGGGAAGTACCAAGGACTTCTGGGGATTGAAGTCTAGGGTTCAAATCTCCCTTTTACACCCTCACTTAAGGAAATGTGGGGGTTTATATGTTTTTGGTGATTAAATCTAAAAGTGGGCAGGGGAGAGTTAATCCCATTTTCACATATTGTACTCCAGTTTTTAAAACTGACCTTCTTGCTGTTCCTTGCAAAAGATACTCCATTTATCAACTCAGAGTATGTTCCCTGGCCATTTTCCAAGCCTGGAACTCTCTCCTTTATCATTTCTATCTCTTGGCTTCCCTCAACTTCAACTAATACTCCAACAATCCTTTATCAGTCCTCCTTAGCCTTAATACCCTCTTTCTGAGATTACCTCCAATGTATCTTTCATAGATCTTATTTGTACATCAGTATTTACATGTTGTCTCTAACATTAGACTGTACACTCCTTGAAAACAGAGAACACGTGTGTCCTTTTTCTGTGTGCCAGCGTTTAATACATGGTACCTTGTATATAGAAGAATCCTAATAAATGATAATTGACTATCACACCTGTTTTAGAAAGTTTGTTCCTTTTGACAGCTGTGTGGAAGATGGAATGGTTTGGAGATAGATGAATAAGAAAGATCATTTAGAAAGTCAGGTCATGGCATAAAAGGAAAAAAGAACTATATAAATTGGGGATTCGTGAAATAGTCGTGATATTTACCACCATGTTCATGTCTGTGTATATAGGTTCTATGAGGAATTTTAATCCAATTAATAACCTCCAAATCAGGGTACACAAGAATCTGGGAATTGTGTATTTCTTGGCCTTCCAGGCACTCTCAGAAAAATTTAGCCAATCATGCCAATGATCCTGGTCCCCTTCTGTGACCTTTTATCTTTAGATATGTTGAAATTGTGTTTTGCTGATTTCCCAGATTTCTCTGTAGTCCTGTGTTCTCGCAGCAGGGTGTGGGCTTCCTTCTTCAGCTCTATTTTTCACTGAATGCAGCCGTCCTTGTAACACTCAGCACTTTCTGAACCACTTCGCAGGTATTGACCTCACTCCTCTGGGGGAGATATTCTGGGCCTGCTGTTGCAGACAAGTCAAGCAACACACATCCAAAAAGTCCATTTTAATGTTGTTTCTCTCTGGAACACTTCACAGCAGCTGGCTGCCTCCCCCCTGCTGAGGCTGACTTGAGAACAGCATGATGGAGTTTTACACTAGATTCTTGTCAAAGCTCTGCTCCGAGTCTTTAGATGAAGGGTCTCTATTTCTTGTGATGGAAAATCCTTTCAAATTTATTGAAGAATCTCGTACGGTCGTAATGAAGAGAAGAATTTTGTATCCGTAATTGTTCTCATTTTATTTTTCATTCCTGTGAAGTCAATAGGTCACCCATTGTCCAGATGAATAAATAAAATATAGAAAGATGAATAGAGAGCACTAAAAAGTGTCTCACTCCCAGTTCTGTAGGAGGTAGGGTATAAAGATACCCTAAACTGTAATGATTTTGCCCCCAGATTTCACATAGTATTTTGGGGTTTTTTAACACTAATATAAAACAATAAACATTTATTAAACACCAATATGTGCCAGGCACTGGGCTAAGCATTGGGGATACAGATAAGTCAGTCACTCATAACGGAGTTACCCTCCAATGGGGGAAAATAATAACAAAAGTTTAAAAATTTCTTATAAACATATCATGCAATATTTTAATTACAATTCTGTGTGGTGTGTGTATGTAATATAATTACATTATATAATTGTATTAGATAATGTTCATTATATTGAGATCATATCAATATAATTAATTAAATAGTAATGATGTGTAATAGGGAAGACAACATGTGAATACCTATGTACAAAGTATGTTGCTTTTAAAACATGATAACCATGGAAATATGTGTTTTATGATAACATATGAAATTATATCATGTTTCCTGCCTTCTTAGGGAAGAGGATACGAATGGAAGGGGGGGAGAAGAACACAGATCACAACATATCAGGAAACAGTTATTAAAAATTGGAGCAACATGTAAAAAAATTTTAATAAAAAAAGAGGGAAATGGCAAACTACTCTAATCTATGCCAACAAAACCTCAAATGGGGTGGGGAGGGCAGCTGGGTGGCTCAGTGGATTGAGAGTCAGGCCTAGAGATGGGAGGTCCTACGTTCAAATCTAGCCTCAGACACTTCCCAGCTGTGTGACCCTAGGCAAGTCACTTAACCCCTTACCACTCTTCTGCCTTGGAGCCAACACACAGTATTAACTCCAAGACAGAAGGTAAAGATTAAAAAAAAGAAGAAGAAAAGAAAACCCCAAAGGGGATCACAGAGTTGGACACAACTAAACAAACTGAAAAAAGCTACATAGGAACTTGTTTTGTTTGACTCTCCATATTTGTTATAATGGTTTTGTTTTGTGAGGTTTTTTTTTCCCCCAAAAGGATGGGGTGGAGTGAAGAGTGAAAATAAATATTAGTAAATAAAATATTAATTTAATAATTAAAATAAATGACATGCTGAAGGTAATCTCCAATAAATATTATTGGCAAATAGTAGAATGTAATTATTAGTATAGTATGATGTAGTATAGCATTAATGTAGTATAGCAGAATCATAGTATTGTATAATATAACATAGTATAGCATAGAGTATAATATAGTATTAGTATAATTTGGTATGTGTGTGTTTCATTCCTCTACCTGACTGTGATCGCAAAAAAATGAAGAAAATATGTTCATGTAGGTTTGGTGTCTCCCCAGTACCTGATAACATACCATACATTCAGTAGACACTAAATCTTGATCAGAAAATTGAGTCAAAGTTGGGGGTGAATGCCCAAGAAGCTAACTCAGAGAGCTGCTGAGAAGAAGCAGGGCAACAGTGGATAGAATGAACTTTGAGTCAGAAAGATGAAGGTTTAAATTTTGTCTCCCTAGCCACAGAAATTTAAGGTCATTTAACTTCTCTCCATTTCAGTTCCCTCATCTATCTGTAAGATGAAATTATGAATGAATTAAATAATTTGATGACAAATAAATGAAAAAATGCAATATTTACTATATACCAGACACTATGCTGGCTCTAAGGATATAAATGAAAAGAAAAGAAAAGAAGAGAAAAGAAAAGAAAAGAAAAGAAAAGAAAAGAAAAGAAAAGAAAAGAAAAGAAAAGAAAAGAAAAGAAAAGAAAAGAAAAGAAAAGAAAAGAAAAGAAAAGAAAAGAAAGACAATCCTTTTTCTCAGGAACTTTACAGGCTAGTAGGGAAAGAAAACACATATAGAGAAGGTAGTAACTGAAGAAAGATTTAGCCAAGGTAGTCACAGAGATGGTGAGTTGATCCATAGGTCAATCAAATGCCTTTTTTTTCCAGAAGTAGTAGTACTATTGATCTGATTGTTACGCCAGAAACAAGAGTTTAAAAATGAGTTCTGAGATGGGGAGAGGAAGTATCTGTGGGGCATCAGGTCAAATGACAAGTTAGTCCAAGTAGACAGAAGGATGACTGGATGAGATTTAAGTCCAGCTAGATATAAGAGGCTAAGTCAACTATACTTACTAAGTCTCCAGGCAAAATAGCTCAAGCTCATGGATGTCCCATTCCAAACCTGGGTATTAACTTCCTCAAGAATTGGGGCATACAGGGGGCAGGTAGGTGGCTCAGAGAATTGAGAGGTAAGTCTGGAGTTGGAAGGTTTGGGGTTCAAATTTGGCCTCAGACACTTCCTAGCTGTGTGACCCTGGACAGTCACTTAACCCCCGGTGCCTAGACCTTATTACTCATCTGCCTTAGAACCAATACAAAATATTGATTCTAAAATGGAATGTAAGGGTTAAAAAAAAACTGGGGTATGGATACTATACTATGTCCAATGAAAATAGTGCTGATCCAAGTAGGGATGAAAATATTTGTGTTATGTATGTAATTTTGTATTTTATATATTATATATGTATAATATATATTATATAATTTATACAAATTATAATTTGATTAAAACAAATATTATTTTCATATATATAATTTTTTAATTGAGGTTCTACACAAAATGTCAGTGATTATTTAGGAAATTACTTTAAAAATAGTAAAATGGTATAGAAATTAAAATTACATGTTAACAAAGAAACTAATGTATTAAAAAATATTTAAGCAATGACTGCTAAGATGTTTATAACAACAATGTACACAGAAGGAAAAAATAGGTTTATTTTGTTAAGCAGAAAACATAGAACAGGATAGCCATAAGGTTCTAATCCCAAATAATTTGCTGAATCTTTTAGATAATCACATCTCTAAAATTTTAGCCTGCACCTAAAAATATACATAGACATGTCTGTTCAACTGCTCCTTATAAATCTGCTCCAAAATTCCTAAATAATGTGGCCATGCTCCTCCATTTTGTATCCCTTGGGGTCTTCTCACAAGGAAAAATTTATATCAGTCCTGACTTTATTGAATAAATTCAGTGAAAAGACAAAAGAACATTGTGGAAGGCTGGAAGTGGAAAGATGGCTCATGGGTTCTCCTGTAGGAAGTAAAATTTTAAAACATGTTGGAAAATGTTATTTCATGGGTAAGAAGAAAGAGAGGACAAGCATTAGACCGCCTGGAAGTCTTGTACCTAAATATGAATATTTTCTTTGAGAATAAAGTAAAAAGTGACAGGATTTGGAGAGCAACAAATAATAAAAATGAAAGTGATCTTAACTGAATGGCCTTGAAATACTTGTTATTTGTATAAGAGACACTCCTGAATCAACCTTCTGTGTACATTGACTTGAAAGAATACAAATCAAAATTAATGCAAAAATAGAATAAGAATAAAAATGAGATAATGCCACTACTTAGAGCAACTCCAACTTTGACGATTTAAATGAGGTATTAACATTGAAGTGTAGGAAGTTGATGGAATACAATATATTGACATCGCTTGGAACAATTTGTTAAATAAATTTATCCAGTGTAATTCGATTATTATAATGAAGATTATGGAAGAGTCCAAAAACTACCTCAAAAAGCAAACACTTTAATTCCTTGCTATGGAAATAGATGACAATGGGAAATTACTCATTTAAAATAGGAATTCATTTGCAGAATCTTATAGGGAAAGATGATTATGAGCAGTAATATCTATTAATCCATCAAAAATCAGTAGAAAGAAAAGAAAATGTAAAGAAAGTTTGAAACCAAGAGAACCAGATTAAATCATTCAGAAGACATTTAAAGATGAAACCTGGAGAGAACAACAAATAAATAAAATATGGAAAATATTTGCAAAGATTTTTATTGTAAACTCTTTTTATCAAAAAGGAATATGTAACCATAAGGGATTCTGATTTCACAGTTGCAGATGCACTTTATAGGAAGATGATAATAAAAATTCAATAAACTATAGTAAATATACATAATTCAAGAAGTCCATGCTGGAGGTGACATAATTATGAGGATATTGAAATATCCATTTCTAAGATAAATAAAAAAGATGTTTCTAAAAGAATTTAAAAAATCTCATGTTTTTATTAGCAAAAAAAGAGAACAGAGTTATTACCAACTCATTTTGTCTACTTTCCAATCTAATATACACATAAACATGCATATACATTTATATTTGAGAAAGAGATGGGCTAGATAGTCACTATAATCCCTATCAAATGTGAGTCTATGATTGTTTTCCATTATCTGGAGAATTATCTTTGGAGTAGAAAGGATAGAACAAAAACAATTATTAGTGAGTAGAAAATTAAGATAAGAAATATAAATCAATATCCTCATATATACATATATAAAATATGTATGTTTAACATACATAGATACATGCACAATAATTCTTAGAATGGACTAATCCTTGACCTTAAGAAATTTACATTTTACTGGGAGATACAACATATACACAAATAAGTCATTACAAATATATAAAAGTTAATTAAAATGATTGTTAAAAGGGCTATATTAGAGGTACCTAATTGAGGAGGTACCACCTGAGCTGAGTTTTTGAACTATCTAATCCTAAATAAAATAGCTGTTTGAGCTAAGGACCTCAAGTTAGCAACAAGAATACAATAGCCTATGGAATTTTACTGTTTCAATTTTTACTTGGCCAAGTTAATTTTTCATCATCTTGTTATTTACACAAAAAGCTTTCAAGTACATGGAAGAGGCTGACCAAAAAAAAAAAAAAAACATCTCAAACCTGGGTGATTTTCTAGGATCCAAATATGAGTAGTTTTTATCTATAAAAATATTTATTTAGTAGGAAAAAAATTCTGCCTTAATGATTCTGTGCCAAAGTGTCTGCCATTTAATTATTAAAGTTGTACAAGATTCTTTGAGATGAAACATGAGAACTTTTTACAAGGACTCTGATTATTTGTACAAAGAAAGGCATAAAACTAGAATTTGCTAGTCAAAAGTATTTACCAATGATTCCAAAAAGCTTCATCACAGAATTAAAATATGAGGGATTCCTCTATATATGATGAGGTGATCCAATTCTCCTATCTGAGGATGACATGTAATTTACATCAATGTTCAAAGCATTCAGAGCTTATTCCAAATTATTCATGATTGGATAGATTTAGAAGAGTTTGCTCTAATTATCATAACGCAAAAAATTGATGAAAAATACCTTTTTTCTGGACTATATAAGATAGGGTTCAATGGACAACCCATAGTTTGTCTATTAATGAAGCATCTTTCACAGACATTGTACACAGAGAGAATTGAATGGAAGGGCATAAAGTTGGATTGCCTTTTGGCAGTTGTACAGTTATTTGTTTTTTAAATGACTCTAAGCTTCTCCATGAAATGAAGATCCATGTTCTCAATTCCAATATTCACTCAATGATTCTGTACAGCTAGGAGTAACAGATTGCCATATTCTCCATTTAATTTGAGTAAGGCAAAAGGCATTGAGAAAGCACATGCTGGGCTTATGATAGGTTATAATATATTAAAAATAATGATTGAAGCAAGACAAGAGGAGTAAAAAGTATAAACAGAGAAGCAAGAGTGATGAATAACTTGAGATAGTTCCCTAGAAATTCATTTGGATCCCCTTTTAAAGGATTTATTGGAGAACAGGAAGGAGTTACAAAGGGTGAGGACGTATAGCCAAGTTGGAATAGGAATAACTGAAAAGAGTACATACATTGATAAGAAAATGATTATAATATTGGAGTATTATAGTGAAGTCAAGCTTACTAATCTAGGATTTAATGACTCCATCCTTTCCCTTTATTTGAAAACTGACAGATGTAACCCCCCACTGTCCCTGAAGAATCTTTATTACTACCCATATTATTGCAAAGATCCCTGATATCTGAGCAATAATATTTGCCTGTTCTTTCAGGGCCTTAGGGTAGAGTTAGTTGAAGACTGGTGATTTGCACTCATTTAGAGCAGCTTAATTTTTCTTGAGTTTCTATTCCCTATTTATGGCTTTGTTCTATTGTTTTTACTTCAGAGATCATTCTACAGGGACAGAAAAGAATCAAAGAATCTCAAATTTGGAAGTGATCAGTGACAAGCTAGTCTACTCTATACTTAAAAAAAAAACCCTTCATTCATGACAAGTATAAATAATGGGAAAATTGGGTAGTTTTGTTTTGTCTCTATTTTGTATTATCATCTGTGTGTCATTATGAGAAAATGAAATATGAATTTTGTAGATAAGTCTGTCTCACCAACAATTTTAAAACTATTTTGGACTAGTACACAACTAAGTTACCTACTAATAAGTTCTCTCTGGATTGGAAACGATGATGCAGTTTGAATCCAGTTACTTATGCAACTTTGAGCTCACCTAACTGCTCAATTATTCATTCTATATTTCTCCTTCCATCATCCTATCCATAATGATATCTAAATCTGGGTCCAGTTCCGCAATTAGATATTCAATAAGATCCTTTTCTGGATTTCAGTTTCATTTGAGAAAAATCAAGAGATTAGACTATATGATATCTTTCCTTCCAAATTAGAAAAAAAATTCAGGAATTCAATAATTTTCAAATTATCATGAACACATGGCATTGAATAAGTCCCTTTCTCTCTCTGAATCTCAGCTAATCTTTAAAATGAGGAAGTAAAACTTTACTCAATTGAGTTTTATTAAAATATTTATTTGGCATCTGCTGTGTCTAAATCATTGCGCAACAAACTATACAATATGCAAATTTTAGATTTAAATTCTAGATAGCAATTTTAGACATTTTTCCTAATCCCATTCAATAAAAACAATAAAGAATTATAAATCTAACACTTGATTAATTTTACATTCCATCAAAATCAGAGGATGCTTGAGGTTAATACCAAATTCTCAACAGTTCGGTAAGGGTTGGTTACCTCTGTACCCTGACTCAGCCATTTTAAAAATAGTAGTACATATCTCTCTAGTCTAGGAGATATAGACCATGCATATTTCTCCATTTAGTTTCTAGGCTCAGCCCCAGATCATTAGGAAAATTCTATCATTACTTTAGGATTCATTTCATTGAAGCCATATTAACATAGTATGATGTCAGCCATGCAAAATGTATCTAGTCATTTCTCATAGAAGGAAAATGGAAATAGAATAGAAGGAAATAGTAAACATATTAAAACAACCACCATATCTGTTGAATATATGCTGCTCCTTTCAGAACCTGGAAGCCCTACTACTTGTGTGTGTGTGCACACGTGTGTGTATGTTTCTGTATTATGTTGTTGTTCATCAATCAGTTCTGACTCTACTTCACCTGGTGTTTTTTGACAAAACTAAAGAAGTGGCTTGCCATTTCCTTCATCAGTTCATTTTACAGATGAATAAACTGAGGCAAACAAGAAAAATTAACTTAGCTAGTGTCACATAGCTATTGTCTAACGCTGGGTTTGAACTCAGGTCTTCTTGACTCCAGATCCATTGCTTTATTCACTGAAGCCCCCTAGCTGCCCCATATGTACTATATATTCTCAAACTAAAGATTTCCAGGGAAATAGTGCAAATTCTTATACTCACATCTTCCAACAACTCCTTCCACTAGGAGCTAGCAAAAATGTCCAACACTATTCCAATCACCTCCTCCTAAAGTGTCAATGCCAGTCAGTTGGAAAACTGCAGAGGCTGAGGCACTGATTTCCCTTCTAATTGCTTCCCCTACCCCAGTCATTCTGTGACTTTCAAGAACTACAAACTCAAACTGTACCCCCAAACTAGTTTTTGCTGCCCCATCTGGTGGGCTGTATTGATCATTGATTATACCTAATAACTTGCTCATTTGTAACACAATAGAAGAGTAAATTCAAGGACTAGTCCCATCTCCAAAAAAGACTCATTTCACAGCAGCCTTTTCTTCCTCTTCTCTGTGATAGGAACTCTTTTCCCATTAAATGAGAGCACCCTCATTTCCAGCCCTGCTCACGCTCCAAACTGCCACCTGGGCTTAGAGCTAGATCTCGTACCTAAACGATTCCTGGATAGGAGAATGTGGCAATTCCAATAAAATCAATGAGCACTTTTTGAAGTCCTACTGTGTTCCAGACTCTGTGTTAAATGTGGAGACACAAAGAAAGGCAAAAAAAAGTCTGTGACCTCAGCAAGCTCACAAGTGACTGACAGAGTGAGAGAGAATTATACCCTAACATGCCTTGTTGGAACTTGTAATCTAACAAGAAGATATGACACATCCATAAATAAATGCAATATCTTAAAAGTTCTGCAAGGATTCACAAGGGTAGCAAAAATAAAGATTTATGTGGTGTCCAAGGAAATGAAGGGTTACTTTTTATATAAGGGAAGGAGTAGAGATCATGGTAGGCATCTTGTTAGAGGTGGTGTATGAGATTGTCTTCAAGTATGAAAAGGAATTCAGATGAGGAAAGAAGGAAGAGAGCATCTAAGACATAGATGCTGGAAAGCATGGGATATATAGAGAAAAGATTAAATCATTTGTCTGAGATAACACTTGAATCCAAGTCTTCCTGACCATGACTGTCTCTACTATGATATACTGGATCCCATGTAGATTATATGGATATACATGCAGATATATACACACATATTATACAAATACATGTGTGTCGCATATTATATATACATGTGTGTATACATGTATTGTGTATGTACTTATATGTGTGTAGATGCATGTGTGTTAAAAATTAGGATGGTATCAGATAGCTATTGAACTTGAATGCCAATCTAAGACTTGGGTTCTTCCTACCCCTTTTATTCTATAATCCTGTGATCAATTTTTACCCTTCTCTCCCTCCTATATTTTTCCTTTCATTATAAAGTTCAGGATTTCAAGGGACCATCTATAGATGTGTTAAATGAATTTTATGTTTGGAAATAATTTTCCTAACATGCCATTCTGATTACCTTAGATAGGCATTAGTATTCTGTCAAGTACCATTCTAGACATAGGTTGATGAAATTAACTAAAGCTGAGAGCCACCAATGAAGAATTTAATCAAGATTAATTCCTTCATTTCAGAGGGTTGATTAGATGAGTGAGCACATTAATGTTTTCATCCATTAAATCTCTAGATGCTATGGATTGATGTTCTTAGAATCCCTGGGTAAAGAGCTTTCATTTTTTGGCAGAAGGAGGCTCAATTGGAGCTTACTGCTAATTTTTGTCCATTGGCAGAAGGTACAATTCAAACCTGGACTTCTAGTGTATTAATTTATTATATGAAAAATCATTTCTAAGTCACTTAAATTTAATATGGTTGTTGCTATTGCTCTGTCATATCTGACTCTTCATAGTCTCATATGGAGTTTTCTTGACAAAGTTACCAGAGCAGTTTATGATTCCCTTCTCTACTGATTAAGACCAATTTATCATACAGATAGGGAAACTGAGGCTCAGGAAAGAGAAATGACTGCCTATGGTTGGAGAACTAGTTAGTAACTATCTGCTCCCAGAATCCAGTCCTCCCGTCTAGGATTCTTTTTTGTACTCCAGGCACATTTTGAGAAAAGAACAAATAGTTATATGTAATTCAAACACAAGGCACCTAAATAAAATCCTTTTTATAGCAACAATCTAAGAAATGAAGTTCAAATTCATACAAATAAAACTTGTATCAACATTGACCATTTTACACTGTATTAGTCCTCTAGGTGTGTGGGTGTTTACTTAAGCCTGCTAATGAGGGGTTAGATGCTAAGCCTGAACTCAGGAAAACTTCAATTCAAATCTGGCCTCAATCACTAGCTGGATGACCCTAGATGCATTTTGGCAAACCTATGGCATGCTTGCCAGAGCATATCAGAGAGAGCTGCTCCCTTCCCACTCTCCATGTGTGCCTGAGGATATTTCTCACATCACCTGCCCTTCTGTCCAGCAGTCCAGTGGGAGTACTTCCTCCTTCCTCTGTCTGGGAAAAGGTGGGGACTCACCTGTAGCATGAGGGTTGCAGTTTGAAATAGTAGATAAAAAAATCACATAGATAAATAAATATAACTAACTTTATCTAAGCTAAGGGAAGGAATACATCTCTCCTACCAGGCAAATATCCCTATTTCCAACAGCCTACCTTTCATGAGCTTGAAACCTTTTTTTTTCACATCATCACAGCTCTCTTCTGGATAGTTTCCAGCTTGTTAATGTATTTCCTAAAATATGGCATCCCAAACTGAATGAAGGATTGAGTGATGAAATTTAAGTAAATCCAAGGAAGTTTCCTAAAGAAGATCTTTTTGAATTATGTTTTGAAGGATGCAATAATAAAAAGAAAATTACTGGCCTTGGTCAAAGAACTAATTAGTTCTTTGCTCCTGCTCCCAGAGTTCAGTCCTCCTCACTCCCACTCCAAGATTCTCTGTTGTACCCAGTAATATTTTGAGGAAAGAGCATGTCAGTTATAATGGATTTTAAAAACAACAAAAAATAATAATAATATTTATATTTTACTTTTAGTTTTTCAAAATATATTTGCATTTCATTTACCATCATGTGCAAGAGGTAGGCAATGTAATCCTTCTAATTAGGGATGGAGAAATTGAGATCAAGAAAGGTCAGGAACCTAGAAGCAGACCAGTAATATGAACTTGGGATTTCTGAAATTTAATCTGGCATTAAGAAGGTGGGAAGTTCAAAAGAGGCTTCCCAAGTACCCTGAATGTCTTGTGGAAAGTCTGGGAAGTGCAATTGAGGAAAAGTGAATGTGTGAATGTCAGAAATTCTGATTTATAGTGGAAGAAAGGTGTATACACAGTAATAATGGAGTTGATGAATGACAGGAAAGAGGATGAAAATCATTATTGATTTGTTGTTCAGTTGTTTTCAACCCTGTCCAACTCTTCATGACTCTATTTTGGTATTTTCTTGACAAAGATACTGGAGTTGCTTGCCATTTACTCCTCCAGATCATTTTAAAATGAGGAAACTGAGGTAAGCATGGTCAAGTTAACTTGCCCAGGATCACAAAATTAGTTATTGTCTAAGGCCAGAATTCAACTCAGAAAGAGGAGACTTCCTTTCTCTCAACATTTACTATCAGGACTAGAAAGTAAGGCTAAGAAAAAACTAATTATATGTAAATATCATAGAAATAAAAAAGTTTTGATAATCATAACTTTAAAATCTGATAAAGATCTTGGAGATCTAATCTAACACACACTCCCCTGAATCCCAGTTTTTCTGAGAGTACTTTAATTCTCAGAGGTAAAACAAGTTGTCCTCAGAGTTAGTTTGTATCTCTAGTTTTTTATCTGAAATTCAGCTTTTGCTTTTAGACTTTTAATGGAGGAGAACTCATGTCCTCTTGAGATTTCACATCAAACTTCTTCACAAGAATCGGGAAAATAAAACCAGATATAGGATGACCTTAGAATTGGGAAGTCCTGAATGAGGACATTTCATTCAGATCTGTACCTATTCTGCAACTTACAGTTTTAAAGAGATACTTAAAGCTTAGAGAGGTTAAGTGACTTGCGAACTAATTAACAATCTAGTTAAGGAGATAATGAAATACACATGGAAAATTAAACAAAGATACAAAGCAATGACTTGAGAGAGAGAATATTGCAGCACACTAGCCCATGTGAGCCAGAAGAGTCCTAGAAAATATATCCAAATTAGTGTGATCGGGCTAGTGAGGATGAAGGTGTATGATATGATAGGAGTAGGAGATGTGTTGTGTTGCCTATATAAGTTGTGTTTTTCCTAATGTGTTATCTAAATGAGCCTTGGAGACAGTGATGGATATCTCTGTCATTTTGCCCATCACTCCACAAATGAGGCTTTAATTCTAGAGGAAAGCAGGAGAAGGGGACATGTGGCTGGTCCTTCTGTTCTCTTCTGAAAGGGAGGAGAGTAGCTCATTAGAATTATGCCTGCCACCCACTTACACCAAAATTGCTGATCTAGAGAGACATCCTACTCTTGGGGGTTGGGGGGGGGGGTAAGATGCTGATTTCCCTGTTTCCAGCACTTAAAGGAAAAGACCATCTCAAACTTATACATAAAGAATTGACTCTTTCCCAAGGGTTTGAAAAGAGAATAGACATGAAAAATGCATAAGCATCAAGTGCCAAGACTTTTTCCAAGAATCTTAGAAATAGAAGGAAAGAGTGGTGGAATCATAGTCAGATGGTATAGAAGAATCAAGGACAGAGTTGTGTTTTGTGGTGATGGCAGTTTTCCAAAAAAGGAGTAGACCTGAGAAAGTTGATAGGACAAAATAATGCAATAGAGAAAAACTGAAAGTTCATGAGAAAAAGAAAATCTTATTGCTACTTATGGGATTCTGGAGGAGGAGAAAATTAATGGGATAAAATATACATTAGAAGAGAACAGGAATACTTCTCTTTTTCTATTGGTGAGGGGGAGAGTGGTTGATGATTCTGAGACTAGAGTAAGAGAAGTGAACTAAATAAGGCTAGAGGAAACTCAGCCTCAAGTTTTTTTGTAAGGGAAGATACTCTGATATCTTCTTTAAGTGTGAGGAAATAAGAAATAGAAGGGGTTGAAAAGAGATTTTTTTTTTAAATCTAGGAACAGTGTAGTGACATTAAAAAAGAGATATGGAGCCAATAAGGTTAGAGCAAAAGGATCAAACCAATGACAAAGTAGAACCACAAACTCATTCTCTTGACTCTCTTCTTAAAGGTTCTGAAAATATTTTGGTTTTTCCTGCATATTTATTTTTTTTATTTCCTTCTCAAGACTCATCTTATATCTGTTCAACTCAGTAATATTTTGTGTTTCTCTTTATTCCTCCTCTTCTGTGAATATAATGGAATATTAAAGAGCTGTAAGAAATGATTAATGTAAGGAAGCATGAAAAAACTTTCATGAACTGATAAAAAGTGAATCAAGTAGTGCCAGGAAAACAATGTTCATACAACACAAATAAAAAGATGAAAAACCACAAAACAATTGAACCTGGAAGTTGCAGAATTATAAATAACACTTCATTCCAAAGAAGAGATGAGATGACACCTTTCTTTACTCCATTCCAGTGTTGGGGAATCCATGGATGTGGTTATTTGTACACAATATCAGAATTTTATTTGTTAACAAGTTTTACTGACTTTCTTCCCATTTTTCTCCATTTCCTTTTTTAAAGGTTGATATCACAACAACTCTATGGAACAGAAAGGGGGAAAGATATTAGAGAAAATCTAGACCACATGAAAATAAAATATTTCAATAAAATGTCTAAGGAACAGATAATTGTTACTTTTAGTTTGTCCCTCAACTAATAATCATTATTAGCACTCTGCATCATTCAGAATTTGATCTTATTTGGTATGGTTTTTATTCCTCTTTTGTGAAGATTTTTTTAATCAAAATTCTCCTGTTTTGAATATTTTTGAGTCTGGATATTGTGCTTAGCTATATGCCAATTTTTTTCAGTGTGGTTAATGCGCATGAGATTTTCCTAAGTCAAAAGGATTTTTACACGATTCAAGATAAAACATAGACTTGGAAATTTTGTATTATAGTGTTTTTTCTTTAACATTTACAAATATATCTTTTGTAAACAATGCTAAAAAATATATTGAATATATTTAGTATGATTGAGTCATTGTTTTATCTGCAGTATTTTTGAACAGTGGCTTAGAAGACATCATCCACTACAAGAAGTTTACCCAGCAGCCAATGCGCCCATTGGACACAATCGTGAATCCTATATGGTCCCTTTCATCCCTGTCTACACAAATGGAGAGTTTTTTATTTCATCCAGAGACCTGGGATATGATTACGCCTACCTAGCTGAGCCAGGTAATGTTTCATTCCTCTTATATGTTGGTTGTAATATGGTCAATATAGTTGAGGGGGGGGGGAATTACAAAATCATTATCAGTATAATTTTTAGGTATAATCATTGTAGACTACATAATCCTCAAATAACAGATGATTAATGAAAAATTCAATCAAATTTCAGGCTTCTTCAAGTTGTAGCTATTTCTCTATTGCAGTAAACTAAACAGTTGCAATAAGATAAACAAAGTTGTATGCCAAACTATGAGTATAGTTTATGTTTTGACCTAGACTTTCTTTCTCAAGCATGACTGTTGGGATCACAATGGAAACACAACATTTAGAGATAGAAGGGCCCCTAAAGGTTACCTGGTTAAAGTTAAAGGCACACTGGCTCTGGATTTCAATCCCACCTCTGATAATTATTATTTATTGAACATGGACAAGTTATTTTCCTCCAGTTCCCTCCACTTTAAAAAGAGGAGCTTGGCTGCTGAGATCCTTTCTATCTCTAGATCTGTGGCCTAGTTTGATTTCTTCCTTTTTCAGATCATTTTCAGCCTAGACAAAAGTGAAGCAACGTATTTGAGGTCACACAGGTAAGAATAAATAAGGTTGAGAGTCAAACTCAAATTCTTTGACTAAATTCAATGCTTTTTCCTACCACTCTAAGCTGCCCACCACATCATATTGACTAACCTCCATTTCTGAAAACCACAGATAAGTCAAAGACCTCATAGATGTATGACTGCTGCTCTGGTTACTCTTAAGGACAATGTCACAAAATTGTATCCAGAGCAAGTGAGTAGTCATATTGTCCTTTCTCTAACTTGTATAGGACTGTCTCATGGCTATCTCCAGAGAAAAGCTTTTTTCATAGATAAGAAGAGGAGGGAATGTGTCCTACCCTCCATGGATGGGAAATATTAAATAAATATTTGCTTCATGAATGGAAGAATTGATGAGATCATGTATCTCCAGACATCACTCAAAGGTGATGGCACCCTTTTGAGTTCTATTCTCTAACATATTAACTTCTTTCCCTCAGATGGTCATGAAGTCAAGCCACCTGAGTTTGTAGCCAGTTACTGCCATGAAGTAGCTTTATAACTAGGGATAGGTCACTTCACCTTTCTAAAACTTGTTTTCCTCATCTGAAAAACATATGATTTGCATACTAATTATTTAACAGGATTATTGTGAAAAAAAAACTGTAAACCTAAAAGTGCTAGAGAAATGTGGATTCTTTTCACAGAATATTAGAATGAAAAGAAATGTTAGAAATAAACTAGTCTAATCTCATAATTTTATGAAGGACAAAACTAAAGCTTAAAGTGAGACTTATCCAAATCCAGGCCAATCTAGTCCAACATGCATTTTTGGCTATTATTTGTGAGGCATAAAATGAAAAGCAGTGCCTGCCTTCAAACAGTTTATATTGTATAAAACATAATAACAATGGATAGAATGTTAGCCGTGGAGTAAAAAAAAATCTGAGTTCAAATTTGTCTTCAAACACTAGTTGTGTGACACTGGGAAAGTTATTTAACCTCATTTGCTTCAGTTTCCTCATCTAAAAATGGGAGGATTAATTGTACCTGCTTGCAAGGGTTGTTGTGAACATCAAAAGACATAATAATTATAAAGCTTTCAGCAGTATCTAGCAATAGATGCAAGGTTCAAAGATAAATTAGGCTTGACATCAAGGGAAAAAAAACATAAGCAAATAACTCCCTAATAACTGAAGCTGTCCAAAAGTTGATGGGCTTTCTTGGAAAGTAGTTCCTCCCTGCTCCAATCCACCCCATCAGAGGTTTAGGGCAAAGGCTTTTTGGCCACTTCTTAGGTACCATATAGCATGGATTCCTTTTGATATATGGGTTGAATGAGATGGCCTCTAAAATATATGATTCTCCAATTCTAAGAAAATCCAGAGGTGGATGACCAAGATGATCAAGGACCTCCAGATCAAGTCATAGGTGGAATAGTTGAAAAAATTAGGAGATGGATGGATATTTGTATGTATGTGTCTATATAAATATATACTTATGTATATATATATATATATATATATATATATATATGTATGCATATATTTGTACATTTCCCATGCTCAGATAACAAATCAAAACAGGTGCACTAAGAGATAGGCTCTCTCAGTTGTGGTAGCTGACCAAAACAAAAAAAATAAAAAACACACAGTAATAAATTTGGGAAACCAATGCAGACTTTATATACAAATTATAGATAGAAGCTTCCCAAATTAATTAATTAATTTTAGTAAAGGACATCAGTTTTTAAAAAATATATATTCTAATTCAAAGTTCAGTTTAATTTTACATGAATCTATGTCGATTTCTATGGCTATCTATGGTTATGTCTGTGGACAGCTAGATGGCACAGTAGATAGAGTGACTGGCCTAAAATTAGGAAGACTCATCTTTCTGAGTTCAAATTTGGCCTCAGTTATGAGCTATGTGACTTTGGGTAAGTCAATTACCCTTGTGTTTGCCTCAATTTTCTCATCTGTAAAATGAGCTAGAGAGGAAAATGTCACACCACACCAGTATCTCTGCCAAGAAAACCCCAAATGGGGTCACAGAGAGTCAAACATGACTGAAATGACTGTACAAGTTTATTCCTGTTTTGGACTATAGAAAGAAATATTCTTCTATATCACTTTCTTCCTTTTCTTCATGCTTTATTCTCATATCCAGATATTGTTTAATTCCACCCACATTTTCATGCCACAGCTCTAGGACTTCTATGAAACACTCTGAAAGGAAAATTGCCCAAACCTTCCCTGTTCTTCTCCTTGGTCTTAATGATATTCACAATATCTTGCTTTTCTATCTTTTGTGTGTTGTTCTCCCCTTTAGAGGGTAAGCTCCTTGAGGCAATGACTTTCGTTTTATTCATTGTATCCTTATCATTTAACACAGTGCCTAGCACATGTTAGGTAAATGCCATTGGATTCTATTGGATTTCTATAGCATAGGAGTCCCTTACCTTTATATCTGGATTAGGGACTCTTTTAGAAAACAATGAAGCCTATTGTCCCTTCTCTAAAATAATTTAAGGAAATGGAAAATTTCATTGAAAAATTATTGAAAATAAAGGTATATATTTTCTCATCCAAATTCAAGTTAACCTCCTGAAATATGTCTGAGACTCCAGGTTTAGAACTCTGCCATATTACTCTTTAGATTAATGAATAGTTTTTTCATAATGCCATATGGCAAATGGTTTAGGTATTGGTATTCTTATTTTTATATTCATATCCAATATAATATCTTTACATATTCATAATCGTTTGTACATTCACAATATATACATTTATACATATATATGTACATGCATATAGGATTAGAACTGTTTTTATTAATATAAAGAACTCCCACTGAAGAAACTTCCTCTACTGGTAGAGAAAGGTACCTGGGGGAAAGTGAGAGGTTAAGTTACTTGACTAAGGCCACTAAGCTAATATGTGACAGACTAACTAAAATCTTGTTATCTCTAAGGCTGGCTCCCTATCTACTCAATGACACTGTCTTTTTGAGCAATAACAAGTCTATATTCCCTTAGATGTCCAGGGCTGTACAAATACTATTTCTACTTTGGGGTATTTCTCCTACCCTAAGCCAGCAGTTATGAGCCTCATTGAGGAAAACATTGAGGGATTGTAAGAATACCAATGAATGCATCAAGTGATGTTTAAGCACATCTAATTCTCACTTTATAGATAAGAAAATAAGATTCAGACTCGGGGAGTTGTACTCAGTGACATAGTTGGCCAAGTTGAAGAGAACTAAAATCAAGGTCTTGTGTGAGCTTGGAATTCTAGTGCATTTTGCCACACTGTTTCTCCTGGTTGAAGTTTTCTCCCTTAGCCAATTTACCTCTCCTTGCTCCTCAGCAGTCTTTGCTCCTCTTTCTCATTCTTTCCTGTCCTTAGACTCTTGCTGGCCTTGAACTTGTAGCCATAGGCATGCAACTGCTGGCCCTTTCAGTTCTAGTGCACTGCCTATTATTTTAAAAAAGCTATTTTTTAAAAAAGCAAAAACAAAAATTCAAATTTAAACCCAACCCATTCTTTGCTGATAACAGACATCAGGCTCTTAGACAGAAAGCCTTTCGTGTTGCCTATTTATATAATGGGCAGGTAGGTGGTACAGTGAAATGGTGTCAGTCCTAGAGTCAAGAAGAATCATCGAATCTAGCTGTGTGTTTACTACATTCCAGTCTCTGGGAAAGTCACTTAACCCTGTTTGCCTCAGTTTCCTCATCAATGAACTGGAGAAGAAAATAGCAAATCATTCAAGTATCTGCCAAGAAAACCCCAAATGGGTCCCAAAGACTCAGACATGACTGAAAATGACTGAACATTTATATAGTCATTCACGTTTCTTAGTTAGTTAGCTGCCTTTCATCCTCGCCTCACTGTCTTGGTATTCAAGGGTCTTGTAGTTTCAAAAAAGTAAAATAATATTATACTCTAACTTACAAAATTAGTGACCTACACAGAAAAGTTAAGTTTAGGGCTTTTCTTGGTCATTAGGAAAACTTGCACATCAAAATAAATGGTATCTATTTCAGAGGAAAGAACTTTTTTTTTTTTAAACCCTTACCTTCCGTCTTGGAGTCAATACTGTGTATTGGCTCCAAGGCAGAAGAGTGGTAAGGGTAGGCAATGGGGGTCAAGTGACTTGCCCAGGGTCACACAGCTGGGAAGTGTCTGAGGCCAGATTTGAACCTAGGACCTCCCGTCTCTAGGGCTAGCTCTCAATTCACTGAGCTACCCAGCTGCCCCTGAAAGAACTTTTTAAAACAACCACCATCCTAAGAAAAAGCAGGGGGGAGGGGGACACTGTACATCACACTGATATTTTAATCAGAGCTTTGACAGTTATCAGTTGAGTGACTGGGCAAGTCATTAAACTCATCTGAATCTCAATTTTACCATCTGTCAAATAATAATTAATAATAATTGGAACATATTAGGAAACATTATCATATAGTGGATGGACAACTGGTTTTGGAGTCAATGTGATTCATGTATCCACTCTAACATGCTTGGATGAATGAATAAGTGAAGGAATGAATAACAAACTTAAGTGTTTTCTACAGGCCAGACATTGTGTAGCAATGCAAAAAGCAAGCCAGTCCCTTCCCTCAAAGAGTTTACATCCTAATAGTGGAAGATAGCATAGAGGAGAAGGATGATTAGGGAAGGACATTTTAATCCAAGAAGTTATGGGAATGGTGAGTGGAGTATCAATCTGATACAATCCAATAAACACTTATCTTCCATGTATCAGGCATTGTGTTAAATGCTGAGGATACAATTAATAATAAGACAGTTACTGCCCTCAAGAAGTCTGTCTAATGAGGGGAGACACAAAAGGAGGCAAGAAATCTGGATGGGGGTGGAGACCAGGGACTATCTTGTTCCACAGAGCTGAAACCAGTTGCAAAGTGTGATGAGCTAAATCTAGTTTCTGTTCTCTGTGAAAGAAGATACTGAGAGGAGTATGGTGCTCAACCCTCCAATCAGAGGGGAGAGGAAGCTGAGGGAGGTGGTGTCAGTCAGGGTTGGAGTTAGCAGCATCCTGAAGGGATTAGAAGGGATGAGCTTATCCTGAGAGTGTATCTTGTGATGTGGAGGTGAAAGCAGACCAGTGTGAGTGGGCATATTGATTGAGAGGCCCTCCTTGAATATGGTTGTATTGATCTGATTACTAGACTCAGATCAAGGCTTAGATGAGGTTGGGGTAGGGATGGGTGGCCAGAGCCTGGGATCAGTAAGACACAATGTTGTTCAGTTCTTTTGGACTCTCCATAACTCTGTGTAGAGTTTTTATAGCAGAGATACTGAAGTGGTTTGCTACTTTTTTCTCCAACTCATTTTATGAATGAAGAAAGAAAGGCAAACAGGATTCTGATTTTCCCAGGGTCACAACCAACAATTTTTCTGCAGCCAGATTTGAACTCAGGAAGATGAGTCTTCCTTACTATTAGCCCAATCACTATGCCGCCTAGCTGTCCTTAAGATAAAATGAACCTTAACCAAGCAGGAGAGTAGTGCTAAAGACTGAACCTAGAAGACTCAGTAGGAGGGAGCACAGCCAGAAAGCAGTATACTGGGTTAGCAGAGAATGGTGGGGACTTTTTTTGGCTAGGGGACCCTGGGCAAGGCACTTAACCCCTTATGGTCCCCAACAACCCTCTTACTCATCTTATAAAACAGTTATTTATATACATTTGTAGAGGAAATTTCCTCATGAGATTTTCCCTACACATAGGGAATAAAGAGTCTATTTGGGGAGAGGGTGGTAATGATTCTCTGGTTAAGGAATGAGAGCTAACTTGATTTGATTCATTAGCTATTCTGGGGTTATATATTAGGGGTAAAAATGTTATCTTTTGACAAATATCTGCTGTAGTTGACCTTATAGTACTGAAGCCTTGACATCATCATAGAAGAAACAGTAAATCATAGGGTCTATAAGAGAAAAGGTAGAGGCTAGTAGAGAGAAGAGGATAGTACCTCCATCTTCCCATTAGAACTATGCATTGATTACAAAAGGTGGGATCCAATGTCAATGATTTCCAGTTGAAAACTGATAACTGAAATCTTGCTTACATAATATGAGAACAGTTGGTTGAAAAGTGAGCAATTTAGTTAAACTTCTTATTTGGAACCATCTCAGATAGTTTGGACTTTTATCCCCATACCTACACATAAAGATATAAGTATATACTTCTATATAGGTATATGTTTACATGTAAATATATATGCATACATGCGCACATTCATAGACAAAGGGTGATTTTTTCAGCATGGGGAAATCCCTCAAGATGGACATTTATATTTACTAGAATTATAGATTAAGAGAAGAAACTGACCTCAGAAGATACTTATTCCTGTGTCCTAAATTTACATATGAAGAAACTAAGGACTAGATAGGTTGGGTGACTTTCCCAAATGAGTGAGATGGCAAGTAGTAGAACTGAGCCTGAACCTGAGATCTATTGATACTAAATTCAGCTTGTATTTTTTCTCCCTTGTACATGCTTCCTCCAGATGTCCCTTAGGCCATTTCCCGAGGGACATAGAGGTTAAATCACTTGCCCAGAGTAACACAGCCAGTAAATAGATGTTATAGGTATGATTCCAGTCCAGAGTTTCTAAGCACAATTCTTTACCCACTAAGCAACACTATTTCTCTACAGATAAATATATTAGCATGTATATACCTAGATGTGTATAGACATACATATATGTATGTATGCATTCAACACTAATGAGATCATGACATTCTGAAATCCACATTGCTAGTATTGCTTGCACTAGAAGGATGTCTTGTAATTTCCTCTACAAATTAACACAGGGTTAACTATGTGAATCCAATCATTTTCCAAGACCTGTGTAGTCTTCCTTCACATCTCTCCACTGAAACATCCAAGGCCTTATTTCAGGCACTTATCTCTATTAGCCAGAATTACTGAAATGTTTTCCAAATTGACTTCCCAGCCTATCCTATCTATCTCCCTTCTGCTATTGATTCTCCATACACCTACTAAGTTAATGTTTCTAAAGTCCAGATATGACCATATCATTCTCTACATAACAAGCTTCAGTGGTTGCCTTTTGCCTCTAAAATAAAATATAAACCCCCTTCTTTGGCATTAAATTTTTTAGACAATCTGGGCCCAAATTTTTTTAGACATCATTACTCCTCATTCTATTTCAGTTAAACTAGCCTACTTGCTCTTCCTTATGACATCCTATGTCTTGCCTCTGTGCCTTAATTTATAGACTGTTTCCTTTTCCTGGAATGTCCTTTTTCTTCATTCCTGCCATTTAGAATCTTTGGATCCATTAAGGGTTCAGTTAAAGTGCCAGGCCTCCTAAAGGAGACCCTTCTTGTTATTATCAAATGTTGGGGTTGCCAAGAAAACCCCACTGGGGTCATGAAGAAACTGTAGAACAACAAATATGCCAGGCACTGTACTAATATATAGAGATACAAAGAAATTAAAAACAGTTCTCTGCCTTCAGGGAGCTCATAATCTAGTGGTGGCGTGTTTGTGGGGAAAATAAGCAAAGCAACAAGTACAATCAAGCTATATAAAGGGGAAATAGAGCATTAACAGAGAGAAGACAATAAAATTAGCAGGTGTCTTGAAAAGGTTTCCTATAGAAGATGAGATTTTAATTGATATGAAAACTAGGGAAGCCAGGAAAAGCAGGAGCCAGAGTTGAGGAAAGGCAGAATTCTAGGCATGAGATTGTCAAAGAAAATGCCTGAAACCAATAGATTGGAGTGTCTTGTTTGTAGATTATGTGTCAAAAATAAGAGGCCATACTGAAAGAAAAAAGGTTTGTCAGCATGCTAAGGAACATTCTGTTGCTAAAAGCAATTCAGAATCTGTGGTTTTGGTAATCTTTTAGGCCCACTTTGATTACATAGCCATTCAGAAGCATTATGTCCTAACTTGGGATAGATAAATAACATCTTTCAAAACAGAAAGAGCAGAGAAAGAGGAGGATCAGACAAGGTGGAAAGAGGGAGTTTGGGGAATACAGATGGCAGAAGAAGATAATATTCTCTGATCAAAGGCAGGAGATAAGGGGAAGACACTGAGCACTTTACAATTGTAGAATCAGTCCTTTTAAGACAAAACTGCAGGGTCTCTTATCCAACAACAAGAAGTAATTATTCCAACAGTGGATGGGACCATATGTTTTCTTATGTCCTTGCACAGTGATTGGGAACTTTCTAATATCAATCCAAGTAGTTGAGGAATTGTTAGTCTATTATGATGTGGTGAAATGATTAGGTACCTACACTGTGCTAAGAGCTAGAGAAACAGAAAAATACAAAAAGAAACACCTTGCCTTCAAGGAGCTCATAAAATGTCTGCATACTACAAACAATGGGAAAACATCGGTCAATGGACACTTCCATTGCATGTCATTGTGCCTTTCTAGATGTAAGCTCTGCCTTCTCTTCTCTATGAGGATTGCTCTGTCCCATCCCATTACATTTTTTTTTTCAGTCCTTACCTTCTGTCTTAGAATTGAAATAAGTACCTGTTCCAAGGCAGAAGAACAATAAGGGCTAAGTAATGGGGGCTAAGTGACTTATCCAGGGTCACACAGCTACAAAATGTCTGAGATCACAATTGAATCTAGGTCTCAGTGCTTTCACCAGCTGCCTCCCATTACATATGTTTAATTCCACCTGTACCAAAATGTATCAAAGCATAAATATGTGTTGAAAATGTGACTACTTTCATCTAGCTGATTAATTCCCAGGGCAGATCTGCTTCAGCCTAAAAGAAAAAAATGTTCATGGTGGCTAATTAGCTTTCTAGCTGTGACCTAGGTAGACTCTGCTCAGGAAATCCAATGAATGATTAAACAATGTTAATCTGTTTTTCCCAGAGGCCTGAAATGCAATCAGAAGACTTTCTTCACCAGTACAAAAGTACTTTATCCCTAAGCATTTAATAAATCCAGATCTCTGCCAGAACTGCTTATATCCCATTTGGGAAGGATTTAAAATCAAAGAAAGAATCATCCAGGTGGGAAAATTTGTCCTGTAAAACCTGAGTCCTAATATGTGGTAACATAGGAAGAAAATGCTACAAGTAAGAGAGTACCTCTGAACATGTGTGATAGGCACAAATTTAAAAATCAGAAATGTTCCAAATCCACTTTGAAAGGTTAGCTCCTCATTCACTGAGGAGTCAGTCAATGAGAAAAAGAGATTAAGAGGCAAATTCAAAGGTTTTTGAATCAGAGCCTAACAGAGTTTCATACATCAAATCATGCAGTAGTAAAAGACATCACAGATTCTTACAGTGGGAAAGATCCTTAGAAGACAAGAAATCCATCTAATCTAACCTTCCAGGGTTCAACACAACCCCCAACAAATGATTACCCAATGTGCAGGTAACTCACTATTCAAACCAATGTCAAGAAGACATTGTTCATACAACTCCCATCATTTAAAATTCTTCTTCTTTTGGAGATGAATTCATGCCTTCCACTAATTATCACTGGATTCCAAAAGAACAACATAATCCTCTTTCACATTCACTCATTTATACTCATTCAGGCATTCAACAAATACTTATGCATACACATTATGTGCAATTATTTGAAGAGATGTTCAGAAGACTGCCCATGCATAAAATGACTGTGTCATTCTCATATACTTGGGTTAAAAGGGTTCCATGATCTGACACATTGGAACATACTTATGATTGGTTTATTAATACAAGTTTTATTTAAAGATACATTGCCCCAAATTGAAACACTAATGCATTGTTAGTAGAGTTGTGAACTTATCCAACCTTTCTGAAAGTCAGTTTGGAACTATACCCCAAAAGGCTATAAAATTGTGCATATGCTTTAATCCTGTAATACCCCTACAAGGACCTACTCATACAAAAATATTTATAGCAGCTCTTTTTATAGTGGCAAAGAATTGGAAATAAAGGGGATGTCCATAAATTGGGAAATGACTGAACAAATTGTGGTATATGTTGGGGATGGAATAATATTGTGCTATATGAAATGATAGGCAAAATGATTTCAGAAAAATCTGGAAAGATCTGCATGAACTGATGCAGAGAAATAAGCAGAACTAGGAGAATGTTATACACAATAAAAGCAATATTGTACATTAGTGAACTATGAAAACTTGGCTACTCTCAGCAATGCAATAATCTGGGACAATCCTGAAAGACTTATGATTGGGAATTCTATCCATCTGAAGAGAATTGGATGGATACAGATCAAAATATACTATCTTTCACATCAGTATATTTATGGTTTTATTTGGAGGTTTTGGTTATGTATAAGTGTGCTCTTACAATGATGAACAATATGGCAATAAAATAAATAACAATATAGCAATAAAAATAAAATTGTTTAAAAGATACTATTCTCTAGATAACCCTTAAGACACAGTTCTTTTTGGACAGTGTCTTTACCTGTTCAGTATTGAAACCCAAGAATGTGAAAGTTAGTGCCAGGAATCTGCTTTCCACATTTTTGGAATCCTATTTAGAATCAACTGGCCACCTTCTTGGGGGCCAGATAGTAGATGTGTTTAAATGGAATCACCAGGCATAGGACCATATACTAAGGGAAATTAACTCAAGTCCTGCCAAGCACATGGTGTGTTATGTCCTCAGCATCATCTCTGTATTCTACAATTAAGTACCAGCTCTATTCCCAGAACCTGGGCAACATGGAGAGATCTAAGGAAAATTTAATGGTTGTACAGTGGATAGAGTGCTGGGCTTGGAGTCAGGAAGACTCATTATCCTGAGTTCAAATATGGCCTCAGATACTTACTAGCTATGTGATCCTGGGAAAGTCACTTACCCCTCTTTGTCTCAGTTTCTGCATTTATAAAATAAAATGAAGAAGGAAATAACAAACCACTCCAATATCTTTGCCAAAAAATCCCCAAACAAACAAAAACAAACAAAAAACTCATACAGGGTCATGAAGAATCATATATGACTAAACAAGAACAGTGTAAACCTACTTCAACAATGGTCCCACAAACTCCCTTCCTCTTCAGGGTATATATCTCTAGTTTCTTCAAGTAATCCAATCATGCTTATTATCTTTTCTTACCTATTTCCAGCTCCTCAGTGACCTTCAGTCCAGAGAGGACCCCTCAACTATATCTTGCTAACTATCCTTTGTTGTAACAAATGTATACACTTTGTGAGTTGCAGGGGTTAAATTTAGATCTATGTGACTTAAAAATTAACACCAAGGACCCACTGATAAAACTCAAATCGATACCACTGGGATCTTGCTAATCTGCAGAGAGAGCAGAGAGAAACTATGCTATATTTATTTTTGTATCGGTCCAACTGCCTAACACACCATGGCTCACATAGTAAGAAATTTTCGTCTTTTTTTGAAATAAATAAATGGATGAATAAGTCTCTCTAATCTTCTACAGTCTTTCCTGCTTTCTCTTAGTGTTAATGCTTTAGATCATCTCCAATACATCTAGGAGCAAAGATCATAGTCTTTTTATTTGCATTCGGCTACTGCCCTCTTTGACACTCTCTATGTATTTATTGTCTTCCAACCCAAATTCTTTTACATTCAGTAATTCCCTCTCACTCTATATAAGAAGGGCCTTGAGCCCTTCTATCATCTTCACCCCACTTAGGGATACATGGTCCTTCTTGCCAACCAAAGATATGGTGTGTAACCTAAAGGAGCTCACTACCCTCTGGAAAGACAGCAAGGCTGCACATGTGCAGCCAATTCCTAAGAATGCCCTCTCAATGACGCAAGGAAATGCAAAAGGCATCCAGAGGTATAGGAAAGAGGTGGGGAGGGAAGAGAGGGGTAATTAAATAGTAGAGACCAACAGGACTATTATGATGATGATGTTATTGACCTCTGGAAATAGGAGACTAGGAAAAGGAGAAGAAGAAAGACTTGGATATAGAAATCAGAAAATAGACTTGTCTTGAAAGAATAAAAAGTGGCTAGTTCTGAGAAATGGAAATGAGAGAGGCATTCTTTTCTTCATTAAAAAAAAATGTATATCGGTGTCAATCTTGTATGTGGGCTCAACCTACATGCATTGAATTTACTGATATAGGAGCTGGAAAGTACTTTAGAGGTTATCTAGTTCAACCTTCTCATTTTACAGATCAGAAAACTGAGTCTGAGAGGAGTGAGCAAAATTTCCCAAACTTACATTGTGATATTATGGCAGGGTAGGGATTTGAACTTTGTACTCTGAGTAAAAATGTAACCCTTTTCCTACTGTAATAGTCTGACTTCCTTATTTGATTCTTTTATCTTAAATTCTTAATTTGTTATTGGTTATTACTATTACAAATTAATCATTTAAGGCCTCTAGGTAGGATCATATAAAGAGTATTGAAATCAGAGTCAGGAAAGCCTGAGTTCCAATCTAGAACCAGACACATACCTTTGGGACCCTGTGGAAGTCACTTAAACAGTGACTCATATCATTGTTGGAAAACTGTGGAAAGTGTTTGATTCTGGAGGACTGAGTTCTGCTTGCTGTTTTTCAGTCATGTCGATTTCTTGGTGACCTCCTGGACCATAACTATTCATGGGGTTTCCTTAGCAAGGATATAGGCGTGGTTTGCAGTTTCCTTCTCCAGCAGATCCAGTGTAATCTTTCATTAGACAGAGGTCTAAGTGACTTGCTTGTGGTCACATCACTAGGAAATGTCTGAGATTGGATTTGAACTCCAGTCTTCCTAACCTAACTGCCTTTAAATGACTTGCCCAAAGTCATAGCTAGGAAGTGTTGGAGGCTGAATTTGAACTCAGATCTTCCAGATTCAAGATCCACTGCTCTATACACTGAGCCACTGCCACATCTATATACTATGTTAACCTTGAGAGCTGGTGGCAAACTCCTTCTGATGTTAATTCTTCAGCCTGCTCTTCAAAGCTAAAGTCTCAGATACTATAGCCAGGGTTGAGGTAAATTCTATAAAGATGATAAAACAGTGAAGGCTTCCCCCCCCCACCCATGCCATCTCCTAAGGCTTCAACAAGAGCTTTATAACTTAAAAGCTCCTAAAAAAATCACCAAGTTCCTCAGTTCTAACCTCATTGACTAAGGATGGTTTGAAACATTTCAAACATTTGCCTGACCAGAAGGTAATAGAAATAAGGTGAGGCGAAATTAGATAATGGGCTAATAAGATGTAATTAACATCTCTAGGGCCCTTTAGCTTTTCTTATGGGATGCAGGCTGAATCTCTAAAATGCATTTCTTGTGGGGGAAAAGCAGCACCAAGGGAAGGTCCAGACAGAAAATAAATTAAAGACCAATTTTCAGTCCTGAGATTTTTCCTTAGGCAGTGAAAAGGCAAATTGAGAGGGAAGGCAAGCAAGAGACTTATGGAGAATGCAGAAACTAAACATTTTAAGTAAAGGAATTATAGATGTAAACAATTTCACAATCTTCCCCCTCTCCCCACCCTGTGTTCCTTATATAAATGGGAATTATTCTTTTAAACTCAGCAGAACTTGAAAATTCACATTTGTATTTTGTATTTTATTGATGCTTAGTTGTTTCAAACTCTTCGTGATCCCATTTGAGATTTTCTTGGCAAAGTCACTGAAGTGGTTTACCATTTCCTTCTCCAGCTCATTTTACAGATGAGGCACTGGAGCAAACAGGGTGAAATGATTTGCCCAGGATCATACAGCCAGTAAGCATCTGAGGCTAGATTTGAACTCAAGGCTCCAAGCCCAACATTCTATCCATAGCAATGTATTCTAGCCACCCCTAGATACACTGTATCTTTGAATAAGATTTACTCATATTGCTTTCTATTGCTTCTGTCCCTTACCTCACTGGAGAATGTATCTGTTATCCTTCTTCTTACTGTCTTCTCCTAACTCCCCCATGAGCAGGTGACTTTGCCACAGAAGTAGGGAGTTATGAAGACCGAGAACACTCAAATAGTGTTTAGTCAGAGTCTTGTGGGAGAGCTTTGAGGTGAAACCCCAGATTCGGGACAGGTTGCCCCTTGCAAGAAAGCAAGACTCCAAAACTTAGCTTAAAAATAAAAAGAGAAATGTATTTATTTGGAAGCCATGTTGAAAGGCTGGGAAACAGTGTGCAGGGGGAACACTGCCTCCCTGAGGAGAGGGGGTCTGGGGTTATAGGATAAGGAAGGGGAAAAGGGGGGAAAGCAGGAATGAGGTAATACTTTGAGGTTGGGAGTATAGGCAAAGGTCTGTGGAATTCAAAGGATGATTAGCTTAGGTACCACCCAATGTTTATCAGAGTGGAACTGGGAGGTCCATATCTATGTTAATTGAAGATCTAGGGAAAGTTCCTGAAGGAGATGCTCCCTTCAGGAAGCAGAAAGGAATTTCTTATGTCCCCTTTGACCTAGAAAACTTCTGGAGTTTGGGCTGCCCAGAAAGAAACCCTGGGTCCCATGCCAAGAGGTCATAAGGTATACCAGAAGAATATTGGTACTTAGAGCCTTGCATGAACCTGAGCACATAGTTGGTAGATATTAAAGCACTGGCCCTTGAACCCTTATGATTCTCAGTTTCCTCATATTTGTAATATAAGGTTAGTACTTACAGTATGGAAAGAGTTGAACAGATAATAAGAGTGAGAGCAGTCTAAGACCAAACTGGCCTCACAGATTCGATGAATATCTCACAGGGTCTCAAGAAACAAACCAAGCTCTAAATTCAATCAATGAGTCACAAGAATATAGAAAAAGAATAAGAGGTAGTCCTGGAAAATAAACAGAGTCAACCAGGGGACAAAAAGAAGATGTTGGGCAGAGCAGGATACTGCTCTGAGAACCTTTTGAAGACAGTCAAACTATTTCAGTTTATGATACCAGGAAGATCTTTTTGATGTGAGATATTTTTTCAACACAGTCTGAAATTCTACCATAAGAGATATTTATGAGTAAGACTCCTCTTTAGAAAGCAAATATCCCAGAGACAATTAATAGAGTGCTTCAGTTATTCCAGAGGTGATGTGATATGCTTTAAAGGGTGTTAAAGCCCTGGCCAGTTCACAATATTGTGACTTCTGTGGAATTGGGGCCCACAACTCAATTGAGTGTAAATGGAACTATGTATAATTGAAAATGTTTCCCTAAAAAAAAAGAACTACATTTCCCAGGAATCCACTGACTTCCTGTCATTACATACTTCCTCTAGACAGGGAATAAATTGAATGAGCAGTCCTACTCTCTCTTGGGCTTGATGTCACAAGCATGGTGGTGGTGGTAAGTGTAGGGATTTTGAATAGGCTGAGCCATGGGCACATGGTTGGTTTTATCTTATTACCTTTTATTCCTTTATTTCTAAAGATCATTAATACATTCCTAAAAATATAATTTTTTTACTATTTGAGATTAATTTTAATTTTTACATTTATATAGATTACAATGTTCCTAGGAATACTTAATAAGATAAATAAAAACAAAACATAGATAATTTTAATATGTGGTTTTCTAAGTAAAAATATAAACTGGCAGAGATCTTTATTTATGGTTTAAAGGCCTCCAATTCTATTTAAGCTAGATACCCTGATGTGGAAAGAAACTACTTCCTTACCAGAACACACCCCTGACACACTCTGGCTATGTGACCTGGGTAATTCCTGTAACCTATCTGTGGTCTAGACAAACTCTCTGACTGTAAATTGCAAAATTGTTAGTCTGCATTGGTAGAGACAATTTCCTCACCTTATGCCCATGAAAACAGAAATCTAGTTATATCCCTGTCAGTCAGGAACACATAATTAATTATTTTCTATATCTTCTATATATCTATATCTTCTAACTAACATAATCAGTGTTGTTTTCTAATGGCTCATTGTGACAATTTGAAAAGAAATGAGTTTTGATTGCAAGGATAGAGAAGATGTAAAGAAAGTTTTGGAGCATGGCTGTTCTTAGAGAAAGGCAAGGCTGGATGGGGCTCCAAAGTGGGAGACTGGGCAGCCAAAGGAAAACACTGGGTCACAAGGTATTTTAAGAAATATATATGATATCCAGTTTCTGAAAATGGAGCCCCAAAGCTACAGGAGTCACTAGGCCTACCTCATCAGTCCTGTCCTAGAGAACCTGTCTTAATGAGGCTATGGGCATATGTTTGAGTTTTTTGTTTTGTTTTGCTTTGTTTTTGAGAGAAGAGATGCTGGAAGACAGGATATTTTCCATACTTTCTATAGTTCTGAGACAATGATTTTTTATTAAATAATAAGTTCTCCAAAGAGAAAGCAGATCCCTTTTCTTCTCATCCTCAAGCTTGTTACCTAAAAACTCTTTGAGAGATATATAATATATACATGTATATATATATATATATATATATTTTTTTTTTTTTAATGTGTAAAGGGAACCCCTTTCTCCCAGGATCATGAACTTTCTACTAGTCTGAGCCAGCCCATTAGCGACCCAGAGCTAGGGGTTACAGTTCTGGATCAGAGAGACTTTGATTGGTTTCTGAGATGTGTTAGACCTGCACAGAGGGAAAGGATGTGATATGGAGGAGAACTATAAAAATGAGACCGGAGAGGAGGCTGGGGATTTTGTTTCTCTGGAAGTCGGTGGCTCAGGCAGAAGACACTTTGTGGTCTGGTAGGCTAAGAAATATTTTTTTTTTCATTTCTTTTCCCTCTTTATTTCTTTCTTAGACTATATTTATATTAAAATTTAATTAAAAGCTACTATCATCCTCATGACTTAAGGGTTAATTATTTATAAACGATGGCCACATCAATTTTTTACTACTATTATATTTCCAAATCAATTTCTAAATGTTACATTTAGCATATTACACCTGGCATAATATTAATTTTTCAATATTACAAAACTCTTGCCTTCCATCTTAGAATCAATACTATTTATTGGTTCCAAGGTGAAAGAATGGTAAGGGACAGGAATTGGTGGTTAAGTCACTTGCCCAGGGTCACACAGCTGGGAAGTATCTAAGGTCACATTTGAATCCAGGACCTCCCAACTCTAGATCTGGCTCTCAATCTACTGAGCCACCCAGCTGCCACCCACCAAAAAAAAAAAAAACCTTTGAGAGTCTTGCTCTCCTCTTTTACAAAATACTCTTCTTGTATAAACTTTGTTCTATGAAGAGACAGAGAACAGCCTAGTCAATATTTTTCCTTGGCAGTGTATGTCTGAATAATAATGTTATAGTTGAAAGGAAAGAAGCCAAGAGAGGACTCACTGGAAAATAAGAGAATGAATCAAAAGACTTGGGCTCCATTTCTTTTTTTATTGGCCAACAGTGAATCCTTAAGCAAGTTAACTTAATCTTCTTACCTTTATTTTCCTCATCAAAAAATATACCTAATGTCTTTAGGATAAACATATTAATTATAATTTATTACATAACAACAACAAATCATATATATATATATTATTTTGTCATACTATATTGTTATAGTAACTAAAAAAAGAAAGAATACCTATTTACCTTTTCAGTAAACATTATTCAGATGCTAAGGACTGAGGATTCAAAGAAAGGCAAAATGATAATCCCTATTCTGGAGGAGTTCACAGAGGGTGACACCACAAAACAACTATCTACAAATAAATTATCTATAAGAAAATTGGTAACAATCAATAGAAAGAAAACACTAGAGTTAAGGGTAATGAGAAAGGAAGGCTTCCTGCAAAAGGTGAGTTGAGATGCTACCTAGAAACAAGAGAAGCTAAGAGGTAGAGTTGGGAAAGAAGAGCCTTTAAGACTTGGGGACAGCCAGTGTAAACACTCAGAGTTCAGAGATTCAGTTTCTTGTTGAAGGAACCTCAAGCAGTGACTAATGCATATAGACCATTTTCTAAACTCTAAAAATTTAATTAAAAAAAAAAAGAAAAGAAAGAGATGTTATTATCATATGAAAAACTATAGTAGAAAACGTTATGTTTCTGTTGAGGTAGATTATCTCTTTGCCCAGTTAGTCCTTAGTTATTAATTATGCCACTTGGTAAGCTCTACTAGAAACCTTTCAGAAATTTAGGATGATGCTATATACTCCCAGAACTTAAAGTGAAAGAAATGCTTGTTTTTGTTTAGTTTTTGAGAATGTTTTAGTTTCCTTGATTCTTTCTGCTCTGAGTTCATCAGTTACTGGTTTAGGAAGGAAAAAAATCAAATAATTCAGTAATTGACAAATGTACCATTTTATTGGTTTGGGGTCATATAGTTTCATTCTTCCTATCTGTTCGTGGAGAATTGCTCTCTTTGGAAATTTGTCACCCTTTGAACAACTTAGTAATGAGCCTCTTCAACCTTAGTCAAACATGCTCAAACAGAGCCACATTGTATCATTGGCCCTGTACTGAAAGCCTTCTTAGACTGGCAGGAGATGCTTGAATTTGCCATGTCAACTTCCTTGTATATCATGGATCCTTTGGTGGAGTGGTAAAGTCCATGGACCTCTTCTCAAAATAAAGTTTAAAAATGCAGAAAAAAACATACAAGGTCAAAAGAATATGTAGAAGAAGATATCACAATTTTTTAAATTAAAAACTTCAGATTAAGAACCCTCAACATACTGGCATAGCTTTCGAGACCCCAAGGATACCTCTTCATAACACTGAGGCATTGTGTGAGAATATTAGTATAAGAAAAGACTTTTCCTTTATTCCTTCTCTTCCTCTTTTCTTCCTCCTCTTGCTGCTGCTGCTGCTACTGCTACTACTACTACTCTTCTACTACTGCAACTATTGCTACTACTTTTTCTATCGCTATGACTACTAATAAACAATGATAGTAATTAACTTTTTCACTCTTCAATTTCTTAATTGAATAATATTAAAACAAATAACAATGTAGAATACATAACATATATCAAATATATAGTAAATAATAAATAAAATAATATTTATAGTCAATATATTCATATGATCCCTTCTCATTTAAAGTTGGCAGTTCAGTTTGAGTCCCTGTTTAATCCCCAAGTGCATGAAGAATTGCGATTGTCTAGAGTAGCCCTCTGATGTGCTAGAAGAATTGTGATAGCTGGCATCCACCATATAGCATAGGGAGAACTTGCTTTATTTAGTTCTATTTCATTGCCAATTAGGGCAGGAAAGGTGATATTATGGAAAGGTCCTGGAAGTGGAGTCAGAGGGACAGAGGATCTGGGCTTGAATGCAGCTTGGCTAATTACTAGTCCCTGGATGAGCTTGGTTACATTGCCCGGATCACTCCTTGGGTCAAGGTTTCCTTATCTTTGAAATGAAAGGGTTACACTAGTTGACTTCTGGGGTCACGTCTAACTCCAGATCTATCAATAAGCATATATTAAGGGTTTTCTAGGTGCCAGGCGCTGTGCTGGGCAGTAGGGATCCTATAATCATCATCTGGAGGGAACAGTATGGATCAGAAGAAAGGGTACTAGCTCTGCCATAAGGCAGTCTCAGGATCGAAACTTTTCCTCGATGTTTACTTGGGGAATCGTGGCTAAATCGTTTGACTTGGCTGAGCCTCAGTGTTGTCATTAGTCCAACGAAGGGTTGGCACTAAATGGCCTACAAGTCCCTGCCAACTCTCAAAACATGCTCTTCTCGTCATATTCATTCAGCATCTGTGATTTTATCATGATTGGAAGTTCATCACACGGAACCCGCCGAGGTTCCTTAAGTCTTCCCGACTCTGCGCTTGGCTCTCTCTTCCTGATGCCACCATAGTAATATTCTCATAAACTAAAGGGGTTACTGGAAGAAACCTACTTTCTCTCACTCACTACAAAGTAAAACAGATCTTTAGGAATGTAAATGAATTCTATCCGGTTCTCATCTCCAAAAAACAAACACATATGGAAAAATATTTGTATAGAATCACCCTGTGTTTCCTGTGGGTCACAAATGCCTCCAGCTATGTTTGATGTGGACCCACATATCTTTGTAAGTTTAAAGTGATAAAAATTTAAGACTCGACATATTTTAAAATGCAAGCATGCTGAAGAGTGCAGAAAACCATCACTTTCTTTTTTATTTTCAGTTATAGAACATGATTGATTAGTATCCTAAGGGTCCTCTGAGTCAAACTAAGTCTGTTCCCCTTCCTCCACAACTTTTTAATATGTGCCCTGACATAAAGCACAGATAGTGTGTATAGGCTAAATTCTATTTTCTGATAAACTTTCAAAGAAAATCAATGTTGTATCAGAAGGGTAAGGGAGACCAGGATCCCCAGGTGAGAACAGCGTCTTTATTGTCAAGATTAGTTGAATGTGATCAATTAAACTAGAAACTGTAACCTCTCTACTTGAAAGGAAAGTTCTGAAAATGATAACCAGGATGACTTTATTTTCTTCTATCTTGCAGTTAGGAGAAAGGCTCAGAGACCCAGGTTTGAATCCTGCCTTGGGCACTTTTATTAGTTGTGTGATAAATGTCATTTAGCTTGTCTGAGTCTCAGGATAATCATGTGCAATAATAATAATAATAATCTATTATTCCTTTTATTTTTATTCAATTGTGTCCTACTCTTTATGATCCCATTTGGGGTTTTCTTGACAGATCCTAGAATGGTCTGACATTTCCTTCTCCAGCTCATTTATAGATAAGGAAATTGAGGCAAATGGGTTAAGTGACTTGCTCAGGGTCACCCAGTTAATAAGTATCTGAGGCCAGATTTGAACCCATGAAGATGTGTCCCTGACTCTAGGCCCAGCATTCTATTCACTGTCTCCTAACTGCCCTGATTTGTTGTAAGATTCAAATTATATATTTATATAATATTAATTATTATATTATAAAATAACAATAATATATAAATGAATATATATTCAAGTGAATATATATTTTCAAATTATATATTTTACAAACCTTAAAGAACTATTAAACAAAAATATGTGTTTATCAGAGAGAAAGCAATTAGTTTGTATAAATGGAGATTTTGAGCCTTTGGACTTCATCACCCAGAAGTCTCTTAGAATTTCCCAAAATCTCCATTTATACATATAAAATATTTATACATTTTAAAACCCACAAGCTAAACACAAAGAATAGAAATATGTAAGCAACTGGAACAGCAAGATGGTTCAATGGATAGAGAGCCAAGCTTAGAGACAGGAGGTTCTGGGTTCAATGTTCAATGCCTGGCACATAGTAGTTACTATATAAATGTTTATTATTCCCTCCCTCTCCTCTTTCCAGTGAGAAGTTTTAATTTGCCGCTGATTTGAAAACTAGAGAGCAGAGAGTGGGAGAAGAAAAGGGCCATGTAGAAAGTAGCAAGGTAGCTGCTAATACAATCAGGGAGTGAAATAAAACATGGCAGTGTTCACCAAGAAACAGACATAGGAACATGTTATTATTGTTGGTGTGGCTATTTATTGTGATGCTAATGATGATTCTGTCCCTTTCTACCTTGCCTTTTACTACCTCTTCCCCCAACATGGTGCCTTGATACCTTGGGACATCATGACTCAATAAGGTAAAGCACAAATATCCATAGGTCCTTCTTTTCTCCCTGCTCCCTTCCACCCTTTCTCCCAACCCCAAGAAGGCACGTGATACGATATATAGGTCATCCATGTTATTTTATGATACATATCTCCCTATTCTATTTTTGTATAATGTTTATTTGTGAAAACATCTTATCTCTTCTGCTAGATTGATTTTTTTTTTTATCTTCATGGCCTCATAGTGGCTAATTCAGTGTTTTGTACAAAGGCATCATTCAACATTTTTTAAATAAATGAATGAATGAATGCACAGGACTTGGGAATATCTGCCATTTGAAGATAAAACCTCACATCTACATAGGATTTCATGTTTACAAAATAGTTTTATCACAATAGCTCTGTGTAGGAGGTAATACAAATAGACTTTGTTTTATTATGATCTATTATTTTACAGAGTTTTTTCAAAATGTTTTCATCACAATAAAACTATGAGGGAGATATATTGTGTATATGTGTGTTTGCATATTTACATTTATATATATGGTTCAATGTACATTTTTACAGATGAGAAAACAGAGGTGCAGAGACTCAATGCGATTTGTCTGGCATCACATCACAGCTAATGAGAGAACTGGTATTTGACCTGAGGTCTTCTGACTGCAGTTCAAGTGCCTTCCTCTACCCTACCTTACCTCTGTCCCCATCCATGAAGGGAATCAGAGATTTTAATAAAATGTCCAGCTTTTAAAATGTTTTTATTTTATTTTTATGTTTTTATATTTTTACTTATTTATATATTATTATATTGTTATAATATATAATTATATGATATATTATACATTATTTTAAATATGTTTATAATTTTTATAGTGTTCAGAAAGGCATTCTAACTAAAATCTTTCCTGATCCCCAAACTGTCATTACTACCCCTCCCCTCTTCATTATTGAATTTATTTGTTTATTCATTCATTTACTTGTTTTAAAATAATTTTTTAAACCCTATCTTCTGTCCTAGAATCAATACCAGTATAGGTTCTAAACTCAAAGATCAGTAAGAGCTAGGCCATTGAGGTTAAGTGACTTGCCCAATGTCACACAGCTAGGTAGTATCTGAGGTCAAATTTGAATTCAGGACTTTCCATCTCCACATCCGGCTCTATCACCTAGCTGCCCCTACTGCCCCTATGACATTTATTTTGCATATATGTTTATCTCATATAGCTTTTAAGCTTTACTTCTTTCTTTGCAGTCTGGGAGCCCAGCACAGTGATTTCAAAGTAGGCTCTTCAAAAATGATTACTGATGAAAGTATTGAGCATAGATGTCTTCTCTTTTCAGCACCTGACTTCTTTCAAGAATTTATTAAGCCTTACTTGGAGCAAGCAAGTCAGATCTGGCAGTGGCTTGTTGCAGCTGCTGCCGTTGGCGGAGTGATCACTGCCATCATCCTAGGGCTCACCAGCCTCTTTTGCCGGAGGAAGAGAAAGAGGTTCTCAGAAGAAGAGCAGCCCTTGCTCATGGAGAGAGAAGACTACCTTGGTGGGAATTATCAGAGTCGCTTATAAAATCCTCTGCGAACGAGAGCCAGTAACCGAGGGAGGGGCATTGAGGCCATTATGTCAAGGACAAAGTGTTACGTGGTTGGAATCTCAACCAATCATCTTGGTTGTCTTAGAACATGCTCAGCGTGAGAATGTAAGAAGCAATATGGTACCACATCTGTTCAAAGACATTAAAGCCTGCAAATATATTTTCATGATTCCCCCTGGAAGCCAAATAGTCTTAAGGAAACCTTGCTAGAATGAGCTGTGTAACTACTGGCTAGAACTATATTAAAGATTCCCATGAAGCCACTTTGATTTTGTTTTCATTTTCTACTTTCCCAACAGATTTGGGTGCTAATAACAGCTCTGGCTTTTAGAGTGCTGTGAAGATCACAGAGTGCTTTTCTCACAATACCCATGAAAGATAAGCCCATTGACAAGGATACTGAGGCTAGAAGCCTTTTTCATGGGAAATAAATATGTTTTGATATATTTATTGATTATAGGTATCTCCTTTAGAGACACAGGTTCTGAGTTCTAATCTCATTTGACATGACTAGCTATGTGATCTTGAGCAACTCATTGAACACCTGTCTTCTGGTCTGTAAAATGAGGGGGTTATCATAGAAGGCATTTAAAGTCTCTCCCAGCGCTATATCCATGATTCTGGGATTCGGTTTATATGTGTCTGATTAGGAGAAGAGCCAGGACTTAGGTCTGAAATCTTCTGATTCAAAGGCAAATATTTCTTTCCACTATACCATGAGGATTATTGCTGCATTTTTCCCTTAACATTTCTGATTTGAACAAAATATTAAAAAATCAGATAACAGTGAATGTTAACAATAGAAATCATTTTAGTCTTGTTTTTCATTAGAAGGTATTATATAGTGGAATCTCTGAATTTTACAGTTAGAAGGGACCTCAGTGGCCATTTGGTCCAAACTGTACCTGAAAAAGAATTTTATCATATAAATGATAGGTGGTCTCTAACCTGTGCTTGAAAGCCCCCAGGAAAAGGACACCCACTACCTTTGAAGGCAATCTATTCTACTTTGGGATAACTGTAAATGGTAGGAATATTTTCCTGATCACAAGCTTAAATCATCTTCTTTGTAACTTCCTCTCAGATTTCCTACTTGTATAACCTGGGGCTCAAGTCCAATTGCTCTTCCACATGACAGCCCTAAAAAAAGTGTAATATCCCAGCTGAGTCTTTTATTCTCCATGCTAAACATCCTCTCTTCCCTCAAACAATTCTCAGGTGTTTCATAGAATTAGTAGAATGCTTTCATTGACTTACTCAATCAGTTCCACTCTTACACTTAGAATCCTGCAGCTAGAAGCAAACTTCTTGGTCATTTAGTTTACCCAAGCATAAATCCCATCTCTAAGGTCCTTAGACTCTTGGAATATTTGATAAACATTTTAGATTTGAAGTTCAAAGGGACATTAAAAGCTAATTAGTCCAGCCTCTTTATTTCATAGAAAATGAATTCGAGTCCCAAAAAGATTAAAAAACTTATTTGAGGCTATATCACTGGTGGTAGAACTAACATTTGAAAATAGGTTAGCACTAAATTTGTAACAAGAAGGAAAAGTAATTTTTAGCATTTCAAGAGTGCAATGCTACCATTTTAAGCCTACATTAATGAGCAAATTCCTTTTTACTTCCTAAAAAAGTTTATTAACTAGAATTTGGACTTGTAAATGTATTTTTTTGCATCTATAGTTAAAAATCACTATTAGAAAGTGTGTAAGATGCAAAGTCAGTGTTCCTGACTCAAGGATTATGAATCACCAATACAATTTGCATTCTGTTTGATTCACAACATAGAATTCCTATGTTTTCCCAGGGCTAGAGTTTACCTCCTTTTGTAATGGCAATATCTACTGTGAATTTTTGTGTGAAATTTAAATTTACTCCACTTTACTTAGTATTTAGAATTTTAGCAACCAGGAATGTATACACCCCCACTTAAGGATTTAGTGTTGGGGAGGAAGGTCTATGACCCAAGTGTGCTAGCAAGTGACAAATCAGAAACAACTGATTGACCCCCTGGGCAGTCCAAAGCCAAATTTAAGCCACCATTGGTATATGTAAGACACATGAAGTGATGCAAGGAACTGCCTTTATATTTCAATGTCACTTTCTGTGAGAGGTTCTTGGCCTTGGAAACTTAACCATGGAGGAACTCAGGTGTGAGACCTCAGACTGCTTCCCTTGGACTGCCATGTGGTGAGTGAAAAGATTGACTCCCTTTCCTTGGCTTTTCTGGAGGCACCAGCCTCTGGAGAGGCCCATTGTCTTTGAACCCATTTTCCTTTGGCTTTCTGGAGTCACTAGCCTCTTGAGAGACCCCTCATCTTGGAGGAGGACTCCTGGCTGGAAGCCATGTTAGATTTAATCCTCTGCACCCCCTTCACCCCCCTACCCCCCTCTCCTGCCTGGTTCAGACCATCTCTCTCTTCCTCTCTCTCTCCCTCCCCCCCACTCATCTTCCCTCTATTGTAAATAAATTACCATAAATTCCATTCTGACTTGAGTAATTCATTGGGATTTAGTAATTAAATCCCTGGTGACCAACTAAAACTATATTCAAACCAAACATAAATTTTACCCCTTAAACTTGATTCCCTCAGGAAAATGCAGAAATCAGGTGGATAAAGGTAATATACATGGACTTCCGGTTAAGATGGCGGCTTAGAGAAAGCTGAAGTTCAGATCTCCGGAAAACCCTTCCCGACCGATCTCAAACTAGAAGCTCCTAAGGCGCCGAAATTCAAAACGATCAACAGCACAGACCCTGGGAACCCTCCTCCTGGACCTGGACCCGGTTCAAAAGGTACGGCTCCCCTTAAAAGCCAGAACCCGAGATCCCTCGGACCTCAGGGGTAGGAGCGCAGAGTCCAAGGCTCCCGGAAGCCGCAGCCGCGCCGGGCTCAGAGAGCAGGGTCTGAGGAACAACAACCCTCAGGGTCTTCTACCCAAGTCCCAGTCCGGGTGAAAGTTACTGCCTGGGGCTTCCGCTGCAGAGAGCCCGTGGGTCCGGGTGAAAGTTACTGCCTGGGGCCTCCACTGCAGAGAGCTGGTCAAAACAACAGCAACCCTCAGGGCGGGCAAGACAGCCTCACGGGCTGGATCCTGCTATCCAAGTCTCAGTGAAAGTCTGTGCTCTCGGAGCTTGGGGAAGCGGCAGCCCATCCCCCCGCAGGCCAACGAAACAGCCTCACGGCCAGGGATTCTGAAGGCAACTTCCGGAAATCGAGCCAGGGGGAGAGTGTGGCCTCGTGGTCCGACCCTTCCATTCCAGTTCCAGTGAGGCATATTCAGTTTAACCCAGGGAAAGTCATAGAACCATCTGCCCAGGACTAAAGCCTCTGATCACCAGACAAAGACAAGAAAAGCCAATCCTCCACGTTCAGAGATGACAAACTCCACAGAAGCACAGAAGCCCCAAAATACCAAGAAAAATAAGAAGAAAGGGGCGACTCTGGACACATTCTATGGAGCCAAAATACAAAATACAGAGCAGATAGAAGAAGATATACAAGAAAATTCTCCAAAATCTTCCAAAGGAAATAGAAACTCTCCACAAACCCATGAAGAATTTGAATCAGAAAGGACCAAAAAGATGGAAGCCCTCTGGGAGGAAAAGTGGGAAATGATGCAAAAGAAATTCACGCATCTACAAAACCAGTTTGACCAAACTGTAAAAGAAAACCAGGCTTTAAAGCAAGAACTAATAAAGCAAAGCCAAAACACCAAGAAATTAGAAGAGAACATAAAATATCTCACCGACAAGGTGATAGATCTGGAAAACAGGGGGAGAAGAGAAAATTTAAGAATAATTGGACTCCCAGAAAAGCCAGAAATAAACACCAAACTGGACATGGTGATACAAGATATAATCAAAGAAAATTGCCCAGAGATTCTAGAACAAGGGGGCAATACAGCCACTGACAGAGCTCACAGAACACCTTCTACACTAAACCCCCAAAAGACAACTCCCAGGAATGTAATTGCCAAATTCCAAAGCTATCAAACAAAAGAAAAAATCCTACAGGAAGCCAGAAAAAGACAATTTAGATATAAAGGAATGCCAATCAGGGTCACACAAGACCTTGCAAGTTCTACGCTGAATGATCGTAAGGCATGGAACATGATCTTCAGAAAGGCAAGAGAGCTGGGTCTCCAACCAAGAATCAGCTACCCAGCAAAACTGACTATATACTTCCAAGGGAAAGTATGGGCATTCAACAAAATAGAAGACTTCCAACTTTTTGCAAAGAAAAGACCAGAGCTCTGTGGAAAGTTTGATACCGAAAATCAAAGAGCAAGGAATACCTGAAAAGGTAAATATTAAGGAAAGGGGAAAAATGTTATCTTCTTTTCCTCAAACTCTCTTCTATAAGGACTACATTTATATCAACCTATGTATACTAATATGTGGGGAAAATGTAATGTATAAATAGGGGGTAAAGAAAGACCAAATAGAATAATGGTTCTCACACAAAGATTCACAGGGGAAGGGGAGGGGAAGAAAACTCCTATAAGAAGGAGAGGAAGAGAGGGGGGGGGGGTTTACTTAAACCTCAATCTCAGGGAAATCAACTCTGAGAGGGAAAAACATCCAGATCCATTGGGATCTTGAATTCTATCTTACCCAAAAAGGGTAAGGAGAAGGGAAAACCAAGGGGGGGAGGGGGAGAGGGAGAACAAAAAGGGAGGGAAAGAGAGGGGGGAGGGGGAGGGAACAAAAAGGGAGGGACTAAAAAGGGAAACATCAAGGGAGGGGACAAGGGGGACTGATTCAAAGTAAATCACTGGACTAAAAGGTAGAGCCGAAGAAGAAAAGGTTAGAATTAGGGAAGGCAATCAAAATGCCAGGGAGTCCACAAATGACAATCATAACTTTGAACGTGAATGGGATGAACTCACCCATAAAACGTAGACGAATAGCAGAATGGATTAGAATCCAAAACCCTACCATATGTTGTCTTCAAGAAACACACATGAGGCGGGTTGACACCCACAAGGTCAGAATTAAAGGATGGAGTAAGACCTTCTGGGCCTCAACTGATAGAAAGAAGGCAGGAGTGGTAATCATGATATCTGATAAAGCCAATGCAAAAATAGACCTGATCAAAAGGGATAGGGAAGGTAATTATATTTTGTTAAAAGGGACTCTAGACAATGAGGAAATATCATTAATCAACATGTATGCACCAAATAATATAGCACCCAAATTTCTAATGGAGAAACTAGGAGAATTGAAGGAAGAAATAGACAATAAAACCATACTAGTGGGAGACTTAAACCAACCATTATCAAATTTAGATAAATCGAATCAAAAAATAAATAAGAAAGAGGTAAAAGAAGTGAATGAAATCTTAGAAAAATTAGAATTAATAGACATATGGTGAAAAATAAATAGGGATAAAAAGGAATACACCTTCTTCTCAGCACCACATGGCACATTCACAAAAATTGACCATACATTAGGTCACAGAAACATAGCACACAAATGCAAAAAAGCAGAAATAATGAATGCAGCCTTCTCAGATCACAAGGCAATAAAAATAATGATTAGTAATGGTACATGGAAAACCAAATCTAAAACCAATTGGAAATTAAACAATATGATACTCCAAAACCGTTTAGCTAAAGAAGAAATCATAGAAACAATTAATAATTTCATCAAGGAAAATGACAATGGCGAAACATCCTTTCAAACCTTTTGGGATGCAGCCAAAGCGGTAATCAGAGGCAAATTCATATCCCTGAAAGCTCATATTAACAAACAAGGGAGAGCAGAGATCAATCAATTGGAAATGCAATTGAAAAAACTCGAAAGCGATCAAATTAAAAACCCCCAGCAGAAAACCAAATTAGAAATCCTAAAAATTAAGGGAGAAATTAATAAAATCGAAAGTGATAGAACTATTGATTTAATAAATAAGACAAGAAGCTGGTACTTTGAAAAAACAAACAAAATAGACAAAGTACTGGTCAATCTAATTAAAAAAAGGAAGGAAGAAAAGCAAATTCACAGCATTAAAGATGAAAAGGGGGACAGCACCTCCAATGAGGAGGAAATTAAGGCAATCATTAGAAATTACTTTGCCCAATTATATGGCAATAAATACACCAATTTAGGAGAAATGGATGAATATATACAAAAATACAAACTGCCTAGACTAACAGAAGAGGAAATAGAATTCTTAAATAATCCCATATCAGAAATTGAAATCCATCAAGCCATCAAAGAACTTCCTAAGAAAAAATCCCCAGGGCCTGATGGATTCACCTGTGAATTCTATCAAACATTCAGAGAACAGTTAACCCCAATACTATACAAACTATTTGACATAATAAGCAAAGAGGGAGTTCTACCAAACTCCTTTTACGACACAAACATGGTACTGATTCCAAAACCAGGCAGGTCAAAAACAGAGAAAGAAAACTATAGACCAATCTCCCTAATGAATATAGATGCAAAAATTTTAAATAGGATACTAGCAAAAAGACTCCAGCAAGTGATCAGAAGGATCATTCACCATGATCAAGTAGGATTCATACCAGGGATGCAGGGCTGGTTCAACATTAGGAAAACCATCCACATAATTGACCACATCAACAAGCAAACTAGCAAGAACCACATGATTATCTCAATAGATGCAGAAAAAGCCTTTGATAAAATACAACACCCATTCCTATTAAAAACACTAGAAAGCATAGGAATAGAAGGGTCATTCCTAAAAATAATAAACAGTATATATCTAAAACCAACAGCTAATATCATCTGCAATGGGGATAAACTAGATGCATTCCCAATAAGATCAGGAGTGAAACAAGGATGCCCATTATCACCTCTACTATTTGACATTGTACTAGAAACACTAGCAGTAGCAATTAGAGAAGATAAAGAAATTGAAGGTATCAGAATAGGCAAGGAGGAGACCAAGTTATCACTCTTTGCGGATGACATGATGGTCTACTTAAAGAATCCTAGAGATTCAACCAAAAAGCTAATTGAAATAATCAACAACTTTAGCAAAGTTGCAGGATACAAAATAAACCCACATAAATCATCAGCTTTTCTATATATCTCCAACACAGCTCAGCAGCAAGAACTAGAAAGAGAAATCCCATTCAAAATCACCTTAGACAAAATAAAATACCTAGGAATCTATCTCCCAAGACAAACACAGGAACTATATGAACACAACTACAAAACACTCGCCACACAACTAAAACTAGACTTGAACAATTGGAAAAACATTAACTGCTCATGGATAGGACGAGCCAATGTAATAAAAATGACCATCCTACCCAAACTTATTTATCTATTTAGTGCCATACCCATTGAACTACCAAAATACTTCTTCACTGATTTAGAAAAAACCATAACAAAGTTCATTTGGAAGAACAAAAGATCAAGGATATCCAGGGAAATAATGAAAAAAAACACATATGATGGGGGCCTTGCAGTCCCAGACCTCAAACTATATTACAAAGCAGCAGTCATCAAAACAATTTGGTACTGGCTAAGAAACAGAAAGGAAGATCAGTGGAATAGACTGGGGGAAAACGACCTCAGCAAGACAGTATACGATAAACCCAAAGATCCCAGCTTTTGGGACAAAAATCCACTATTCGATAAAAACTGCTGGGAAAATTGGAAGACAGTGTGGGAGAGACTAGGAATAGATCAACACCTCACACCCTACACCAAGATAAATTCAAAATGGGTGAGTGACTTAAACATAAAGAAGGAAACCATAAGTAAATTGGGTAAACACAGAATAGTATACATGTCAGACCTTTGGGAGGGGAAAGGCTTTAAAACCAAGCAAGATATAGAAAGAATCACAAAATGTAAAATAAATAATTTTGACTACATCAAACTAAAAAGCTTTTGTACAAACAAAACCAATATAACTAAAATCAGAAGGGAAACAACAAATTGGGAAAAAATCTTCATAGAAACCTCTGACAAAGGTTTAATTACTCATATTTATAATGAGCTAAATCAATTGTACAAAAAATCAAGCCATTCTCCAATTGATAAATGGGCAAGGGAAATGGATAGGCAGTTCTCAGATAAAGAAATCAAAACTATTAACAAGCACATGAAGAAGTGTTCTACATCTCTTATAATCAGAGAGATGCAAATCAAAACAACTCTGAGGTATCACCTCACACCTAGCAGATTGGCTAACATAACAGCAAAGGAAAGTAATGAATGCTGGAGGGGATGTGGCAAAGTAGGGACATTAATTCATTGCTGGTGGAGTTGTGAACTGATCCAACCATTCTGGAGGGCAATTTGGAACTATGCCCAAAGGGCGACAAAAGAATATCTACCCTTTGACCCAGCCATAGCACTGCTGGGTCTGTACCCCAAAGAGATAATGGACACAAAGACTTGTACAAAAATATTCATAGCTGCGCTCTTTGTGGTGGCCCAAAACTGGAAAACGAGGGGATGCCCATCAATTGGGGAATGGCTGAACAAACTGTGGTATATGTTGGTGATGGAATACTATTGTGCTCAAAGGAATAATAAAGTGGAGAAGTTCCATGGAGACTGGAACAACCTCCAGGAAGTGATGCAGAGCGAGAGGAGCAGAACCAGGAGAACATTGTACACAGAGACTAATACACTGTGGTATAATCGAACGTAATGGACTTCTCCATTAGGGGCGGTGTAATGTCCCTGAACAACTTTCAGGGATCCAGGAGAAAAAAAACACCATTCATAAGCAAAGGATAAACTATGGGAGTGGAAACACCGAGAAAAAGCAACTGCCTGAATACAGAGGTTGAGGGGACATGACAGAGGATAGACTTTAAATGAACACTCTAATGCAAATACTATCAACAAAGCAATGGGTTCAAATCAAGAAAACATCTAATGCCCAGTGGACTTACGCGTCGGCTATGGGGGGTGGGGGGGAGGAAAAGAAAATGATCTATGTCTTTAACGAATAATGCTTGGAAATGATCAAATAAAATATATTTAAAAAAAAAAAAGGTAATATACATGGCATTTTATAAAGCTCCAATCAGCATTGCATTCTGTGAATTTATCATCCAAGGAGCTTTTTTTGGTGAATGGCTTCATTTCTGGTCCTGCTATGCCCATACTGCTCTACTCACTAAACAAGTTTCATCATAGAGGGAAAATAAGCAACTGTCAATCTTTTTGTTCTTTTTTTCCGGCCTTTGTCTAAAGAATGTTTTTAGTGCCTGCCCTCTTCAACCAGTTAAATATATAATTCACCATCTGTGAGAACAAATGAGTGATGAGTATAAGACATTTCAGTAGTCTGACAACTAGTACTGATGGAGACAGAAGCATTTTTTTTATTGCCTTTTTGTTTTGCTTTGTTTTGTTTTGCTTGATGTTGATTGTTAGATATGCCTTCCTTTGTAATCACAGAAAGGAGCCTTATTTTGGCCACCCATTGTGAGTTTTCTGGGCTAATTTCTGGATTTTTCAGTAGAACCAAATTCTACTTTTCTTTGGATTGGTCTGCATTTGCAGTTGTCTTTAAAAAACAAATAAACATACAAAGGATGCAGATGGGAACCATAGAAAGATGGCTTGACATGGAATCAAATGATCTGGGTTCATATAATGGCTTTTACACTACATTTGTAGCCTTAGGACACCGACTTTCCCTCTCTAGACCTCAGTTTGTTCATCTGAAAATCAAAATGTTGGACTAGTTAATCTATAATGGTCTCTTAATTCTAAATCTATGATTCCCTCTATAGGTGAAGATTTGTGTGTGTGTGTATATATATATATATATGTGTGTGTGTATATATATATATGTGTGTGTGTGTGTGTGTGTGTGTGTGTGTGTGTGTGTGTGTGTGTATGTATGTATTACAAAATATAAAGCGAGCAAATAAGGTAGAAAATGAGCATCCATGTGAAAATGTCTTGGATCTAGGAACATCCAAGAGCCTCTCTAATCTTCTATACTTAACTGAAATTTTTAAGGAAAATAAAATTCCAAACTTTCTTTTAGAGCTTAAAATTTTCAAACTGGAAGGCAAATTTATAGCTGTTACTAAATCTTCTAATAGCTTTTTAGGACTTTCCTTTGCAATTGTTTCATTGGCGCATTTACCAGCCTTCTCCTTCATATTATGCTTCTAAGTCCCTACCATGGTACTTTGCACATAAATTAAAACTCCAATGAATCTAGGGTATCATTAAGGTGGATATTCTCTCCAATGATACTGATTGCCACCCTTCCTTGCCTGTATACATGTGTAATTCTCATCCACATTCACCCAATGTACTGGAGGGTTCTTTCTCAAAAACTCTTAACACAGAAAATATTTCAATAGAATCTCATCCATCTTTAGTTCTCAATACTTGATTCAACCATTTAAAAATATATATTTTAATTATATGTCTTACCTTAATTCTATGTAAGTCCTTATTTGAAATATGTTGCATCCTTATTATTCCCACTTCTCTATTCCCCTTTTGGTGATATCCAAATTCAATTCTTAAGAGACTATAGTTGCCCCAGAATACACTGATAGTTAATGGGTAGGAGATGACAAGTCTCAACCCTGGAAATCATACTATTTCACTCTGCCTTCACTTCCCCTTTTAAATTTTCATTCCATCTTTGTTCTACAATTTCATTTTCTGCTTATTAGATCATTACTGAATCAAGCTTCTAGATGACATTTTGTAATAAGAATATTTTGACTTTATATTCTATTACTGAGAAGGATAGTTGGAAGGTGGCATTTGAGTGGTGTGACAGAGGCTGGCAGTAAAGAAAAAGTGCCAGGCTGAAGAGTGTGTGGAATTGATCACTGCAATGGGGGGAGGGGACTCAGGAGATTGGAATCTTGAGGAGCAGAAGATTCTGGCTGGAAGAGGAGTTGGTCTCTCAGTCTGGAGAAGCTCAAGAGAGAAGGTTGAAAAAGACTTTCTCCTGAGGTTTACCCATTTTTTCCTGCTTGATACTGGAAATCCTTCCCCCAACATTTCCTAATTAAAAGGGCTCACTGAAGAGAAACCTGAAATAAGATATTTTTTAATCTCTGTCTGACTTTACCTCAGTTCCTGTTGCCCTGGATCTGAACTGTGGCCAAGGGGGCCAAACCCAGAGTCAGTCAATCTGACTTTCTCTCAGGGGGCTCAGGCTGTCAAGGTCTGAGTTACCCCCAAACTTGAGGAGGGAGGAAAAGGGTTTTAGATAGAGACAGGGACCCCCTTTTCCCACTTTCCCTTCCCATTCTTTTCCCTGCCAATTATTCCTTTGTATTACCCTGATTGAGCTGACATTAAAATAGTTATCTTTTCCCCAAGCTGTGGATCAAGTATGAGTAAACAGATAAAGGGGAGACCCTTTGATCTTGAGTAGGGGAAGGAAGACAAGAGGGACAAGAGCAAATCTGGGAGAGCATCCATAGCTAAAAAGGGAAGGCAGAAAGGGGAAAATCTTCAAACCCCCTCTCCTCTGTCTGAGCCAACCCTAAACATCAGCTATCTCTCCTGAACCCCACTTTGAGAAGGGAGGTTCTCCACTCTTTTCCTCTCTCCATACTGAAAGACTGAACCCCTCGATTTCAGTGGCATGTAAAAGTATTGTTATTTTAAGAAATGTAGCAAAAACAGAGGAAATCATATAAAGTAAGAAGATGACTACCACCTTTTATCCCTTCAGTGTTTGTAGGGAGATCCTTGAATTTAACCAAATATTAATAGCATATTTTGCTAAATCAATGGAATGCCCTACAGGAACAATATATCTCCCAAAATTCATTAAGAAGAGAGACCTGGGGCAGCTGGGTAGCTCAGTGTATTGAGAATAAGGCCTAGAGATGGGAGGTCCTGGGTTCAAATCTGATGTCTGATAGCTGTGTGACCCTGGGCAAGTCACTTAAGTCCCATTGCCTAGCCCTTACCACTCTTCTGCCTTGGAGCCAATACACAATATTGACTCCAAGACAGAAGGTAAGGGTTTAAAAAAAAAAAAGAAGAAAGACCCATTTAAATTAATATTTCTCTCTCTTGTCTTTTAATCTTCTTCTCTGCTATTCCATAAAATTAAAGTCACTTTTCTCTACATATCTTTGTAAGCAAGTATCAAGACTTCTTGCCATGATCTCTATTATTTTCCTCAAGATAGATCCTTTAAATTCTAAGTTTAACTGGAAGTGTAGACAATGGAGTACTTGTCAAAGTATTTTTCAAGAGTTGGTGAACTCTTTTGAGCTCTTGACATTAGCTTTGAAACTCAATCAGAGCATTGACTCCCTCATTTAATTTCAAATCCTAGATCCCTAAATCAAGTACATATTTCTGGATTGTTGGACTTCCTAATTAGTATTCACAAAAATCTCCCAGAGGAACTCATCCTATTTTTTTATTCTCTTCAGCTGGGGAACTAGCATTTCTCATTTCCTCATTTTCATTGGTATTGTTCATGGTTCTTCATCCTTCTGGATCATCCTTCCGGATCTGCTCCCTCCCCATCCAGTCCCTTCTTAAATCTGCACAAAATGGCTTCAATTTCAACTTTGCAGTCTCATTTCCTCTCTTCAAATATTATGCAGATGACTCCAAAATCTATACCTCTAGGCAAAGCCACTCCTCTAAGTCACAAAAACCCCATAATTTCCAAATACATACTTAACATGTCTACCCAATGTTTAGCCCTGTGCCTGGAATGTAGTGGACACCTAATAAGTAGTTTTTGGTTGATTGATTGGTTGATTTGTGCCTGTATGTTCAAAAATTCCTAAAATCTAATTAAAAATTTAATTCCCAGAAATACCATTGCTCTTGGCTCTGTTATCTAGAACCTAGTAGAACAATATTTATCTCTCTTTCACTAGAAAGCCATTCAGATATTTAAAGATAAAAATTATAATGTCCCACCTATATTTCTATTTTTGAAGCTAAATATCACAATTCTCTCCACCAATTTTTTTTTGGCATCATCTTTACTACCTTCAAAGCTTTTGGAAAATGGTTACATATTAGGGCATACTTCCTAAAAACAACCTACTAATGCTCCAAAATTGAACCAAAATGAGCAATTATAGAGAAAAACAAAGAGAATCAGTTAAAAAGTTCTTTTTCTGGTTCTTGGATTGACTTTCTGGGTTTCAAAACCATGTCTTTTATACTACTGACATTTTAGAATTTCACTAAGTACTTAGGATAATAGAATGAAAATAAATCATGTTTACAAGTTTGGAGCAATTTCCTCTTTCACCATATTCTTCTGTGTTGTAAAGAAGGGATAAGGACAAAGATGAAAAACTAAGTGATGACAAATTAGAGGAAAATTTTGTCATTTAGTTGTTACCAACTTTTCAGGATCCCATTTGGGATTTTTCTTGGCAAAGATACTGAAGTGATTTTGCAATTTCCTTCTCCATTTGATTTTATAGATGAGGAACTGAGACAGATAGGGTTAAACAATTTGCTCAGGATCATACAGCTAGTAAGAGTCTGAGGCTAGATGTGACCCCACAAAGACACTTCCTGGTTCCAAGGCCAGTGTTCTGTCCACTCTGCCACCCACCTGTGCTGGACAGTAGGATGAAATTTATCTATTTATCCTCTGATGGGTTGATCATACACCCTTTAGAGAAACCCTTGGTGTAAAACTCAAACAGAAATGGGACCCCAGGTGCACAAGGATCCCTGCAGGCCACATATTAACTTTTAAAATTGAACAATCTATATTTTATTGTGGTTTTATTTATTTTGTCAAATAATTCTCAATCACATTTGTACTCATATTCAGTGTTGCAGGAGGCTGGGTATTTGAAAAATCTGATTTCATAGACCTAACTTTGGAAACTACTGCTTTAGAAACCTTCTTTCTTGTTATCATCACTCAATTTCCCCCATTGTTTCAAAGTAGAATGATGGCTATTTGTTTTCATTTCTCCTTCTATATCCTCCTCTATCTTCTCCCCCACTGCCACCTATCCTTGATTTTAGTCTTGTTGATAGGAAATCCTGTGTTTATCTCCTTTCCCATTCTCCTCAGTAGGTGTTTCACAAATATTTGACACAAATAGCAAAGGCTTTGAACTTTCAGAACTGGATAAAATCGTGACTCTAGCACTTTCTAGCTATGTGATCTTGAACCATCTTAGTCCCTAGTTCTCTCATTCATAAAATGAGATGTAGACGGTTTCTAATATTCTTTCTGTATTTAAAATCTCTAAATGAAATTCTGTTCATATGCTGCCCTCTGACATGGAAACAACCCTGAATTTGTCATAACCATAATTTGAGTGAAAAATCCAAAAATGCTCTGAAAGGCACACATAATAATTTTTAAAAATTATTTTTTGATTATTCCCAAGTTAATGTAGAAACATATTTGAATTGGGTCTGAATTATACAATTTAAGATTTTCAGGCAATTTTCATGGCCAGCCTATACATTTTCTTCCATATTTGATTGAGAATGTATCATCAAACTCTGACATGACTCATGAAAGATCAATGCAGAGCCAATGTTTTTCTCTTCACGTGATTGAAATATGGTTTAATCCCTCCCTCCCTCATACCTCAAATGTAAGTTACATGAAGGCAGAGAATTTTTGGTGCTGTCTTTGCATTTCTCCTTTGTCCCACCTCCAAGCACAGTGCTACATAAGTGTTTGCTGCATTGCATTTGGTTGGATTAAGGTCATCTGCCAATTAGTCAATATATATTAGCTTGATTATTAGTAAGGAATTTTATATGTGTGCAGGCAATTTTTCCCTGATGTCTCCTTTCTACTTAAACCTAATTGTTTATATAACTTGCCATGTAACTTAAGGCATAGTGAAACAAGATTCTTCCTCTGTGCACTCCATGATCCAGTGATCCTGGTGCTTCTTTGCAGGTGTTGACACAAGATTCTCCAACTCCAGATTTTGTCATTGGCTGTTCCTCATGCTGGGAATACTCTCCCTCTTTATCTCTTCCTCCTAGATTTCCTGGCTTCTTTCAATTCCCAGCTAAAATCACATCTTCTACACAAAGTTTTTCTTATTTCCCTTCATGTTAGTGTCCTACTTCTGTTAATTACATTCAATTTTTTCCTATATATGTCTTTGTACCTAGTTATTAGCACCTTGTTACCCCCTGTAGACTGTGAGGTTCCAGAAAAAAACAGGGATTGTGTTTTACCCTTCCTTGTATCCCCAATGTTTACCCTGGTGCCTGACACAGAGTAAGAATTTAATACTTACTAAACATTACACTACTAAATAGTAGGGCAACTTTGGTCACATTATTTAGCCATTTCGAATCACATCTATAAAAAGAGGTTTTGAGCCATAGAAGATAGCATCTCTAGAGTTGGAAAGACCTCTAAAGTGATCTGGTCTTCTTGTGTCAAACTAAAAGAAATGGGGACCACTAAACCATTCACAAGGATCCCTTTAGGCAGTATATTTATGGACTTAGAAAACTGCATATTAACATTATCTATATTCTATTGTATTTTTAATTGTTCAGAATTTCTCAATTATATTTTTATCTGGTTCATGAGTATTTGAAGGTGGCCCTTAGCCCCCTGTTTGTAAAATCAGATAATGCTACCCTCTCATCTTACAAATGAAGAAACTGATAATTGTTTAGGCTTACAAAGTACCTGAAAGTTTGCAAAAGGCTTTAGATCCATTATTTTACTCAATCTTCACAATAGTCTTTTAAGGAATGTAGTCCAAATTATAATTCTGCTCATTTTATAGGGATGAAATTGGTATACAACAACATACTACCTGACTAGTAAATGTCAGAATCAGGATAATAGCCTAAGTTTTCTCCACTCAAACAATCACAGAGGTCTTTCCTGTATTACATTGATGTTCTTCTTCTATACTCTCTAAAGCCCCTTTTGGCTATTTTGAAATCTTATAAATTTATTCCTTTAGATGGAGAAAAATTCAAACAAAAATATTAATACTGCTACTCCTATTGCTCATCAAATGTGCTATGAATTAAATATGTGTGTGTGAATTAGTGAAGAACTCTATAAACCCTGTGAGCCATTGGTTCTGATGTTCCTATTCCTTTAAAAAAGCTTGCTTCATTTCTATCACAATCTCTTTCTGTGGGGATCTGGCACTCTTTCTCCCTGTTTCTGTTTCTCTCTGTAATCTTTTACTTCCATGACTTTCACTTCTATCTCTCCATGTTTAATTCTACCCCCAGTGCTCCACACCTCCATCTGTCCAGAGATCAACTTTATTTGGATGTCCCATGTGCACCTAAAACTCAGGAAGTCACTTCCTTTTTCTTGGTTTCAGTTTTTTCCTCTGCAAAATAAAGGGGAAGGGTTGACTCAGTGATCTCTAAGTTACTTTCTAGTTCTACACCCTGTGAATGTCATTAAAACAAATCATGTATCCTTTGCCTCCAGTCTTCCAAATCTGCCCTTCCTTAGGACTTTCCAGTTTCTGTCAATGGAACTAGTAATCATCTGACCTTCTACTTGTCATTTAATTCTACCACTGCCACATTTCTTATATCTGTAGTGGGGAATGCAATATTGTGTCTTAATTAAGATCTAAAATACATCTCATCTTTATGAGTCATTAGGGCTGCCAAATGGATTACTCCCCACAAAAAATACTCCCCATAAACAATCAAAAACAACTCCACAAAATTGATGGTAAAAGCAGCAAAACCAGCTAAGAGTCTAGAGTTAAGTTGAGCAGCCAAAGACACCTAAGGAAGAAGGTCTCTGACTTTCCTGGCTTCAGTCTCACCTGATAACTTAAACACTACTGAACAAATAACACAAAATCAACAAGACAGGTCCTGGGGATAGGACCAACAGCCTCACCTTATCTGCTGAAATCAGTAGCTTTCATCCTAGAGGATGTCACTGGAATTGGCAGACAGAGCACCTTGAAAGCAGCAGTGCTGGCTGCAGCAGCTCTGGAGGCCCCTCCACTAAGCCTCAGCTGGAGATTGACAAAGCAGACATTACAGAGTCTATGGGCACCAGGCCCTGAGGACAGGAACTTCAGACTTGTTGCTGATCAGGTAAGGACTTTGAGTGCCCAGGCATGCAAGCTAAATACCTGCTCTCTCCAAGGCTGTGGCATCAGGAAAGGAAGAGTGAGGAAAGAGTGCACACCGATGAGTTTAGTTGATGAGGGACTGAGGCCCTGTTGGCTGTGGTCATCCCCAGGAGAGTAGAGTCCATGGTTGTTGCCACAGGGAGAGGTGAGCTATTCACTTGTGGTGGCAGAACTGGCAAGAAACTCTGGTTAGAGCACTAGAGGGCAGAGACTGGAGCTTCAGTGGGATGAGTGATTGATTATACCTGACCCAAAATTAGAATAACTAAATAGAGCCCAGGAAATAACAAAAACAAAATGTGGAACCTAAGGCACTATTCCCCAGTACTCAAGTATCCCCGAGACTCCAGCAAAAAGCTTATGATTAAGTCTTAGCATGACCTCTAAATTTGTTTTAAAAAATGAAAAAGCAAAGAAGAACCTAACTATTGATAGCTATTCTGGGGACATAGAACACCAAGGTTTCAACTCAGAGTTCAGTGAAGTAAAAATACCTGCTTCTAAAACAACAAAGAAAACAATGTATGATCATAAGCTCAAAAAGAGCTTGTGGAAGAAACTGAAAAAGACCTCAAAAACTAAATGAAAAAGTTGAGGAAAAATTAGGAGGAATAAAAAGAGCAATCCAAGAAAATTATGAAAATAATGAAAAAAAAAAGTAATGAAAAAGGAGATGCAGAAAATCACAGAAGAAAATAATTAAGAACTAAGATTGGACAAGGGGAAGCTAATGACTTCATAAAACAATGAGAAATATTAAAGTAAATTCAAAAGAATTAAATAATAGAAAATATGAAACATCTTATCACAAAATCAAATGACCTAGAAAATAGATCAAACCGACACACTGTAAAAACTGCTGGGCTCCCATATAATTATGATCAAAAGATGAGTTTAAACACCATTTTATCCAGGAAAACTACCCAGAAATTCTAGAACCCCAGGGGTAAAATAGAAATTTATGGAATTCACCAATCACCACTGAAAAGATACCCAATAGAAAATTCACAAGATCATTGCTAAGTTCCATAGCTCACAGGTTAAGGAGAAAATACTACAAACAACAAGGGGGGAAAAACAATTTAAATACTGTTGAACTACAGTAAGAATAATGCAAGACTTAGCAGCTTCAATATTAAAGGAATGAAGGGCATGAGCACAATATTTCAAAAAACCAAAAGAACTGGGTTTACAACCAAGAATAAAATACCCAACAATGATTAGCATAATTATTAAAAATGGAAAAATTGATATTTAATAAAGTAAGGGAGTTTCAACTATTCTTAGGGGAAAATCCAGAACTCAGTAGAAAATTTGATCTATAAAAAAGATGTAGCATAGTTAGGAAAGAAATTATAAGTGACTCAAAATGTCAAATTATTTAATACTTTTATGGGAAAATATTGTGTATGATCTCCAAGAATGACATCATTACCTGGGTACATTGAAAAATCATATATAGAGAGAATATAGTTGAATATAATAGAATGAGTTGAAATAATAAAATAGTCCAAGAAGAGGTAAAAAGGAACAATTATCTCATTTAAAATAGGAATGAGTAGAAGAATGGTAGACGTCTCTTTTAACATATAGAGAAACAGGAGGGTGAGGGTATAGGATAAGGGAGGGATTGTGTTGCCTTTAGGGAGTGAGGAACTAAGACAGGAAGGGTAGATTAAGAGAAAGGAGAGAAAGGGGATAAGAAAAGGGAGGGAAACCAAGAAGGGAGTACATATTGAGAAATAGGAAAGTAAGGTGAAGGGATAAGGGGCAGACTCTTAGGACTAGATAAGGGAGGAATTTTGAAAATTGAACTCATAAAAAAAGAAGGATATGGTTGGGGGAATAAGGAAGGAATTTTTGAAAAAAACAAATAGAAAAAGAACTAAAAGATAAGAAGGAAAGCAGAAAAATGGGCCTTTAGAAATGTGGGACAGTTTAGAATTTGGGAAAGGATAATGGGAGGTTTCTAAAGAAGGGAAGCAAATTCGAGGGGAGATGGAAGAAATTGGACATTAGAGGAGGGATACAGCCAAAAAGAGAGAAGTAGAAAGACAAACAGTAAAGGAAAATAGAATGGAGGAACATACACAACTAGTAATTATGACTAAATGTCAATGGGATAAATTCACTCATAAAATGAAAATGGATAGAAGAATATATCAAAAACCAAAACCCAACAATATGTTATTTACAAGAAAAACACTTAAAAATAAGAGACACATATAAAGTAAAAATAAATGGTTGGAGTTCTGGATTCAAATCTGGCCTCAGACACTTCCTACCTGTGTGGCCGTGGGCAGATCATTTAACCTCCAGTGCCTAAACCATATCATTCTTTGATCTTGGAACCAATATATAGTACTAAATTTAAGATGGAAGTTAAAGGTTTTAAAATAAAATGATATGGAGTATCTACCTAAAACTATCAGCAAATATTATTTACAACTGGGATAAGTCAGTAGCTTTCCCAATAACATCAAGAGTAAAACAAGGATGTCAATTATTTAATCTACATTATAACAATAGTTATTTAATATCCTAAATAATAACTATCCATGTGAAAAGTACCAATATAGACAAATAAGACATTATGATCATATCATTGGTATGTAATTGGATTTGGATTTTAAAAGACCTAGATTCAAATTTTGCCTCAGATGTTTACAAGCTATATGATGCTGGTCATTTAACCTTTCTACTTTGGTTTCAGAATCTGTAAAATGAACTCAATGACCTCTAAAGCAACCTCACCTTAAAATCTATAATTTATGACATGAACTGTGGCAGTTGCAGTGTAGATGTTTGTGGCACACCCAATTAGACACCATGTGGAGCATTGTGTTTAGTTCTGGATGTTTCAATTCAGGTGGAAAATTGAGAAGTTGGAGTGTATGCAAGGATGAACTGTTAGAATAATGAAGAGTATAGAAACTATATCATATAAAAATAGTTGAGGGAAAAACTCTGGTACTGAAAAGAGATAAGATGCAGAGAACTGTAATTGAGATGTGGCAGAATCATAGGATCTTAGAACAGAGAATACTTGCTTTTGGTACTTTCCTCTACTTCCCCTCCCTCCACTCTCCCCAACTTCCTTGTGTGGGCAGGTAAATGCCTGTATGAGTGCTGTTTCTTAGGAGTCACCCAGATTTGGAGACAAGGACTCATATTTTGCTTATTATTTCCCATTCTTGTGTTTTTTGGTTCATGAAAATTCTATGATCTCCCTTATTTTGCATGAGATTCATGTTGGTTTTCTAAATGAATCTTTAAAAAAAACAGTGAAATGGCATTATAAATGATATTTAATAAGTTTGAAATATTAGAAAATAAAGTCCATTACCCAGGTACTTTTTCAAATATCATGAGATTGGAATTGGATTTAGCAGCCTTCCTTCTCTCTCTGAGTTGCACAGTTGCCTACTTAGAAATAATTGTCATGAATTTTGATTCAACATAAAAAAAAAACCCTCACATACTATCAATCAGTTCAACTTTGACTGAAATACAAAAATGTCTCTGCAGTTTACACATCCATCCTCAACTTGATCATACATTCATCACCAACCTGGAAGCAGCCCCTTTGCAGCAAGATAAAACTCTCTAAAAACATTTCTTGTAAATTTCATTGCCTCATAAAAGGTCTGATGAGAAAGTTTTACTGTCATACATTTTCATATCTTTGTAGTTCTGGCAAGGACCTGCCTGATGACAGGGTCATCAATATGAATGAGGGAAGATATTTTCCCAGTCTTGTTAATCCTGGGACTAAGATATGCAGAAAGCTCTTCCAGACTTGCATGTCAATGAAAAAGTTGCTTATCTCATCTTTTGTTTTCCTCCATCCAGGGGTTGTACATGGTGAGCAGTTTTACCAAGAGTAATGGAAGAAACTAGAAGGCTCAGTGGATAGCGTGCCAGTCCTAGAGTCAGGAATACTCATATTCTTGAGTTTAAATCCAGCCTCAGACACTTTCTATCTATGTGATACTGGGTCTAAGTCCCTTAGCCTCATTTGCCTCAGTTTCATCATTTATAAAATGAACTGGAAAAGGAAATGGCAAACCACTCCAGTATCTTTGCCAAGAAAATCCCAAATGGGGTAAGGAAGAGTCAGATATGCCTGAACTAGAACAAAAATACTATTAGTGACCTTTGCCCTTTCAAACATTTATAACAGGAAACAACAATGTCCTAGACAGAAATTAAGAATAGAAGAACTCTGATAATCTTCCTTTTTAAAAGCATCTGAACCTGATCTACTAAAATCCCATTTACACAATGAATTTTTGTAATAGACAATCATTGAACTCCGAAGGTACCACACTTTCCATAGGGAAAACTGTTCCTTTAGGAAGAAATCTGGTACCCATGGACAGACCACTGTAGTTAAATCTAGTTTAACTATTGCCTAGCAGTGAACTAGCTACCAAATGGGTTGAGGACTATATCATTGTATGCTATTTTAATTGTTATTAGGTATTTGTAATTTATTTGTAAATGAGAAACAGTAATTGAGAATTATCTGGGAAGACTTTACCATAGTCACAACACCAATGGTATGGGTCAGCTTTCCTGACCCCCAAAGCCTGTTTTCTTTTCACCAGTACTAGTTGCTAAGCTGCTTCAGTGAAAGGCATTTCCATACTGGGGATTTCCCATATTACAACCCAGATTTTGTAAAAATGGATTTGAACTCTGGACTTCAATCCCCAGAAGCCCTTGCTCCACTTCCCCAGAATGCTTTGTAACCTCACCTGGGCCAAGAATGAGATGGGGTATTTAACCTGATTACAAAGGCTTTTGGGTCTTTTTTACTTCCTGTCTCTGCTGGAAAACAGACATTTCTCATGATGTGAGTGAAATTTTGGGTGGGCCTCATGGCCCACCTGGCACATGCCTTTTCTTACTTGTATATTCTTAAATCCTTAACCTTTAATAAACCTCTAAAAAATATAATACTCCTTGCAGAGAGAAACTAATTTCTATCTGCCTCAGTTTCCCAAATTTTAATCTTTACAGTTTGGGTTATAAACAAAGATATAACCACATGTGTATATGTAGAGGTATGTGTGTATATATATGTATATACAAGTACTTGTATGTGTATTCATCTGTATTCATCATATAAACACATGAACATATTAACTATACATCCACACAGAAATACACCTATCTGTTTCTTGTGTAACTTATGGGATATCCCTTTACTTTACATAAAGAGCAGTTTGCTGCTCTTTAAAATGGGAGGTTAGAGCAAGTCCCTTTTATTTCTAAATCTATGATGGTCCAAATGCCTTTGCGGCTCAGTTTCTTCATTTATCAAGTAGAAATAAGTCAAATGAAGTAATGCACATAAAGTGCTTTATAAAACATATGCATTATGCTAATGTAAGCACCATTTCTATTATTTTTAATATAATTTCATTTCTTAGAAAACAAAACTTCAGGACCACAAATCAACAAAGAGCTTTTTCATAACAGCTCTTACACGTAGATAATGCGACTCTTATTATCTCATTTTTATATGAAATTCAAGTTCAATGAGATTCTCTCAAATTCAATGTGTTGACAAAGTCTGCATGGATAGTCTGAATCATATCTAGAATTCAACTGGTATTCTGATTCAGAATCAATTGTTTTCTACTCTCTATCAATCTATCCTCTAACTCTTCATGCAATACATAAAATGACAATTATATATCTTTGTATCATCAAAGCTCCAAATGTGTAGACATCTTCTCAACCTCACAAACTGAACCCTGGAAGACCAGCATGATTCATCTGCTAAAGGTAACTTCCAGTTTCTAGGCTCATGCAGTCAGGGAAGCCTGCTCAGTTGACTGAGAGTGAGACACTGGAGGATGAAGGGCTTCTGAGAGTAGCAAGATTTCCTGAGGGTCCAGGATACAGAAGTCATGAACAGAGTTTACCCTTCTCTAAGGGGCCATTACAGAAGAAATTCTCCAATCTTGAAAGGGAAGACTTGAGGCTGATGGATTTTCTTCCACCAACTTTAGAGGTCCCTAAGCTATGAAAGTTCCAAAAAATGTGCCTAGTGAGTTAATGAAATAATCAGGAACTAGCTGGAATAGATGAGGAGACAGCCATGGATTGAGGAACTGAGAAGGCAGTAAAGATAAATTTCTTCTGTCTCTCATTTTGCAGCATGTTGGTCTGGTTCATGAAACTATTTTTTTTAAAGGTTCCAATGATTTTAGAAATAATATTTCCTTGACTGGAGCTAGGAGCTCACAAGGTCAAATGTTTTATTTTGTTTTTACATATTCTCTATCTTTATTTTTTTTAATCACTTTCATTTCCAAATACATTTATTCTCACTTTCCTACCCAGTGAGCCATCTCTTTTAATAGGAATAATAAAAGAAAGAAAACAGTTCAGCAAAAGAAGCTCCCACATTAGTCAAGTAAAACTAAGTTTTTGTGGAGTACATTTCATATCCCCTTTTGTAGCTATAAATAACTGTTTTCATTCAGGCCATTGGCATCATAGGAGGAGTCAGTCCCCTTAAGCAGGAAGGCCACCACATCCAAGAGGAATTTTTCCTTTATGGGCCTTCCATTGGGTTTTGTGTTGAATCACCCTTTTGTACCTGTCATGAATTATTATGTATTGCATTTATTTATCTGAAATACTAAACTCGAAGCTCTATAAGGGCAGTGGCCACATCTTACCTAAACTTTATATATTGCCTACCACTTAACACATCTCTCTATTTACAGTAGTCAGTGAATATGTGTTGAAATGAATTACTCATTCAGTGAAAAAAAGACATCTTGATGAAACAGCAGCTTGTCTTATGAGATGTGAAGGGTTGCTAGCCAAAATCTAAGCTCTAGGCAGAGCCACAGGTAGGTCTCTACTATAAGGAGCCAGTAGAAGCCTTAGCTTCAGTCAGAAAGAATAAGTATGAAGCTGGAAAAAATACAAAATTCAAAGAAGGAAACCTCAAAAGTGGAAATCAAGAAAGAATGCAGTTAGTGTGTGTGTGTGTGTGTGTGTGTGTGTGTGTGTGTGTGTGTGTGTGTGTTAGAGAGAGAGAGAGAGAGAGAGAGAAAGAGAGAGAGAGAGATAGAGACAGAGACAGAGACAGAGACAGAGACAGAGACAGAGACAGAGACAGAAAGACAGAGACAGAGACAGAAAGAGAGAGAATGTGTGTGTCTCCAACCAAGCATGACCAGAAAAATGGAGAAAGCTGGAACTCAGAATTCAGGTAAAAGTGGTTATAACGGATAGAAGCACCTAAAGCTAAGTCTAAGTGGTGACGTTGTTGAGTGATGAGTTGTACTCGTCTGTAGCCTCCTTTGGACAGGGAGTTCAGGCATGGTAGTGTTTTCAAAGGACCAGTATGTTGAAAAGTGAGATCCTTGACATAGAAGTTGGCAAACAACCATATCTAATCTATATTTCAAGCTTTGAATAAAACCCTTAATAACTGATGGATCTCATATTCTCAAGATAATAACAGTAGCTTACAATAGTGCTTTACAATAATTCAATAATGGTGCTTTACGAAGTTCATATTTCAACCATGATGTGAGGTGGTTACAGGAATAATTATTTCCATTTTATAGATAATACAATTGAAGTTGAAAGAGATAAATTACTGTATAGTTGCCACACAGAAATTAAGTATTAGAGGACAAATTCAAAGCAAGTGGTCTTTTGTCTTCCAATCTGGTGACCTTTCCAAAATCTCAGTCTCTCTATCTTAAACAGAGGTTGATATAGTGAGGGTGGCAATAAGTACCAAAATGGAATGAACTCCCATTTTGAGTTCTGTGCCTCAATGTGCTTATCTTCTGAAAAGACAATAGTAGATTCTGGTGGTAAAATTAAATATGTGAAAGTTCTTTTTTTAGGGGGATGGATATTATTCAGCTATAAGATTAAATATACCTTCTATATACACCAAAAACTTTCACATACTTAATTTTACCATACAATATTCTCCTCATTTAAAAGATATGCATATTGAGACACAGATATCAAATTGTGAGTTCAAACCTTTTGCAAAGGAGTGAGTAGCTGAACTAAGCTTAGGATCTTTTTCTGTTTAGTGCTCCTTTCATTTGATCATACTACCTGCATCTCCCCTGACCTGCCCCTTGAGCCATGCAATACATCCCTGGACCTGTAAGAACTTCTCATGTAATTATATACAGCCATACTCCAATGAATTGTGCCATGAAGTCAATTTAATACTTAGTCTCACAGTAATTTTGCAAATATCCTTACTGACTGAAGAAAACCAGTTGAGTTTTTTTTTTTTTAATATAGTGGGTTTTATCCCTAAAAGACTAATTTCCATGAGTCTTGAAACTGTGGCTTACTTACTTTTTTGCATTTTTGCTGCCTAGCATATGGCTCTATATTAATTCAACAAGAATTTATTGAATGCATATTACAGAAAAAGCACTTTGCACACAGAAAGGTCTATTGCATGGAGCACTTGCTGTTGTTCTGCTGGTTCTTAGTTGTGATGCAGCTACTTCCCTGAGATGCAGGTTTTCTGCTGCTACTAGCAGATGTGCAATTTCAATGTAGCTTTCTTTCTCAGAGTAGGGGAAGCTTCTTGGTTCTTTTATTTTTAATGCACATCTCAACAAACTACATTCAGTCAGTGATATAGAAAAGTCCTTGAATTTTTTTATCTTTTCTACTAATGCCTCTCAGAACCTTTTAGTTTAAACTAGCATTTTAGCATGCTCAATTGGCACTATGCAGTTTAGCTTTGTGCTTCTTTGACACTGTGCAATGGTTCTTTTTGTATTCCCTTCTCTTGGAATCAGACAAAATCTTTAAGAAAAGTCCCATACTTTTTTTAAACAATCAATGGCATAATTTTTTATAGTCTAAAGCTTTTGGGGTATGCATTAATATTAAAACAAATGTATTTTAAACATATTACTACAAAAAAAATTAAAGAAAAATCTTCTCAGTACTGTTGACATGTGCTTCAATTACAAAAAGGAGAGAAAAAATAAAACTCAGATGTTATATTGCACATGCAAGGAAAAACAATAATAAAAAAGAGTTTTAAAAATCAAAAATATAGAACTTAAAATCAGTGACAGACTGTGTCAGCCAAGGAGAAATAGAATACAAAGGTTTCTCATCAAAAAAATGAGATCTATTTCCTTTTTAGCTTAACCACTATGTGAGTACAAATGATTTTCAGAATAAAACAATAATACAGTAGATAATGCACATTCAAAGAAGTACCAAAGATCCCCAAATTCACAATAGCCCAGTTAATTACAATAGCAAACAAACCCATTATCATATTTCATGTAAGTTGCTGTATGACAAAAAAATAACCTGTGAACTGATGGATATTTGTCACAAGTTTTACAGACGGAGCAAATCTTTCAAACTTGGCAAATATATTTTTAAACAGAGTAAAACTTATTTGGGTCTAGAACATCACCAAGAAATCTAGATTGTTCTGGTGCAAGTAAACTAAACTGGAGTTTTGTAGGAGCTCTTTTTGGCTTCCTGCTTCATATAAATACCTTGTTAGGAACATTTCTTTGTTTCTCTACCTTTAATACAGCATTCTTTATAATATAAATATTAAAAAATCATCCATTCAGAAACCACTAATTAAAATTATTTCTGAAGATCCCTTAGAATTACCATTTAAATTCTTAGCTCATTAAATTTTTCAAAAGTTGTTAGATAGGTTGAGTCCATCCATCATCTATGTGACAATTAACAAATGCAAAATGGAAAAAAAAAGATGCTCATGGGCTTTTACAATATTTTACAATATTTTGTTCAGTAGTCATTGGGGAAAGGTAACAGAATATATATAATAGTTAAAACACTATCAGTTTTTTAAAACACAAATTTTTAAAACATAAATCAGTTAAACTGATTCAGTGTAATAGAATATTGAATACATTAATAAATGAAATTAAAACAGCAAAATAAAATCTTAAACAAAACAATCAGCAAAATACAATGAAATACAGAGATTTTCATAAAACAATGGAGTCTGAAAAGGCTTAAAAATTCTCATCTCCAGTGTCTTTAAAGTTCCTTTCTCTATCCATTTAGATTCCTTTTTTTTCACATTTCTGGTATCTTTCATAGTGAAAGAGAACATGGTTTTGAGGAATCCGAAACTGGATGAATCTTAGAGATTGGGCAGGCCCAAATGGCAAAGGGTTATAGGGAGATGAATTTCTCCCCTGAATCTCAGGCAAAATAATAAAAGGATAAGTGCACTCATGAAAATACATCCTAAAGCTGAAAGCTGTTTAAAATAGGTAATGCATTGCTCTTTCAAAGAGTGTACCATGCTTGTAATTTACTTCCTGTTTGGAAGAGTAACTTCCTTCTTCCCTTCCCCTTCCCACCTGAGGTAAAATGCCAGGGAGCAGTTTGTTTCCCCAGTCAAATGGAGAGGGAATTAGGAGGCTAATCATTACCTAAGAAAAATACACCCTAGTTTTTACCAGTTACCTGGGGAGCAGCTACAAGTTTGTGAGTTCCGAAGACACAGTGGCAGCTACCAGGAGTGTGGGACAGGGGCTGGGAATGGGGCCAGAGATCAGGAGGAGGATTCAGAACAGGAGCACCTGGGGCCAGAGATCTGCAGCAAGGAACTGTGGAACATGGGCTCAAGCAGATGGGCAAGAGAGACGTCTTATCTCTTCTTTACCAAGAGTCCCCTGGCTAAAAATAGCCTGGCAAGTAGGGAGAGCTACTGAGCAAAAAGTAGAAAAAGGAAAAGGCAGCAGCTCCAAAGAGAGTTCGGAATTCTCTCAGAGTTTGTGAGAGTTGGTGGGTGAATGGGGTGGGCAAAAAGCCTTGGCAAGAGAACTGTGGATTAAAAAAAAATTCTTATCTAGGCTATCTTAAAAAATTGAGAGTTTTTCTCCAACTGGTGGTTGTTATCAATGTAAGAATTAAAATTAAATGCCAATAATAAAAATATTATATTTTAGGAGATTTATTAATGATCATTAGAAATCAAGGAATAAAGAGGATACAAATCCAGTTCAAATGCCTGCCTTACCACCACCAAGCTCGGGACAGGAAGTAAAGAGGTGGAACCCTCCATGTCCCCACCTAATATCCCATGTCTACAGAAAGTATGTAATGACAGGAAGTCAGTGGACTCCTGGAAAATGTAGTTCTTTTTTAGGGTAACAGATTTTCAATTGTACACTTAGGATATAAATTTCGCTGAGATTGACACTGAGGGGCTGTTTTTGAGCTTGTGCTTTGGCAAAGCACAGCAGGTGTGCCTCTTTAGACTTGTGCTCTGCTCACTTGGCTAAATTAACCCTTTTCTCTCTCACTTTTGTGAGGACACTTTTGTGTCCTACATATTTAAAATACTTGGATTTTTAAAAATTCTTTTTTACTCAATTTTTATTTGGCAACAGATGAAGGGATTTCAGAGCTTTAAGGTAAGTAAGAGAAACTGAGTTTCTTGTCTTGCTATGGGCTCCCCTCTTCCGTTTTTCTTCTCCCCTCTCCCCTCCACCTTGGGAGCTTTTCCTCACTGTCCCTCACCTAAGTCCCCAAGTCTACTGCTCTCTTGATCATGTTTGTGATGTGCTGAGACATTTGAGAGCTGTTTGGAAGCACCTTCTTGGTCCTGCTGGAAGGGTAAAATCCCCATACTCCACCCTGCCCCAACTTGGGTTGCAAAAGCTTTCAGCTGGGGCAGCTTTTAACCGCTGTGAAGATCTTTCCCTGCTGACCAGCTCCATCCCCTCCTAGCTTCCAAGCAGATTTTCTTCCAAGCAAAAACAAAAACATGAACTTTGTTTTTTTTTTCACAATAAAGGGCTCCTAAGCTTCCCTTACCAGTGTAATAGAGGCTCTTTCACTAGAGTATTTATGGTAAGAGAAGTGCTGGAATGTTATACTAGGAAATAAGGTTAGAGGTGTGAATCTTGAAACTGCTCAGACTCTACCTTAGAACATTTGGCTATGGCTATTCCCCATGTAAACAATGGAGGTACTTCATCAAGAATGTATTGGGAACTCTAACATTACACCACCCATACTTAGACAGTGCCTTAGGGGAAGATAAAGTTGTAAACTCCTGATGGAACAATGAGAAAAAGTCCCCAACCCATACTCATAGTGAGGCCAAGCCCTTAAGCTAGGTCTGTTTTTAGATCTAATACAAAAGGGTGCTAAGTACCTATGAAGGTCAAATTAATCACTAAAAGGTCAGGCAACTTTCAAGGCGCAAGTTTAGCAAAGAGGTGAGAAGTACTCAGAAGATATAATCTACCCAGAGAAGGTGAGAACTAAAAACTAAGAATGAGCTATCCTAGGAAAAGCATCTACTGTGATTGGTAGATGTAAAAATTTAGGGGAGGTGACACAAGAGAAAATTTTCTTTAAAAGGAAGGAGCTGGAGGGCTCTGGATTATTAGTTCAGCTTTGGTAGCTGAATTGGAGGTCAGGAGTCAGAGGAGGCTGCTGAGTCTCTGAACACTAGAGTTTTGCTTGGAAAGATCTTGTGGTGAGTGATTAAAGACTGACTTAGTTTCTCTCTTAAAGAGAAAGGCCTAGGCCATTGGCCTAGGCGCTAGCCTTTTTCCTACTATTTCCTCTTTCTCTATCTCTTTCCCTTTCCTTAATTCCCTCATTTATATTAATTAAAATCTCCATAAAACACAGCTGATTTGGGTATTTCATATTTTGGGAATTTTTCCCATTGTGATCACTTATTTTTAATATAAAATCAAAACGCTAAAAATTATCTTTACAGTTTGGGCAATTCACAGTCTTGAAACCCATATTTTTGCGGTCACAGAGGAGAAACTGGGATTTTCACTCCTCCCTCCCCCCCATACCCACTTCCTGTGTCTTTTTGTTAATTTTAACAGCTCTTCAGAGCAAGTAAGTTAACAGCAGCTTCTAACAGATTAATTTCACAATATAATACTGTCAAAGGGGATTTATTTTAAAAGGAAGAAAGTCAGGGAGTGGGGATAGGGTAGAGAGAACTTATGGTTTCCCTAATCTATTATAAAGTTCAATATATGGAAGTAAGGTTGATTTGTCCTTGAGGGAAAATTGTTCATAACTAGAAAGGATCTTCAGAGCTATGCCCCAATCTTTTCCAAAACTAAGTTATTAGTCAAGAATTCAGAGCAGTGGTCTGTTGACTCCTCTCTCCCAGTTCAAGAGAGCAGAAGTGAAGTTTCATATGTTGACTTTCTTAACTTTCTCCCTGACTAAATTCTTCTCTGTAATCTTCCCTTCTCTCCTTGATTGACAGTCCTCCAAGCTTCCATTCCTTGCATCTGCTTGCAAATCTCTCTGTTGTGGTCATCATTTTTTCACACTAGGCAGCCTTCACAGAGGATCCTGGTCTTCCCTCCTAGCTAAGCCGTTTTCCAACCACCCAAGCTTATTTCCACTAACCTCCTCCCTGCCCTCGCTTCACCGTTGTAGCCAGATACTCCATTTTGGTCTCTGGCACAAGGGAATGCCTCTTGACCACTAGAAGCTGTTTTTCTACCACTGGAGGGGAACAAGAATTTTTCTTTTTTTGCAAATAAAATCATATAATATTCTTCTGAGCAGCATGAATGCTACTCTGCAAGAAAGCGTTCTGGCCTTTGCTCAATTTGGAACCTTTAAATTTTCAGAATGCCTCCCTCTCCTTATGTTGCTAGGAAATTTTCTTTTCCAAATCTTAAATTTTAAGATACAAAATGTTACCATTCATAAAATGAAAGCTGAATTGCAAGGCCAAGGTTCAAATTTAACTGGACAATTTCAAGCACTCCTTGCATAGTCCAATGGCAAAGGAGGATTCTATCAAAAAAAAAGTCTGAATTTTGAAGGCTGTTCATGAACTACCAAGAGAAGAAAATCCTATTTCTCCGAAAATAGAGACAGAAGACCCCTCTCTTGTGTCTCAGGTAGAGAAGTTCCTCTCTCATATTGTGTAACTCCTGATTAACCCTTCCTCCCCTGCTCCTTCTCCCACTCCATGACCAACCCCAGCCCCTAGAAGCCCTTATCTTCCTACTATGCAGGTTCCTACTCTTACTGCCTTGGTATCCACATAGGCAACTCCTAAAATAACAAGACCACTTACTGATTCCTATGAATTCATTTTCCCCTTAAGGGAAGTGTCCACAAAAAGATGTGATGAGGATGTGATAAACTTAAGACACTATATGACTTTCATACCCCAGGATATAAAAGAATTTAAACAAGATATTCCTAGTTATGAAGATGAACCTATAGTGGTGATGAAAAAGATGGCCAACCTATTCTTTCAATATGATCCTTCTTATAAGGATGTTGAAAAATTGCTCCAGGCCTTTCTAACAGAACGTGAGAGGAATAAGATAATTTCTTATGTTAATAAACCCTAAGAGTGCAATACAGCACACTGGCCACTTCAGAATCCCCACTGGGACTATAGTGATCTCAAGGGATATTTACAATTGAATTGTGCTAGGGATGCCATTCTTAGAGCAATGTGAGAATGCTTTGGAAGGTCTGGTGTTCAGACCAAATTTGAATGCCTTAAACAATCCAATGATGAGACACCCTTCCAATTTATGGAATTGGCTCATTGCACTGGGAGGTAGGTACCTGGACTTTGACCTTTCTAGAGAAAGGGATATTAGGCAAATAAGACAACACTTTGTCAACAACTCTTGCAGAGTAGTCCAGGATTACTTTAAAATGCATTGCCCAAGACGCCCTGAGATGGATCTTGAAGAGTTGAGAACTGCTGTTTTTGTCTCTAAAAGCCATAAAGAAAAACAGGCAGAAACTAACAATTTACTCAAAAATATTCAAAAGGAACTAAGATCTTTAACTGATAGAATAGATAAACAAGAAAAAGGAGATGATACTCAACCAATGGCACTTGCCCCTCCCCAAGAATCTATCTATTGATCCCTTACCTGCCATTTCTGTGAAAAGAAGGGCCACATAATGATGAACTGTAGAAATTTTTTTCCAAGGAATCAGAAATAACATTCACTTGAATAATAAATACAGAAACAATTATAGAAATAATAATTACAAAAACGATTTCAGGAATCACAATTTTAGGACTGTTAACAAACCTAGGGATATAAATAGGGCAATTGATAACTCAAACCAAATGATCCCACAACATTATATCTTAAGTGGAGTTAGTCCCTGAAATACTCAGGGTGCTACTGCCCCTCCATGTGGAGCAGAAGATGGAGCCCCTTAGACTCTTATTTTTGTTGATGTTAACCATTTTCAGTTTTGTCTCCCCAACACATAGTAGAAAAAAGAAGGAATGGGTTTTGAATACAGTGCCTGTCTATGCAACTTTTGTAAACTTTAATGAGCTAAATACTAATTGATTTTAAGAGGTTTTCATAGCCCTACTCCCTGTTACAGCTTGCTTTTGATTGGAGTGTAACAAGATATAAGGTAACATTTGGTAACTGAAGTAAAGTGCTATAACAATATTTGTATTCCCCACCTCTGCTTTTGTAGAAATGTAATGGATGAGACATATAGAATGTTGGTCTCATATCAGTGGAGGTGTGAAGGTATTCCTAGGGGGCATAATACCCCGGTATGACTCCAAAGTGGGAGCATTTCCCATGAAGCCTACTGACTTCTGGATGATATTTTGAACCCAAAATTATTTTTATCAGCAATACAGAGATTTATGTTTTGAAACTTGCTAAAACCTATCTCCTCCAAGGTTGCAAGATTTACTAGCTATAAAAGAACTTGTAGCATGTGTTTGTCATGCAGCAACTCCTGTGAATGATTGTACCTTCTGTTGATAATGAATACTTGTCTGTACTAATTGTATTTGAGTACTGATCATGATAAAACTTCCCTATTGCTGGATCTTTTTTTTTGCTGGATATTTTTTTTCACTGCATTTGGTCAATCCTTCTACTTAAACAAATTGCCCTTAATAGTACAACACATATATTACCTCAAAAAATAAAAAGAAAATCAATATTAGTTATGTATATTGACTTGATGTGCCTTTTGTAACATTTTGTGCCTTCTGTGTTTTTTGTTTGTTTTATTTTTGGCAAGTAGTTTCTATATTTTACCTCTTTGATTGTGAAATATGTACATTTTTGATATTTTTCATTATTATTTTTCTTCCTGCATGTGCAATACAGTATCTGAGTTATTTCTCTCATTTTTTTTTATATTTGATGCACATGTCACCAGTATTAAAAAGGTTTTCTTAACTGTTTTGATTTTGCAATAGAATAAGTTAATATGTCCATTTGCCTAGCATATAAATGTGGACCCAAAAAGCTTTGGACTATGGAAACCTGTCACTAATTATTTAAATATTAGGAGACTTTTGTTTGATGAATGTGTCTGAATTGTGAGAAGCTGATTACCACAACAGAGAGATTTGCGAAGAGATGCAAGGAATGGAAGCTTGGAGGTCTGTCAATCACGGAGAGAAGGGAAGATTCCAGAGAAGAATTTGGTCATAGAGACAGTTAAGAAAGCCAGCATATGAATCTTTACTTCTGCTCTCTTGAACTGGGAGAGAGGAACCAGCAGACCACTGCTCTGAATTACTGACCCATAATTTAACCTTGGAAAAGTTTGGGGCATAGCTCTAAAGATCCTTTTCAAGTTGTTAACAATTTCCTCTTAAGGACAAATCAATATATTTCCTTATATTGAACTTTATAATAGATTAGGGAAACCTTAAATTCCCTCTGCCTTATCCCATCTCCTTAATTTCTTTCCTTTAAAATAAATCCCCGTTTGACAGTATTATATTGTGAAAATTAATCTATTAGAAGCTGCTGGTAACTTACCTTCTCTGAAGAGCTGTTAAAATCAACTGAAAGACACAGAAGGTGGGTGAGGGAGGAGGAGTGAAAATCCCAGTTCTCCTTCTAACCATACTTCCTAGTGTAGCCACTCCAGAACTTCATACTCAAGGAAAAATGGACCACAAAAAGAGCACAGAAGTTGATGTGCAAAGTGCCACATGAGTACAAAAGGTAAAAAATCAAACAAATCCTATGGGGATTAATAACATTCTGCACAACAAGCGCAAGAACTTGATCATGTGTGAGACTCGAGGTTGCGGCTGTTTAACATGTGTTAAGTGAAGGACTTCCTTGTACCACACTCTCTATCAAGTATATAACATCAATTGTTTTGGCTCCATTATCCTTGAAAGCAAACAAAAGGGTCAAACCAGGGAAAACTATTTCCAATTTTTTTTGAGATCTAGTCTCTTCTATTTCCTTTCATCATGTGACAACTTACCTTAATCAAGACTGCTAAATTGGTTAGTGAGTGAATTTCACTGTAGGCTTATAGGACATGAATCACTACAAGAACCTGTTATGATTTGTGAATTTTTTCCTTTTTCTTAGAATTTTTTCATGTTTTAGATATCTTCTATTTCACTCAGAGGTTTTATTTTTAAATTTCTTTGGATTCTTTGATGTTTTTGATAATTGATTCATATGCATTATGTTGAACTATGTGTCCCTGTGTGATTCTTATATGTATCCTTGTATCCTTGTCAGGGGGAATGTGTTATTATCCTCCTGGGAGGGGGACGGGACTATGTTATTGTTGTGAACTTTGATTTGACTTTGAGCCTAATTTGGAATAAGAGACTACCTCCCAGAATCCAGAAGGTGAACTTTTTGGAGAAGGCACCATGAAGAGACCTGTAGAGACCACACACACTGCACTAAAAGATTCAGAGTGAACTTTGAGATACGGTGAATTTGAACTATGGGGGTTTGAATGCATTTATTCTGAATGTATACTCTTATGCCAAAGGGGACTGCCCCCTAATTGGCTTTTTGTAAATGCACTTAACACTGGTTTTGTTTTTTTCCTTTTATTTTCCTTTATCCCCAAATTATTGTAATTTCCCTTTCGAAACTGCAATATTGTATACACCTTTAGTTCAAAATCTTTAAAGTTTTAAATTATGTGTACAATGATCCATTATGGAGACTGGTCTCCCAAAGGATCATAGGGTGCTTTTGCAAAAAGAAATTTGCTATACCTGAACTACATTCACCCAACATCCTTTTAAATTACATCCTCATGTTACATATGGAGGCTTGGGAAATAAATTTGACTGAGATCCATGCTGTGGAGATCTTTTTGAGCTTGTGCTTTGGTAAACCATAGCAGGTGTGCCTCTTTAGACTTTTGCTCTGCTCACTTGGCTCAATTAACCCATTTTTCTCTCACTATTATTGTTATTAAATCCTACATATTTAAAATACTTGGATTTTTAAAATTCATTTTTATTTCCACACTCCCCAGTAGCAATCAAATACTGTTACAAAATAATATATGAAAAGATGGAAATGGGAAGGGACTTAGAGATCATGTCATCCACTCCCTCATTTTACAGATGAGTCCCAGAAATGTCATATAACTAGCTGTATATACTTAGCATAGGTAAGAAATATTAGATCTAGGATCAAATGTAGGCTCTCTAAATTCAGATTCAATACTATTTCCACTGTACTTAGGACAACATTATATGAGGTATGCCCTTGAAATTTCTTGCAATGTTTAGGAAAACAGGATAAAATGTGATTCTATAAGTGCTTAGAAAACTTCACAGTGTTATATAAAACCCTGAACTATGTCTTCAGACAATTAAAGCTTTAAAAATTAATGTTTTATTGCTTTTTATTTTATAAAGCAGAAACATTTTTATAGTTTTCAGAAGTTATATAAATACATGAACATCTTAAATTTTATGGTAATAAATCATTACATTTGAGAATTTTTTTTAAAAAACAGCATTTTTAAAACTCTGTAGATCAGAATTCTATGCCTTCTAATTACTGATTTGCAAAAATGCCCATTACAAAAGTGCTTGAGAAGCTCAGCAATTAAACCATTTTCAATGTGAAATGTTCCTGAGATACCATTTAGTTCTCATCTCCAAGTTTCAGTTTGGTGATATGGATTGTTAATTCACTAGGATAAGGGGGTGCTGAATAGGAATGGGACCCAACTCTGGTTCCAACCAAAAGATAATCACAGGATTAACTTGAGCATCCCTTGCAGAATTGCCCTCTGCAGGTGAGGGACTATCATTGCAAGGACTTTGTCTGTTGTGTTGAGTTAAATCTTGAATTGTGAGATTAAAATTCAAAATTGTGAAAATGTTTTACCAGTATATACATAGCAAGACTACAGAGTGATATGTTTACATAGACAGCAAATTCTGGCTGACTTTTCAAGTTCTTCATGAAATTAAATATCCCTTAGGGCTTCCTCTCCAACATTCTATACCCCAATTTCAACTAGTGAACAGGACCTACATGTCAAAAAGCTTTGACTATAAACCCACTCAGAATGCTGCTACCCCTATGCCTCATCACAAATTGAATGCTACTTTATCCTCAATCTATAACAAGGGAAGGAGCAGTAACAACAGGCCTGAGTGGTGGTATCCTTTATTCTATTTTTGCTGGGAAGGATTCCACTTTTAAGATGATCCTTTTTAATAAAAAAAAAAGTTTAGTAGTCCTATATGAAAATACTAGTCTTCAGAAAAATAAATCCTCAAAGAACCTTGAGCAATATTCAGGGGAAAAAATAGTAGCCTCTTTCTCCCTATATATCAGGAAAATGAAAGAGCCTAATATTTAAATATACATATATATGCATATATTTTAAGACTTACTTGTCTCCAATCTTTATTTGGTAGATCTTCTCATAAATGTCTATTTTTCCTCCAACAAAATCCAAAGAAGCTGTTCTTCACACTGATCATTTTTCTTTATTCAGTTATTTATGTATGTATCCCTTTCCACTTTTCCTCATCCCCCATATGATTATAAATTCCTTTAAAAGCAAGTACAATATCTAATTAATCTTGAATTGCCCATAATTCTAGCACAACTCCTTGTACATACTAGGTGGTTAAAACACTTTAAATAAACTGAACTAACATGGAATAATATACCCTCCAGTAATTGTATTATTAGTCCAATTCAGTTATATTCTTATGACTATTGGAAGCTATCCTGGGCTTGGACCAGGGCAGTGATGGTGAACCTTTTAGAGAGACTGGTGATATGAGAAATGTCTTTGGGCATGTATGGAGATAAGGAGGCGAGCAGCTTGGCCCACGTCTCCCTAGCATTTTAGTAACTAGCACTGGCAAACTCTGTGTTGGGGTGATGGTGCTCACAGAGAGGGCTCTGAGTGCCTCTTTGGCATGCTTCCATAGGTTCACCACCACAGACCTAGGGTGATCTAAAGTCATTCTGAAGGCTTGAGAACTAAATAAATAAATGGCTATTTTTAGGAATCAGAAATCTATGATGGTAGTAAATAATGTTGATTTTATATTTACTAATTCTATATTTCTCAAAAAAATGCAAGTGAAACATGCAAACTTCCTATTTTCCCTCACATTGTATAAAAATGATTGTTTTCACTGTGTGATAATCTATTGTTGGATTTATATCAAAAAACTTACTAATGTCTGTTTATTGTAACATGTCATTTCCTTTTTATACTTGTTTTTTCTTCCATCTATTACTCTATTTGTCCTCATAACATCCTTGTGAGGGAAACAGAATCAAGTTTCACTAGTTCCATTTTGCCAAAGAAGAAATTAAGGACTAGAAAGGTAATTTGCCCAGAATCACTGAAAGCAAAACAAAAAGAAATTCAACAACTTGGTCTTAAACTAAGGTAATGAAAACAATTGTACCCTCACCCAGATATACCTATGCACACACACACACACACACACACACACACACACATACACACACAAGCACGCATGCACACACGAGCTCAAGAACAAAATTCTTTCTGAGATTTCTTCCAAAAGAGAAATCACTTGGAATAATTATCATGAACTTTAATTCACATTTACCTTTACCTATGTTTACTTATAATAAGTCTTACCTTGTATTTATTTGCTTATATGTTATCACTGTTCACCTCACCATCTGTACTCACCTAAGCATTGTTGGAAACTATAAGCCTGAGATTGATGGCTGGCACCATTTCATTTTTGTCTCCATATGCTCAAAGTCCTGTATAGTACCTGGTACAAAGTCAACACTGTGGGGCAGATAGATGGTTTAATGGATAGAATGCCAGACTTGGAGATGAGAGGTCCTAGGTTCAAATCTGACCTCAGATACTTCCTAGCTTTGTGACCCTGTGAGAGTCACTTAATCCCAATTGCCTACCCCTCTCTACTCTTCTGCTTTTGAACTGATACTCAGTATCTATTCTAAGACAGAAGGTAGAGGCTAAAAAGAAAAAGCAAGCTCTGTGTGTGTGTGTATGTGTGTGTGTGGTGCATATGTATATGCACAAACATTTTGTGTACACACATAGATAAATATGTATTTGTTGAATTTGAAATTCTCACCCCCTACTGGATGCATGCTACTATCATTCATATGCTGTGCTTTGCCCAATATGCTTTATGTTCCAATATGGTTCAGAGCAGTGACTGGGGGTCTGGAGGGGATGCATACTACATGCCTAGCTCCCCTGATAGCATAGAGAGTAGCCTAGCTCCCATTCAGTCTTTAAAAGAAAGCCTGGGAGATTTAGCCTCCATTTCTTTAACCAATGCTTTAGCATTTCTGCATTCTTAGTAAGTTCCAGGCAGTATGTGAGGCACTGCAGAGAGTCTCCCTTCTAAAATAAATTACACACCATTCCTAAGTTGATAAATAGGCTCAGAATAAATATGCCACTACAGATGAACAGTGATGCTTAGTTACGCTACTACAGGGAAAGTTTCTGTCTCTTCTAATATTGGTTTTAAAAAAAGTTCTCTCATGGATGGAGAAACAAGAACTAGGAATATGACCTTGCAATGACAGAATTTTAATGTGCTATGAATGCCACAAAGGCAGTGCAAGGGCGGCCCCTTTCTGACATGTTTCTGTGTGTATTAGGCATTTACGGAATGCAGTTTCTCCTCATAAAATCTGGCCTTACCTAGGGGTCAAACAGCAAATTACTTAAGCTCTCTCTCAAAACAGTCAGATCTCATTACAATCAAAAGGCAGTCTGCACTAAAGCATCTAAGTCCGACAAGGCAGGAGTTACTTCCAGGGAACAAACCAAATATCTAATCCTTTGACAGTTGGATGAACCAGAGGAATGGCTTGCCAGGCTGCAATCAGCTCCCAGGATCTATCTGGTTAAAAAGGGAACTACCAGCACTCCAGCCTGCATTGGCCAAGTGCTCTTTGTTCTTTATTGGCACTGATATATTTTTCCCCACTAAGGATTTTTGTTCATGTGCCATCCCATCATCCCATCCCCTGACAGTTGGCTACCTCACAGGTTGCTAAGAGAAAGTATGGTTAGTCTGTCACTTTCTTGCCATTGTTTACCTGAGTTGATATCTCAAAGGGAGATCATTGGTCTAACTGTGGGAGAATCTTCCTTAATCATAATCACAGCCTCAGTTTCTGCTCTGCCCCCAAAACCTCCCTCCATATGCTCCATCTTGCTCCTAACCTTAGTCTATGACTTTGAGATTTCAGGATTTCTCTTCCTACTTGGAATTTTGCAAGCTCTGATTGGATAGTAGGGCTGTCTGAGTTTTTGTAAAGTGGGAAGCAGAAAATGTCTACTTCGTTACATACTTATGAATGCCATTTGGGATAAAAATCAATTCCTGTATATGTGATTACATTTATTTCATTTTTACAAGTTTAGACAACAGTTCTTTTCTTTTTGCTGCAGCCATGTAACAATTTATGGTTGAATGAGCAGTAAAATGATGCTGACTTAATTTTCTTATCTTTCTACCTGTCATAGAGATGGGAGCAAGAAATTTGGGGTTTTAAGTTCAAAGTTAAGTTTTTAAACTCAGAGTAATTCACTGCAATTGAAGTCATTCAATGTAACAAGCATTCATCAAGCAATTACTCTGTGCCAGGCATTCTACTGGATGCTAGGGATACAGGGAAGGAAAGTAATGCTGTCCTGTCATCAAAGAACTCATAATCTATTGGGATAATAAACTATATATAATATGTAAAATCATCTGCGGGGAGCCAACAGACCCCCACTGGTTGACACAGTCACAGTCTGGGAAGCCGGGAATTGCAAGGCATCCCCCTGAGAAAAAGCCCCCTGCTAACTCCCTTCTGTGACTTCTCTCTCTCCAACTTTCCTTACTAATGGACTTGTTATGATTATTATTCCCTCCCCAATAGAGGAGAAATAATATGAGAGCAAATACTTATAGGATCAATACATATATATTCCACTTTAATCCCCCTAGGTTATTACCCTAAAAGATTGCATTTATCGAATTAAAGCCCAAAGAGTATTGCCTATTACCCCTCTCCTTTCCCTCTCCACAGAGCCACATTCACTCTCATTACAAGCCAGGCACGGCAAGAACATCAATCACCATCAAGACACACTCCATTGAATTCTGTTTATGGACAGAAACCAGGCAACATTGCCAGGTGCTTTAAAGTAACACAAGAAAAATAGAACTTATAAATTGAGGAAAACCCCAAATCTAGTCTGTCATTAAATTGCCCTCTAACCTTGTACCTAGCTATGAAATGTTTTGTTACCCATCTCCTAAGTAATTGTGATTGATTGTGAAAGCTGACCAGAAGTAACAATGATTCTCCCTAGGTCAGGGAGAACTAACCTCTAGGTCACCCTGTTTATGTCATTCATCTATAGCAACAATGTTTTGTCGACTATCTCCTTAGGCCATGCATCTTGTTGTTGAGTTCCATGGAAACACATATGTAGAAAATTGATTGGGTGCCAAAGAAGTATGTAATCATCAGCCTATATAATAAACGAACCTCTGTCCTATGACAGATCACTGTGTGATGCCTATGCATGTGTGCCTGAGCACAGTGTTTCTCATCTCCATTGTCCGACCGGATCGTCACACTTAGACAGAGTAACCTTGGACCCTCAGAGAAACTGCTGGACAGCTCTCCATAATCATCCTCCTTACCATCATCATCATAGCTAGCCTTTATATAGCTCTTTAAGGTTGGCAAAGGGCTTTACATATTAGCTCATTTGATGCTCACAACAACCCTGTGAGATAGGTGCCATTACTCCCATAGAGTCACAAAGAATTGGACAAAACTGAACATGACTGAATAACTATTTTTAAATATAATTTTTAAGGCACAAAGCTGGTGTCAATATTATTTAATGCTTTATTTCAATGTCACATATTTTAAAACAAATGTGTGGAAAAGAGTCTGTCTTAAAAATATTATATAGAGGCAGAAAGGTTGCAAAGTGGATAGAATACCAGGCTTGGAGTTGGGAGGATGTGAGTTCAAGTCTGGATTCAGAGACTTTCTGGCTGTGTGACCCTGAGCAAGTCACTTAACCTTGATTTCCTAGCCCTTGTCACTCTGCCATTTCAAAATTGTTGCTAAGACAGAAAGTAAGGGCTTAAACTAAAAATAAAAGATTATGTAGATATAAAATTCTAAATACATACCTCAAATTAATAAATCCTAGATTTGGAAATCAATTGGTCCAGTTCTGGTTGTTAGAGCTGCTCTGCTACTATATGTGATTTGCAATGTTAGTTCCCCAATCTGCTACTTAGTTTCCTCATTTAAAATAAGGGCATGTACTAGATGACTTAAAGTCCCCAAAAGATTTAAATTCTGTCATTTTCTAAGAGAATATTAGGCACATTATACTACTAATAGGAAGCTTCAAACTGTAAATAATACCATAGAGGAAGTCAGGAGATTTAAGTTCTAGAGGTTCCACCCATAACTTTGGGCATATCATTTAGCTTCTCTGAGCCTTAGTTTACTCCTCCGTAAAGTGAGAGGTTGGAGAAAATGATCTTTAAAATTCTCTCCATCTCCAACATTTTTCAATCTGCTAAGCCAAAGTTTAATAGAAATTTTATCATAAGAAGCATATTATTTCAAATTGCATTGTTTCAAATTAACATGGCCTATTTTTTCCTTAAAATGGTGTCTTTGAAATCCTTAAGTCTGTTGGAAACCAGAACAAGTGTTACCAGCAACAACTGTTTGATTTTAGCAAGCTTCTTTAAACAATATCACATAATTTAAATCTATCCCACATGGTGATAGTTCAAAGTAAATGCTTATTTGGGAGCTTCAGACTTTCTGATTCAACAGATCAAATCATTGGACAATATCACCCAGGGTTTTTTTGTGTTTGTTTATAAGCTATTTTGCAATTAGAATCGTTCCAATGGGAGCTTTTCAAATCACTGAAACGAAAAATAGTCAATCATTCATTTGAATCCCTTATTTTAAAATAAATAAATAAATGAAGTTATGTTTTCAGGTACACAGGACATAAAGGTAAGTCACCAAGCAAATAGTATGGAATGATTAGAGGATTTTATTTCAACTAGAGAAATTTTTATTTATGACATTAAAAAGTACTTCCTCTCCTCCAAAGAAACCCTCTATCAAAGTGAACATGATTCCCAAGGACAGCAAAGTTCTGGTGGGAAGGTTCCTTTGGAAGAATATACTGCGGATGAACTAAGCAAAGAATTTAAGCTTTTTTTTTCTTTCATCAAGTTAATCTTAGTATGATCTCAACAATTATTTGACAATGTCGTACATAATTAGGACATTATCCAGGATTTTAGAGCTAAAATGGATGAGATTTTACAGTACAAAACCTGTATTTTATAGATGTAGGAATTGAGGACCAAAGAAAAGAAAAAATATTGCTAAAGATTACATAGCTGATAAGAGTTCTTCATGATTTTTTAAGGTAGCTTGCCAATTTATGGAAAAAGGATTTGTCTGCGGTCAAAAAATCTAAATAGAGACAGAGTCAAATTTAAAAGTCAGTTCTCCTGAAGCTTGGTCTACCACTGGTATATCTAAAATCATCCATTGCACAAAGAAATGGCTTTTGTTCTGAAATCTAGTAAAATTATGTTATGAAAAATTATTTTCTTTCCTTTTCTAAAAGAAAATGGGGGCATACTCCTACATTTAGTAATTGCATATAGGGGTTAAACAACAGTTAAGAGCAAGCAGAGAAAGCAACTTTTAGGGAAAATAAATCTCTTACTCATTCACAATTTAAACCCTGATGACTCACCTAAGAATGAATCTTATATACACCCCAGAAGCATAAAACTTTGGCATTGGGAGAAGCCAGGATGACCATCAAGTCAAATTATTGCCAGAATTTGATACACCATCCAGATAGCGTATAGGGAAGTGCTGGTGAAGGTTTTCATGTTTGAGTGCCCAGAAGGCAACTTCAAGCTGCCTGTGAACCTCCCCCCCACCCCACCCCACCCACACACACACACACACCCAATTACCAGAGAGAGCAGAGGGAGGAAGTGCTTACTTTGGGTGGCTGGATAGAAGCAGGACATGCAAAAAATGTCCTCAGGCACTGGGCAGAGGGAGAATGGAGCAGCTCCCCCCATTGGCTGGGCACTTGTAGCAACACTTCACCAACACTGGTATAGGGGCTGGACCTATTATTTCTTTGGTATAAAAAACTCTCATATGAGAAAGCTGCCTCTACAAATACAAGATGCTCCCTACTCTGAAACATACACTTAATTACTAGCAGAGAGTACTAATGAGTTAAGCGACTTAATTATGCAGGAACATATACAATGAGTAGGTCTCAGAGGGAGTGCTGAAACCCAGTTCTTTTTTGGTCCACGGATAGCTTACTCTCCATTACACTGACTTCTCAACCTAGATTCCACTTCTTTAAAATCCTTACTTTTTGTCTTAATAACTACTCTAAGAAAGAAAAGCAAGGGCTAGACAAATGAGGTTAAATGACTTGCGCAGAGCCACTTAGCTAAGGGTCTGAGGTCAGATTTGAACAGAAGTCCTCCTTCCTCCAGGCCAAGTACTCTATCCATGGTGCTAGCTAGTTGCTCCCAAGAATTTGTTTTTAAGAAATATTTTGATAAATATATTTCAGTCTTGTTAGTTTTATATGTAATCCTATTTTTTTTCTTTTGTACATTTGAGACATCATTCGGAGGAGTCTGTGCGTTTGGCCAGACTACCTGAGGGGTCCATGGCATGGAAAAAGGGTTAAAGCAATTGCACCATGCCAATCTTTGCCTCAACTAATAATAGCATTGAAAATAGGCATGGCACATCATTGGACAAAAAAATTGTACACTCGAATGCTATCTATTATAGGAAGCCTTTCTTGACATGTCCTCCCCCATACTCCTGTAGCTGTTAGTGCTTCTGACAGAAAAAATAAGGAGACTTACTTTGTATACATTTTATATATCATTTCTCATGTACAGTTGTTGTACCCAGAAGAATGTGTGCTACTTGAAGGCAATAACTTTTGGTTTTTTATCTTCAGGCATTAGTATAGTGCCTGGTGGGGGGAGCTTAGTTAATGTTTGTTGATAAACAAAAAAAATCTTCTTTTCTTCTCTATTCATGGCATTTTTACATAGGACTCCATAGCCTCCTCCCATTCTATCAGTGAGCCCCAAATGATTTTAGGGCAAGCCTTGACCAAATCACTATTGGAGAATTACGTCTGGTTCATATTGAATGCTTATTCTAGGACCTCCATCTTCCATGACCCTTTCCTCTCCCTTCTTCCCCAGCCTTTGATTAAAAATAATCTCTCCTTCTTCAAAATCCTCACATTGCTTTGGACTTCTCCTTTGTCTCCGTAATATTCTGCAGGGAGTTCTTACTTAAATATGTGTCACATTTCCTCTCTTCACTCCATAGTAGATGATAAAAACCTTGATAACACGGACTAGGCTAAATCTGCACCAACTCCATTCCCCACTTCTGGTACCTACTAGTACATACACACACACATATCCTAGATGTATGTAGTTTCATTATAAGTGTATGCATATGTAATAAAGGGAAGATACTAAAACTTTATATCTATGTGAATATATGCATATATATTTATATCTTGCAAAGACATAAATTTTTCACATTAACTTCCTCATTACAATGTGAATTCCTTGAATGCTGGGACTGTTTTCTTTTTCTATATTCTCAGTGTCTGACAAATAATTGGCATATAATAAATGTTGATGAATAACTACATGGTCTTTAATCTTTGCATCTTTGTATCCTCATCACACTGAAAATATTTGTTGAATGATATTGAAGAGTCATGCAGAAATAAACCTGCATGCCAAGCCTTCTCAACTGTCCATTGTACCAGATTTGTGAGTAATTGAGAGATGTTCACACATTTAAATAGGATAGACTTTGATTTTGAAATTTGAGTATGTTTTAGAACTCTTAAAGCAATGAAGCAAGCCGATCCTCTGAGCTGAGAATTGCATGGTTCATAAACTGTAGTCTCAGAAATAGTTAGAAGAGAAATAAAACAGTAGAAAGAGGCAGAAATTGAGTATAATGTTAAGAATATTTATTATATCATTGCTGAAATTTCAAATATTAGATATTGCAATGATAACATCTTTAATACTAGACTTAGCTCTGTTAACTTGTAATAACAGATTCTTAATGGCAGAGTTAAATTCCAAAAATTCTAGTGGCACCTGCTTGGTAAAATAGCCACTCCCTGCTTTTGTAAAGTAGTGACTGTAAGGTGATCTCAGAGAGCTCCACAGCCAAGGAATGCCCATGATTGTCTTAAATCTGTGCAAGCTGAAAACAGAAATGAACTCTTTTATTTACCAAATGAGTATTAAGTAGTTTCCTAATATGAAACGGCTCTACCATAAGAAGATATAAAGAGCAGAGGGGCTCAGAAGGAAAAAGAGAGAAACACCTAGAGGTTGTACAGATAGACCATACTACTTTGCCATACATATAGATATATAATATGTGAATATATGGTAAAGAAGTGTCATAAATTCATGAAATTTTAAAAGAGAAAAATGCTTTGAAGCCTTGTTCACCTACTCCCTCCCACCTTTTATTATAGATGAAGGAACTGAGATGAGAGATCCAGAGAGATCGAGTGATTTTGACAAGACTATAGCTAATTCATGGAAGAGGTCCTCTTGTTTCTCAGCTTGTGTTTTTTGTTTGTTTATTTTGTTCTCTTCTGGGTTTTTTTGCATATTTTTCCAGAGGAAAAAAAAAGTTAAGGATTGGTCTACAAGGGCACTGAGTTCAATCCCTGGCAGAGAAGAGTTGGAGTCCTTAGACCAAAGACAAGGATAAAATAAAGACATTAAAAATTTATATCCTGTATCCATACTCACACAAACTTCCATCCCACAGTCAAAGAGCTATAGGTATTAAATGGAGGTATCAGCATCAGTAGTGAGGCAATTATATATTGATAGAGTACCCGTATCAATAGTCCCAAGTTATTATGTCTAACATATGTAATACATTTGCCGGGAGTTTTTTTTTTTAGTTAAAACTATTTTGTTTGTATGCAAAGCAGAGAAAGTAGTCTGACTTCATATATGAATTTTAATTTTGATCATTCTGGAACCTGTTCAACCAAAAAGAACTGAAGGATGACAGAGGCAATCAGCTTCATATGGAGAAGTTCAGCCACTCAATGGGGGCTCTTCAATCAGCCATAAAATCAACAGTGTGCATCTAATGGCTTTCTTTTTAATGCAAGCATTCAACACCAAATCATGGTAGCCCACATTTTGCTGATCCTCTTTGGTTCCCAGATTAAACCCTTAATGTGGATGGATTATCATACTGCCATCTCCCCTACATTTCCATTTTAAATAATCATAAATAAGAAAACTGCTATTCTTGGGCACTTGTTATCTGTTGGCTGTGGCTGACTTTTAGAAGTCTCAAAAATTGCACTAGATCCTTTTGAAGAGTTCATCTTTGTCCTTGCTGGTCCCCAAAAGCTTTCAGCTGAAAGATTCCTTATTGTATTCAAATCTTGTCCCATAAGCATTGTTCTGGTTACTCAGTTGATGAAGAGTCTTGGAAATGGAACTGGGTCCACAGCAAAAAACACCAACCGTTTTCCTGGTAAGAGTTAGGAAGTGGGGGTAGGGGTAGGGAGTAGAAAATCACAGAGAGATAGTTAATTTAGTATATGAAGATAAATGTATTACATGAGTTATGACTTGAATATTAAAATGGTTATTGAAAACTCTTCAGATTGTTTCAGACAAGTGACACAGCATGTTATTTATTTCACTTTGTCCAGAAAAGATCTCTGGAATGAATATCACTAGAAACATATATTCAGTTCTTTTTTTTTAAAAGCCTGACCTTCCATCTTAGAATCAATAGTATATATTGGTTCCAAGGCAAAATAGTAAGTACCAGACAATAGAGGTTAAGTAACTTGCCCAGGAAGTATGTGAGGTCAAATTTGAACTCGGGACCTCTAGGACTGGTTCTCAATCCACTAAGCCACTGACCTGCCCTTTACACACATATTCAGCTTTAATGAGCATAATGGAGGAGTGAGTTTCCCAAGACTTCCATAATGGATAATTAGCACCAATCTAGAATAGCTAATTCTCAGTCCAGGGGATTTCCTCCATTCATTCTTTTCTCCTGACTCACCTCACATGTCTGTTACAATGATTCCTCATGTTTATATGAAAAAGGAAAATGAAGAAAAAATCTTTACATTTCAAGGGGTCATTTTAAAACCACCAATTTTGACTCAAATTCAAAACTAAAAAACTTAATGGGGAGAAGAAATTAATTACTTCATGTATATGTTAACTTCATCAAAAGGGTTCCTATTATTCATGAATTAATATTTCTTCTTATAGCATCATCTAAACAAAATAAACAGTCCCCACCTTCCTCAATAAAGTTAGCTTGCTGAAATTTTCTATTGTACTTAACATAAGATATTGTGTGTTGTAGTTATGTTTCTATTTTAAACCCACCAAACCCTACCCCAAATGGGTTATAGACTTTATGGGGGCAGAGAACATGCCTTCTCTAAATTTATATCTATCCCAGAGAATTCCTCCTATGCTGCAGAGAGGAGGAAGGGGTTGAGGTGCTTGTAAATAAATTCTATTATTAAAAAAGCAAAACAAAAAAATATATAAATAAGTTTATACTAAGGCCCAGTTCACTATTCTATTGTCAAAAATCACATAATAAATGTTTGTTTGATGAAACTATAATAACTTGTATTCTTCCTGTTACAGTGGGAAAAGAAGAGAAGAGGGCTTGTAAACAAAAAAAACCTGTATTCAAGTCCTGGCTCTGTCACTTATTATTTGTAGGATTTGAGCAAGTCTCTTAATTCAATTGGCCTCAGGTCCTCAGCCAGTAAAATGAGGAGGATGGATAAGATGACTTCTAAGATCTTTTCTATGAAATTTACACATCACTTGAAGGTTTATAAAATGCTTTCCATAGAGTATAATTTTTTGAGTCTCAAATCAAACTGTGAGGCAGTTGTAATTTTAATTGTCAATTACAGGTAAGGAAACAAATGCTCTGAATACTTTTATATTAAGATAAATTCCACTAATCAAAAAGTGGATTATGCATCAAAAAGTTGCACTGTATTATCCTCAAATATCTTTTTTGAATATCTAGGCAAAATGATGCACTTCAATTGGCATAATAGATAGACTGCTAGAATTAAAGTCAGAAGATGCAAGTTCAAATTCCACCTCTGACACTTATTAGCTGTGTGTCGTGGGCAAATCACTTAACTTTTCAAGGCTTTAGTTTCCTTGTCTGTAAAAGGCAACGGTTGGACTCCATGACCTCTAAGATCCCTTCTCCCCCTAAATTAATATTCTATCAGCCTTGAAAAAGTTGTCCCACAGCAGACAGCAATGGTGTAATACAAAATGTTAACAGCAGATGGTGCACATCAGCTCCTTTAAGATGGTTTCAAAAATACAGCCTAGTTTCTGAGCAATTAGCCAAGATTTTTTCCAGTTAAAATAAAAATAGAAAAAAAACAGAAACAACCAAAAAACAGCAATATGTAACCAATAAAAAAGCAAGAACAACAGCTTAATGATTCCAAACTATTTAGTTATGAATGGCCCTTTATTCTATTAGTAACTTGATTGCCTAATTAAATAATTGTCAGAAAAAGGAGGCATGAATCCAGGCTTTAAAGGGACACGAATCCAGGATTCTATTGTTCCTTGGAATAAAAATGCCCTCACCAGAAATTGGTTCTAAAGGCAACAAGATGGTCAACATTGTAACTCGCTGGAAGTATCCAGATAAAGTAAGATAGACGCCTTACTTTACCCCACCTACTTTCTGCCCTCAAAACACACATACACAAGCCAAATGGAATTTATGCAAGGACATGTTCACATTAGGATGGGAAAACATCCATGAGTCACATTGTTGGAGGGAGTACACACATCAGGAACTCCTTGAGGTCAGGGAATGTTTCATTTTGATCTTTGTATCCTCAGAGCATAGTAGAATGGTTGGCACAAAGAAGGTACTTACTACTTGTTGACAGATTGAGTGATTAGAGGGAAGACTGACATTGATAAAATAAAAAAACTGAGAGCCTGTGAAATATTAGAGTAGTATTTAATGAGAAAGTATATTTTCTTTAGGGGATGTATAGAATGAAGTCAGACTGTGGATGCCAGAAGCAAGTCTAGTTTGTTGACTTTAGTTTTCTATCATTCCTGTTCTAACTAGGACCCTGAATAATATCATATGATTTCATGTTAAGAATGCCCCCTTTTTTATACCTGTCAGATCTTTGGGAAAGGAAAGATTTTAAGACCAAGCAAGAGTTAGAAAAAAATTACAAAATCAAAATAAATAATTTTGATTACATTAAATTAAAAAGTATTTTTTGGTACAAACAAAAACAATGCAATCAAAATTAGAAGGGAAGCAACAAATTGGGGGAAAATCTTTATAACAAAAACCTCCAACAAAGTTCTAATTATTCAGATTTAAAAGGAGCTAAATCAATTGTATAAAAAAGCAAGCCCTTCTCCAATTGATAAATGGGCAAGGGACATGAATAGGCAATTTTCAGATAAAGAAATCAAAGCTATCAATAAGCACATGAAGAAGTATCAAAAATCTCTCATAATTAGAGAAATGCAAATCAAAACAACTCTGAGGTACCACCTCACACCTATCAGATTGGCTAACATAACAACAAAGGAAAGTAATAAATGTTGGAGGGAATGTGGCAAAGTCAGGACATTAATGCATTGCTGGTGGAGTTGTGAATTGATCCAATCATTCTGGAAAGAAATTTGGAACTATGCCAAAGGGCACTAAAAGACTGTCTGCCCTTTGATCCAGCCATAGTACTGCTGGGTTTATACCTCATAGAGATAATAAGGAAAAAGACTTGTATAAGAATATCCATAGCCATGCTCTTTGTGGTGGCCAAAAATTGGAAAATGAGCGGATGCCCTTCAATTGGGGAATGGCTGAACAAATTGTGGTATATGTTGGTGATGGAATACTATTGTGCTGAATGAACTGGAGGAATTCCATGTGAACTGGAATGACCTCCAGGAATTGATGCAGAGTGAGAAGAGCAGAACCAGGAGAACATTGTACACAGAGACTGATACACTGTGGTACAATTGAATGTAATGGACTTCTCTACTAGTAACAAGGCAATGATCCAGAACTATTCAGAGGGTCTTATGAGAAAAAATGCTATCCATATTCAGAGGAAGAACTGTGGGAGTAGAAACAAAGAAGAAAAGCAACTTCTTAATCAAATGGGTCTATGGGGATATGACTGAGGATGTAAAAGATCACCCTAGTGCAAATATCAATAATATGGAAATGGGTCTTGATCAATGACATATGTTAAACCCAGTGGAATTGCGCATCAGGTATGGGAGTAGGGTAGGGCAAGGGGAGGGAAAAAAACATGAGTTGTAACCATGGAAATACATCCTAAATTATCTAATTAAATAAAATTTTCAAAAAAAAAATGTCTGAGGCCTTAAAAAAGAAGAATATCCCTTTTTCTTCTCCCTTTATATTCCATGAAACCATAACATCACATACATTTCACTTTCAAAAAATATTTTCAAGTATTCCCCCCAAATTAGCTTTTTAACTAAATTCCTTTTTACTTCAAGTCTAAAGTCTGAATTATGGGTCTGAAATATTTTCTGGCTACAAGAATTATAGTTTTTGGAGGCAGATATGATCAGATACTAGTATCTCTTGCAAAAAGCTTGTAAACAAAATTAGATTTCTCTCCATTTAGTATATTCTATGTATACCTGTAAAATCACCTGTGGTTCAAAAGGTTCTCTAAAAGTCCTATTCTGATATCTCATTGTAGAGTGGAAATGATCCATGTTTCTTGACTGCTAGGGCAATGTAGCAAAGCCTACGACAAGTCCCACATTGCTGGAAAGGCTTTGAGTTTAGACTTTGGGAAAGACACGCTATTTTCTGAGGACTAACATAGGTAATTACAAAGAGATTTATCACTAGGATGTTGGCCTTTTGGCAATGATTTCTTTTCATGGCAAAACATTAAATATAGAAATAAAAATAGCTCTCAGACCTGGGGAGCCACCAGATTGCACTTTCATTGTGATGTGGTGATGAAAAGGGGGGCAGAGAATTCTATGAAACATTGAGTTACAATCGACAAATTTCAAGTTGACAACTGCTACTAAAACTTTGGGAAGCACATGGATAGGATTGGAATAGGCTGGGCAGGTATGTGTGGCTTGTGATCTCCTGAGGTAATGTCTAAATTGTTGAAATCATAGCTCCACTGAAGTACTACAATGCAAAAGTTCTATTCAAGGCTCAGCTCAGGTGCTATTTCCTATGGGAAACCTTCCTTAAGCTTCCAGTAATGAGTGCTCCCTTCTTTCTCTTCTAGATTATTATCTTATATTAACTTCTCTGTTTGCATCATATGCCTCAGTAGAATCTGACCCTCAACAATAAGGAATGTTGAATTTTTGTCTTTGTATTTATAGTGCCTTTTGGAGAATCAGAACTTAATACACATTTATTGAAGCAAAATAAAATTTAAGCACTTCAAAATTGTTTTTCCTATGTTTAAACTTAAATTATTTAAAAGCAAGAAAGAAAGTTTTCTTCAGTAAAAGAACCAAGGTTCATACCATGTTAAACCTTATAGTAGCCAAGGATTTATAGCCTCTCTGCTACAAAGATGGAAGGGAGAAACTGGGTCAATAATACATATTGTCGATACACCTATGCTAAAATCAAAAGAGGTCTATACAATACTTCCTTCAATTTCCAGTTCTCTTTGACCCTACGTTTAAAATGAAGAAAGCACTCACAAAAAGGGGCATTATTCGTTAATAAGTTTTAGATAGCAAGAAACACTAGAGAGTTAAGAATGTTTTCAATGATTTTTCTCTTTCCTGTTGTGTGGAGAATATCCACACACTTACTGGAACAATTCTACAGTGTAAATAGACTCCGAATGAGGTTCACACTGAGATTCCTGCTGCTGAAAAACAGCTGAGAAACAAGGTGCAGGAAGCTTTAATGTGATTTCTAAGGTAGCTGTAAATTAAGCTGGCAGAACCCCAGTGTTTACTAAAAGAATAACAACTGACGACAAATATAGTTAAGAAAAAGGTTGAGCTGTGTATCAACTCATTCTGTATAGTATGCACCTTCATACCCTTGCTTCAAATGAACTATTTTGATTGTACAAAGACTCCCATATTGTTAGAACTGGAAAAACATCTCAAAATGCATCTAGTCCACTCTGCTACTGTTCAAATTGAAAAAAAATAACAAATATAGGGATGTTAAGCAATTTGTCAGAGTTAACATAGCTAAGTGGAGGGGGTAGGATTATATAATGCAGAACTTTTGACTTCTAGGCTGGTATTTCTTTCCCCATCAACTCTAGCATTTCTAGATATAAATTATATATCAGTAATGTGTTCATCATTTTCTTATCTTAAAAACTGCGATATGGTGGAAGGATCGTTAATTGTGGAATTAGAGGTCTTGAATTCAAATCTTATATTTAATACTAGCTTTTATTTCCTTGATAACTAATTTCTCTAAGCCTTAGCTATAAAATGGGAGGATTCTGCTATATGTCTTCTTGAGTCCTTTCCAAAGATAAATTTATGATCTTATAATCTTCTTCTTTAGAAGAAAAAATCAACTAGTCTCTGCTGGGTACTATCACAGTGTAGGAAAAACAGCACTAGATTTAAGTAAATGGATATGGATCAGTCACTTAAATTCTTCAGGCCTCAGTTTCATCATCTGTAAAATGAGGATATTAGAACCTAATAGAAAGGGCTTAATAGTGTTGAATAAAATCATATATTTACAAAACTTTATAAATATTAAAATGCTTAACATTAACTAAAATAATGTTATCAAACAGGTAGATAGGTGGGTATAATGGATGGAGAACTAGGTCTGGAGCCAAGAAGACCTGAGTTCAAATACATCTTTGATATTTACAAGCTCTGTGACTTTGAGCTAATCACTTAAACTCTATTAACCTCAATTTCCTCAAACACAAAATGGGAAAAATAAAAGTATCTACCACCCAATGTTGCTGGGAAGATAGAATGAAATAAAATTCTAAAGTTTAGTACAGTGTCTTGCATATAGTAGGTGCCTAATAAATGTTTCTTCTCATCCCCTGTCAAATAAGAAAGTATTTCCTCTGGTAATAATGCAAATGAAAATACATGGTCCTAAGTCAAGGGATACAATTAAATAATCTAATCTAGTCCATTGCTTCTTCTCTAGCCCAACAATATGTCAAAGAATATCGACAATGATAAATCAGAGAATTTGTGAAGTATTAGAGGAATATCTAATAAGGAATTATATGCTCTTTTGAGGGTATGGAAAATAGAGTCAGAGTATAGTGAAGTCTGACTGGCTGGCATTAATTTTCCATCCATTTCTATTTTTAAAAGGAGGCACAGAATAAAATAACATTCTTTCATGTTCTGATCATCCTTTTCTCCTTTCCTTTATATTTCATTAGACCCTAAAATCACAGACATTCCATTGTCAAAAAGTATTTTTAAGTGTTTGTACAAGTTAGCTTTTAACTAACTTCCTTTCTACTTACGCTCTTATGTCTGAATTCTAGTTTTGAATTATTTTCTGGCTACAGAAAGAAGAGTCATTTGGAGGAGATGTGATCAGTTTCATCCAATTCAGTGGATGGGAAATGTAGAAATAACAAAGATAGCCCTAATTTGATATGACTGGACTTGAGAGTTATCACATGAACAGGTAAGATTTATGTTTTACAACATGTTTCCACATTGTCACATTTCTATTTTCTTCATGAAAATCTTCTGAGATTTTCTGAGAGAGACAGAGACAGAGAAAGATGAGGGAGAAGAAAGGAGACAGGTATAGTGAAGGAATGAGAAAAGGAAAGAAAGCGAGAGGGGAAATTGTATTGGTTAAATTACTAATTAAAAATGAATGATTAGCTCAGCTTAAGCAATAGATGGGATGAAAGAGAATACTCTCTGAGTAAAAAATGAAGATAATGAGTTGAAAATAAAGTAAAAGGAATCATTGAATACATTCAAAGAGATTAAGCTAGAACTGGTGCCTAGGCCGAACTGATCTGGAGGTATATGAATAACTAATATTTATTTTAAAAGGAAGTTGTGATAATTGAACCCTAGGGAAGCTGGTGCCTTGGTGACCAAGGGAATACAGGAAAGTTGAAACCTGAATGCATATTGAAATCTGAGAAGAACTGAGAACTAGAATTGAAAAGGTGAACAATTCCTGGACCAAACAGAGATTGATATGTACATATGCATGGGCATATATTTGTAGGCATGTATATATATGTACATATAAACATATTTATATGTATATAAAATATACACATTATATAACATATGTGTGTATACATATACACACAAACATTTACTAATAAGGAGAGATTCAGGACAGGAGAAAGAAAAGCACATATTCTTGAAAAAGCTTCAGGGAACTAGTCCTATGCAGAGGGCTGAAAGAAAGATCACTTGAAGTCAAGGAGCATGTCCTAGGTCTGTCAGATGAGGGGATTAGCTTAAATTCAATTCAGTTCAATTTAACAAACATTTCTCAAGTACCTCCAAGACACAATGCATTGTGCTAGTCTGAAATATCTAAATATGAAAAACATCACGTTACCAGACATCAAGGCCCTTATCATCCCCATGAGGTGAGGGGAGAGATATAATATATAATATTCAACTAGGACCCAAGGTAAAGTATGAAAGAAGCAAAGGAGGGAGTCAGGCAAAATATTCTATTCTAAATCTGAAAAGGAAGAAAATCTCTTCAATTAAGGGAAGAAGTATGAGGTAGTTACTGGGAAAGGTTTCATGAATGAGGTCACACCTGAACTAGTGTTATATGAATGCACTGTAGTTCTAAATAATAGAAAACAATTAGTAGTCCTGTTTGACTGAAATGTAAAGGATAAGATAGACAATATTGCTAGATATAGGTAGAAAGGTAGTTGAAATCAGATTAAAGAGACCCTTAAAGGGTTTTATTAATGTATATTCAATCTTATAAGCAATTTGGGAAGTAGAGAAACTCTTTTTGCAAGAGAATCATGTGGTCAGGACTTGCATGTAAGGAAGATGATTTTGTTGATTATGGTCCTTTTCCTAAAAGACTGGAGAAAAGTAAACCAATTGGGAGGCTGTTACAGCAATCCAGGTTCCCTACTGGGATGGGTTTCTAGAACCCAGCGTCACTTCCTTGACATGATGAGATATAAATAGACTCTCTATTATTTTTGCCTATTTGGATCACTTTTCTTCCCTGAGGCACCTAATTATAGCATTCCTGTGCACAAGTTTTCACAGTTATTCTTTAATAATAATAATTGTTATTATTATAATATTTACATAGAGCTTTAAGGCCTGCAAAGCACTTTATATACATATATATTATCTGATTTTATCCTCACAATCACCCTGGGACATATATCATTATTCTCATTTTACATATAAGGTAACTGAAGCAGACAGAGATTGTCAGACAGCCAGTTAGCATCTGAGGCCAGAATCCCTCTCAAGACTTCCCATCTCCAGATCCAGAGCGCTATCCCCTGCACCACCCAGCTGCCATCTCAAATTCATCTGAAAAGATGTATTATAATAACGTATGCTAAAACATCTCAATATTGCCTTTACATCAGCTACTACAACACCTTAGAAAAATAAACGTAACTAGGGATATCACTGAGCTCATTCCACAATCCTGCAGTCAGTACTTACCCTCTGTTACATTTGGCTATTTCATCAAAGAGAAGTTTCCATCGAGGCCTTCCAATAAAAAGTCTAGAATTCAGGGCTTGATATTGTTCACCAATTATTTTCTGCCAAAAATAAAATGTCCCATTTTAAAAGATAAGCCATTGCTCTGACATTGTTTTCATTAACACCAGCGCTCCCTACCAAATCACTGGGATATGAAATATTTAAGAATTGAATGGCAAGGCATTAATACTTACTTTTAAGTATTATTCCTTTCCTATTTTTCCTTTAATGTCTACAATTGTCTCAAATGTCATTCTTACAAATTGCTGATTTTCTTTGACTTGTTTGTTTCTACAAATATTTTTGAAACAGCCACAGAATGTGACAAAGAATGTGATCTAATTATCCATTTTCAGTATAGATACTTCTATAAAGTTGTTACAACACAAAGACTGGTGGCCTAGCTGACTCATTATACAAGTGAAACACTACAAATGAGCATCATATATTTGGGAAAATATTCACAGTAATGAGAAATTTACTCTAAAGGAATGGTCTGGAGGAAGGTCTTGGTGCAGTGCTTCTGTATCCAATGATCTCTCAAGCAATGCTTATTACTTATGATGGAAAATGCTATCCAGCTCCAGAGAAAGAACTGGAGTCAAATGGATGTGGATTGAAGCACATTATCTTTCATATCAGTGTGTTTATGGTTTTATTTTGGGGTTTTTGTTTTGCATGAGTGTGCTCTTAAAACAATGACGAATATGGAAGAGTATTTTGTATGACAATAAAATAAACTAATAAAAGAAATGCTTATTGATGAAATGATGCTTACAATTGACCAAAAAAACAAAAAAAGAAATAGGGAATTAGAGTAAGATGGCATCTGAGGTTACTAGAGGCTGAGCACTAGCCACAGAGTTGAGGAACAAGTCAGGACATTAACTGGGGTAGAATGGTTGATATCTAGTTATCCTTAATATGTTGGTTAATACAGATATAAAAAAATTCTAAAGCCAAACCATGACCAATGAACTAAATCAGTCATTAATCATTATGGGAATTTGAGTTATTGTGGCTACCATTATTATTGTTGTTGTTAATGTATAGTTACACACATCTGTCTTATTCTTTAATACTAGATTTCCTGGAAGAAAATTAGGTCAAATGAACATTTATCTTCCCTCTCCATTGCTGTCCTTCCTCACACACATACACACATATCCAGCACAGAGAATCTCCATAAAAGCATACCTACGGGGAGAAGCTGAATCTAGAACTCTGAAAGGCATTGATGGCTTCAAGGATAATCAAAGAATTTTAAGGACAAAACTCTAAAGAAAAGGCCTTTGGGATAGGATGTCTTAAAAATGCCTTAGAAGTCATCTTTCTTCTTAAAGTCTTCTGTTTAAATTACCTGAGGGCTTCAGCTGCTATGCTGGGTCTCCTCATATCAGGCCTGATAAGCCTGCTGCAGCTCCAGACAGCCCCTAGTTACATACCTGTATTCCATCTGTTTGACTGAGGTACAGCTGAATGTTCACGTAGTCAGGTCGGTTTTCCTGCCAAAGCTAAGAGGGAATTAAAAACAAATACCAACATGTTTTTTTTCTTTCCAAATTTTATGTTTCTGTGATTCCAAATTCTGTCACCATCCAGCACTTACATATAACATATTCAATTCTGTACAAAATATTGTTCTAGACACTGAGGAAGAAACACAATTTAGAGAAGACTTGGTCTAAGTCCTTATGGAGCATACAGTTTGTATAATAGAGTGGTACAAAAAGTGTTATGTGACATCTGAGAAGAGGTAAATATTGAAAAAATGCAATAAGTATAAATAAAAAATTGGGGCCATCTGAGTTGGGTAATAAAGAATTGGTAGCGATTTAGTGGGAGGAATAGAATGCGAACAAAAATAAAATTAAAAAATCACAGGGGACTGCTAGTTTCTTCTCTCTGGGATTACCTTATGTATATATTGTATATGTACTGTACATAGTCACACACTGTCTCCATCATTAGAATGTGACCTCTTCAAGGTCAGAGATCATAATTTTAATTTTTTATATCCCACAGTTTGGGGCACATAGCATTTAATAAATGTTATTGACTGATTGATAATGAAGTGATATGATTATACTGATGCATAAGGAAAATTACTCAGGTAATAGTGATGGATAAAGACTATTGCAGAGAGAATGGATGTGTAGAGCCCTCCTTTGAACAGGAGTCATTTCAGTAATCCAGATGGGTTGTATTGAGGGTTTGTACAATGGTAGTGACAATAGGAAGAAAGAAAAGGAAACAGATTTAAGAGACATTCCAGAGGTAGACTTAATGGTAATTAGTACTGGTTGCATTTGAGATTAAAGATAGAAGCCAAAAAAAAAGTCTCAAGTTTTCAAATAAGGGAGACTGGATGGTGCCACTAATAGAAAGTGCAACATAAAAATGCAAGAAGAGTAGGTCTAAAAGTTAAGATAAAAAATTCACTTTTGAACATTGTAAATTTTAAGTAATAGTGAGAAATCTTGGTATAAGTATTCTTTAGGTAGTTATAGTTACAGGGCTAAAACTCAGACTGACTTGGGAGTAATCTGCATAGAGGTAGTAGTTGAAACCTTGAGAGTTAATGGGGTAACCAAAGATGAGTTTAGAAGAGGGTCAAGGATAGACACTTGATGGAACACTTAATTTAGAAGATATGAAAAAAATAAAGAGCCTTTGAAATTAAATTAATAACAATATAATGCTCTAAGGTTTGCAAAATGCTTTACAAATATTATCTCATTTTATCTTCACAACAACCCTGGAAGGTAGGTCCTATTACTACCCCTATTTTACACTTGAGAAACTAAGGCATAAAAATGGTTAAGTGGTTTGCCCAAGGTCACACAACTAAAAAGTATCTGAGTTAGATTTAACCTCATTTTCCTGATTCCAAGTCCAGCAATGTATCAACTGCACTACTTAATCATCTCTAGAACTAAAGAATAGGAAGAAAAATAAGTTACTAGTTATTTAAAGGATATTATTTTATTATATTATTTTAAGAGAGTGGTTTCATTATATAGTGTTGGACAAAAAGTATCAGGTTGCAAAGGATTAAGGAGAGAATAAATAATGAGAAAGTACAGTCATCGGACAAGAAATCTACTAACAAGCATTTAATAGGTACCAACTATGAACCAGGCAGCAGGGTATATGCTAGGGATGCAAAGGTAAACCCCAAAATTCCTACTGTCATTGTCTCTGGGAAAATGAGAGATATACACAGACACATATTATGTGTGTATATAAGAAATAAATACAAGGGAAGTGGTTGCAGGGGAGGCACCCATAGCTAGGAGTATCAAAAAAGGCTTCATGAGAGATACTTCACTTGAGCAGGAACTTGAAAGAATCTAGGGACTCTAAGAGATACAGCCAAGGAGGAAGCACACTCCTGCTATGGTGGATAGTCTACATGCAAGCCTAGGTATAGGAGACAAAATGGCACATGTGAAGAACAGCAAGAAATCCACTTTAGTTTGCTAGTGAAATGTAAGAAGAGAAAAGTAAAAGCCTATAAAATAAGCTGGAGTTAAGATGATTTTAAATGTCAAAGAAGATTTTGCATTTTATCCTAGAGGTTATAGGGAACCAGTGGAATTTACTGAGCAGAGAAGGGACTTGGCCAGATGTATATTTTAGGAAAATCACTTTGACAGCTGTACAGAACAGACTGGAAAAGAGAGAGACTTGAGGAAATGAGATCACTTAGGAGATAATTGCAATAGTCCAGAAGAGAGGCAATCAGCATCTGAACTAGGGTGGAATCATATGGAGAATCTACTTTGTACATATTTTTGAAAATTTACAATGATATATATTCTTAATGATCAGCAATGGGTAATATTTTCTAGGTCTAATAATTATTCTGGTTCTATACTCCTGTCCATTCTCTATATAAAATGGTGTTTAATTTGTTCTGCAACTGTTCAGTTCCTACCCTTTATTCAATGCCCAACTTATATGCCATCCCCTCCATGAAATTTTACTTGTTACCCCAGATCAGAAACAACCTTCTCCCTTGGCCCTCACATAACACTTTTGTTATGTTCCTCTATCACGCTCATCATGTATTACTGACGGATTATAATTGTCCAGACTTACGGACTTTCTCCCCTTACTAAACTCTAAGTTTGGGATCAGGAACTTTGTTTTAACTAAAGAATGGATCTTCCTCAGTATCAGAGATACTATTCAGTCTGTAGTAGGTTCAGAACATAGCAGGCACTTTAAAATGTTTATTGAATTGTTTAGTACATACTAGTCACAATTCTTAAATATTGCATTTTAAATTCTGCCCCTAAAGCTCTTCAGAACAAGTATGTAGATTACCTGTAGAGCAGGTATTCTCTAAAGGTAGGTAGTAAGAACCTAAATAGATTCAAAATTATCCTGAGAACCCATTAGGGTTGTTAGCACCTTCACACAACTGTTATGCAGAAAGAACTTTGCAAACCTTAACATGCTATGGAAATGTGTGGTTATAATTAGTAATATGGCACAATATTTTGTACTTAGCAGAACTTAATATTTTTTTGGCTGAATGATGACAAAGAAGAATCTCAGAATTTTGCAATTAGAAAAAGATGAAAAGCTGCTTCTTTATCCCTGTTCTAAGACATTGCCTTGAGCACAACTACCGGGCAGAGGGAGTGTGCATCATCAATTTAGAACTGAAAGATGACCTTTGAGGTCATTTAGTCTTTATTTTGCAGACAAGGAAATTGAAGTATTGAGTGATTCAGGTCTCTCCAGGAGTGAATGGCTGAGCTCCAATGTGAAGTCTCAGGTCCTTTGTCTTTCAATCCACAGATCTTTCTATTATTCCATGTCAAGACAATATATCCAGCCACTGTGCTTTCCGGATAAAACTAACAACCTTGGTCTGTATACCCTTCCATCCCCATAATACTGTTGTTTTTCATAGAGCTTCATGACACATTGGTCATTATTGACAATAATCCAGCTGATTCTAAAAGGCATAAATGAAAGGCCAATATCAAAAAAGAGTTGGCATTTACACCCTGAAAAAAATAACAAAAGAACACCCATGAATTGTTATTTAACAAATTACCTTGTTATGCAGCACACAGAGTAAATCTGCAAACCAGTAAAAGGACTGGATGTTCCTGCACACCCAGATGAAATACAGTCTTCTGAGCTTGTATGGTCTCCAGTCATCCCTTTAAAATTAAAATGCCATGTTAGGGAATAAAGTAGCAAAATAGCAATTAAAAGCATGCCTTAGAAAATTTACTGGCTGTTAGAAAGCATTCGATCAATAGAGCAGGGTCTGAAAATGTATCAGTGGCTGAAGTCCTCATATTAATTTAAAACAAAACACTGGTACCAAACATCCATGTAATGATATGTGCATCCAAGCAGTAAAATATTTACACCTGAGTACTATCTACTATGTATCACCATACCTCCTGTCTAATAAATCATTGTAAAAGTTTGACACATAAATCATAATTATGTCAGTCCTGAACTCTTGGGGGAAAATAAAACTAAATTTCCCTGGACCATGTGGCTGGAAGGATCTCACTCCAAAGGTCATTTGATCTTGACCTGGCTTCCCAGAAATCCCGCCCAAGAGCCATTCCAGAAAATGGGTTGTTTACCCTAATTTTAAAAATCTTCAGGGGAGATTATTGCACAATGCCCCTATGTAATGGATTCCAGTGTCATACATTCCAAGAGTCTGTGTTCCTTTTTATTATGATGATGAACCAGTTTTGAGGTTAAGAATTTGTTCTCCCAACAAAGGAGATGCCCAAATACTCTCTAATGCGCTTTTGAAAACAAATTACTCTGGCCTGGAAAATATGGTTATTTTTCCAAGTATCTCTAAATGTCCCAAAATTTACACAAAGTATCTGATGGATGGAGAGGAGAGAAAAATACAGCACACATAAATACATTTTTCTTGTTTATTTTCTATTTTTATGTTCCCCTAAATGGACTTTTAATGCAAAGGTTTATGTCTACTTAGAAAAAGACAGGAACATTTTTTTGTAATTTCCTGCTGATATTTTTCTTGAGAGATTTAATGCCAAATAAGACCATTCAATGAACTTCTGCTGACAGACTCCAATTTAAAGCATGGCAGAACATTTTCTGGTTAAGAGATCTTACCTTTGGATCCTCTCCCTTTTGGCTTGGCTAAATCAGTTGGGTGACCCTCATAGCAGGGCTCGAGCTAGCTAGTTGTTTTTATTTTTCTTATAGTAGTTGTATTTTGAACCAACCATGGCATTGTCTAAAGAAGACTTCTACCATTAAATAATAAGGACTAATATTCCTTGTTATTTTATGGTATTTTTGTTGCCTTTCATATTTTTCAACATTTTAATTCATAGTACCAATGTTGGACCAAATGATGAATATTAGTATTCTAATCTCGCTGTGTCTTCTCTATCTCTGTTTTCCTCTCCATCTCCATTTCTGCCTCTGTATTTCTATCTCTGTGTCTCTGACTCTATGTCTGTCTGTCTATCTCTCTCTTTGGTATTCAAATCTTTGGTCTCCTGATGCATTTAACATTTAATCTCATCAAATTTAACCTCAAGGAGCTGTAATACATGTTTACTCATCTAGCCCAACATCATCTTTGATAAAAAGCTAAACAGAACTTGCATTATGGAGTGCATAAAGGTGAGGTTTCAGTTTTATACAGACTGATTGCCATTTCTTCATTTCTGATTATTCCATTTCACCAGAATTTTTTAAATAATTGACCAGGAAATCTTGCTAGATTATTAATAGGGGCCAAACTACATATTAAGTTCAGCTTGAGATCCAGGTCTCCATTAGAAGCACAATTATGGTCAACAGTTTTCAAACGGGCATATCATCTCTACTTTTGAACAGATTTCAGTTAAATTTGTAAGAAAATTTACAGAGATGTGGAATTATATTCTCTGATATGTATAATACACAAGACCACTATTGAAAATAAAGAGATTAACATTTTTGGCAGAGGAAATATGATTTCTTCTTAGTTATAATTTTTAATTTTTTAATTATTTTTAACGCTCATTTCTTAAACATTTTATTTTCCCCAATCTTCTCCTTCCTTCTAGCCCCTCTCCAACCCCTGACAAGGCAAGCAATATGATAAGCATTCTTTTGTATTAGTCACATTGGAAAAAAACAAAAGACAAGAAAAATGAAGTCAAAATAGTATGTTTCAATCTATATATACTTGGAATTCACCAGTTCTCTCTCTGGAGGTATATAGCATTTTTCATCTGGAGTTCTTTGGAATTGTCTTGGATCATTGTATTGATCAGAATACATGTTATAATTTGACACGAAGGCTGAGATATGTGCTTCTTAAATGTCGTTAAATCTTGAATATTATATCTCTACTGATAATAGTCTATTTCTGATCAAGAAGATGAAAATTCAGACATTTAGAAGAGACCAACCAGTTTTCAAAACATTACTATGTTTCAGATAATCCTTTATGTATTATAAATTCAGAATTCTGCTACAGGACAATAAAAAGGCTCATTTGGTTTTTTCAGCCTACTACACTGAGGATGCTTACATTTTGTTCATATGAAAAGATTCTGAAATAAGATTATTAAATATAACTTTCTCAATACTAATTACTAAGAAAAAGGCCATGTAGAAAATCATCAGTCAGGTTAAAGTATTTGTGCACCCTAAGCAAATATTTGAAAACCCAGGTCCCCATAGATCACTGTCCATTAGCAAACTTGAGTCTTCACTATAACATGTACAATTTGACTCGTCACAAAACACATATATAACCAAGATAACAGTCGGGGTTTTTTTCCCTTACAAAAATCCAAAAGTATCCAAACTCCATTATTTCCCAATGTGCTTCTGCTTGAAAAACAATGAGAATCTATTTATAAAAAGTCCTAAGCCCCAACTTCCCAAGATGATATCTAGACTTATGATTCTCACAGTATTTTCAGGATATGGAATACAATATTTAACTTGTTTCTACTTGTCATTGTGCCAGGGGAAGAAAACCAGAGGATCATTAAATCTTCAAGTTAGTCTAATCCTCTACCTTATGCATGTATCCTCTAAAAACAAACCTGACAAATGACCATCAATGTTTTATTTGAATATCCGCAGTGACTAGAGATTCACAACTTCTCAAAACAGTTTGTTTCAACTTTGACATCTAAAATTAATGCATTTTAAAAATTTAGAGCATAGAGTCAAAACAGAGACTAAATTGTTCTGCTTTCTGTTATCTAGTAACAATATATTTGCTGACCAAATTGAGGAATCATTTCTTTCTTATTCTATTTGATCTTCACAATTTAAAAAAAGCCTAAATATCCCTTCATATTTTTGCTGGGGTGTGGTGTTAATGAGGGAAAGAGAAGATTCAAGCCTCAGAAACAATTTCCTTTCCCAGGAGTTCCCCATAACAGAAATCATAAATCTAGTGCCAATCCCTATCTGCAATCCCTGAGTCTATATTAGAGAAACTTAAGTGGGGAAAATCAAATTTCTGATCCTGCCATAAGTCCAGAAAAACATTATATGGGCAAATCTAGGTCATGTTAGGATGAAGAGGGAAAGAATATTTAACAATGATTATAAATAATATATCTTCCAAGAAACTGGCTTATAAGCTCTATACCTGCTAGAATTATTTTTTAATGGAAATCTCTTCATGGTACTGAATACCATCATATATTTTGACAAGGAGGTAAGGAGCACAGTTGGTCTCAGAATGCCTGTTGTGGGGTTATGAAACTAAAACAACATTCAAAGTAGGAGTCTATGTTCAAACAATAATCATTATTATTAAAGAAATAGGTAGCTACTTTGTAAAGAAAGGTAGGAAACTGTAGTTGGAGTCATCCTGCTCCTGAGTAGAATTTCCTTCCTTCCTTCCTTCCTACATTCATTCATCCATTCATTCCTCCCTTAATTCCTTCCTTATTCCTCCCTTCCTTCCTTACTTTTTCCTCCCTCACTCCCTCCTTCCCTTCCTTCCTTTCCTTCTTCCTATCTACCTATTAAAAAGCCTTTCTTTACCTATTTCTTTTATCTGGATCTATAATTTTGATGTGAGGAAAAATAAGTGTGGAAACTCCCCAAATCAACATAGAGAAATTACTTGTCTGTAATGTATAGTTGCCTGGAGAACCACTAAGTGAATTGTCTATAATCACAAAGCCATTATGTGTCAAAAGCAAGAACCAAGTCTTTCTGACACCAAAATAAATAGTAGTATACCATGCTGCTGTCTCTCTTATTTCTCAAAGCAAAAATACTGTTGGCCATAAGAGAGCTTAATTAGACAGCATGGTATTATGTGATTAACAAATGCTTCCTTTATTTTTTACAGGCAAAAACCTTAGGCTTTATACCAAAGTCCATGGAGTGTTTTTGATATTACCTACTATATAAGATTCTTACTAGATAAGACTTCAATACTTTTCCCCCCTCATACTTATGAGGTGAGGGAAGGAGTTCGATTTGAAATGGATTTTGGGATCTTAGCTCTCCAATATAATCTCCCAGTCTCAATATTTTATAGATGAGCAAGGTAGTTACTTTCCCAAGGATAGGCAATTCATGAGTAGTAGAGCTAGGAATCCAACTTACGTCCTTCTCAAATCCAATATCTTATTTCCAACTCACTGTTATTGCCTTCCCCAGGAGATAATGTATTGACTGAGGTAGAATTTGTACATTGTAGAAAAGATAAATTGGGTTAGTACCTAAGAATAGTTCTTTCCTGAGACTTCTTGTGGGCCACACATTTTAAGGGGGGGAAAGTATGGGAGTAAGGACTGGAAGGTCCAGACTTGAATTCTAATTCTTTTCTACTATTGCATGTTACCTGTGTGCAAAAACATTTCGCCATTCTGGGCCACAATTTATTTATTAAAAAAAAAAAAGGAATTAGGATGGTTGCTCTCATATCCCCTACCCAGCTCAAAATCCTGTGATCCCAGTGATTAGTCAATAATAAATAGTAAGATCTTGGGAAGGAAAATGGTTGAATACTAGAGCTTTGTAATTGTTTCACAATTGGCATAAGGGGAAGCTTATAAGTGGAAACCAAGGAACAAGATTTCAAGCTTTACTCTTTCACTCATGATTAGTAAGACTATGAATAAGGATAGACTTTTTAACCTCTCCTGTAATAGGAAGGGACCATCTTATAATTTTCCCACCTATTAAAAGGAATTTGACTTTATTCAGAATTAGCAAAGTGGCACTGTGGAAAGAATATGAGATCTGACATTGAAAACCTTGGGTTTAAATCACAATCTTACCAGTTAGTCAAAGAGAAGCTTTGGAAAAGACATTGAATTTACCTGTTACAAAATTACTCTAAAAGTCTTATTTAGATCTGAATCTATGATCCTATGAACTTATTCTCAAAGATTAATTAGAATATGAGGAGCCTCCTATTTTGTTAGATGGGTAAATGTAATTTAATCATTTCTTAGACATTCACTGGGGGAACAATAAGGTACCATCAAGAGGGTATTATTTCCAGAAAGCATATAACTCATTTGCAGACAAGGGAAAAAGACTAGTGGGAAAGACTAAAGAGAAGAAGGTGCCATTCTAGCCTAATTCAGCAAGTCATATGACTAGGGATCTATAGGATGGAATTAAAAGTCTTCTAAAGTCCAGATCAGCAGTAACTACATCTCTAAAATGAAGCAATTTAATGCTAACAATGTAGAAAAGATGCATTTGGGTAAAGGAAGATTTTATTTATATTAATTGGCAGATATGTAAGATGTTGGCACTATTATAAATTAACATTTTGATATGTAGTGAGAAGAAAAAATCACTTTTGTTTTACTGTATTGCTAGTATAAAATAACTTTCAAATAAGATCTGGACAATTTGGGACAGAAAATGATCTGTGGTATAAACATGAAGAAACAAATTTCCTTGTGAGCAATGTAGAATGATCATTTTTTTAGTAGTTTAACTTATAAAGAGGCAGATATAGGTAATTTATTTATTTTTAATGGAAAAATATGAGCACAAAGAACCACATCTTCAAGGGTACCAAGGTATGGATGATCCTGTTGAAACTTTTAAAGCTATAAATATGATGAGTAATAGATCATTTGCATATACATGCTTTATGACCTAAGGTTTTTTTAAAAAATAGAACTCATACAAACATTTGGAGACAGAGATATGATTTTCAAAGATTTATAAGATTTAAAAATGATTTCATATTAATATGAAATGGAAAATTTAGGGAGCTTTGACTTTTTAAGTGAAAGTTAAAATCACTGAGAATCAGGAGACTCTCAAATAATTCACTAAATAGTAATATTTGTGGATAAAGAAATCTAAGAAAAGAACATGAAATAAGAACCTAAGTAGAAGAATTGAAGAGGGGGAAAGATGTGTTGGTTGTTGAAAGCTGTTCTGTTATTCTCTGGCAATTGGAATCAGTAGGCACAGTGCTTCCACTAATTGATTCTAAATTCTAGATTCTAGGAAGAGAATTTACTGGCCAAGAGCTTCAGGGATAACTATAGCCCTTCACTTCCATCTAGAGTTGGAGACAGATGACGCTGCTTTTAAGAACTTAGGTCTGCTGCTACCTCTGGCTCAGAGAGGGCTTTGTGGTTGTTTTGATATACTGGTGAGCTAGACTAAAGAGTCATTCTGGATGATGTGTTTCTTGTGGAACTAGACAATACAAAATCCAAGTGACTAGTGAATAGCTGACCCATCTGGTCTGTCTAGCTTAAAGACAGCCAGTTTGAAAACCTTTATAGTTCTCTAGTGAGAGAGAATAGTTCTAGAGAACTATTATTCATATTAAGGACTAACACTTTATATGGTGATGGATAACTAAAAGAATTTGTTAAAGCTACATTCAAGGAGAGAAAAGGATTTGGGCAACAAAGAGTGATAAGATTCAATAGTCAAGAAGTGAGCAAAGAAGCACTTTTATGTGAAACAGCTGCTCTTAAATGGATCAATAGCACTAAAGTCTGTAATTCAAAATTACAGTTACCTCTAAGCATGAGTTTTCCACCTTTATTAACTTCCTTGTAAGATTTCTCTAAGTATGTGCCCACTCATTTGAGTGCAGTTTTTTATAGACTATGACATAGGTTTATAGGTATATTATGTTACTTTTTGTCATTCAGGCATTTTAATATATTAATATCGTAATATTCTTTATTTTGCTTTTTTTAAGTAAATGACTGTTTAAGATCTAACAGTTTCATTATTGTGAAATGTAGGTGTAATAAACATCACTGTGTGGACGTTGTTTTGGGAGTGATTGGTTGTATAGTAGAAAATGCTAGGGATGAAAGTTTAAGAGTTAAGAGTGGTTAGAGATGTATATTTCCCCTGGATAGGGTTACTCCTTGAGAGAATGCAAATATAATTATACGGTGGTAGTCTATCTCCAACCACTTCAATATTAATAATGTGAGAGCAGGTTGGAGGGTGTAAGTCAAAACCAAAGACATAACACTGGGTATATGTTTATTCATCTACTTTGTCTGCAGCCTGACTATAAGGCCGCTTGCAGCATTATACTTAGGTTAGATCACGCAATGCAGAAGCTGCCAGGGACAACCCTTAACAAGTCTTAGACAAACACCATATATATCATGTTGGTAACTGGTGAACTAAACTACAGTTCGCTCCTCCGGTAGCACATTTGGTTATTTATACAGCTAGAGGCGGAGGTCTGAAAGGCGCTACATACAAGAAAGAGATAATATCTGAAACAGGAACAGCATTCCATTTAACTAAACATTGACTAAAGAGCTTACACAATATATCAAAGTGACATACAGCAATGTGTTGAGTATTGATGCAAAAGGAGTCACTCCAATGCCTCCAGCCACGCACAAGCTGACCTCATAATTCAATGATTCTTCAAAGGGACTCCCAAAGGGTCCATCAATGTACAGCCTGCAGAGAAGAAAGTGATGTAGAAGTCATAAACAAGAAAAAATAAATTTAAATCTGCTTGACATCTGCAATCAAACATTTTATTCCTTCACCTCAAGACAGCTACAACCTTAGTCCAATATTTAGAAACCTGATCAACCCACAAGGGCAAGAGATATTATTTCCAAGTTTGTCCATTTTGAAAGGGATCATTAATCAAGAATATGGAGAGAGGGAAGGTAAAGGAGCTAATGAGGTATGGATAAGGACAAGATAAAGCTCTTGGAATCTCATGCTTTTTATCTTTCATGACTACACAGTATTTAATGAAAAAAGATATTCCCTGCTCTGTAGTCTCTTAATTCCATTGTGCATTATGTTGAATACTTGTATGTATAAACTTTCAGCCCTTCAGATGGCCATTACTTAGTGGGGGAAGTAGACCAGGACCAAAGTACAGAAACAAGGAAACGTTTATAGAATAATCTCAATCTCACAAGTTTTGCTTTCTGAATTAGCTAAAGAATTGGGCTGACAGGACCCCTCCTTTATAAGGAGGTCCTAATGAGTAGAAACTATTAAAATAAGAGCTAACATTTATATAGAACTTTAAGAGTTTGCAAAGCACTTAACAATTATTATCTCAATTTTCACAACCACCTTGGGGGGGGGGGTAGGTACTATTATTATCCTGATTCTACAAATGAGGCAGAGAAAAGTTAAGTGAGTTCTTCAGATTCATTTGGTTAAAGCTAGATTTATATTCAGATCTTCCTGAAACAGGTGCCATGTTCTATTCACTGAACCTCCTGTTGCCTCAAGAGACTGGAGTGGAAGGGGGTGTGAGAGAAACTTGGCAGAAACTGTATTCAATTCAATTCAGTAAGATTATGTTAAGTGTACAGTTCCATTTATACACAGACAAAAATTTAAGTCCCTAGGCAAAAGGATCTCTTGGGAAAACTGGGAGAAATAATATACATATAGATTAGTAAATACAAAAGAATATGCATATATGTACCTCCATACACATATATACACATATAGTGATTCTCACATACTATACATAAAACTTTAATATGTATAGTAATATATGCACACTATATATATATATATAATTTTACTATATATTACTCCATATAAGATACTCTATATAATACTTCATAATAATGTTTTACATCTGTATCTATATGTTATACATACTTACCTACATGTATGTATATGTGTGTATACATGTGTGGAGAGAGTAAAACAGAGAGGAGAGGGAGAGAGAAAGATAGAGAGAAAGAGACAGAGAGAGAGACAGAGAGAGAGAGACAGAGAGACAGAAAGAGACAGAGAGAGAGACAGAGAGAGACAGAGACAGAATACACTAACAATGGGGGTATTCAAGAAAGGCCTTGAGTAGAAGATGGCATTTGAGCTGACCCTAGAAGGGAATTATGGATTCTATATGGCAGAAGTGGGAATTGAGAGCATTCTAGACATGGGCAACATCTTGAACAAAGTCCCAGAAGTGGACCCTGGCCTGTCATTAATAGGCAACAGGAAAGAGAAAAGTTGAACAGAAATTGAGAATATATAAGGCAGAGTAACATGAAACAAACCTAAAAATCAAAATCGTAGATGATTGACTGTGAAAGACTCTCAATTCAGAACGAAGTAGTGTGTATTTTATCTTGTAGGGAGTTACTTTACCATTTTGGGGAAAATCTGAAATTCTCAAGAGAAATTCTTAAAAGAAAGAAATATTATCTTTAAGTTAAGTCTCAGTTACCTAAAAGTAGCTCTTCTTAATGATGTGCTAAAGATATACAGATGTAGGTTGGGGTATCATTGAGTTTCATCTTTGTTTTGGTGCAAAAGAAATCTATTATTCCTTTATTACTTCCCCAAGCATGCTTCTCATGCTGGTTCTACCTTTGTTGCTAAAACTTTTACACTCAGGGATTGTTTTTTGGTTTTGTTTTGTTTTGTTTTTTGCTTCCTTTTCCATACCAGTCTCCAACTGATCTGTCTACACTTCTCTCCTCAATATACAAAGAATACATTTTTACTCCCTGAGGCTTATTGGTAGTAGTGAGGTAGGAGAGTTCTCAAGAACAAGCCATACAGCCAATGTTCAATTGAAAAACAAAACAAAATTATATTTTTAATCTCTCCAGAGTGACAGGTGAACCAGTAAACCTATCAACACAGACTGATGAGGGAAAGAAGTACTCATCACAAGTGAATTTTAAAAATATTTTCCCACAAAGTATAGAAAAAACTTAGAACCTTTCATTACTATGAAATAGAACATCCCCCTGAACAATATTTCTAGGAGGTCATGAAGAGTAGTCAAAAAACAAAGTAATACTATACATCTTTTTCCCATTAAGTCTCAATTTTAGAAGACAGAGTGGGAAATGGTAGCTAAATCATGTCAATAACCATACTTTTTTGTTTTGGTTTTTAAACTTTTGCCTTCTATCTCAGTATTAATTCTAAGAAAGAAAAGTGGCAATGACTAGGTAATTGGGGTTAAGTAGCTTGCCAGTCACATTGCTAGGAAATGTCTGAGATCATATTTGAACAAAGGTTCTCTTGACTCTGTGTCTGGCATTCTATCCTCTGTGCTATCTAGCTTCCCCAATAATAAATTTTAATAAATCCAAGACTATCTTCTTTTTGCTAAAAGAGGTGAACAACCTCTTTTTACCTGGAAGGAACTGATGGAATCAGTGATTAGCTCTCTTTTATTTTTCAAAATCAAAGCCCCATTATATTTCTGTCCTCTCATTTCTTAATTCAGTTCAACAGCACCAGATATGGTGCTAGCATTGGGAACAAAAAGACCAAAAGAACTCATCTCCTGCCTTCAAGGAACTCACATTCTACTTTGAAGAAACATGCATAGACAAGATTCTAAAGAGGCAGAGGGAATAAGGGAGGGCATTTGAGACATGAGTGGCAATCTCTGCAGGCACAAAGGCCTTTCAGCTAGTGGGACAGACATCTAAACAATTACAAAATAACAAAGAATTGCAGAAATATTTAAGTATTTGTATCTGAGATTTTATGTTGTTGGCCACAGAATGAATGCCTGAATGACTTTTCAAGGAGACACCAATGATATACACTCTTGATAGATAGATAGATAGATAGATAGACAGAGACAGATGTGTATGTATTTTGTATATCCTTTTATGTACATGTGGACTTACTTGATAAGATCCTTAAGGGCAGGGACTGTGGCATGTCTGTCTTTTTATCTCTAGTGCCTAAACCAGGGCTTGGCACATAAGTACATATTTAATACATGCTTGTTAACTGGTTGATTAATCAATATATCTTTTTTACAGCAGCATGATCTTTTTATTCAATGATGTGCTCTCAAGAATGATTCTCTCACTTTATGCCTCTGAAAATCTCTCTCTCTCTAACACACACACACACTCACACACACGCACGCGCGCGCGCAGAAACACACTTTATATAACACTATCTCACCATTTGGCTTGCTGGGATCTCATAGAAAGTAACACATGCTAAATTGCTTCTGACATGAGAATTCAATCCCTAAAATCTCCTATCATGATTTATTACAATAAGGCACTAAGGCTATAAAAGTGATTAATTGCTGGTTGTATGAAGTAATGAGTGGCCTGACTATTCAAGAAGTTCCCAAATTAACTAAATATTGCTCAGGTATCAAGATTAACATGACTCTTCTCAACAGATGAAGAAATTAAGAGAGATCATTGAGATAAGAAAGCTGCTAAAATTGCAAAGCAAAAGGCAGCAGGGATGAAAAAAATTATAAATGATGGTACTTGTATTAAATCATGCTGACTCTCAAATGTAGTTATACAGATTCATATCCAAAATGCAAATTACCTAATAATACTAGGGAGAGAAGCCATTCTGGGGAAGCATTTCTTTAAATCATTGTTTCCTCATCTGATAAATCATGTGGTTCAATGCTAAAATGCTTCTCATTTATAAAATTATGGTCTATACAATTATAGATGTAGATCTAGAATTAACATTAGAAACCACTCCAACTTTTTTTAACCTGGGGTCCATAAACTTGTGAGGGTTTTTTAAAAAATATTTCAGTATATGTATTTGAATATAGTTGGTTTCCTTTGTAATCCTGTGGATTTAATTTTATGCATTTCAAATCATTATTTTGATAAGGAATTCATAGGTTTCAACATACTGCAAAAAGGTTCTACAACAAAAATTTAAGAAAATCTATCCTCATGTGTGTTTTCCTCTATTGAACAGTATTGTTTAGAAGCCCAATAAAGACAGTGTTTTAATGGTCATATTTGATTCACCAACACCTGAATTCTACAATCAAAAAAATAGATGGCTGTCATCTTGTAGAAAGAATTCTTTTTCAGGCATGGGTTAAAGCAGGCCATCACTTTGAGCTCAAAAGTCATTTAATTCTGTTTGCATTTTGATCCTATTTCAATCTTTCATAACTTTCATATCTTTCATAACATCTACTTCTATGTTCTATGGACTACATCTGATATTTCACTGTTACGGAGAATTCCCAATGATGAAATTCCCTCTGACAATGTATATCAACTTTGATTCTGCACTTTAAAATCTTAGAGAGTTACCATGGGGCTCTGAGGAGTTAAATGACTTTCCTAGAGTTACATAGCCAGCACATGTCAGTGAGGGAATTTGAGTCCAAGCTTTATTGAGTGTGAGTGTGGATCTCTCTGCTCTATGTGAAGATGCAGCATTTGAGATAGAAAAACTCAATTATTGTCCTGAATCCCAGATGATCCCAATGAAAAAGGTAAATAATCCTTCCCAAACCACACAGCCCAAATTAATTTCCAGTTGATGAACATATACCGTCACTAGGTGGGGCAGGCGATAGAGCTTTGGACTGAATAAGGAAGGAATAAGTTCAAATCTGGCTTCAGACACACTAGGTATGTGACCCTGAGTCAGTCACTTAACCCTGATTGCCTCAGTTCCTCTTCTGTAAAATAAGCTGTAAATGACCACTTTCCCAATAAAATACTCAGATGGAATTCCAAAGAGTCAGACACAACTAAAATTACTGAACAACAACAAAAATAAACATATGGTGTGCAGTTCTTTCTTAGAACTGATTGTCTTCAATTCTATGAAGAACTGCTAGCATAAGACAAGTAAATATTATGTATAGTTCACCTTGTGAGTTTCCTGTTGTTGGTCAAAGAATGGAGTTGACTCCAAAAATAAGGGGATATACAAGTGTCTTTGATTCAAAGGATCTTAGAGAAGGGAAGTTCGTTTTCTTTTCTGAAATGCTCTTGGGCATGAAGTGAGTCACTGCAATTTTCCATTAGGGTAGTAATGACAGCTGCAGAATGACTGGCAAGTGACTGTTCAGCAACATCTGGAAATGTCTTAGGGAGCCATATGAGCACATTTTGCAAACTGCACTTTACATATTTTAAGCAGCTTAATATAACAAATATAATGCCTTTAACTTGGGAATGGTGTCAGCTTTTATCCCATCCTTAGCTCTTAGTATCTTTAAAAGAATAATATGCTATCCTCATTATGCATATAGCTGAGGTTCAGAAATTTAATGTTTTTGTCCAAGGTCAGACAGCAAATCAGTGAAGGTTAGACCAATTCCACATTTCCTTAGCCTGAGCCAGTGTGTGGATACACAGATAGTGTTCCTTTGTCTGTAACCTTATACATCCTAGGAAAGGGTGACAGGAGTCCCTTCCTTCCCCTTGCTCTCTGAATCCATTAATTCTGCAATGGGACTAGACACATTTAGCTTTTTATGAAAGCAGTTGACCAATCATGAAGTCCTGCTTCATTTTGATTTCTCCTTTCACTTTCAAGCAAAATGGCATTAATTTTATCTCCGTAGATGAGTCTAGACTTTTCTGGAAACAGTTCACTTTGATCTAGAAATGTAGCCTCTTCCTGCCCAGGACTCTCGCCTTCCTGTCCTGCCCCTTCTCTAGAAGTTTCATACTAAGAATTGTATTTCATCTCTTCATTTGGCACCTCCTTCTCTGTGATAGTGTCAGTGTGAAAACTATAGACTGTGTCTGAGTAAGACCATTCCTGCTCTTTAGGATTCCTCGCTCTCAAAAGTCACACAGGATCCTAGAGAACTAACCCAGAGTCCAGGATAACCTGAGTGGCAGGGTAAGAGGGCACCCTCGAATTAGATGATCAATCTTCCTCCTCCTGACCAGCTTGAGTGGGCACTGACCCCTCTAAAGATACCTCTGTAGACATGATTCAGGCAAAGATAATCTTACTATAACTTTGTTCAACTTGGGGTGTTTAAAGTTAAGTGTCTCTCTAATCTGAGCCATGGACCCCTTTGAGAGTCTAGCAAAACCAATAGACTCCTTATCAGAATAACATTTTATATGTAGTGTTTTAAGTGTATAAAATAAAATATATAGAATTACAATGAAAACTGATTATACAGGGAAAAAAGTTCTAAAAAAATTTCAGGAGAGAGTCCCCAGGTTAAAAACCTGTGCCCTAAATTTATGCTTCCCCATTTTTCCAGTCTTCTCTTATTGTTAGTATTGTTGTTCAGACATTTTATTCATGTCCAAATCTTTATGACCCCATTTAGGATTTTCTTGGCAAAGAATACTAGAGTTGTTCGCCATTGCCTGTGACCCACCATATTTGATAAACCACAATTAACCTAGAGTATTCTTTGTAAACTAAAATACCCAGCACTTTCCTGCCTCTAGGCCTTTTTTAGGCTCACACCTGTATCCTGATTCTAAGCCCAGTGCTCTGTTCACTGTGCCACCTAGCTGCCCTTTTAAGGAGTATACATATAGGAAGCAGCTAGGTGGCTCAGAGGATTGAGAGCCAGGACTAGAGATGAAAGGTCCTGGGTTCAAATGTGGCCTCAGACATTTCCTAACTGTATTATCCCGGGCAAGTAACCTTCATTGTCTAGCCTTTACTACTTACTCTTCTACCTTGGAACTAATACACAGTATTGATTCTAAGATGGAAAGTAAGACTTTAGAAAAAAAGAGTACATGTCAAAATGTAGAAAAATGCTGTCATATTCCACTATTTGAGACAGAAATGGTAGTCTTTTTGATGAAGGGGTATCATGAAATTTACAAAAAACATTGTTTCAGTAAGTTGTTTAAAAAGTTAGAACAAAAGAACAAATACATATAAATTTAAAAATTAATTGCTATATAATTTAACATCTCAAATGAAAACTTGTAATAATATTTCATTATGTTGGATGCCCCCAGTGGAAAAGCTTAGATTTTGACTCCCAATTCAAATCTGAGAAATATTTATTCCATTTAATGCATTCTCTTTCAAAGAATATAAGGTTAATGTTATTCTACTGCACTTTGCAGAAGTATTATAAGAGATAGCAGAGTGGTATGTGAATGTTGGCTCACATTCAATAAAAACCTTCCATCTTACAATTAATCTCCCTGTAAATTTCCTGTTCCAGACGAAGTCATGGTGACTTTTCCTTCCTATGAACTCAAATGTGTTATTTGACATTCATAAGATTTATCATAATTTTCTCTCATTCTTTACCCTCTCACTAACCCATCTTCTTTTTCAATTATATATTTCTTTGATGATATTATTTATCTTGATTCTTCTTTGTAGTTCCTTTTTGTTACCCACTGCAGCCTACTCACACTCATTATATATTTCTCCATTGCCCACTGAGTGATAATGATCAGGATCAGACCTGTGGAATTACTAGAGAAGGAAATTCACTGAACCATTTGCAAGTTTATGTTAGTGGCTTTTTTTGTAGTACATTTTACTGTATGAGTACTCCCAAATATTTTGAAGTGTATTGTATAAGTAAACCACTGTTAATTTATTTAAAAGGAGCAACCTCCTGACATATAAATCTAGCTATCAGTTCTTTTCTTATTAAGTATTTAATAGGTACTAAATTTTACAGCCTAAAGTTATATTTTATCAGTTTCCCTTAATAATATACACTGATTACTAAGATTAGGATCATTAAAGATAAACTTTCTGTAGTTGTTGAGAGCAATGACCTTGTCCTGAATTTCCATCATAAACTCTTCCATTTGTACAAATAAGTCAACATGAAACAGCTATTTATGATACATCCTTTATTTAATGCATATCTGATTAAAATTATTTAAGTTTGCCCATGAGGAACATTTTATTTTATTTTATAAAAACCCTTACCTTCCGTCTTGGAGTCAATACCATGTATTGGCTCCAAGGCAGAAGAATGGTAAGGGCTAGGCAATGGGGGTCAAGTGACTTTCCCAGGGTCACACAGCTGGGAAGTGTCTGAGGCCAGATTTGAACCTAGGACCTTCCATCTCTAGGCCTGGCTCTCCATCCACTGAACTACCCAGCTGCCCCCGGTGAGGAACATTTTAATTCCATTCTTGGGCTTCTATTCCATAGCATCCATCAAGAGGTAATCTACCTTCAGTTACATGGGAAAAATTTAGTGGGAAGCATCTGTTATCAGCTCTTACCATTGCTCTGAAAAGTGATGGATCCTTTTTCCCCAAAGTATTTCTGTTTATAATGTGCCCTATGAATATCCATCAATCTTTCAGCTTTTTTTGCTATGGAAATGTTAAAAATTACTATGGATACTATGAAGCTTTGTCAATACCATATAGAATTTTTTGTAAGGATACTTTCTGAATCTGTTAAAATACGTGTTACAATTGCATATTGTACATATTCAGTCTGGCATTGCATACATGTTAATTGCTCTAAATACATTCTTTATGATCCACTTTGATTTTAGAATACCAGTAAGTCATTCAATGAATTCAGTCCTAGCATATAAGTTGATCAGTTCAGTTTCCTGTAAATCCACATTGGTCTCTACAACCACATCCACTTTTTCTTCTCATTGGAATTTTCACTTTAGTCTTCAGAATCTTCTATGCCTTCTGGACTGAAATACCCTGTAGCATTTTACCTCATGTTAACTTTTCTCTGAACCTATAAAAATGATTTCTCAAAATCTAGAGTATATACAAGACTGAATATCTGAATTTCTTTTCTAACACAAACTCTAAAATAGTCGCTTTTCTTTATCATTCCCACTATTTCCTCCCCAACAACCAGTTTCTGTCTTGTTCATGAAATTCAGTTGATGAAAATCAGTAAAGCAGGTCAAGAGGTTATTAAAGTTTACTAGTTATGTTAGCAAGAATGGGGGGAGTGGTAAAGAGAGAAAGAGAATTACAGCAAATGTCTGAATAACTGAAGTTTCTTTTCAACTCTATCGTGCTTCTGTGCCAGACTTGTGCTCTGTTTCTCATATTCCTCATCTGTTTCATCTTCCTGAAGTGGTGGTCTGTATTATAGTTCAATAACAAAATTTCTTTTCCTTTTTTTGTTTAACTTAACTCCAAAACTGAGCATACTTTTTAATTCCTCAAGTTCCTGGATTTTCTTACACATCTACACTTAAATCTGAAATGCTGCTCTTCTCCCCCTCAACTTGATTCTCCTATTTCTTTTGAATAATATATGCCCATCCATATCCATAGTACAATCATCATTTTTGTCTCACCAAATCTCAATGATTTCCATAAGATCTTCTTTGCCTACTTACAATTAGTACTTTAACTCCTTCTATCTGTTGCCTAAATGTTGGACATTATGTAGATATTTGAGGTCATTGTTTTCTAACTTTCTTTCTTGCTCTACTGTCTCAAAAAGGACAGTTGAAATTTACCACAACATAGGCTCAATGGAATTATTAGTTCAAGTTTTTTTGTTGTTCAGTCAATTATTGAATGGTTTTACTAAAAGAATCTGAAGATGAGTGAGTTGAACCAGATCTCTAAAACTCTTTTTCTGCTACGGCATTCTATGATTCTATAAACATCTATATATTGAATCAGAATTAAAATTAGTTGTGTCAGAGATCCTCCATTTGTGTCATTAAAAAAATTTCAACAAAGCAACATCTGCAACCAATTCCCTCTCAACTGATGAGTTTTATTTCCTTGCTCAAAGCAAAAGTGTGATGACTAGGAAGGGAAGAAAATTTGAAAAGCTGAGAATGAGGGAGGAGAAATAGCAAATGAAAATGAATGACCACTGATTAAGTATCCGGAATGTAGTAGCTTGAAGAGTTTAACTTATTCCCAGGGAAGGGTCTTTCAACAACAACTATATGAAGTAGGTAGGACAGGCTTTATTGCCATCTCAACTACAGAGAAAGTAGTTCTTGAATACCAATAGTTTAACCTGACTGGGAACATAGTCCAGAGTATAGTCATGGTATTTTTAAACCAGAAAGGATGTTTGATAAGCTAATGAGTTAGTTTTTATAATCCACATAAGAAGCCATAAAAATCCTTGAGAAAAACTACTTTGTAAATGAAGAATATACATCTTTCTATTTGGAACATCATCAGAAATCAATAAATCTTTGCTGAATAGGCAAATTATCTAATCCAATCTCTCATTCATAAATAATGAACCTGAGATTCAGAGACTGATTTGTCCAAAGTAGTTCAAACAGTTAGTGGCAAACCTTAGAGTAGGACCTAAATTTCTAAATCATGGGATTACTTTTGGCCTTCTTGGCCAATAGTTGCCAACCATCTCATAAGGGCAATGTGATTCTCGGTTCTGCAACAATAACAGGAAAGAAAGTAATTCTGGAGTAATATCAGACTCTCACTCCTTTTAATTACCAGACTAACAAACAGAAAATCAAAGAGCTTTTGCTCACTACTGGGAAAGCTCAAAGTTTAGAAAGTGAAGAATCCCAGTAAAAACAAATAAAACAACTTGGGATATACAAGCACAAAGGCAGCCCATTTAAATGCCCCCTTAGAGCAAAGCAGGATCTTTTCCTCTCTTACTTTCACTCATAAAGGTGAAATAGAAAGGAAAAAAAAAAACACAAAGGAACCGCAACAAAACCTTGAGTTTTTCAGAATCTTCTAAAGCTTTAATTAAACTACTGATATGTTTGCCAGAAAAATATCCCCAGCTGCTTAAAGTGAAAAGCATTGTCTAGTCATTTTGAAAATGAAGGCAACAAATATGCACAGTGACTAAAATAATGAAAATGGATGAAACAATCACAAAGCAATTTAAACTGAATGTGCAAACTTTTAAGAAAAATCTGGGCATCAAAAAAACAATGAGAAGATTCCTTTCCTCAGTGCTTTGCATAGGTTAGAGTATCCAAGTGTGGAACACTGATTATATACAGTCAATTTATTTTGATGTGTTAATTGCTTTTGCAGAGTTTTTTATTTCTATTCTTCCTCTTTTAATTTTTTAAAAAAATCTTTTGTTATAAGGCATGCCTTACTGGGAGACAGGAAGGGAGGAATACAGGAGGAAATCCTGATGATGTAAGAGAAAAATATGTAAAATAAAATTTATTTTTAAGAAAAGAGGAGAGGGCCTTAAATTTAAATCTGAACTTTAAACCTCTCATTTTATAGATGAGGATAGTTGAGTCTAAAAAAGGTTAAATAATTTGCTTAATGTCCCCAAAATAAGAAAGGGTTGAGCTGAGATTTGAAACTAAGTCCTCTAAATTTAATTGATCTTTAGGCACTATCATTTGGTGTAGTTTCTTTAAAATGTCCAGATTAAAACACACACATGAACATACATGCTTGCATAAACATAGAACATAAACATGTAGACATAAATATATGCATGAATACACACACACTTGTTAAGCACTTGTCTACAGATCCTTATGGCAATCTTAATATATTTTTTATGAAAGAATCATCAAGATGGGTAATTTAAAGTAAGGCCCATTTAAATAAAAATGCTTAGGAGTAGTCAGATTAAATGGACAGAGGAAGAACCTAGATTTGGGGATAAATTTAAGAAGAATTTTTTTTCTTTTAAAAAAGAAAGTTTATTTAGGGTACATGATCTCAGACAAAAGGGAGAAGGCAACAAGTTTACAAAAAGTGGCTGGGGTGAAGTGACAAGGGAGTAAGTGTACCTGAAAGTGATATAATAGGGGAATCGGGTGACAAAACAGCTTGGTCAAAACTACAAGGGAAATAGCCTGCCCTTTTGAAACTTACAGTCTAGGGAGATTTGCAGTGATAACAAAGGGCGTGATTATTTAAGAAATTTAGTATCAAAGGAATTCATGAAAAATTCATGGATCATACTAAAGAGCAAAGTGACATTTTCTACTGATTCTTGTGGTTAAATGTCAACACAAAATGGGCAGAGTGAGATGAATCTAGGCTGTAAGAATTGCTGTTAAATACGTGATTAAAAACAACCACATTTGTAAACTGTGTAAGTTTCAATGCCACTTCTATGTATTTTCCTAGCATAAACATATCTACACACACACACACACACACACACATATGCACTGTAAATAAGCCAGGGATGACTTGAAGTTACCCTTTGTATAGAATTCAGAGAAGAAGTAGAGTTAATTTCATGCCACACATAACTAAATATCTCTGAAATCAGGGTAAATGCAAATAAGTAAATAACCTCCTGTGAAAGATGCTTTTTAAAGATTCAACTGGAGCTCTAACTGCTCCATAAAACCTTTCCCATATACAAGAAAAAGATTTTTGTCTGAACCACTTAATTTAATGATAAATTATATATACATATAGTTTATATGTATAAATATATCTATATTTAAATATTATATGTGTTACATGTATACATACATAAATACATTTCCATGACTAGTCATTCCTTCTCCTTTTCTCAATAATAGGGATTGGTTTTCTCTAAAAGGAAACAAAACTGTTCCTGGGACCTGATTGGTGCCTATTTTTTTCCTTGAGTTCCTGGTCACCCAAATACATAAAGAGTCCCATCCATGTGCATTTATGGTGTCTCTTATTAGGCAGAATTCTGAAAATCACATGGATCATCACACCATGACCGGCTGATGAGGCAGAAGGAGATGAAGGCAGAGTGAGGCATGAGGGGTGAGGGTGGGAAGAGAACCCAAGTGCCACTGTAGCTTTTTTAATATATATATATATATATATATATATATATATATATATATATATATATCTTTCCTGAATTAAGGAAAATTAAATTTCCATTTCTTAACTATTTGATGACTCGTGAGTGTCCCATTTTGTCTCAAAATTGAAACTGAATGAAAAAAGTGCTGATGTTAGACCCATCCCTCTGACCATGCAGTGTTTGCTACAGTCTCACCTGTGTTCATAACATCTACTCAAATAAATTCCTTGAAGACTGGGATTGTATCTTATTCTAATTAGATATGCTCAAAGGGTAGCAATGGAGTGATTAAAGGTCCTGATAACATAAAAAAAAGAATGCCAGAGAAAGAATCCATGACTTTTACAAGATCAGTACTCTCCTCTGGTATAACATCAACTCTGATGTAAATTCTGCCTCTGATGTTTACTACTTCCATAACATTGAGCTAGTCTCTTTACCTCCCTGGGCCTCACTTTACTCATTTTTTAAAATGAAGGATTTATACTCTGAGATAACTCTCAGCTCTAGATCAATGATCTAAATAAGATTGTTGTTGCCTTTGGGCCTCCCCATATTTGATTGAGTTGGGCTAAGAAAATGACTGGCTTGAGGATGAAAATATAATATAATGATAATGATAATTGACAACTCCAAATCTATTGATTCATTTGATAAATTATTACAATCTAATTCCAAAACACAAGTTTAAGTTGGACAAAGATGTAAGCACTGACCAATAGGCTATAGCTTATTTAAAGGTGTGAATGCTTCTATAAAACAAAAAATAAATAAGATGAATCAGTTGAGAATATTGTTGATAAATTAAATATTTACAAAATATGTAGGACAAGATATTTTTCTATACACAGGCCAATTAATGTTAAACTAATCCATCTGGGAAAAGAAGACTAAAAATTCAGTTGCAACATCTAGAACATATCATAAGGATGTTTATTCAGAGGCTCAAAATCCTAGTGACATAAGTATAATATTGTTTAAAGGCAGTTGGTAAAATTTTATCCCTGTTTCCTAGAAACAGAGGCAGCCTTGTGTAGAAGAATATAGACCAAGGGTCTGGAAGAACTGGATTCAAAATCAGTGCCATTGACTCTATCTCTGGGTGCCTGCACATGCCATTTGGCTCCTATGAGCCTCAGTTTGGGCAGGATAATAATAGCATCTAACTCATAGGGTTGTTGTGAAGATTAAATGGAATAATGTATGTAAATTACTTCATAAACCTTAATGCCTCATATAAATATGGCTTGTTATCATCATCATCATCATCATCATCACCATCAACAAGGGAACTTCAGAGTATTACAAGGAAATTGGTAAAGAATGGAAAAGGCTGGCACCAGGCAATTAAGTATGGCAACGATTCTTGAAGTGGTGTCTGAGAAGTACAAATTATTTAAACAATAATAGTGTCATATAAATTTCAGTATGGTAAAAATTGATAAATGTAGCCCATAAAAACAAAAGATCTTTGAAGGGTTCTCAACAATTATTAAAAGTATAAAAACATCCTTAAGCCAAAAGTGTTTGCAAATCAGTGTAGTACAGTTTAATGCGAATGTGCATTAAACTGTGCATTAGTTTAATGGCTATGTGAATCCAGCATTAAGGAATTAACACGTGCTGTGAGTTGTGATACCTGTGGTAGATTTCAGCTGAGACTGCTTTGAGTATTCCTAACAATGCACAACTCATCTTTTTAGGAAGAGGAAAAAAGGGGCACTTAAATCATTAAGACTAGGAATGCCCATTGTGAATCCATAATGGTTGATCTTATAGATTCACAGACTTCAGAGACCTTAGAGATCCAATATATGTAGCCAATATACAAATTTTCATTCTATATCTTTAGCTAATGGCCATCCAGTTTCTACTTCATCCTCCTCTACTCCTGAGACCTCTTCTACTTTTATATATATCTCTAATTATGAGAAAGTTCATCTTTAAGTGGAATTAAACTCTTTCACCCTTTAAGTCTCATCCATCGGTTTTTCTTCTGCTCTCTGGAATCATTCAGAATAATTCCTTCCATGTGCAAACCCCCCAACATTGTTCTTTTTCACGCTCAACAGTTCCTTCATCTAATAAGGAGGAAAATGCTCTCAACTTTAAGCTCTACAGAGCTAAAACCAGGGACATTCTATCAGGAGTATTCTATATAAGAAAAAAGAATAATCACCACAATGAGTGATGTTATTTGTTATTTGGGGACTATGAATAGGTGCACTATCAGAAATGAAAAGGAAAGAATAGAATATTTTAAAAATATAATGGGATGATTATAAATACAAGAAGTTCTACCAATGAAGTTCAATTAATTCAGCACACATTTATTAAGCACTTACTACATGCTAGGCAACCATGAAATTTAATAAATATCTACTTATACATTACATGTTGGTATGAACTGGGGAGAAGAGATCCAAAAGCACTAATCAAGGTCACCTATGTTTTAAGGACCTTAAAATGCCCTAATAATCATAACTTTTATTAATTCATTAGAGCATAAATTGTTCTACTTATATCTAGTCATTCAACAAACATGTATTAAATATCTTCTGTGTGCAAGGCACCAAACTGAGTGTTAGAGATAAAAAATATATGAACAATATCAATCTTGATCTTGAATTTATACAGAAATATATGAACAATATCAATCTTGATATTGAGTTTATTACATAATGGGAAGGAGGGAGATATGATTATAGATAACTATGATAAACTGAGAGTGAAATAGATATAAAGAGAAATGAGAAATCCCAATTGTAAGGGATGAATTTCATCTAGAATGAGGTGGAGGAGAGACAAATGAATTCACCAATGACATTGCCCATCCATGAAGTCAGCTTTGATAGATAGAAAGGAATAGTTTGAGGAAAGATGCAAGGAATGATAGAAACAAAAGAAAATGAGGAGAAAAAGTAGTTTTTCCAGAATGTAGGGTATTTGAAATGAATTAATATGAGATGATGCTAAAAAGGCAGGTTGAAAGGGAGTTTGAAAAAGAGGATCAGGAAGAAAACAACGATTTATTAAATATTTACCATGTGTCAGGCACTGTGCTAGGCCCATTACAAATATTATCTCATTTTCTTCATTAGAACCCTGGAGGTTGGTGCTAGGCTCCTTTTACAATTGGGGAAATTGAGGTAGGTAGTGGTTAGTGACTTCCTTGGGGTCACAAAGTTAAAAAAATTGAGTTTAGTTTGAATTAGTGTTCTGGATTCTAAGTCCAGTCCATCCAGTATACCATCTTTTATTACTTGATGATTTATTTATTACATAATGAGGACCCAATAAATTTATCTGAGTAAAACTGTCAAATGATCAGAGGAATATGTAAAAGAAGCTATTTGAGCAATAATAAAAATAATGGATTTGAGACAGACTGAAGGAAGGAATAAAATAATAGTGAAGAGGCCCTCAAGATAGAATAAGAGCTGGTACCCGGAATCAACATGGTTATCATATATCATAATGGGAGTTGAGAGGACAGAAGATTTATTTTTGACTGGTGAGTCAACCAGATAGAGATAGAATACTGGAAATATGAAACAAGAGTTTAGGGAGTCATAAAGAGGGTAAAAGATACATATTATCATTATCTTTTCAAAAATGTAATATAAGTAATATTTTGATGAGTTGATCATGATATAACAGGCATTGGGCTCTGGATTTGAAAATCTTAGTTTTAATCCAAGTTTTACTTCTTTGTTACCCTGGAAAAGTCAGTTAACTTTTTTAAACTTTGGTTTCCTTATTTATAAAAGAGGGATAATTCATCATTATCAAAACTTTGTTCATTATGATGGAATCATAGACAAGAGCTGGAAGGAATGTTAAATATCACTTGGTCTAGTTTCCCTCGATTTATGTATGAGGAAACTAAAGTTATAAAAGTAATACCTGAGAATTCAAACTCAGGTTCCATGACTTCAAATTCACTCAACTTTCTATTGCTCGGATTGAGGGCTGCAAAAAATCTGGACTGCCCATGAGTTTTACAATGAATGGTCTATCTCTAAATTCTCTCATCACTTTCACTAATCCAAATAGAAGATGATTCTGCGTGAATCTGGGAGAATCACTTAACCACTATCAGCCTCAGCTTCCTTATCTATAAAGTGAGGTAAATAGTAGAAGTTACTCACAAAGTTGTGAGGATCAAATGAAATAACATAAAAGGCACTTTGCAAAACTTTAAGGACTAAAGAAATGCTATTTATTATTGTTATGAAGCAGCAGCAGTAGTAGTAGTAGTAGTAGTAGTAGTAGTAGTAGTAGTAGTAGTAGTAGTAGTAGTAGTAGTAGTAGTAGTAGTAGTAGTAGTAGTAGTAGTGGTGGTGGTGGTGGTGGTGGTGGTGGTGGTGGTGGTGGTGGTGACATTAGAATGCTTTCTCTTATTTCTGAGAGGCTCCATTATAATTCGTACATTGAGTGAGAGAGTCTCCCTCCCTGCACTGCTTTCCTGAGCTGGATTGGCACAACCAGATGCCAAAAGTGGCTTCAGGGCACTGGCAAATGAAATGATGCCCAAACCAAGTCCTTCATCTTTAGGTACATTAAAACAGTGTGTATGAGAACATGGCCATTACCCTCTCTCTCAAAGCTCATTAGAAGCCTAAATCTATCACAGCTGGGAATTGGGTAACTAGTTCAAGGGATGAGCAACAGATTCAGAGTCCCTCTATTCCACTTCTTTGTTCCAAGCATGGGAAAGCAGCAGCACATGTTCTCTCTTGAATACACAATCCTCCTTTCCTCCCCATCAAACTTCTCTTTTTCCCCTCATCACACTGGCTCTCACTCTGACATTCTTCACAAAGCACTGTCAATGATTACATGCTGATGAGAATGAATGTGACTGCATTCTGCAAGAGGTCAAATGCGAGTTCAGGGCTGGAAGGATATGATTAATGGGCATAATTATTCTTCTTTTAGGAATAATATTCCCCAGATCTGCTGCAATGACCAATCACTTTACATAGGATTTCATATTAAAAAACAGCTGGCACTTGGGAAACTTGTCATCTCTGTCCCTGTTAAGCCTTCTTCCTTGTGGAAGAAAGAAATCAGCATCTTTATATAAGTTCTTATTTTTAGTCCTCAGTATGTGTCCAACACTGGCAGAATGCTTAGCATGGCAGCACATTTTAAATTGACACAGTAGTGGGAGGTTGCCTTGGCCAATTTTGAGAAGGAACCAAAATCATGGATAATATAAGGAAAGACTACATTAAGTAGTCTAGCAAATATCTGATTTTTAAATGATGGAGCTAGATTTTATTTTGTTATTCTTGCTTTATGATGTTATTATAGGACAAATAATGCATTTTGTCAAAATTGTGACTAATACAGGCTGTACATCTGAGATGCCAAAACAACAATCAAGTTAGTGGAAAATTTCAGTCAAAACAGGTATTTGATGTTGGGAAACAAAGAAACAAAAAGTATTCCAGTTGTCTGCATTTTTGTCATTTCAACAAGTTTACAAAGGTATGTAGTTAATGATTCATCCTCTACCCACTGCCTAGAAAGGGAATGTTCAAAAATCATAGACAATGCCACAGTAAATTCCAAGTAGATGTAGCATGCCATTAAGAAGCATGTAGAGAAGGAAATTTGCTCCCCCTCTTTTTGTCAATGACTTTTATTTGCCTTTGTAGTAGTTCAGTTAATAGTTTGGAAACCAAATGGGCAGTGCAGGAAAGGTAGCCATAGATAGCCTATAATGTAATGAGATTACTGACAAATAATCCAGATCTGCCTGGCAGAAATTATTTGTAAAGCCAAACCAAAGATATCGTAGAAAAGAGCTGAAGCTCCATTGTCTCACATTCAAGGCCCTCAACAATCTACCACCATTCTTCCTTAATTATCTTATATTACTTTCCTCTATTCTTTAAAGTTTTTTTTTCAAGGCCAGATATTTAATTTGATTAGGCCTAGTGACTTGAATTCATCAGGGTCAGTGATGGTTCTTTACCTATGTGCCAGTTTTGCTTTTTGACCCAAAAATCATACTCTTTGGCATAGAAAATAATGAAAATGCAAGCTGATCACCCTTTTCTGGTCTCTGATTCCTCTTAGCAACATCTCACTACCCTATGTACCTAGACCATGCAGTGGATAGAGTGCTGAGCAAAATATAGGGATTTGTGGAATTCTTTTAAAGTCAAGAACTAACATTATGGATATTTATCAGTTGTTCTAATTCTGCTCATCCTGTGGTCTAACACCACTATCCATTCTAATGAGTTTTCTCTTCCCCAGATTGCATAACTCCAATTCCTACAAATGACTGTCACGTGTCTCTTCACTATTCAGTTGAAGAAAAGTCCTGTTGCAAATATAAACTAAAAATATACTATGCTCAGCTTATTATGTTTGGAAATGATCAGTATTTGCAAATTTATTAGCTTTTAGGGAGGGACCACATCATTGTTGGAAAAATCATTTTTAAATAAAAGAGCTCTAGTCTGCTATGTAGCTCATGAGTCTTGGGAAATAATCACATCAGAATGTTCACCAGCTGTGAAACAATGAAAGGAGAAGTGACCCTCTCTGAACAAAGGTGTCAAAACTGTTTCACTCTGCAAAAGAGCTCTAGACAACACTTGCTTCTGAAAATAGACACCGTAGCCACTGAGACACTATGGAAATAGATGGTTACTTTTCTCTCTTAATAGGCAAAGGCAAATGACCCATCCTCTTCATTTTGTTCACATATTTATTATTTATGTATTTATTGTAACTCTAAATAATAAACCTCACAAGAGCAGAGAGCATCTCCTGTTTGTCTTGCATTCCCTTCAGCATCTGTGCTATGTCCCCAGTAGGGGTTTAATTAGTAGTGGGTTTAGCATGCCTTAGGTGAATAGTAGATGAATAAATATGAGAAATCAGAGATAAATAACAGGGTATAGTAAAGAGTATTAACTCTGCAATCTGAGGACAAATATTACCAGCATATCTTGGGAAAGTCACAACCTCTCTAAGACTAAGTCTTCTCACTTAAGAAGTGAAGCAATTGGACAATATAGCCTCTGATGCCTTTTTCAGCATTATATTTATGAAACTCTTTATGTGAAGGCAGGTAGATTTTTAGGGAAGAGGGAAAGTGTGGATTGTAGTCATGGCTAAATGTCAAAAGTAGCATAATCTTCTACACAAAAAGAGTAAATTCGTAAATCGTGGTTATGGTTACATCAAAATCATGATGTGTTTTATATAAAGAATATAATATTGTTACTTCAATATTATATATCCTTTCAAAAGGATGTTAGTTAAACATATTTAGACATTCACAAAACTTGGTTTCTACCCCAAGGAGATAAAGGTCAGAGATTATTCTCATGTATTAATAATTAAAGAGAAAATTTAATGTCCCTAAAATTCACAAAAAAGACAGAACAAGACAGAGTGAGAAATAGAGAAAGCGATGGATGTTGCTTATCAGTCTGATCATGATTATTCTCCATTTCTTAAAATTAAACTATTATGTGGCTATCAGTAAGTATAGTAACAATAATAAATCAATTAGCAAATATTTCTTAATTTCCTTTTTTCCAGGCACTGAAACTGCAATGTCACTTAATACTTTACAAATACTATTTCATTTGAGCCTCAAAACATTCCTGCAAGGTAAACAAGGTAGGTCTCATTCCCTTTCCTTTTATATAGGAGAAAACCAAAGCTTAGAAATATGTAAGCTAGTACACATATATAGTCAAACAGTTTGTTATAAAACTTTTATAATTCTAAATAATTTGTTGTAGAAATAAGACACTAAACTAGAGGTGGGAAGGTAAGGAAAGGCAAATTTCTCTTCTCCCTCTCTTATTATAATGCACTTTAAATAGAACACTAGAACCTGCTTGTCTAAGTTACTTCTGATTGTCCACTCCTGAACCTCTAATAAGACCATTAAAATAATTTTTAGCATGTGCTTGTTTCCAGGGGCAGCTTGTTAAAATCCAAATGAATCCATCAGCATGAATGAGAAAAATCCACAAGACAAGAGCAGGGATTAGCCTGACAAACTATCTGCCTGTGTCAACACAATGTGTCAAAGAAAATGAGGCTCCAGGAGACACTGATCCGGACAGCTTATCGTTTGTACTCTTCCAACAACTCCCTGGTGACAAAAAGGCTACACTTACAAGTGCAGCTTCTTTCCTTTTGACATGGTTGTGAGGAGCTCAAAACCAATTTTATGGAGTTAATCTGAAAACTGCCTGGAGAGTTGATCCCTAAAATATTTATGAGGTTATGGGGTTTGTCATTCCCTTTTCAGAAATTTTAAGCAAAAATAAAATACCTTACTTTCTTAGGGAGGTCATTTCATACCTTCCCCAACCCTCATCCCTAAAGAATTATATCACTTACTTAGGATAGTTCCTTGGCTGGATGAAGGGCAGAATTTCTGAATCTTGTCCAGATGGAGGGAGCAACAAATCTCGAAACCTTTCTGCCAAAACAAAAAGACATTAAAATGTAGGGAGGTGGAGAAGGATTTCAAATCATGGCAATAATTAAAAATAAAATCTTTTTCCTAAAATATTTTTAATGAAAGAGGGAGATAATTCATGTAGGATATCATTTATGACATCATTTCACAGATCATTTATTAGATATCAAAGTGGAGAAAGCACAGAACTTGGAGTCAAGAAAACCTGAGCTTAAATCCTACCTCAGATACTAGGTATGTGACTCGAAATCATTTAATTTCTCTAAGTTTCAGTTCCTTCATCTGTGAAATGGGAATAGTAATAGTAATTACATCACCTACTTCACAGGGTTTTTGTGAGGTTCAGATTAGGTTTTGTTTCTGTTTTGTGTGAGTCTTGCTTTGTAAACTTTAAAGTGTTATATACATGTTATCTATTTTATTTAATAGATCTTCTTAGATAATGTTTCATTCTTTATTTTAGCAATCACTGAAAATTCACTTCTGTTTTCTATTTTTTAGTAATCATTTCCTATATTGAAGAATAAAGAACCACAGAAATTCAAAGTTGGGGGGAGCCTCAGAGGCCATCAGGAACAATCCACATCTGAACAAAAATCCCCTTGATATCATACTCAGCATTTTGTTGAACACTTTCAAAGGAGAACTAACAACTTTCTGAGAAAGCTTATTTCAGTTATAGTAAGTTGGGTTTTTGTTTTTTAGTTTTTTTTGTTGTTGTTGTTGTTGACTCAACCCTTGATTTGCTTTTGTAGAGATGTCACTCACCAATTGTTCCTAGACATAGCTTCAGGACCCAAGCAGAACAAGTCTAATTCCTTTTTCCCCATTTTCAATGAAGATCCAAAAATATCTTGACAGGGATTCAATTTAATAAAATCAAATTTAATAGGGATAAATATAAAATTTTGCACTTGGGTTTAGAAAGCCAATTTCACAAGTGCAAAGAGAAGGGAGGTATGATTAGGCAGGAGCTTATTTGGAAATCTTCTGGTTGCTTTAGAAGACTACAAGCTCAATTTGAAAGGTCATGTGACATTTTAAGAAATAAATCCATCTGAAATACTCAAGAAGATTTCTGATCATCACAATTCGGTTATTTCTTCCATGATTTAGATAGCAACCTATCCATGTTTGCCCATTTGATGCCATTGTTATCCATGTTCTCCTAAAATCTCAGCATAGGGAGTTCACCCAACATTTTGGAGACCTTCCTTGCTTCGTCCTGAAATTGTATGGGTGACAGTGAAGCATTCTGGCAAACCACTTGTCATCTGTTATACCTGCCTTGGAAACAAATTAACTTTTTTTTCTCTCATACAATTCTATAGTTTGGAGGAGTATCATCCCTCACAAAGCTTTAACGAAGCTTTTTAAATCCAAAGGAAGGAGGAAAATAGTGGCTAGCAAGGACTATATCAGTGGGTAGTCTCCATGCACTCAGTGTGTACATGAAATGCAGAGGAGGGACTTCAGGGCTCAACTTTCTATATCATTTTAGACAAAGAGTTACTGGAAGCATGCTCTGCCATCTAAAGAACTGGCAAAAGGAGTCAGGAATACAGAGCAGAGGTAATAAGAAAACAGGAGGGATTACTCTAATAGTACCATTTCAGTAAGAGGCTGAAAATGAGGAGCCATGTATCAGGCTCACCATGTTTCATCAGGGCACAAATTCTTTTACTCTTGCTCTTTTTCAGAGCTCTTCATTGACTAAATGTCGTAGCAAATATATTCTGTACATTATATGCTCATGCCTAACTTGCACCTCTCGATTACCCTTCCTGTGTTTCATTCTTTAGAAAGCAGTGCTACTCCATATTCTATTGCCATATGTAAACACTGACAAAATATTTGTTTTGAAGATGCTGATCTTTTCATTCATAGGAGACTTAGGCAATAGCCCTAAAACAATCTAGTCAGTTCTCCTTTTTAACTTTGGGTCTGGCATATTGTCCATTTATACTGTCCATTACAGTTTTCATGTGTTTGAGCTTGCCCTTTAGTTTCTTTTTAATGCATGACATGCTGATACCTGGACAACAGACATTGTTCATCCACTTTGTCTTTCCTATGTGGTTGGACATGCCAGCTCCTCTGCATAATTATAGGTCTCTTCCTGGAGGCTCTGCAATGCCTAAGGGCTTGATAAAATTCAAGCACCTGAAGGACCTCAACATTCATACAATATCTTCTTTGATTTGGACTCTAAACCTGGCAGGATCCTCATCTCATTTTTGTGGCAGGATATCCTGATCGCATCTAAGGTGTCAGGTAGCTGAAGGAGACTCTATGGCTCAAAAATCTAAGGATATGATCCTTTTTACCCCAAATTCCCTGCTCCCAGGAAAGGGATTGGGGAAGGGATCTCCACTTTACCATCCAAACAAATGGGTGTTTTTAGTTGTGTGCAGGACTGTGGAGAAAGGAAAGTCAAAACAGTTAAAATATGTAGTAACTAAAAAAACATGTCCTAGGCTCCTTGCTATAGAGTCCTCTTTGTGTTGCGTATGTGGATGCACACACATATCTATGATATGGGCATATTTGTTTCCTATGTGCAGGTTGTGGTGGAGTTCTAGCACAGGGCAATTCTTAGCAACTAACAGAAGATTAAGTGGATGCTAAGAGAATTCCTACAAGTCAGCAGCATTAACAGGGAGTAAGGATCTGTATCCTGTCATTTTCTGCTATAACATCAGAGTTAAGGAAATTATCAGAGGCAAGCATAACAGCCTCATACACAGAGATCTAGAAGGAACCTCAGAAGCCATCTAGTCCAAGCCCTTTATTTTACAGATAAGAAACTGAGGCCCAGAGAGGTTAAATCATTTTTTTTTTGAGCAAATATATTACATAGCAAAGTCGAAGCTTGCAGGCATTGGAAAATGGAATTGCCTCTGGTAACAGTGGTGAAAAATGAGTTTTGAGTCATTGGTTGCACAGATATTTGAGGAACCTATGTGGACTGGGGATCTCAGTGAGTGACCATTTAGATAGAATCCACTCCTATTTTTAATTTGTTATAGATATAACGAATATCATAAGCATTACCAGGATGATTTAATTTAAGGAATATTTAAAGAGCATTCTTTTATCAAATAATTCACAGCATTCCAGGAGAAAGACCATTTTTTTATATCAACTGTAAAATGCATGCCTCAAATAGCAATGTTATACCCTATTCTGACGGAGTTATAACAGAACTTAGATGGGATGACAAGACTAACAAGGCAGAAGGTAATAAACATTTCACTAACTGAATAGGTGAATGCTTCTCACGAAGTGCTAGGGATCTAAGCTTTGCAGCAACTACTGTAAGCTATTAAATCATTAATGGGCAGAGAGCATATAAAGAATGATAGAAAGAACATGCATTTTACTTACATTCATATTTATTATAAGAAAAGTATATAAGAAATACATGATAGATCTTCCCCTTGCCTTCTGTGTATACTACTCAGAATTCATCCAATATGCTCCAGATCTAAGAACAAAGGAAGCTCCACTGTGGAGCTCACAGTTCCAGAAAAGCATTACTCATGTCCCCATTTTAATTACTCTTCTTCCTCCCTCTAAGTTATATTCTATCACTTAGCAGAAATCATAGTATTGACTATTGCTCTGCTAATATCAATTATTATGAAGAATGTCTGTTCTAAAGATTAAATGCCTAGGAAATTATTCCTATAATATGATATTCTTGATTTCCAATAAAACTCCCCAGATATCACATAAGCCTGCTCAAATGTAGCAGTACTTAACACAGGTTACCTTATTCCTAAATATATTTTCCTACCATTTTCTCTGGGAGTAGTCATCTATATCCTAAACAATACATAATGTAATTACTACCGACAAAAACAAAAATGTAAATAGAGAAAGGAAAAGAATTGTTGCATTGAATGATTATTTTGAGAGCTTTACTTTTCTTAGGATGAGGCACAAGTAGTATATTCAAGTATTTTTTCTTTAGAACCTATAAACCTATAAAACCTCATATACTTACTAGTCTTGTGTTCCCGGATAAGTCACTTTATTTTGTTTGCCTCAGTTTCCTCATCTGTCAAATGAGCTGGAGAAGGAAATGGCAAATTTGTCCTGTACCTTTCTAAGGAAATCCCAAATGAGGTTTTAAAGAGCTGGCCTGGACTGAAAAAATGACTGAACAACAAAGCTGGTTTTCTCAGTGATTGGATGGGCTTTGTGGTGACTTCTTTATATTACCTTTTGCACTAGTTTAAACACAATATCATTCTTAATGTAAGGAAAGACTGAGAAGTGGATATATTAAGAATTGATTTTGTTATTTTTTTAAAAGTACAAATAAATATTTCTTGGGAAAGGCAAACAATATAATTCACAGTCAACTTTAAAAAACTGAATTAATTTAAATTTCATTTTGATGTTTTCTTTTAATATCACATTCATTTCTGAATATATCACTTCCCCTCACCCATCCCAGTGGGGCACCTTTTGTAAAAACAATTGTAAAGAGAAGGAAAAAAATAAGTTTAACAGAAAAAAATGTACATTGGCCATATATATGTTATATATATATATATATATATATGACAGCAGAGGCAGTATCCTGATCAAGTATTATTAAATATGTATTACTTTATATTGGCATATTATTTTATATATTTATTACTATCTATTATTTTTACACCAAATTCTTTCCAGTGCTCTTACTCATCTGGAATAATCACTTGTAATAGATGAAAACACATAAGCAAAAAGCAAACATAGAAATTGTATCTGATAGCACATGAAATATTCCAGACTTGCAGCCAATATTCTTCTACTGAAAAAAGGGAAGCTTATTTCATTATAAATCCAGTTATCAAGATTGATTATTGCACTTAAAACTGAATTGTAATATTTATAGTATTCATTTAATTTATATTGTTGTAGTCAATATTTATATCTTTCCTTATGGTTCTAGTTTCATCACTGTGATAATTTTTTAAAACAAGTATGCTAATGGAAAAGAGACAGCAAGTGTTTGGAGAGAGAAGTCCTTTCTTTTACTTAGAAACACTTGAGGATTTGAACTTAGGAAGATGAGTATTCTTGACTCCAAGCCCAGCATTCTATCTACTGTGCCACCTAGATGCCTCTGAAAACCCCAGTACTTGGTATTAATAAAGTTGAAGCAGCTTTTGATCTGAAAATCATCATCAGAAATTGAACAAACTATATAGTGAGAAGGAAGAAGCTTGAAAACATTATGAACCCTTAGGAAGAAGGTACATACAAAAGGAAAGACTTTCCCAGTGGAATTTAAAGGGTTCTTTCCCAGTTCTATCCAAATATTCTTCATTTTTCATCACTGAATTCACAAAATAGGAAAGAAATATAAATGATTCACCTCATTCATCATATATTTATCAAGTGCCTACACAACTACAAAGTTCTCTTCTGACAAAATATACTCATTTTCTTAGGGGGAAAAAAGCAAAATAAGGCTGTTTGCATATCCCTCTTGGAAGAAGAAACTAAAAATTACAAGAAAATAAGAAACCAGTCAGACTTTATAGAATACAGCCAAAGAAGAACATGGGTAAAACATATCTTCTCTAAATGCTAACATCAATAAAACAGAAAAAAGCAAATCAATTAATTGAGCAATTTAAAAAAAAAACTAAAAAAAATTTAAACCCTCAATTAAAGAATAAATTAGAAATACTAAAAAGCAAAGGATAAGTTAATAAAATTGAAAGTAAGAAAATCACTGAACTGATAGATAAGACTAAGAGTTGGTTTTATGGGGGAAAAACCTAAAATAGAGCAGTGATTAATTTGATTTTAAAAAGGAAAGAAGATAATCAAACCATCAGTATCAAAAATAAAAAGTACAAATTCACCTCCAATGAAGAAAAAAGTAGAATAATCATCAAGAGCTATGTTGCCTAATGCTATGCCAACTAATCTGACAATCAATCTAAATTAAATGGATGAATATTTTCAAAAATACAAATTGCCCAAATCAACGAAAGAGGAAATAGAATACTTAAGTTATCCCATCTCAGAAAAAGAAATTGAACAAGTCATCAATGAACTTCCTAAGGAAAAAATCTCCATGGCCATACAAATTACTTGGGAATGTTACTTGCCAAGACAAACACAGGAATTATTTGAACACAATTACAAAACACTTTTCCCACAAATAAATCTAAACAATTGGAAAAATATGACTTGCTCATGGGTAGGTTGCACTAATATGATAAAAATGATAATTCTACATAAATTAATTCACTTATTCAGTGCCCTGCCACTCAAACTAACAAAAAATAATTTTATATAACTAGAAAAAATAACAAAATTCATCTGGAAAAACAAAAATTCAAGATTATTAAGGGAATTGGTGAAAAAAAATGTAAAGGAAGGTGGTCTAGAGTACCAGATCTCAAACTGTACCATAAAGCAGTAATCATCAAAACAGTTTATAACTGTCTAATAAATAGAATGGTGAATCAATTATACTAAATATACAGGAGCAATGACATTAACAATCTAGTGTTTGATAAACCCAAAGACCCCAACTTCAAGGATAAGAACTTTCTATTTGACAAAAACTACAGAGGAAACAGGAAAATAGTATGGCAGAAATTAAGTATAAATACATTTTTCACATCCTATACTAAGATAAGGTCAAAATGGGCATATGATTTAAACATAAAGGATGATTCCATAAGGACATAGAATATTTTACCTGACAGATCTATGGAGAAAGGAAAGAATTTGTGACCAAACAAGAGATAGAAGAAAAAAAAGATTACAAGATATAAAATGAATAATTATGGTTATATTAAACTAAAAAGTTTTTGTACAAATAAAACCAACATAGTCATGATTAGAAGAGAAATCACAAAATGGGGAAAATTTATAACAATTTTCTCTGATAAAGGTCTCATATATAGGTCAAATGTATAGAGAATGAAGTCAAATTCATAAGAATATGAGTTATTCCCCAATTGACAAATGTTCAAAGGATATGAACAAGCAGTTTTCAGATGAAGAAATAAAAGCTAACAAAAACCATTTGAAAAAATGCTCCAAATAATTCTTGATTAGAGAAATGCAAAGTAAAACAACTGTGAGGTACCACCTCACACTTATCATATCAGCCAATATGATAGTAAAAGAAAGTGATAAGCATTGGAAGGAATTTGGCAAAATTAGGACACATACATTGTTGGTGGAGTTGTGAACTGATTCAACCATTTTGGGGTACACTTTGAAATTATATCCAAATGGTTATAAAACTGTGCATACTCTTTCATCCTATAATACCACTACTAGGTCTGTACCCCAAAGAGATAAAAATGGGGAAAGTACCTACTTGTACAAAAATATTTATAGCAGCTCTTTTTACGGTGGTAAAGAATTGGAAATTGAGAGGATATACATCAATTGGGAAATAACTAAACAAATTTGGTATATAATGGTGATGGATTACTATTGTACTATAAGAAATGATAAGCAAGATGATTTCAGGAAAAGCTGTAAAGACATGATAATCAATAAATATATATTTATTAAGCACACCTTTGGGAGACAGGTGCTATTATTCTCCCCATTTTAATGATGAGGAAACTGAGGCAGACAGAAAAAGTGACTTGTCCAAGGTCCCACAGATAGAAAATGTCTGAACTTGACTTGAATTCAAATCCTGACTCCAAGTTCTCATTCTGTCAATACCTATATATAACACTATATATACTGTGCCACCTAGCTGCCTGAATAATAGATAATTATTGGATACTAGATGATTTCTTGGAACACTGAAATGTTAAAGTCCCTTACCCAGGGTCACTGGCTATTATTTGTTAGAAACAAGATTTGAACTCAATTCTCCCAAACTCTGAGACAGCATGTTATGATGCTTAGCATCATCATAAACATCATCATCTATTCAAAGACAGGGAGATACAAGAAATAAATTTAAATTAAATTATCAAAATTAAATTTGAAAGTGACCTTTTTGTACTAGGGCAGAAAAAAAACAATGGAAATGATCAACTACTTTCTACTTACAGTTTCCATTCGATTAGATCCAATAGCACATAGTAAACACATTCATGCTTATTTACATATCAAGAAATTGCTCCAATTGCCTTGACCTTTCAGCTCCAACTTTCACACCTTACACCAAAACTACAAAGTTGAGCTCTGCATAGGGTTGCCTTTTACCATTTCATTAGTGTGGCTGAAAAGGGCCAGAGGATTTATTCTGTAACCTGATATTGTGATGAGTTGACTAATGATGTGATAATGTCTGAACATGATTTTCTACCAGTGGGGAATTTATCTTAATTAACGCAGGCTTCTGCAGATTTTTATTCCTTCATCTCCTTTCAAGTTGCAGAAAGATTCGATGACTATTGGCCTTCAGTGACTTCAGACATTCAGTTGTGTTAAATTTAGCTGTCTGGGAAAATAGTTTTAAATGGAGCTAGTATCTCACTTTCAATGAGATTATTTCCAAATTTTGTTGACAACTATGGAAACCTTCAAATAAGTCACTTTTCCACTTTCACAATGCATCAATGAATAATTATAATATTCCCTGTCCCACCAAGTTTTGGGAGAATTCATAAATCTTGAGATTTGGCTGTCCAAAGCCAAGTTTATGTCACTATTGGTACATGTAAGACACAGGAAGTGGTGTAAAGAACTGCCTTTATATTTCGTGTCAATTCCTGTGAGAGGGACTTGACCATGGAATTCTACCATGGAGGAGCTCAAATGTGAGACCTCAAATTGCTTCCTTTAGACTGTCATGTGGTGAGTTAAAAGGCTGACTCCCCTTTCCTTGGCTTTTCTGGAGGCATCAGCCTCTGGAGAGACCCCTCATCTTGAAGGAGGCCTCATGGCTGGAAGCTGTGTTAGATTCAATCCTCTGGCCCCACTTTGGCTGAGGCCTCTGAACTCCTGCCTGTTTCAGACCAGGCCATAAAACTCTCTCTCTCTCTCTCTCATTCCCTTAATTTCTTTCCTCTATTGTAAATAAACCACCATAAACTCCATTCTGACTTGATTGTTTTCATTGGGATTTAGAATTTAAACCCCTGGAGACCAACTAAAAATATATCCAGTCCAACCCTAAATTTTACCCCTTACAGTTATTGCATGTCATCTCTCTTCATATCACAACACAATTCTAATTTTGCCCATCAGGAATGTGCTGGAATACATGCTCATTCCAGTATGTACATTTAATATAATTTTAAATAACTTGGGCAAAACCCTGTGTATGACCAGGTTTCCTGAAAGTCATGTTAGAAAACCTATGGCATGTGTGCCAAAAGGTTTGTTTCCCTTCCCCTGTCCACCACACCTGAGACATTTCTCACATCACCCATCCCTCTGCTCAGAAGCCAATGGAAGCACTTCTTCCCTCCCCTCTTTGGGGAAAGGAGGCAGCTCACATGCAGCATGAGGGTTGAAATCTGGGCACTTGGTTTCTAAAAGGTTTGCCACCACTGCCTTAGAGTATCCAGAACAACATTCTTGTGTAATGCCACTACTATTCAAGAGATTTCTTAGTGGAAGACATATAAATGACAGTAATTGATTGGGAAATTTATCATTAATTGAAGTGGACTGAGGTTGAATAAATCAGTCTTCCCACCTTTAGATCAATATCATCAAAGCCAACAAGTATTCAAAACAGTTCTAATCCTGAATCCTTGGTATTCTTTCTACTACTAAGACATACTGCCTCTTAATTGTTATTAACTACTTTCATTTTTTATTAAAGTTGAACTTAGTAGGCATTTAATAAATGCTTCTTGATTAAGAAAAGTCATATATAGGGGCAGTTGGGTGGCTCAGTGGATTGAGAGCCAGGTCTAGAAATGGGAGGTTCTAGGTTCAAATATGGCCTCAGACACTTCCTATCTGTTTGACCCTGAGCAAGTCATTTAACCTTCATTGCCTATCCCTTACCACTCTTATTCCTTGGAACCAATACACAATATTGATTCTAAGACAGAAAGTAAGGGTTTAAAAAAAAGAAAAGAAAAGTCATATATATTCTTTTGCATCTTATCTCTCCAGTTATATTGGTATCTTCTTGAAGATAAAGACTGCCTTTTTTTTAACCTGCAATACTTAGCAAAGTGCCTGGCACATAGTAGGTTCTTAATAAATGTTTATTGATTGAGTTAGGCTGATTTAGGCAGAAAGCCCATCACCTAACTAATGTAAGAAATTTTTCCTACTTGAAGCTTAGAGAAATGGTAAGTGAAATATTAATTTTTCATCTAAAATTATCTCCCTAAAGGCAAAAAGAAGGAAAAAGTGAAAAATGACAGAACTCTCTAGAATGAAATATAAAAACTGTAGAGCAAAAAAGCCTGAACATTAGGACAGTGACTCCTCCAAAAACTGAACAGAACCCAATGCTAACATAAAACTTGAAGTCAAGAAACAGGATGGGAAAATAGCAAATAATAAAAAAAAAGAAACTGATGGTAAACTTCTACTTTGGCAATAGGGAAATGCAAGATATACCAGAAGAAAGTAAAGATATGAAAATATGTAAAAGTGAAACCTCAAAGAAAAATTCAAATTGGACAAAGTCCGAAAGGAGCTTCTAGAAGAACAAAGTAAAGAGATGAAAAAGATTTCTTAAATAACTTATGAAATCAAATAATGCTGGCAGAGGAAAATGGGGAAAAAAACAAAAGCAATGCTAAAAAATGTGGGGAAAAAATTAAATATTGAAGGAAATAACAACTTAAAAAGGAGAATTGGCCAAATGAAAAATGAGATATGAAAACTCACTGAAGAAAATAATTACTTTAAAAATTAAAATTGGACAAGTGGAAATAAATCACTCCATGAAACATCAAAAAGTAATAAAAGAAACTCAAAAGAATAGAAAAAATAGAGGAAATGTGAAATATCCTATTAGGAAAACTGACCTGGAAAATAGATGGTGAGATTAAACATTTTTTAAAATCATAACATCATATTTGAAGAAATTATAACAGTCCTGATATATTAGAAAGTACAAAATAGAAATGGAAATAATTGACCAATTATCTCTTGGAAGAGAGCACAAAATGAGAAGTCACATGAATATTATGGCCAAATTCTAGTGCTCCCAGGTCAAGAAGAAATTACTGAAAGCAACCAGAAAGAAACCATTCAAATATCATGAAATCATAATCAGGATCACACAGGATTTAGCAACTACCACTATAAAGGAGTGGAGGGCTTAAAATATAAAATTCTGGAATACAAAATAACAAGGATTAAAACCAAGAATAGTCTACCCCCCAAAACTAAATATACTCCTTCAGGAGAAAAAAAAGTTAACTAAATATAATACTTTCAAGCATTCCTCATGAAAAGGCCAGAGTTGAACAGAAAATCTGACACTCATATACAAGACTAAAGAAAAGCATACAAAGGTAAACATCAAGGAGAGATAAGATAATAAGATTAAACTGTTCATATTCCAATATGGGAAGATAATAGAAGTAATTTCTAATAAGTATGATTATTAGAGCACATGATATGATTTTATATAGTCAGATGGCCTGGGTATCAGTAAATTATATAGGTATTATTTTTTAAATGGATGGGTGAGAAAGAAGGATATACTCAGAGAATAAGAAAGGAAGAGGAAGAATGAGGAAAATAATCTCAGATAAAAACTAACCAAAAAATAAAGGAGAGATGTTAAGAAGATGAATAGACTTTTAGGAAAGTTTGATAGGATAAATATATGGAGAAAATTGAAGGGGAACAGAAAGGAGTATATCATTTTCTCAGGTGTAAATGGAATCTTCACAAAACTTGACCATATATTTATTATGGCATGAAAACTTCAAAACAAGTACATAAAAATGGAAATATTAAATAAATTATTTTAAGACAATAATGCAATAAAATTAAATTAAATAAAGGGCTTTGAAAACATACATTAAAAATTAACTAGAAACTAAATAATCTAATACTAAAGAATGAGTGGTTCAAAGAACAAATTATGGAATTAATCATTAATTTCATTAAAGATAATGGCAAGAAGACACCAAATTTTGGGGAGGAAAGGGGGAGATTTAAGCAAACATTTGGAATCCAGCCAGGAATGATGCATTGGAAAATTTGTATTGCTAAATGCTTACATCAATAAAAGAGAAAGAGTAGATCAATGACATGAAATTGAAAAAAATAGAAAAAGAACAAATTAAAAATCTTCAATTAAATTCCAAAATTGAAATTCTGAAAAGAAAAACAGAGATTAACAAAATGGAAAGTAAAAAAAGCCATTGAACTAATAAATGAAACTAAGAGGTAGTTTTATTAAAAAGTAAAATAGATAAATTATAGGTTGATCTTATTTTTTAAAGAAAAAAAACAATATTACTATCAAAGATAAAAAATTGGATTGCATTATCAATAAACATGAAATTAAAGTAATTATTATAAACAATTTTACCCAGCCTTATGCCAATGAACCTGCCAGCATAAGTGAAATGGATAAATATGTACAAATGTATTAAATGTCCATATAATAAAAGAAGAGATGGAATGCTTAAATAACTCTGTCTTGGAAAAAGAAATTGAACAAGCCTTAAATGAGTTCCCTAACAAAAATCCCCAGGATGAGATAGATTTAAAAGTGAATTGCATCAAACATTTTTAATTAATTAAAACACTATAGAATACTACACTAATAAAAAGTTGTCATTCTTGGGAATAATTTGAACTATGACCAAAAAGCTTTAAAACTGTGCCCGTTGTCTGACTCAGATATACCAGTTAGATCTATATTCCAAAGCAATCCAAGAAGAAGAAAAAAGACCTATATGAACAAAAATATTTATAGCTTCTCTTTTTGTGGTTACAAAAAATTGGTAACTTAGAGGATAACAAGTGAGGAATGAGTGAACGTGTTATGGTATATGATTGGAATGGAATACTCTTGAGAAGAAAAACCCAGGTGTGATGTGTGTGTGTGCATGTATCAACTGATGCAAAATGAAGTGAGAAGAATCAGGAGAACATTGTACACAGTAATAATAATATTTTAATGATGATCAACTGTGAAACACTGAGCCTTTCTGAACCATATAATGATCTAAGATAATTCCAAAAGACTCATAATAAAAAAATATTGTTACCTCCAGAGAAAGAACTGATCAACTCTTAAGTGAAAACTGAAAGTGAAGATTTCATTTTCTTTGTTTTTTCTACCTTTTGGGTTTGGGGTTGTTTTTGTTTGTTTGTTTGTTTGTTTTTTTACAATTTGGCTAATATAGAAATATTTTTCCAGAATTTTATATCCTTGTCTTCTCAATTGGTGGAGTAGGGGTTATATGGAGGGGAAAAATTTTAAATTTAAAAAAAATTTAATGAGTCAAAAATACATATTTTTTAAAGATTAAAACAAGTATGGACTTGACTGATAGCCCTTGAAAAGCTAGTCTTCTCTCTACTATGATGAGTCTTAGATCAGAACTCTAAGTCTGAGATCATGTGAAGATGAGATTAATAAGGTTTTATAAAAGACGTATCAAGAATAAAACATCCCAATATGCTTACATATTGCCAAAAATTGTGGAAATTTAATTTTTGCAATTTTAGGACCAACTTTCGTTAAGAAATATTAAAGTGCGAAGTCATGAAAAATATTTCCATAATAGATATTATAGTACATGCCTTTTCAATATGTGTAGGAGGGATGGGAAGAAAGGAGAGAATTTGGTACTCCAAATGTAAAATAATAAACATTAAAAACATAAATAAATATTAATTTAGTTGTTATTAAAATGATACATGAGAATACGGGATATTTTGGTACTAAAATAGCATCAGATATTTTAGCAATAAAATATTTTTATAGAGCAATAAAGATAATCTTTCAGAAGATATATCTAAAATAACCTTCTTCTTGTTAGTCATGTTATAGAAATAAACAACAAATACAAAATGTATATATTTGATTATCCCAGGCTATAAATTAAACATTTCAAAGATTTTATTAAATTTCATTGAGATAAGTTTCACAAATACAATAAAATCTTCATTGACTCATCCATGTTATGCCAGAATATTTAGATTATTATGTTTTATCGTGTATAAATTCTCTTAATTTTAAAATTTTAAGACATATTCCTACGATTACAATAAGACAACATTAAACAGGGTCAGTAAGTCCTTGGTCAAATTCTTGTTTCAGACACTTAATATCTGACAATAGATGAATAATTCACAAACTTATTCTTATTTTCCTCATCCTAATTAAAATAGGGAACAAAAATAATATTCTTAAAGAATCACATATTTTTCTCTTAAAGTGAGTTATTATTACTATTATTCTCATTCCTCTCATTTTGTACCCTGTAGGTTTTTTAATAGAAATAATCCTGTAAAAAGTCACTAATATGCTACTCTAATGTGTTTAGTATATCATATGTGTATATGTATACACATATATGTAAACATGATTGTTTATCATAGTTAACCATACATATTGAGAAATAAGTTCTATAAGTTTATTGAAAACATTTTTCTGATAATTCATGAAAAAACAGGATGACAAAGATGATACTGTTCCTGTCACCACCCCACATGGTTTTGATTACTGTTAGGAAACTATATTTCAATGGGGTCATCAATATATGTTTGGATGTTCCAAGTATCCAATATGGTGATATATATTAAAAGCATTGGTCTTCAATTTTCATGAGTCAATGTTATATCCTTATAATTATGGGCAATGTTTTTTATCTGTGATGATATGCTTGTTCAGGTACAGTTTATATTTTAATTCTCAGAAATAATCTGGGAAAAATATATATTTGTATAGATATACATACATATATATATATATAGTTGGGAGATGACATCTATTCATTTTAGTTTTTGAAGGATAGAGATTCTAGTCTATAACCCTGGTCATCTATTTCTAGGTTCTCAAGTACTAAATTGTTGTAATCTGCAATCATATGCAGCCCAGTTTCTACCATTATATTTCATAATTTGCGTTAATCTAAAACTATAGGTTGTTTACTAAAATTTCTGGTGCTAAAGATGTGATTTTGTATCACTCTCAGAAATCCTTCAATTTCTAAAAATAAAGCAACCTGATAGTCACTTTTCCTACATTTCCTTTTTTGACATATTATTGGTTGAATTTGTAAGGATGTTTGTAGTGGTAATAGTGTCCTTGTCATAGTAGTAGTATGTCCCAAATTTAAGAACTGTCAGAGACTGTACTGGCTATCGATTCCAACTTCCTGTGCAATGCATGAGTCCCTATATGATGTGCTTAACAAGCAATCAAAAGGGTACAATTAATACTTCACACTAAATCTAATTCTATTCTCTCTCCTTTGACAAAATCTGACTATTTATCCTTTCCAAAACATTTCTCATTTCCTATCTCCTCCTCTGTGCCTTTGTAAATGTAGTATCCTATCCTTCAAATACCTTCTTGCTGGTTTCTAGTATGTGTAATTCCAAACCTAGTGCCCCAACGTCCCTGAAATGTTGATTCTAAGTGTGGGTTTAGTAATCATGAAGTCCCTGGTCTCCACCCAAAACACACACACACACACACACACACACACACACACACACACACACACACGGATGTGTACACACATGCACATGCATTTTTATTTTCTTTGTTATAAAATAAAGTTCTATGAGCTTGCTTAAAATTTCCTGAGTTAAAATATAATCTTAGATAATACAATATGCACATATTGTTATTACTAATATTATTGAATATTATTCATTTATTATTCTTTTTAAAGTATTTAAAGATAATCCGTTTAATATTCTAAATGGATTATGTGCCCATTTTAATTTTTCTTAGAAAAATTCTGAAGTCAGGGATAGCTCAGTAAACTGAAAGTCAGGCCTAGGGATGGGAAGTCCTGCATTCAAATCTGACCTCAGATACTTCCTAGCTGTATGAGCTGGACAATTCACTTAACCCCCATTGCCTCACCATTACCATTCTTCCACCTTAGAACCCGTAGACAGTATTGATCTCTAGATGGAAAGTAAGGACTTAAAAAAAAAAGAAAAAGAACAATTCTATACCAATTAGCTTCTTGAAGAATTGATATGATTGCATCTATCAAGAATGGAGAAATGTGATTTCTACTACTTTGACAATGTGTAAGCATTTTGAATTTATTCCTTTTTTCTTGTAAAAAAACCTTTTTTTTACAAATCAAATTGTGAGAAAACCATATTGTACTGTTTGAATCTCGCCATATGTGGCTGGGAAGCTGGATAACCTCTACCTGTTATATAAAGACCCTTAACTAAGGGCCTATGTTATGTTAACCAAAAATCCACTCAGACCAAAGATGGATGCAAGAAGTTTTCTCACAATTATACATCTCAAGCAACCCATATATCTTATCTGAAAACTAACCCCATGCTGATCAGTTTTTGTTTCCATGTTCATTTGACTAAATATAATCAGTTTGGAAGAGTGGAATACCCCTTTGTCAGATTTCAAGGAGTCTCACCTGTTTGCTTTTCCCCTCCCAACTTGGAAAGTCACTAATCATTCCTCCAATTATAAATCAATTTTTTTGGCTAATCATTTTCTATTAATAAATCGGTCTTATTTTTGAGCAATTGTTTTTAATGTATAAAATTGGTCTCCCCCTGTATTCAGGGCCCAGAGCCAAAATTAAGGAAGATCTAAAACTAATTTATTATGGAATTGGCATGAATTGCTTGATAAATCGATATGCTCAGAATATCAAAACTTTCTTTACTCAATCACTGCATCTCTCACCCACCATATTGTTAAATTCTGGTACTTAACTAAGAAGTGTTTTTCAATACTTAAATATAACTGCAAGTATGCCAATGGGGTCTTTCTTCTATTAGTGCAGATGATAAATAACCCAGACTTCATCTTAGGTGGTTCTTACCCAAGTTTTCTCAAAGATCTCTCACAGAATTGGTATTCAACAATCTGGGAGTCCTTCTCTTGAACTTTTTTTACTTGGAGTATACCCCAATGTGGCATGGCTCTTGAGCTGCATTTATTCCTGATATATTGCTTTTTACCCTATTCATGTAAACCTCTTAGTAAAAATGATAAATGCAGGGATAATTTAAAAAATGGAGAAACATAGTTTGCAGTGAGAAACAAGCAGAATCAAGAGATTAATTTATAAAAAGCTTACAGATTTTTTTAAGAAAATACACAAAAGGCCAATTAAACTCATTAATTTCTTTTATGTCACAAATTTTAACATCTTATTCTACCTTCATGTAAAATTTGTCTCTTTATCATAAATAAATGCTAGTATGACAAAGAACCCTAGATTCCTTATATAGTTCATTGAAATGGGAGTTGACCTAGTTACATAATTACAAGAAGGGAAAATAAGGAGTTTCTTTCCTCTTAGATATTAAGAGAATTGATATAGCATTTCAGCAAGAAAAAGTATACATGCACATGGGGAAAACCAGAAACAAATTATTTAATCAGCTCAAAAAATGGGTGTTATCTTAGCACAGAGGTCATCTTAAGCAAGTGAAATAAAATGAAAAAAAATTCCCATAACTTTTCTTTCTATATAACTTTCCTTTAAATCATTTTGAAGCATCTCTTCCCCTGAGCAAATGTTCTTGATTACCATAGCAACGATATATACTGAATGACAACAGTTGCTATGTAAAACATTGCTTTCAAGGTGACATCAAAGGTTTTCAGATTAATGCTGCTTAGTACAAACCAGGGCATTTGGTTGCATAGTAATATAGCTGCTTATTAAGGGTGGAGTCAATGCCAGGTTGATAAAATTCAAGCTGTACAGGAAATTGTGTACAAGAATGGAACAAGATCAGAAACAAAAAAAAATGTATATTCTCTAGCAATCAAACTACCCCCATCCTAATGGAATTGTATGTTTACATGGGAAAAAACAAAGTGGAGCCCAAGATCATGAATCCAATTCACAGAGGAAGAGAAAATAATTAAGTACTAAATTCAGTATGAATTGTACCTATGATATTTTGCTCACTAATAGAAGCTGAAAAACAGGTAGCAATCCTTCACAATTATATAGTACTTTATAGTTATAAAATATATGTGTATTTATGTGTGTGCTTATTGAACCCTTCTTGATCCATCATTTTGCAGTTGTATCTGACTCTTCATAATCTGATTTGGGATTTTCTTGGCAAAGATACTACAGCAGTTTGCAACTTCCTTCTCCATCTGATTTTATGGGTGAGGAACATGAGGCAAACTTGCCCAGGGTCACATAGCTGGTATGTTTCTCAGGCAAGATTTAAACTCAAGAAGATGAGTTTTCCTGACTTCAGACCTGTCACTATAACCACCATGCCACCTAACTGCTCCTTCTTACAACAGAATAAATAGGAGGCAATGATAATGGAATGTACTTTGTCAAAGGCATATAAGGAGTTCATGATCGATGCAAAATTAAAAATTAAATCTCCCAACTTGTACTCTCTTCCATGAAAGATGGATGTATCTAGAACCAGAGCACTGGAAAGGGCCTTATGAAATCATTTAGTTTAACCACTTCATTTTATAGATGAGAAAAACTGAGAACCAAAAAGATCAAGTCACTAGTCCATGATCACAGTGATCACTAATGACTGAATAGGAAACAGAACCCAAACCTCCTCATTCCAAGTTCATTGTGCTTTTCCCAATGGCACACTCCTTCTGTACACACTAGGGAGAAATAGGCCATCCTCATTTTCTGCTTCCTCTGCCCTCATCACCAATTTCTCTTTACTTACCTGGAAACCATATAATTATAGAAAAATCAGCCAGTGACATACATAATCCATGTGCTCTTACACATGCTATTTTTAAATTGCTCCATCAACTCACAAGTTAGATAATAGAGCATTTCACAAATGAAAAGATTTTAATAGACTCATTTCAGACTCAGTGGAAAGCACAATGATGAATGTCTTTCTGTGGAGAGCATTATGCTGGGTAGTGCTTGTTAAACATATTATTTTTTTAAAAAAAAGCAAAGCCAGCTATTGAAAGCATCGGGAGGGAGGCTTCTTGGCCTTAAAGGACATCAACGAATCAAGGTTTGCAGTCAAATATCCTGCAAAACCAAACTCTTTTCAAGTGCCCCTCAGTCTATTCTAAAAAATAACTAACAAAAAAGGCATGGGGGAAAAAAAGAACAAAGGTTCACAGAAAGCCAAAATAAATAGCAGAGACATTTCAGAGGGGAAAAGCACATTACTTCCACTGAGCTTTCAGCAATCAAGCTTTTAAGGAAAATGCTATACTTCCATTTGTCATGGCAAATGCATTTCTAACAATGTCTATGCTCACCATGCAAAATGCTAGTGTGATCGAGGCTCAGCTTGATCCTAATTCAACTCTTGCTTTCTTTACAAGCTCTGAACACCCACTGGGAAGACTTAGAGAAGGGAACACACAACTTTTCTCAATCCCTAAACAAACCTGAATTTCCTTTCATATCTTGTACAGTGCAATCTGGAATGCCCATACATAGGAAATCATTAGAATGTCAGATAAGTGTCATCTCTCATGGCTGTTGGATGACCAACATTCTCTGACACCAGGCAGAGCAGTCAATTTGTTCTTTCATGAAGTAAAATGTGTCATGGCACCAGGCCAATGGAGCTAGTGTATAGAAAATGTAACAATAATTAATAATAATAATAATAGCTAGCATTTCTATAGCACTTTATGGTTTGCCAAGGACCTTTTTCTTAAATAAGTCTAAGTATCAGCTCTAGGATAGAAAAGCTGCAAGGGCTAGGCACTTATGGTTAAGTGACACCCACAGTCATTTAGCTAGGAAGTGTCTGAAGTCTGATTTGAACCCAAATCCTCCTGACTCCAAGCCTGGTGTTTTATCGACTATGCTATCTAGTCCTACACAAAGCACTTTTATAAATATCCCACCACAACAACCCTGGGTGGTAAGTGCTATTGTGATTCCTGTTTGTCATTGATAGATTCTAGGTTCAGCAATCTATCTGGGCCACTCAAATGGTTTAATTAGTGAGTCTTAAAAAAAAAGATATTGCATTGGCATTTTACCTCCATTTCAATAGCAGCCACATCTTCTTTGATGCCTCTAGTTTGTTTTGCTTCAAGATGTGGCCCCACTCCAGTCCTAAAACCATCTAAATTCTTCCAATCCTTTAATTAGGGATAGCACTCAAGTCTCACTTAATCTACAAAGTCTACTCTGAGTCCAGGTACTTTCCCTTCTTGACCCCTAGTTCACTGGATCAAAAGTTTATATTTGGAAGAGTCCTTCTGAGATATTGCTAAGTCTATTCCCTTCACTTTCTATAAGAAGAAACAGAGGTGCAGAAAGTTTAAGTGATTTGCCCAAAGTCATACCACTAATCACTGGCAGCCAGGTTTTGAACCTAGATCTTCTGATTCTAAGTCTAGCACGCTTTCCTGGGTAACACACTTATCACTTCCTGGAATCCTTAGAGGAGACTTTCTTTAGGAATCAATTATTAAGTTGAAACTAAGTGATGCATTAGTTTTCTCTAAAATTTTATATATGATTATCCAGCTTCCACTTGAAGACATTAAGTGACATGAAACCATTGAGTCCTCTAATTACTCCACACATATTAGTCACATTTAAAAGATCTTGATGGTAAAACAACTGTGTTCCTTTTTTATCTTAGTACAATGCTAAATGTACAGGAAGCATTTAGTAACATTCACTGATTAAGTGACCAGCTCTTTTCTAGGAATGAAGGCAGTGAGATGGATGGTAGAATAGAGCATTAGGCTTAGAATCAGGAATCTGGCCTCAGATATTTGCTAGCCAATCACTTAACCCTGTTTGCCTCAGTTCTTCATCTATAAAATGAGCTAGAGAAGAAAATAGCAAACTACTCTAGTACTTCTACCAAGAAAGCCCCATAACTGGGTCACAAAGAGCCAGATGTAACTGAAATGACTGAGCAACAAAAACGATTCTATGTAGTGGAAAACTGGTATAAGATTGAGCCTTCCTTTAGGACCACAGATTGATTTATTATTCAAATAAAAATGTAACGCTAAAAATTATCATAACTCTGAATGATACAGTGACCAATCTTAAATGCGTAGAACTTATGGTAAAGCATGCCTTTCTCCTATTGGCAGAAAGGTGGTGTAGAATGAAGCATACATTGTCAGATATAGATTTATGAATTAATTTATTTTGCTTAATAGTCCCCCCCCACCAAGGGATGGTTTTACTATGGGATATGAGTATGAAATAGTTATTACGGACTGAGAAAGACTGAAAAATAAAAGATCAATAAAACCTATTAAAATGTAGAAGCATGTGTGATATATACTTTCTGAATGGCTCATTTCTGTTAAGTAACAGGATTAGTGACTGACCCAATTCTTCAGGGTACAATTTAATATGCCAATTCATAGACCATTAAATATGATCTCATAAAGAAGTGAGAAAAGTAGGGAAGAAATGGTTGGAATTCCAACACATAAAGTTAGTTTGTCTAAGTGCTGAATAAATAACTTATCAGAAAGAAATTTGAATAATACAAATATAAAATCTACAAGAAATTCCTTATGCTATCAATTCTTTTGTATAGAAATTTGAAAGGAAAAATAAATTACAGAAAAGAAATTCTTCATAATATCAGTTGTTCTGTGAATGAATTTGAAGGGGAAATAACAGAAAAATCAAATTCATTGGGGGGAAAGGGAAATAATTCCAGTCCTTTTGCCAGAACCTTTTGAATTCAAGCACTTTTCTGAGTCCTTGGACCAGTTGTATAGTCCTTAATGAGTATATGGGTTCTCTGAGAAGGAAGATGGATAAACCACTCCTGGTTAATAGTAAGATAGTCTTATTTTGATGACATCTGAGATAATTCTGACATTCAGCAATCTTTCATAATAGAAAGAAGCCCTAGCTCGTGGGTCTTTTAACACAATCACCAGAGTTTCTTTTCTGCCTTGATGGACATTCTGGACTTTGGACATCTGAGCTGAAACAGAGCTACATTATTCCCTGGGATTAAAAGGCTTTAGACCCCTCAAAAGGCTTGGAAAGGAAAATGCCAACAGTGATCTGATGATCTTCATAGGGAGACTTTGATAGTTCAGATGAAGGGGAGAGTCTTGTAGGTTAGAATGAGATATTAGACTATATTATCAGAAGGAGAGTATCAAGAAAAAGGTAGATGGCAATCTCACTGCATTCTGAACTTATCAAAGCATATCTCAACTATTATTTTCAGGTGTGGATGCCACCTTTTAAGGAGGATATTGATAAGTCAAAGGGCAACCAGAATGATGAAAGGGTCTCATGGTAATACCAGATTAGGGTGACAAAGGAATTGCACAGGTTTAGTCTGAAGAAGAGATGATTTGGGAGAGGCGGGTGACACAAGAATTCTCTTCAAATATCTGAAGGGCTACATGGAAAGGAGATTAGAATTATTCCATTTGATCCCAGAGTACAGAACTAAGTATACTGGATATAATTTATAAGAAGGTAGATTAACCTTGATATAAGGAAAATATTTTTCTAACAAAATAGAGTTATCAATTATTGGAATGAATTCTCTTTGTAAGATAGAAAGTTGCCCTTCATTGTGCATCTTTGAGCAAAGGCTATATAATTAAATCAATCAAGAAATATTTATTAAGTAATCATTACATTCTAGGCACTGGAGATGCAAATACAATGGAACATTCCCCTTTCTTTTCAGATATGAATTGTAATACAGAGGCTCTGAGTTCCCTTTTTATTCTGAAATTATGGAGGGGATGGGATTTAAATTAAATCTCTGAAAAATGGGTAAGATTTGGATAGACAAAAAAACAAAGAGAATAAGCATCCCAGAAGGGGAAAGGATATAAAGGGGCACCAGTTCAATCACAGAGGCCTTTAAGTCAAGCATATTGGTAACAGACAGTATGCAGACCAGTTTGGCTAGAAAGGAAATAGTTTGGAAAAATGAGGTCAGAAAAGAAGGTTAGAATTTTTAGTTGAAATAAATTGAATTCAAGGCCAAAGAGTTTAAATTTTATCCCACAGGAAATTGAAGGAAATATATTCTAAACAGAGAAATAAGAAGATCAATGAGGTATTTTAGGAAGATTAGTCTGAAGGCAGTATTCAATATGAAATAAAAAGGAGAGGAACTACAGGCAGGGAGATCAATTAGGTTATTCAAAACAAGTAAATGTGATAAGGGCCCAAAGTAAGCGGTGACAGTTGGAATAGAAAGGGAGGTCTGAAACTGAACTTGTGGGGTAAAATCATTGGAACTTTGAAAGTAATTGACTATCAAAATGTATTGAAAGACACATTATATCCCAAATGAATAACTATTAAATCAGTTAAGACTTCTGGCTATCTGTATATAAGGAAAATGCAAAAATATACCCCTGATATAAATGAATTAGATAGCATATAAAAGATATCTGAACCTTTTTGTTAATAAATGTACATATATATATAACTTCACATCATCTATAGTAAGACTTTTGCTTCCTTATTAAATGTTTACTAACAAAGAAACATTTATATGTTCTTATCTACACATGAACAAATATGACATATACACACATAGTGGGTGTGTATAGAAGTGTGTGGGGGGAGACAGAGACAGAGAGAAAGTAAGAGGGAGCAAGAGAGAACTTTTTCTTTGTCTATTTCTCTCCAAACCCAAGCTTTGCCCAGGACCTCATCTGAAGTTTCTGGCAGGCTTATGAGAATAGCCACAGGCTGAGCTATCCTCCCTTTCACCCTCTCAAGCAATTGTACTGCTCAAAAACTATCCTTTATACATAACAATAATGGCACTGACCTATCAGAACAGGTTAAAACTTTTAGCTACTATTATTTGGTATTTTCCCCCAGTAGTAGAAGCAGATTTGTAATGATCCATCCCTGCTTCTCTTCCTGGCCCATCTTTGAAGTATCCAAACACATTGGTAAGTCAAGTGGTGGGCATAGTGTAGTCAGGCATAACCACAGAATGTCTGAATACCCTGGTCCAATATTTAGACAGAATTCAGGAACAAACCTGATTTGTGCTTATGCTCCAATGAACCGAATTATCTAGTCAATGGCAATAAGCTATAATTATAATTTCATGAAAAAAAGCTCTATAATGGCACATGGTACAGAGAAAAGAGGGATGGTTACCAGAGAAGGGACTAGGCTTTGAGCATCAAAATGTCACCATCATCATCGTTGCTGCTGCCATCATAATGACCAGCATTTATATAGCACTTAATCTGTGGCAAGGATTGTGTTAAGTACATTATGGTGATTATCTCATTTGATGCTCATAACAACCCAGGAGCTAGGTAGTATTATTATGATCTCCATTTTACAGCTGAGGAAACTGAGGCATAAGTTAAGTGACTTGGGATCACACAATGAGTGTATGGCCAAATCTGAACTCAGGTCTTCTGCCTCCAGGATTGGCACTCTATCTATTGTGTCCCCTAGTGCCCACCTTTGTGCTTTCAGGTAAACCATTCCAGCTGTCTAGTCCTCAGTTTCCTTATCTATAAGGAGAGGTTGGGGCACACAATCATTGGGATCCCTTTCTAATTCTAAAATCCAGTGCTTTATGGATACAAATAATGAGAAGCTTAGAGCTCCTGTGGAATTCTCTGACTGCAATAAAAACTATATGTTTCCTTACAGCAGAGAAAAAAGAACAATATTTTTTGTATAAAAATTATAAGCTAGTCCATAGATCTTTGTTGCTACTGGACATCCTTGGAGACATGGAAAAGGCTTGGGGATAAGAAGTCCTTCTTTGAAATAATATTTAAATCTAGTGCATTTCCTGTCTGTGAGTGGTCAAGATTTCTCCACTTTTAGTTAAGGACATCCAGCAACCTTATGGTGTATAAATATAATCACTTAACCTCATCGTGATTCCAAAATACAACCAGAAAAATTACCTCACAAGGCTCTTTTTCTTGCTAGCTTATTTGCTCTATTCTTTCTGCATTAATAAAGATATATTGTTAATGAAAGAGAGTGAAAAATTCAGTTTAATGGGATGCCTCACAATGAGAAAAAGCATCCCTCAGATAATGGCCTCTGGTCAAAGGAAGACCAGATCAAGCCATTACTATCAGTAGGAAGGGGAGGCTAAGTGATGCAGTGGAATGTCAGGCCTAGAATCAAAAAGACTTATCTTTGTTCAAATCTGGTCTCAGACACTTACTAGCTGTGTGAGCCTGGGCAAGTCACTAAATTCTGTTTGCCTCTCAGTTTCCTCTGCTATAAAATGAGCAAGAGAAGGAAATTACTCCAAGATCCTTGCCAGGAATATTCCAAATGGGATCATGAAAAGTCAGACATGACTGAAATGACTAAACAACAAATTACTAGAAAAAATAATTTAAAATTATTATAATTAAAAAGTGCCGTATTTTAAACCAGATGTTTTTTATTTGAATCAAACCAGTTCTTCTGACTGTGTGTCACTTTAGGCTATCATTTATCTTCTTCAGGCTTCATTGATAGAATGAATATGTTGGGATAGATCAGGTATGCTTAAGATTTCTTTGTGAATTGTGTCCTTGGTTTCACATTCTGGTGAAGTCAACGGATATGTTCTCAGAATGTTTTTAAATGCATAAATAAATAACATAATGGTTATAAAGTAAACCAAAAGTCAGCATAAAATAAAGAAAAATATCATGTTCATAGATCCTGGGAAATCTATCTATAAAACTTTTGTAGATTAAGAAACTGGAGTTTAGGTGACCTTTAAGGTACCTTTTAGCTTAAAATCCACAATTTAGTGATCAAATGAGGGAAATGAGGGAATTAAGATAGCAAGTGATAGTAGAAATAGAGGCAATTGAGTGAACCACATTGATTCCATTTTGTGACAATTCTGGAGCAATCTCTACTCGATTATGGGTCTAGTACAAAGTCTGTTGTGTGAAAAAACTATCCAATTGTGACTATTGGAAAAAAAATTTGTTGCATTGTTAGAACCTAGCCCTATGTAGCTAGGAAGCTAGACTACTTGCTGCTTAGATACCCTTAACTAAGGGCTGAGGTCATGCTAACCAGAAATTTGGTCAGGTCGAAAGATTGATGCAAAGAGTTTTCTTACAATTGTACACGTCAAGCAATGCATATGACTCATTTGAAAACTGGCTGCATACTGATCAATCAGCTATTGCTTCCCTGTTCCTTTGATAGAATACAGATACTTGTGGGGGGAAAGGAGTAGGAAACGTCTTTTCTGAATTAAGAGAATTGTCCCTATTTATTCTCCTCCTCACAATATGGAAAGTCCCTAAACTTTCCTCCAATTAGAAATTAAATTACCTAATGTTGTATTGTTTTCTCTTAATTAATTGCCCTCATTTGAGTAATTATTTTTAATGTATTAAAAATGCCTGTCTCCCTATATATCTGGGGTCCAGGCCTAAGCTGAGGAAGGGGTCTGTCTGGTCCCGATTTGTTAGGCAATTGGCAAGTGTTGCTTAATAAATTGGTATGCTCAGAAGATTGAGTATTTCCTCAGTCATTTCATCTTTCACCCACCACACAGATCAGATATTTAAAAAGCTATTAGTCCCTGTCACAAAGTACTATATATACTCAAGACTAAACAGTCACTTAAATACTTGTTCCCTGGCTTCCCCTCCTCCACCTAGAATGGTGCTTAATGAAAAGTTGCAGAATGGGAATAGCAAATACTTCAGTGAGGTTTGGGTTTATGCCTGTATCCCAGTGAGTTCCTTAACTGCCCGTGGCCAACCACCAGCAGCACTCTATAAAAAAAGATAGTGTTCATAGAAATACTAATGATAAATATTACCTTTAAAGCCACAAAGCCTATAGTCTATATTGATAGCATGTCAGCAGCATAATCTTTGCTAAGGGGAGCAAGTTATGTGTTTTGTCTTTTTCTCCTAACTTGTTTGTTCTACACTTATCAGTCCTTTATATTGGAAGCTAAGCCATCTGGGCACTGTCTCTTTTCTCCCTTTCTTCTCTCATCCTCTCGGTTTCTTTTTCTAGTCACCATATAACATAAAACATTTAAGGACATCATCTAACATTCTGGACCAGAATGCCATTGCTGAATCATTATCATTATCATTATCGCTGAATGTTATTGTGGATATTAGAGATTATTGAGGAAAAAACCCTCATTTTTCAGATAAGGAAATGGAGGTGCCAAGACCTCAGATGAGTGCTCCTAGATGGTTGCCTAGCCCCTATTATCTCTGAGTCCCAAATTCTTTCCTCGGCTTACATCATACTATGTCTCTGTATCTTTGTATTTTCTTGAAATCAGAGAGCCTAAGACATATCAAAATTAAAAATAAGGCAATGGCAGTTTGGGAATAATTTTTTAAAAACAAATGTCTTGGGGAATTACTTCATTGTTGTTTCAACATGGGCAAGTGGTTCCACATTGCCCATATTTAGAATAGACATGAGAATTTGAAATTGAAACCAGAGCAGTCACATTTTTATACTCTCTCCTTGGAACAACAAAAAAAACCAAATAAACAACAAAAAAAACCCACTACCTAGCATGACCTTTAAATTTGGAATTTTACATCTTCAAAAACTGAAGTTTCAAAGAAAGAAAATCATTAATTGTTTGGACTTAGATATATCTCTATTATTGCTCTCTGGCCACTTCCCAAATTTACAAATCTATTTTTACCAAAGCAACATATAGGAATGTCACAAAATAGCTTAATTTTTTAATTATATTTTATTCCTTGGTGAAATCTAGTTAGTAAAGTAGAATTTAATATTTCCTACTGGTTGAAATGTTGTAACAAGTGACATTTTCAGAGTGGCTCACAAAATAACCCAAGTAAAAATTATATGCAGGAAAAACCTTCACAAGCTAAAAAGTTTTCCATTCCTCAGGCAAGAGGGCACAGCTTAGAACAGCGATTGATGCAAATAATTACTGTCTAAGAAAGAATGTAGACAATCACTTGGAATCCACTATAATGAAATTTATTCTTTATAAACTAAATGGAGACAGAGACAAAGAAACTTCATTTAGAAGATCTGGCACACAAAAATGAAGTTGTGCAAGATGTGTCAGCAATGCAAAAAAGAATATCACAGAATGTGAAAACTCTATTATTGGGAACCAGTGTTTTAACCAAATTATAGTGTGTAGCTATAGTATTAATTGCACACTAAAATCATAGGTGATCCAAACACATATGTCAAACAACAAAAGGCTTTTAAAGATTTTCAATACTTAGATTCTACTGTTAGTTGTTTTAAATTTTTTAATGGTTACTCTCAGATGAAATTCAGGCCAGAATGACCTCTAAGAATAAGAAGGTTCCTTGACTGGTTTTCTCACTTTTAAATCATCGTACAATGTGACCATCTGTAAAATCAAAAATTTCTCTTCAAAAGATCTTATCACTACATCCAGAGCACTCCCTATTGTAATAAGGCTCCTTCCAGGTCTAAATCTTTGATCTGATGATTTTAAGAAATTAGTAGGTGAGCAGGAAGTTAGTGATTACAGACTAACCTTCATAAAAATTGTCAATAAAAAGGAAAGGAAAAGAACAAGTGTTTATTGCCAACCATGTGCCAGACGTTAAACTAAGCAATTAACCAATGATATCTCATCTGATTTTGACAACTCTGGGAAGTAGATGCTATTAGTATCCCATTTTATAGTTGAGGGAAATAAGGCAGAATTAGTTAACTCAGTATTTGTTAATGGCTATATTTCAACCTAGGTCCTCTTGACTTCATCTGTGCTACTGAGCTAACTCTAATTAAGAGGGAGGAAAAAAATACGATAATTGAGTCAGCAGAGATGAGAAAAATTCACAGTCTGGTGCCATTTAACAAATGCTAGATAGGACTTAGATTTGAATCCTGAATCTGCGGTCATCTAGAAAAAGACACCTTGACTTTTTAGAGCTCATTGTAGTTTTCATCTGCAAAATAAGACAGTTGTAAGGTCCATTACACCTCTAAATCCACTACCTTATATCCTATATCCACTCCAGAGAAGTAAAAACTTTCAAGAGTACAGATCATTTTCAATGGTATAAAAAAATCTCAGAGAACAAGCTATAAAGGAATGTGCTAAATTTTGTCCATCAGTAAAGTTACCTATTCACATTACTAAATGCCTCTTGCTTCTACTCTAGCCTGGAACCCAAACTACTATTCTTTCCTCCCTTAATGGATGTGAAAGAAAGGTCCTTTTGTCAGAAGCCCAGTTTGGAAGTGCTTAGGAAGGACATAATCACCATGTTCATGTATTTGAAGAATTGCCATAAGGGAGAGGATTTAGAACTGTTCTACTAGTCCCCAAAACAGCAGTAAATTGTACAGAAGCAGATCTCAATAACCCAGGTGGCACAATGGACAGAGTACTGGACCTGAAGTCAGAAAGACTCCTCTTCCTGAGTTCAATAAGCAAGTCATTTAACCCTGTTTGTCATGTGTAAAATGAGCTGGAGAAGGAAAGACCACTCTAGTGTCTTTGTCAAGAAACACCTAAATGGGGTCAAAAAGAGTTTGAAATTATTAAATAATAACAAATTTCAGTTGCCTAAATAGAAAAACTTTCCTTCGCCCATTTACTCCCTTTCCTCACTAAAGAATGACCCTTCTCTCTCCTTGTCCCTGTTGCCTGCTGTTAAAATTAAGGTAAAACAGGGAGACAAGATGGGGGTGGCAGGGTCAGGTTAAAGGTAGTGAAGAATGTAGAGGCATGGTCTGCCACCAGAAGTAGAGGATGAAATCCCAAGTAGTGTCAAGGGAAAATGATACTTCTTACACAGCTCAGCCAGGATTCTGTTTATATGTGTTAGACATAGATCAGAAAATGTCTCTTATCTTCCTGCACCTGCAGTGATTTAGACAGCATCTTTTATTCTTATTTCTACACTAATCTGTATTTTCAGAGGTCAGGAGATATAAAAAAAGCACTAAACTTGGAATCAAGAACTAAAAAGCATTTAATTTGGGTACAAATTCTGGCTCTGACATACCTCTAAAACTATAGGCAACAACTGGCAGCTTAAATCTCAATCTCAGAATCTAAATCTCAAATCTATAAACAGAAAGGAATAGAGCTACTTTAAAAAAACATTTATTAAATATTTACTGAAGTGTTGTTATAAGGAAGGGATGGAGGTAAGTAATTATTATAGGAGTGTAAAAGACATAGTTCTTACCTGTAAGAACATTATTATTATGTAGTAAGGAAGAAAAGACATGTTTACAAATTACTAAAGAAAAAGGCAGCATCAAAAATGCTACCCACACAAAGTGTTCTGATGTTGGGAAGGAGAGACCAATAGGTCATCAATGAAATCCAAGGTCTAAGAAGCCAGCATAGAACATTAGAAAGAGAGTGTTGGTTCTAGAGTCAAAAGATCTGAATTCAAATTCTACCTTTGAGGCTTACAATGAGTATAAATGTAGATAATCACTTACCCTGCCTAAATCTCAATCTCTTCATCTGTGAAATGGGAGACAGGGATCTTGAACTAGACAGTCTTGGAGGATTTTTTTCATGCCTTTCCTCTGAGACTATGCCAAATATAACTGAATAAATCTTATCTGTACATTGTTGGTTGCATATTTTTCTCTTTAAGCTGTAAACTGCTTGAGATCAAACTGACATTTACCTTTCTTTGTATCCTAACACATAGCACAGTACTGAGCCCATAATAAATACTGAATATATACTAGTTGACTAAGTGATTGAATCTAGATCAATGATCCTATGAAAGAGATTGATGCTATACTTAATCAGCTTCTTGTAGGATGGAACAACACTCTATTTTTCTATCATTAACCACTGAAATCTGACCTTTAAACATTATTGCCGATAAAAATATCTGGTTGAGAGTAACATTTCAATAGTCCATTCCTATGCTATACATCGAATTCCCATTCAATCCCATCCATCTCAATTTCTGATTTCTTTACCAGGGCATCTCTCTTAAATCAAATTGGTAAAGAAAATAGAATTATAGCTTTTCAAAGATACAAAAGGCTTCAGTGACTATCTAATTGAACCCATCCCCAATAATGAATCCCTTCCACTGATAAAAATTAAAAATGTTGTAATTTTTATGGAGAGTCACTCTAATATAATTCTGGGGGACTTGTGAATATCTCCAATCATTCTGTAAAACGATTTGGAATCAGGTAAGAAAAGTTGCTAGAAAGTTCACATTCAAGATCTCACCCAAGTGGCATAATCTAAGGTGGCCAATGACAGAAAGGAAGATCATATACACTCTCAAAATAGAAATAATAGCACTTTCTGTAGTAGTAAAAGCCAAACAGAAAACTGGAGATGAATAAATGTTCACTGATTGGGCAACAGCTGAATAAACGATGGTATTAGAATGTATCAGAATATTAGTGAATTGTAACAAATAAAAAGAAGTCAGCAATAAATAGGGAGACTCATGAGTCAATGCAAAGCTAAGAAAGAGAACAAAACTCACAATGAATGTAATGAAATAAGTGAAGACATTGCCAAAGGACAATAAAAACCTGATCCAATTTATAGATGAATTATTGGTTGGAGAGGACTAAGATTAGAATACAATTTTCTCATTCCCCTAAAGAGATAATGGCCTCTAATGGTGAAGGATGATACTTATACATTAAAGTCAATGTTTTGGGAGACTTTGTTTACTCCCTCCCTTTCTACTCTTTCCCCATATTCTTTTTAGCCTGCAGGAGAGGGAACAATGGAAAGAAGCATCTAGGTGAATGATTATAGTATAAAAACACATTAATAAAACATTTCTAGAGCATTCATGCATTCTTACTTATCTTCATCTCTTCCTAACCAATCCTTCCAGTTCTGCCAAGCAATTATCTCCAAGTTTCCCTTTATCTCATTTCCATCTTCAAGTCTTTCCTAATCTACATTCCTAGAAGGTTTGACTTAACTACAAGCATCCTTCCTCCTGTCATTCAATCAGTTCTGAAATCCTACCCCTTCTCTTAGTACTTAGAAGAAACTACAGGAAGAAAGTGACAATTCATGCCAACTAAAATCTCCTTTACTTTTAGAAGCAATTAAGTCTGAACTTACACTTCCAATATATTCAGGTAAGGGGGCAAAGGGAAGGGATGCTGGAAGAACTTGGAGGTTCCAAATAATGCCTTCATGAAATTAATCTGGTATACATGAAGCCAATTATCATGAGAGGAAGCACTTGCTCCTGACTTTTTTTGTTGTTGTTTGTTTTTCCCTGACATCTGTAGAGAGGTCCTACATGTATTTCCCCCAGCATGTCTGTGCAAGTACGTACATGTATACACATAAATTTGGCTTCAGACCTATTACTTCCCCACTCAGACATTTTCTAGTCTAGGCTCTAGGATTTGTGGCTTTGATATTTGGCTTGTTTAATGGTTGCTTTCTTTGATCCGTCCTTGTCTAAGGTTTGGCCCAGTTTTCTAACTTCTTTGAGTCTCTCTCTAGTAAATCACTTGTTCCATCTATATAAAACTCCTTGAAGGTATAAAATAAAATCACCTTCCTTTCAAGTTAATTTGAATAACTGTGTGATTATTTCCCCATTGTTCTGTCCTCAAAAGCTTAGTCAGTACTTTGATTATCGTCATGCTCTGAGCCCTAAATGAAAACTATATCTACTTGATTCAGTTTGTAATGAGTTTAATCAATAGACTTGTAGAGGAGGGGGTTGTTAAAATGGGCGGTGGTGATGGTTGTGGTTGTGGTATGGTGGTGATTTTTTATAGAATGTTGGGCCTGGGGTCAGGAAGACCTGAGTTCAAATATGGCCTCAAATACTTATTAGATTTTGATCCTGGGAATGTCACTTAATCTATGGCTGCCTCAGTTTCCCTACCTGTAAAATGGGGATAATGGCACATATCTTGTAGAGTTGTTCTGTAGATCAAATGAAATAATATTTGTAAAGTACTTAGCACCACACCTGTCATGCAGTAAATACTTACTCCTTTTTTGGACAAGACCTGCCATTTAATTTGTATGGTGCACTCCAGGTAAGAAAATCCTTAGACCATAGGTTCTTAGCTGAGGTCCACAGACCCTCAAGGGATTGATGGTTAGATATCAAGATGTCTGTGAGCTTGGTTGGAAAAATATGTTGTTATTTCACTAACTTCCAACTAAAAATTAGCATTTCCTAGAATTATGAATTTTAAAAAATATATTCTGAGGATACAAAGAGCTTAACTTGGATTGCCAAAGAAGTCCATGAAACATAAAAAAGATTAAGAAACTCTGCCTTAGAATCATGCATTTCAATAACTGTTTCTTAATTTATAATTTTCTACTACATTTTTTTTTCCATTTGAATTAGTTTTTCTACTAGATTTTTCCTGGGGGCAGTGAGAGGTTTTATGACTTGTTTGGGTTCACATAGTATAGACTTCATCTCAACTCAGGAGTCAGCTCTCTATTGCCATTTTGTTGTCATTCAGTTATGTCTGACTCTTTGTGACCCCCATTTGGGATTTTCTTGGCAAAGATAGTGCAATGGTTTGCCATTTCCTTCTCCAGCTCTTGTTATAGGTGAGGAAACGGAAACAAACAGGGTTAAATGACCTGCTCAAAGTTACACAGCTAGTAAGTGTCTACAGCCAGATTTGAACTCAGGAAGAGGAGTCTTCCTGCCCCCAGGCCCAGCACTCAATCCACCAAGTCATCTAGCTGCACAAAAGGTTTTTTTTCTTTTTCACTTTGTCATGCTACTTTCAAATAGGTCCCTAATTCTTTTAATGATTACAGCAGTGATATGAAATTCTTCTTTACATTGACTCGGATTTTATGGAGTATTAACCTAAACCCATCCATATCTAAAATATGGTGTTAATGTTCTTGATGCTGGTGAAGATATGTTGCTAAGGAAAATGCTTAAAAGTGCTCTTTCCTATCAGTGTATATGCAATTATCATAAGAGGAAAATAAAGCCTATGTGTGGCATTTATTTGTTACCTATAAATTCAATTACATATTAATCTAAGTCTTCATTTCACACACAAGCATGCATACACATATATATTCATCTAATGAAAGTGAAGAAGTCAAACATTCTAGATTCATCCAGTACTAAATCTGTTTAGTTTTTATTTTTAGGCTTTGAATTTATCAGCAAATTCCTCAGCCCCTTCCCTCCACTGCCTTTTCTCTGAGCTTGTTAAATGTAAGGGGAGAGGTGGGGAATGCCCTGGCAAGTGGAGCATTATAGTCACTTACTAATCACTTACTAATATCTTCTCAGTGGCATTATAAGTGAGCTGTCAGCCACTAAAAAATGGCAGCATGGATTTCATATTCATAAACCGAGAAACCAGGGGAAAAACAATCTATCCTCCCTCCTGAAAACAGATGGGCATTTAAATGGCAATGTTCACACAAGGCACATCTCATTTCCCTGATGAAGTAAGTCAGTAAGTTTCCCGAGAAGTATGCCTCTGGTTTCTCTGCTATGATTAAACCCAGCTTACATTCATTAGGGATTAATTGCAAAAGGACAGTTTCTTGATGGATCTGTGATGTCGTTTGGGTGAGTATTCTCTCCATTAGCAGAGATAAAACCCTAGTTCAAGGTCACGAAGGACTTCAATAAAATGGAAGCAGGCCTCTTTGTCTTGTAGGATTTTGTTTTATCCATGACCTTCAATGAATTAAAAACAAATGCTAAAAGATCTGTCGTTCTTATCACCTCTGGCTTCTTTTCCATTACCCTCACTGCCATAAAAGGTGGCCACAAGAGCTTAAAGATCATTCTTATTTTGTCAAGCTCATGAGTCATGATGTCTCACACACACACACATAGATACCTATATTGTATGCATACATTGTATATTGTATTATATATTTGTGTGTATATATGTAGTTATTGTTCAGTTGTTTCTGCAGTGTCTTTGTGACCTGGCAGATATGGGAGTGATTTGCTATTTCCTTCTCCAGCTCACTTTACAGGGGAGGAAACCAAGGCAAATAGACTTAAGTGGCTTTCCCAGGGTCACACAGCTAGTAAGTGTCCAAGGCTGTATTTGAATTCTGGTCTTCCTGATTCCAGGCTCCTTGCTGTATCCACTGCAGCCCACCTAGCTGCCTAGATAGATAGAGAGAAAGTCAGACAGACACACACACACAGAGACAGAGAAAGAGAGACAGGGTAAGAGAGAGTTAGAGACAGAAGGAGGAAACAGAGGAAGAAAGAGGGAATAAGAGACAGAGAGAGAATGAGAGACAGAGAGACTAAGACAGATGGGGAGAAGAGGAAGAAAAGGAGAAGGAGGTGGAGGAGGAGGAAAAGAGAAGGAGAAGGAGAAGGAGAAGGAGGAGGAGGAGGAGGAGGAGGAGGAGGAGGAGGAGGAGAAGAAGAAGAAGGAGAAGAAGAAGAAGAAGAAGAAGAAGAAGAAGAAGAAGAAGAAGAAGAAGAAGAAGAAGAAGAAGAAGAAGAAGAAGAAGAAGAAGAAGAAGAAGAAGAAGAAGAAGAAGAAGAAGAAGAAGAAGAAGAAGAAGAAGAAGAAGAAGAAGAAGAAGAAGAAGAAGAAGAAGAAGAAGAAGAAGAAGAAGAAGAAGAAGAAGAAGAAGAAGAAGAAGAAGAAGAAGAAAAGAAGAAAAGAGAGTGCACTTTGATGTATGATTTCTGGAAGGTCACACAGCCACTATGTCTAACTGAATTTGAATTCAGGTCTTTCTGACTCCGTATCCAACACTCTTATATATGTATGTATGATGACACCTATATAATTACCAACTTTCTGGAAAGGAGCTTTTTTGCATTTTGGTAGACTGCTTCTCATTTAGCAGACACGGACTGCATGTATATTAGAAGCATATATAAAGCTCATCTAATTTGGTAGACACACACACACAAAAAGGAAGTCCAGTGGAATAAGTTTTGAGGACAAAGGGTCACTTCTATACTCTGATGAGGCATTATGACACCATTTTTACATAAATAAGAGTTTATGTGATTTGTCTGGAATAGCACAGCAGCCAATTTGTGTCAAAGGCAGGATTCAAACTCAAGTTTATTTGACTCTGAGACTGGTTGTCTAGCCACAGTGTCATTATGTGTCTCAAATATATTATATTCTACAAAATTAGTTGAACAATATTCTCAGTAAGACTCAAAGTGAATTGCTTCTGTATGAAAGAAATTAGAAAAAAATAGTTCTCTTGGAAATAGGTTGACATATTGAGTAATCTTAAGGCAGTAGTTTCAGAAGTACTAAATATTAACAAATAAAAATTGTAATTACTTTGGTTTTTTCTAACTTGAAGTTATGAAATATAGTAATGAGACTAATATCTTCCCTTCCAGCTCTAAACTTATAAAACTATAATGGATTTAGTAAAGATACCAGAACTCATAAAGCTAAGTTATTATTTACTCATCAAAATAGTCTCCCTAAGGAGGTTAGATACTTATTACAATAAGGCTGTCTCTCAAAGTACATCTGACAGCAATTCCAAAAAAGGAGGTAAAATTCTAAAGGATCTCATATTGAGAAACATATCTTTTCCTTCCTCCTCACCTCCAACATGTGTGATTCAGAAAAAGAAACTAAAAATGTCGTCCTGGGTGAATATTGATACATACAACATAGCATAGGAATTTTTTAAATTATCTCCCTTCTTCCTAAATATTGAACTAAAGTGTTACCTAATGGACTCAGGGAAATTCAAATCGATGAACTATTTCAAATGCAATTCAATACAACTTTCTTGAATTCTCATTGTGTGTATATACAACTATGAGCAGCTAGGTGGTTCAGAAGATAGAGCATGGGATTTAGAATCAAGAAGACTCATCTTCCTGAGTTCAAATCTGGCCTCAGATACTGACTAGCTATGTGTCCCTGAGATAGTCATTCATCCCAATTTACCTCAGTTTCCTCATCCATAAAATGAGCTGCAGAAGGAAATGGCAAATTACATCATTATCATTGCCCCCAAAACCACAAATGGGGTCATAAAGAATTAGACTTAACTGAACAATAACAATAAAAAGCTAGCACTACATCAGGTTCTGAGGAAGACAGTCCTTGAACTAGAGTTTACAGTCTCTGAAATTTATACAAATAACTTTGATGTAAATGATGAAGTATATAATAAAATAGCAAAATATGATAAATTAGATGGAGTGGTACGGAAAAAGATTTTTGAGGAACTCAATCTCAGATTGTGAAAGGCATTGAATGCCAAAGTAGGAAGTCTGAATTTCACTCACCTGCAATATTCTAGAGTAGCAGTGACATAAACAGATCCAAAAATATGGAAGATTATTTTGGTAGAAGTACAAAGTAGGGATTGGAAAATAGAAAGATATCAGGTAAAAATATCCATTTGAAAGCATTTGCACTCATCTGAGCCTCTACTAGCCTGGTGCCAAAAGAAACAAGGAGGGAGGTTCAGATGCAAGACATAATGTGATCTACTAGCAGCAATGCAATGATCCAGGGCAATTCTGAGAGACTTATGAGAAAGAACCCTATTCACATTCAGAGAAAGAACTTGGGAGTAGAAATGTAGAAGAAAAACAACTGCTTGATCACATTTTTGATGGGGATATGATTGGGGATGTAGACTCTAAACGATCACCCTAGCGCAAATATTAATAATATGGAAATAGGTCTGAATCAATATGGAAATAGGTCTGAATCAATGACACATGCAAAACCCAGTTGAATTGCTCATTGGCAATGGGAGTGGAGAGGGTGGAGGGGAGGGAAAGAACATGAACCATGTAACCATGGGAAAATATCCTAAATTAATTAAATAAATAAATTTTAAATTTAAAAAAGATGTGATGTGAGAGTAGAATCAGGAGTACTTGGTAATTAAATGGATAAGATAATTAAGAGAGAGTTAAATAATCATTTAAAAACTAATAATAATAGGAACAGTAACAAATAACAACCTGGTTTCAAATATGATAGATTGCATGACTAGGGAATCCACAGGGAGAAAGAGTGAAGCCAGAAAGAAGAGAAAGCTTTTATGAAGGAATATGTTCTATATTTCTCAAGCTCAAGGTATTGATGGGACAGATAGAAATGACCTATAGATAGTCAGAGCTGAAGATTTATGGATTAGAAGAGAAGTCAGGGCCAGAGTTAGAGCTCTGGGAACTAACCTCATAGAGATGATCTTGAAGGTGTGAGAATGCTGATGTATTATGAGTTTGTGGGTTATAAATGAATTATGTAAAAAAAATAGCAAGGATGACTGACATTTACATAGTGCTTTACATTCACTACTACATTTGAAGCTTACAAAACCTCTGTAAAGTATTTTCCTCATCTTACAAATGAGGAAACAGAGCCTCAAAAAGATTATAAGAGCAGGAATTTTGTGTCAATCAATAACTTTCTATTTTGGAATTCCAAATAATCTCTGGATTAGGCACATTATTATAAAATTAAGCCTTTCCTGAAATATTTGTTTTCCAATACAGTAGAACAATAAAGTGGAAAGAAATGCAATTTGTGGGGTAGAGGATTCAGGTTCAAGTCTCACCTGACTCCAAAACCAGCACTCTTTCTATCACATCTCACTGGAATCCATCTTTAGCCAACTATATATCTGACCTTGGGCAAGTCTCTTATTTTCATTGGGTCTTGGTTTCTTCGTCAGTAATATGATAGGATTTGATTTGATAGCCCCTATGGTTCCTTCCAGGTCAAAATCAATGATCCTACATTCAAATACTGTTATGTACTCATTCTACTCAATATAGCACAATGCCAATAAATGTTGCAAAAATAGATATTATTTTCTAATGGAAAAAACATTATGCAGGCATTGTCTCAGTACATGGTCTCCTGATATAAATCTTTTCATTAATATACAATACAAGAACAACAAATAAAAATCTCAGACACATCTACTCACAAATAAGTAATACATACTTTCACATTTTGGTTTCTGCCTTTACAAAGCCATCTAGCAAAGACAATTAAAAGATCACCATACAACATGATCAAATAAGAATGAATTAATCCAAGGAATAGATATCCAAGGAATTTTGGATGAATAAAAATGTAATGAAGCCAGAATGGCAAATTCACCATGTGGTTTCATCTCAGAGGAATGATAGATTCTGAAATAACAACAAAATGTCATCTCAACCCTAAAATTTTCTCGAAGAGACAAGGAAGGGATCACGTAGACAGACATTATAGCATCTAGGAATTTGGCAAGTGTCCAGAAATTCCACATGAAGAGGACATGAAGACTAACCAAGAGTTTGATTAAATACCTGACTAGTCTGAATACAAGTTCCATTTTCTATCAAATTCTTCCTGTATATAATTATATTACAGCCTGTGTTTTTCATTTTATACCTAAAAAGTTTTTTTTTTCATTTTGATTAGATGCTTCTTAAATGGCATGAATTTTTAAAGTATCAGTTAAATGGGGACATAGATGGATTGGCAAAGAAGTATAAAAGATGAGAAAAATAATAAAAATTTAAGTCCTTTCTTTTGGAAAAACATATCCTGGTTTTGACTTCATCTTACAAGGGAAAATACTCATTAAACTTTTAACCAAGATACACAGAAATTGATCTGAAAGTAAATGCCTAAAAAGAGCAGATATTTTAGAATCTCAAAGATAATAATATACTATCTTCCAAGAAGATGCTTCCAGAGGCCTTGAGCCATTGCCTAAGAGGATAAGTGAACAGACTGTTTATGTAAAAGTATATTCTGGGAAGCTTTTGAATGCAAAGAGAAGAGAATAACTGAGACAAGTAAATACTTTAAAGTTTCCAGAATAGTTTCCTAAAAAAAAAAACAACCTTTTTAATAGGCATTTACTGTTTTTACCTTTGTACCATCTGAGCCTTGTACAGCATCTTGAACATAGAAAGTGCTCAATAAATCCTTGGTTAAGTGAAGAGAGTACTTCAATGATGATTTCTGGCCTGAGGCTTCAGGGAGGCTTTTAGTAGTCTCACACTCATAAGGATGTCTACTATTAGGTCAGTTTCTCCATAATGGTAACAAAGAGCCATTAGAAAAGGAATTTTGGAAATCTAAGAGCTTTGCAGAGAAGCACATTCATAAAACTTAGGGGCAGGAAGGCACCTTTAGCTCATATGCCACAGAAAGCTAACATCAAAAGGACTACTTGGAGGCAGACACAGGACTAAAATCCTTGCCTCCTGGCAAGTATTAGCTCTCCATGAGCAAAGATGTCCCCTTTCCAAAGTTTTTGAGAACTGAATACAGAGATACATAAATTGTAAGATTTGGTTTATATATTGGTCAGCTTAACCAAATTGCACTTTTCTCCTTTCTCACTCAATGTTTATGATATGGAAAGGCTTGCTGGGGATGGGGAGGGAAGGCTTTTATTCAGAAATAAAAGTGATACATCTATTAGTTGAATTTTAATTTATGCCAAATTGTTTTCTAATTTCCTATGACTCAAAAAGATTTTTTTGCCCAGTAATTTTTATTCTTGGGCTTGTTAATCATTGTATTACAGTATTTTAAGTAATAAAGGTGATTAAAAAACAAATTATATCAATAAAATTTTTAAAGTCAATAGAATCTTACATTTATGGAGTGACTTACATTTTATAAGAGAGCTTCCCTCACAGTGATATTGGAAGGTAGTTTGATAATATAGACATACCATTTTGCAAATAAGGAAAATTAAAGCCCAGAGAACTTGGGATTCATCTTCTATCAGACATCCAGTAAATGATGGAGACAGATTCAAACTTGAGTCTTTTTATTTCAAATATAGTACACTTTCTGGCAAAATGGGCCATACCAACAATATTCCTTCCATTCTAGTATGTATATATATATATGTGTGTGTACATACATATATTCATAAATATATTTGCATATATACATATGATATATATGTAAGTCTATTATATATACTAGAATAGAATATATTTTATTACATATATACTCTGTACCTCTGTATATATATATATATTTATATATATATATATATATGCGCACAGAGAGACAGAGTCAAAGAGAGCGACAAAGAGAGAGAATATGGGGATAAACTGAGATACAACAAAGAAAATATGAGGAAAGGGAGAAGTTTCCATGTCCAGTAAAAATTGGAGAGAGAATAAATGGGTGTCCACCTATATTGGGCTACTGGAAAACAAAAGGATAATAATTCTTATTGGAAGACTAGGGAATAGTAAAAACTAAGATAACCAGGCTGTCAAATGTCACTAGCATGGGAAATTCAAGGGAAAAATCAAAATAAGGGTTGATACTGAACAAAAAAAAATGGAATCTAATGCCTTTTTATACTATGATTACAACCAGCTGCTACTTCAGATCATGGGAGGATAACCCAGGTATGAAAGTTGACAACTTAATGTCCCCCTTGAGATCCAAAAAACTGGCTACTCTGAAACTCAATTTATGAGAAAAGCTAATTCTTGATCAAAATGTTTAATCAAAAACTAAATTTTGATTTAGAAAAAACAATAAATTATAAATCCCTTCTAGTAGGTGGCCTAGCAGTACCAGACCTCAAACTATACTATAAAGCAGTGTTCTTCAAAACAATATGGTACTGGCTAAGAGACAGAAGGGAGGATCAGTGGAATAGACTTGGGGTAAGTGACCTTAGCAAGACAGTCTATGATAAGCCCAAAGATCCCAGCTTTTGGGACAAAAATCCACTATTTGACAAAAACTCCTGGGAAAATTGGAAAACAGTATAGAAGAGATTAGGTTTAGATCAACATCTAACACCCTACAGCAAGATAAATTCAGAATGGGTGAATGACTTGAATATAAAGAAGGAAACTATAAGTAAATTAGGTGAACACAGATTAGTATACTTGTCAGACCTTTGGGAAAGGAAAGATTTTAAGATCAAGCAAGAGTTAGAAAAAATAACAAAATGTAAAATAAATAATTTGGGTTCCATTAAATTAAAAAGGTTTTTTTACAAACAAAACCAGTGCAACCAAAATTAGAAGGGAAACAACAAATTGGGGGGAAAATCTTCATAACAAAAACTCTGAAAAAGATCTAATTACTTGAATTTATAAAGAACTAAATCAATTGTACAAAAAATCAAGCCATTCCCCAGTTGATAAATGGGCAAGGGACATAAATAGGAAATTTTCAGATAAAGAAATCAAAACTATCAATAAACGCATGAAAGAATGTTCTAAATTTCTTATAATCAGAGAAATGCAAATCAAAACAACTCTGAGGTACTACCTCCCAGCAGATTGGCTAACATGACAGAAAAGGAAAGTAATAAATGTTGATGGGGATGTGGCAAAATTGGGACATTAATGCATTGCTGGTGGAGTTGTGAATTGATCCAATCATTCTGAAAGGCAATTTGGAACTATGCCCAAAGGGTGCTAAAAGACTGCCTGCCCTTTGATCCAGCCATAGCACTGCTTGGTTTGTATCCCAAAGAGATAATAAGGAAAAAGACTTGTACAAGTCTTGTACAAGTACGCTCTTTGTGGTGGCAAAAAAAAATTGGGGAATGGCTGAACAAATTGTGCTATCTGTTGGTGATGGAATACTATTGTGCTCAAAGAAACAATGAACTGGAGGAATTCCATGTGAACTGGAATGACCTCCAGGAATTGATGTAGAGTGAAAGGAACAGAACTAGGATAACAATGTACACAGAGACTGATACACTGTGGTACAATCAAATGTAATGGACTTCTCTACAAGTAGAAGTGCAATGATCCAGGGCAATTCTGAAGGACTTATGAGAAAGAACACTATCCACATTCAGAGGAAGATCTATGGGAGTAAAAATACTGAGGAAAAACAACTGCTTGATCACATGGGTCAATGAGGATATGTTTGGGGTTATAAACCCTAAATAATCACCCTAGTGCAATTATCAATAATATAGAAATAGGTCTTGATCAATGACACATGTAAAACCCAGTGGAATTGTGCATTGGCTATGGGAGCAGGTTGGAGGGAGGGAAGGGAAAGAACATGATTTTTGTAATCCTGGAAAAATACTCTAAATTAATCAATTAAATAAAAATTTTAAATTAGAAAAATTAAATCCCTTCTAGTGATGTCCATCAATTTGGGAATGGCTGAACAAACTGTGGTATATGATAGTAATGGAATACTATTGTGCTATAAGGAATAATGAACCTGATGATTTCAGAAAAAGCTAGAAAAACCTTCATGAACTGATGCAAAGCAAAATAAGCAGAATCAAATCAAAACAAAACAAAACAAAAAAAAAACACTATATGCAGTAACAACAATATTGTGAATAATCAACTGTGGCAGGCTTAGCTATTAACAGTAATACAATGATCCAGGACAATTCTAAGGGACTTATGACAAAGAATTATCCACCTACAGAGTAAAAACTGTTAAGTCAGAATTCAGATGAAAGCATATGATTTTTCAATGCTTTATTTGGGTTTATGTTTTGAGCTTGTGGTTTTATAAGATTACCCACTTACAAAAATGAAAAATATGAGAATGTTTTATATGATAATACATGTATAACCCAGATCAAATTCCCTGTCAGCACCAGGAGGGGAAAGGAAAGGTAGAGAGGGAGATAAGTTTGATTATATAACTTAGGAAAACTTGTTGGAAATTTTTTATAACATGTAATTGGTAACAAATTAATATTTAAAAATAAATAAATCCCTTCTAGCTCTAAAATTCTCCTGTTCTACAAAATTAACCAAATAATCTTTGGGTTTTTTTTTAAGAACAATACTGTGAATTACTGAATCTCTTTTATCTTAATCCTATTTAATATATTCTTATCCACTTATATTTAATATATTTTATCAGGGTAAAAATTTAATTAATCATAATGTCAGAAGTCAAATTTAGTTTTCATTTTATAACTTCAAACCTATTCTTTTATGCATTAGACTAACAGGTAAATGAGTCTGTTCTCAAGGGAGTATTTATTCAGCTATATATTTAAAAGGTTAACATGAATAAACATGTCTTGTGAATTACAATGCCTGACATTTGTATGAAGTTATTCAACTGAGAGCCTAACATATATGTTCAACAGTCAAAGAAGTATGTAATAGGAAAACACTAAAAATTCAACACTGAGTAGAATCATAGAGTTCCCAGGATGCCTTTACTCCATGATATTTTTCAATAAGAAAAATGTAAAAGAGATGAGAACATTAAGTATTCTCTAGGACAATTAAACTAAAGGGAGAGATGAAGAAACTACTAGAATTATTATTCAAATAAATGATATTCAACTAATATTTTATGAATTGGATATCATTAAAATAATTTTAACAAATAATTGAATGACAAGTAAAAAGGTGTATGGTAGAATGGGGTGGATATGGGAGAGGAAATTGAGGTCTATACTGTGAGGTTTTTTATAATCTGACTTTTTTTAGCTTAGGAAATTCTTTGTTTATATTTCTTGAACATAATTTTTACTGTAAGAGGTTTTTTTTATTCTTTACATTTCAACCTACATAAAAAAGCTCAGATTGCTCTTTTTTGACTTTTGGATGACAGTAATCATCTATGACTAATAATAAATAATATATACTTAAAGGTCAGCTGGCACTTATATAGCATTACCTTATGTGTTATCCCATTTGATCCACCTAGGGACCCTGTGAGGTGGACATTATTATCAACTCCATTTTACAAATGAGTTAACATACATGGTGAGTGTAAGTGACTTTGCCAGAGGGGACACACCTGGTAAGTGTCTGGGACAGGACTGTACTCAAGTCTTCCTGATTCAAAATCTTGTGCGCACCAGATTCTCCCATAGTTAATCCCACTGTTACTGCTTCTCTAATACTCCAGCTTTTAAAGTATATAGCAAAGATCTCTGTTAACTATTACTACCCCCAAAGTCTGTTCTCTAGATTTGCATACCTTTTTGGCTTTTCATTGTTCATATCTGCTCAGGAAATCTAAGACAGTGACAGTAGGTGAATTTGAAGAACATATAAGGAAACAAAGAAAGCTTCAGAGAAGGACCTGAAATAAAACCCAAAGAGATGCTTCCAGAGTTTGAAGCCTCCAGGCAAATCTAAAATCACACCATGAAGATGAACCCAAACTGATTTCTTTCTCCCAAAAGTACTACTGCAATTTTTATCAGTTGAGAAAGTTAAAAAATGGCAGAGATAGGGCCTCAAAACAGATACAAAAGGCTTTGTTCCTTGAGCTTACACAGTTTCCTCACCTAGGAAAATATGAAATTCATCATGAAAAAGAAAATCAGGTAGAATCTCCAGCGAAGGTAGAAGCCCCTGAGAGCTTCATATAATAGCACAATTCTGTTATCTAGATTTCTGGCATTTGGAAGGCTAATGAATTTTGTAAAGAGGTGAAAACAGGAATACTAATTGGTACTTATTTTTGGCGATAATAATCAATCAACAATAATTTCTGAAGCAACTATTCTGTTCCAAGTGATGCATCGGAGGAGGGAGGGGCTGAAAAAGTAATTAAATAGTAGCTGCTTTCAAGCAGCTTACATTCTAATGGAGGAGAAAATATGTTCATTTACAAATGTACTTAAAATTCCCTTAAGACACTCTCCTGTTATCTCTTCTTATTGAATATATTATTAAATATAATCTAATAAATTGCTAAATTATATATAAATAGAAAATGATATGTAATTAATAGCAAGTCTATCTTTCTACTGCCTTCATTCCTGGTAGATAACTGCATCTCCTACTTCACTGAAAATATAAACAGCATCTGGCACCAAGAAGTTCATTATCTACCTTCCTCTACCCAAAATCTCTTAGCTTTCATTCCCTTATTATCTATCCAGACTTTCAGGAAAGGATTTTTCACTGACCTTTAACAACTAATCCTTTTGCACTTATATTTTAGATTACATCTTCGTTCTTTTTTTTCTTTTGATAGCTCTTCTCCCCTAATTCCAACCACACTTGTTATCTGGACCATTAGCCTCGAAATGAATTACAAACTGACTTCTACTGTTATTTAACTAGACTCTAAGCTCAAAGGTAGGGCTGGTGTGTCATGACTTCTTTGAATCGACCAAAGTATCTAGATAATAAACATTTATTTAAAACTATAATATTGAAGAGCATAAAGGTACATTCCTATAATCTCTAAAACTGGGGAGGAAGAAAAAAAAGCACAGATAGATGGATAGAAACTATATAAAAAGATTGGATAAATAAGTAAACAAGAGAAAAAGTGAATAATTAATTAAGTGTATGCATGGATCATAAATGAATCATTTATTGAATTAATTACCTAATGAGTCATAAATAAGAGACTGATTATTGTTTAGTGTTAAGTGAAGTTGCTCAAGTTTCCAAATACTTTTAAAGTCTGAGTGTCCAAAGTGAATTTTCTACATACCTGTCCAGTCTCCAACTATTTTCAGGTGAACTCCAAATATTGCTTTGGTTTCAGTTGGGCACTAAAATAAAAAAACAAACAAACAAATAAATGAGTGAATGAATGAATGAATGGTCAATCAATTCTGCATAATAATGTAGTATCTGATTAAGATTCAAACATAATTTTCTTCATGTAGAAATGTCTCTGCAGAAAGCAGGAAAGGCAAAGGTAAAACATTGAATTCTACATAAATTCTTGTTTAAAAAAAAGTAAATAAAAATACAAGCAGTTGAAATATGATTACTCTGGATTTAAGAAAAAGCTAAGCATTTTCCTTTTCAAGTACATAATTGTTATATGTGAAATGATATTAACATATTTAAAAATAATTGTTTTGATATAATTTTATTTGGAAAAATATTTGATAGTATGTTCAGTGACCTAAATAACTACGTTGTGCCACAATCAAATGAGAACATTAATTCCAAAATTCATTAATTTCCAGTACTGTGAATGTTGAAAAGGAGCTAACTGTGCTGAGGGGGAAAGGGAAAAAAGGAAGAGGAGGAGGAAGGGGGAAAAGTAGAAGAAGAGAGGGAGAAGGGAGAAGAGGGAAAAAAGGAGGAGGAGAAGGAGGAGAAGAAGCTGGTGCAATAATGTGAGAACAGGGACATAAGGAGAGAAGGAGAAGGAAATGTGATAGAAACAGAAGGTCAAGATCATAATTCAAGAGAATACATGGTTCTTGGAAACCAAAAGCAAACTGAGGAATAGAGGTGTAGACCAGAAAATAACACAGCAATGACCAATGCTTCTGAAGGTCTTGAACATAAAGACAGGGTGTCCTGGAGAGTGACATAGCACACAAAACTAATTATGGTGACAGAATTAGATTAAAATACTGAGCAGCAATAAAACAGTAAAAGAGAAGGAAAGATAGAAAATTGATACCATATAACTGAAATCTCAACTAAAAGAGCAGTTGAGAGGGAAGAATAGTGTTGATGACTAGTCAAAGAATGACAACTAGAATTCATATAATCTTCACATTTTAAGAATCAGAATTAATGTAAACATGGATTTCAAAATTGTTATTATGCTTATTTTATTGATTTTTCTAATAACTGTTATAAAATAATCATCATCATTAGGCAATTGAAAAGCTTAAAAGCAATTACTTCTTTTTCTTATTTAACTATGTAGAAATATTCCATTATTTTTGTTTCATGTTTATTTAATTGTTTCATTTCAAATCAATAGGGCTGTTCAATCTCATTTACCAAATTAATTTTCCAAATATTAACTTCGACCGAAATCACTTTTACCTTCACATGTGTTTATATAAGCTCTTAATAGAGAGATACTTTCTCACTATTAACAGGTATCCCAACTGCCTAACCCAGTGCCAGGCACATAAATTGAAACATGTTGATTAGTCTACTATTTTAATTATCCCATTTACTTTCTGCTGCTGAATGAATCCATATCTAGCTGTATGTCATAGCATGCTGCAACAGAAAGGGTGCTAGACTTAGAGAAAGACCAGTATTCAAATCTGCAATCTACACATGCCCACTTCCAGACATATATGAGTTCTGGGACTTGAACAAATCTTTTAGTCTGTTTCCTCTTTTGTAAAAGTCTACACTACCTATCATGCTGAATTGTAGTATATATCAAACAATACAATATCCTAAAAAAGATTTGTAGACTCTATTTTCAGCAATAGAAACATCAAATTATTTATTATTCCTCAAAAGAGATGGCTAGGTAAAGTAGATAGAGGACCAGCCTCCAAACCTTGTCTCGCTCCTGACTATGTGTCCTTGGACCAGTCATTTAAGCTCTGAAAGTTCTAGGCAACTCTCTTAGATAGTAAATTGCAATCAAAGTGCTGCCCTACATTAGTAGAGAGAGTTTCCTCACTGGGAATTCACTCTACCACTGAAATTACAAATCCATCCCCAATCTATTAAAATGAAACTAACAATGCATGCCCTAAATATCTGGAGTGTTTTATGAGGAAAACACTGTACAGATCTTAAAATACCACATTGAGCATGTTTGTAGCTATTATTATCTTCACCATTGTTTTTAAAAATATCATGATTTCATTCTCCTTTGTTCCATGAGGTTTATAGGGAAAAATCATAAAACAAGTCACTATGCTGCAAATATTCCTTTATTTAATATTAATATTAAATTAATTTTAATATTATTAACATTAATATTAATGTTAATAGTATTAAATTCAATGGATTGTTGGGCAGGGGGTTAAAATAAGCTTCTTGTTGAGGAATAAAAGCATGAGAATGAACAAAACCTCTGTTGATTCACTGAAAGTATTTTCAAAACATCTCTAGTAGCAAACGGGTCAACACAGATGACATGGTCAAATACTTCATCTTATTCCCACACGGCTCTGATCTCCTCTAATAAGTCTTTAAACTTTGAAAACTTTTCATTTCATGTAACTTGCAGATTATAACCATTTGGAATAGTGAGATCTGTTTAAAACATTGTTGATATAAAAACAAAAGCTTTTAACAATTTTTTTTAAATTTTAAATGTTAAGTACAAGGTTTTTAATGAGTTAATGTTACATCCTTCCGATGGTGGGTAATATTCTATTCTTTTCTAATGGTCCAGTTCCAGGACAGTTTATTGCTTGCGTTCTCTGTGATATTTTCAGATTCTATTTATCATGGAAATGTGTCATCTGTCATTCTATTAATGAGAACAAGCAGCTTCAGATATATAGTATTAGCCAGTAGAGTATATCTTTTCACATGTTCAGTAAGTGCTAAAGGTTTACACCTTTTTATAGCCTGCAGCGACATAGCGCAGTTTCCATGATTTATTTGGACAATTACATTGACCACTAATGCTGGGTTCCTTAAGGATTAACCTATCATTTCTAATAGTGGTGACCTAGTCCTGAATTACTGTTATCAACTCCTTCATTTCCAGGAGAGCTGGTGGCCTTTCCTTCATTCCACAGATGCAAATGCCTTCCTCTCTGAGAGGACCTTCTATCTACTTTCTATATATCTTATAAATACCTAGTTATGCCCAGGTTGCCTCCTTGTTAGAATGCGAGCTCCTTTAGGACAGGGGCTCTTTTTGCCTTTATATATATATACCTAGTGCCTCCTTAGCCCAGTGCCTGGTAGTATCGTTACTATGTGCAAATAAGCATGGTGGCTAGTATTGGACTTGGAGGCAGTAAGACCTGAGTTCAAATCCTACTTTAGCAATTTTACTAGCTATGTGCACCTGGACAAGTCTTTTAATCTCCAAAAGCCTCAACTTTTGATCTTTAAAATGAGACTACTAAGAGCACATACTTCACAGAGTGATTATAAGAGTCAAAATATATAAAACATGTAAAATGCTATATAAATGCTAGTTATTATTATAAGCTTGGCTTACACCCAAGATGAGGATCTATAAAAATATAAACCTATTTTATAACATATGATATATAATAAATAAATAATATAAAATAAAATATATCAATATAAAAATAAATATATAAAATAAAATAAGAAATAGTCATTAAAAACTAGCCAGTGCTTATGCTCCTGATTAGAGAGCAAAACTCTCCAGGATGGTTTAGGCTTTGAGCTACCAGCCCTATACTAAGAAAGGTTCCTCTCCCCTATGTGTTTTCCATTACACCTTCATGCTGCAAAGGAATACCTGGCAACACAAGGACAGATTCAATCACAAGTGTTTATGAAAAATGGTTAAGTTCATCAAATGTATTCTTTAGCAAAATATTTTTAAACATGTTTAAACCAAAGAAAGGGCAGGGAAGGACAAGGTGGGGCAGTGTCCACCAATCTTTTTCTGCTTATCTGGATTATTTCTTTCATTTTTCCTGCTGCTTGAATAGACACCTAAGATAAAACACAGAATTACACATTTCCTAGTTTGTTTATAAATCATTTGACATGGTTTAAAGAAAGAACCTAAAGATAAGGCAGACACTAGGTACTATCACAGTCTTTTTATTCTAAGGAAATACTACTGCCTCTCTTTCTTTCTCGTTTTCCTGAAGAAAGACACCCTCAAACTCCCACCAAAAGTGAGGATAAAAACTTCCACATACCCCTCCTCCCACAGAGAATGTTGGGTCTGGAGTCAGGAATGCCCAAATTCAAATCTGGCCTCAGAAATTTACTATCTATGTGACCCCAGGAAAGTCACTTAACCCTGTTTGCCTCAGTTTCCTCATCTGTAAAATGAGCTAGAGAAGGAAATGGCAAACCACTATAGTATCGTCACCAAAAAAACTCCAAAAGAGGTCAGGAATCAGAAGCAACCACTTTTTCCTTTAGAAAGGAAATTCTGCAATCCAGAGTCATTTCCAGGTATTTTCTGGCCATCTTCCACCCTATTGTTTGCTTTCTTGCTTCCTCCTTCTCCTATTCCCAAATCAATTGGAATACCATGCCTGGGAGCAGAGGTTCTGCTCGTCCCTGACCCACTAGGCCATGTCAATGCCTCCTGCCCTTGTATGTGTTATGTTCCCCTATTCAAATGTAAGTTTCTGGAGGACTAGGGTTATCGTGTTGCTTGTAATTATATCTCCAGCACTTAGCACTGTGCCTGGCACAAAGTAGGTGCTAATTAATACTTTTTTGTTCATGCATTCACATGGAAATGGAACATAGCTACTTTAGTTCCTGGGAGATGCAATCTGCATAGGATAGAGTTGCATACTCCCTAACCTAAAAGAAATTAGGGTACTGTTATGGGAATGCCACTAAAAACAGAAATTTTGCAGGGAGACTGTGACAGCTGCAGGAGAGAAAGGGGTGAGAAGACATAAGAAGCACTTACAAGAAAACAGAAGCTGCTGGAGAGAGAAACACTGACCCAATCCTTTCAACCATCAGAGTGGAGAGAATAGCAAAGACCAGACTAGGTGGAAAGTCTGCTGGTGAATTCTCAGCAATGGGAATTACTTTCCCCTCATCTCTTCTGTCTGGAGGATAGATATCGAATTACATTTTCTGTTCTTAATTAAGATTTAATTCAGTGGTAAGTAATACTTTTTAAAAGCTGACACTACAACTAAACATCTGAACTTTTAAAATGCTTTTGACTTAGATTTTTTACCTATTTGAGATCAGGAAGGAAGGAGTCGGGTTCAATATGCATAAGCAAAGATACAGAAAAGATAAAAGTTTCAGACCTAGTTCAAAAATACCAGGCTTTCTCTTAGCTAGAGATGGAGTTATGTCTTGAAAGAACCTTACAAAATTTTAAAACCCTTACCTTCTGTCATAGAATTGATGCTAAGTATTGGTTCCAAGGGAGAGGAGTGGTAAGGGCTAAGTAATTGGGGTTAAGTGACTTGCTCAGGGTCAGACAGCTAGGAAGTGTCTAAGGCCAAATTAGAACCCAAGACCTCCAGGCCTAGCTCTCCAATTGTTAAGCCACCTAGCTCCTCAAGTTTCAAATTATTACTTTTTGGACAAACTTCCCAAAAGGCTAGATTATAACGGATCCAGGATTTTCCTTTTACCTGACAGGCTAAAATGAGTCAGAGCATCATTTCGCTAAATGAGGCAAGGCTATGCTTATCCAGTGCTTAGCGTTGTGCTCTGTTATTTGTATTGTCATCATTGATGATGATGAAAATGATAATAATGATGACATGACCCCATTCACTCATCTTTCCTATCTCCCTTCCTGTCTTCAGAGAAAGTTCTCTGTAGGGGTAGAGTCAAGGGTGGTAACCATATCTAATGGAAAGAGAAAGGGTAGGGTTATGCCCACCTGACAACATCCACATTCCAAAGGAGGGAAATAGAGATGGGAGTAATTTTTCTCATTGGGCTTTTTTTCTCAACTTCACATCCAGGCAAGTACAAATTTTATACCCCAAACAAATCCATATATTTGAGCCATTTCTTAAATGCTTGTTCCTAAATTCATGAAGATATATTTCATCCATTTTAAAGCCAAGCAAGACTTAGAAAGAGTTACAAAATAAATTATCTGGAATACATCAAATTAAAAAGGTTTTGTACAAACAAAACCAATATAACTAAAATCAGAAGGGAAGCAACAAATTGGGAAACAATCTTCATAAAAATCTCTGACAAAGGTTTAATTACTCAAATTTACAAAGAGCTAAGTCAATTGTACAAAAAACCAAGCCATTCTCCAATAGATAATTGGGCAAGGGACATGAATAGGCAATTTTCAGATAAAGAAATCAAAACTATTAATAAGCACATAAAAAAGTGTTCTAAATCTCTTATAATCAGAGAGATGCAAATCAGAACAACTCTGAGGTATCACCTCACACCTAGCAGATTGGCTAATATGACAGCAAAGGAAAATAATGAATGCTGGAGGGGATGTGGCAAAGTTGGGACACTAATTCATTGCTGGTGGGAGGGCAATTTGGAACTATGCCCAAAGGGCGATAAAAGACTGTCTGCCCTTTGATCCAGCCATAGCACTGCTGGGTTTGTACCCCAAAGAGATAATAAGGAAAAAGACTTGTACAAAAATATTCATAGCTGCGCTCTTTGTGGTGGCCAAAAATTGGAAAATGAGGGGATGCCCTTCAAGTGGGGAATGGCTGAGCAAATTGTGGTATATGTTGGTGATGGAATACTATTGTGCTAAAAGGAATAATAAAGTGGAGGAATTCCATGGAGACTGGAACAGCCTCCAGGAAGTGATGCAGAGCAAAAGGAGCAGAACCAGGAAAACATTGTACACAGAGATGGATACACAGTGGTACAATTGAACATAATGGACTTCTCCATTAGTGGCAATGTAATGTCCCTGATCATTCTGCAGGGATCTAGGAGAAAAAACCCTATCCACAAGCAGAAGACAAACTGTGGAAGTAAAAACACCGAGCAAAAGCAACTGCTTGACTACAGGGGTTGAGGGGACGTGTCTGAGGAGAGACTCTAAATGAACACTCTAATGCAAATACCAACAACATGGAAATGGGTTCAAATCAAGAACACATGTGATACCCAGGGGAATCACGCGTCGGCTATGGGAGGGGGGGGGGGGAGGAAAAGAAAATGATCTTTGTCTCCAATGAATAATGTTCAGAAATGACCAAATAAAATAATGTTTAAAAAAAGATATATTTCATCCATGGAAAGTTTCTGGATGCCATTCTTGGAACTTAGTAACTTTATCAGTTCCATCAGGATGTAATTTTCATTTAAACAAATTCAGTTACAATAGACAATAGTATATCATAGCTATTCGCTTTTAGAGGTCTGCTTATTCCAAAAGTATTACTTTGCATTTTTTACCTGTTTATTTCATGCTCTAAAAATGTCTATCAATTTTCTACCTTATTGATGGAAAAATGTTGTTTCTATAGCTGCCTTTGTTTGACAGGCTCTCAGTATTATTAATACTAAATACGTTTTCATTAGGACACTTTTCAAATATTTTATGGTCTATTTAGTAGTAGTAGTAGTAGTAATAGTAGTAGTAGTAGTAGTAGAAGCAAGTGGTGGTGATGGTGGTGGTAGTAGTGGTGGTAGTGGTAAATAAAACTAGTGTGATATTTAGAAGTCATTTTCAAAGGAAAGTAAAGGTTAGAAAACTAAAAAGAAAATAGTCCTCAAAAACCTTACATCCTATCAGAAAACATGTACAATAAATACAATTATATATAACCTGTATGTGAAAACATATAAGGCAATTTGGGTAGAAAAAAGATAAGAGGGGAAATGACATGCTACTTAAGTGCTACTTTTCTACCCCTAGTTCATTTTTAACCTCTTGTAGTCATGTAGTTTCAGTGATAAGAAATGTGTTTAAAGATAAAGTGTATTTTAATATATTACCCAATAAAACTTCATATTCAAGGCAGTTCTGAATTATCTTAGCTTATGAAGGCTAGAATTGAGCCAAAAGCACATGAAAAACAAAAATGAAAACAGTTTGTTCTTCTGTGACTGTGTCCCTCCACACAGAATCTCTTAGTGTACTATCCAAAAGTGAAACACAGCTTTTTTTCAACTTTCCATACTTAAGCTGTTCTTTAGGAACTGATCACACAAATTTTTTTAAACATTACTCTAGAGGCTCTACAGGAATCTATTCTTTTCTAATCTCCCAATCCACTGAAAAAACAAACCAATTTTTAAACTCTGAATGATGATATTTAAATGAGATTATATAGAAGCCAAATGTAATCAATTTGGAGTCACAAGACTACAATGTGAGACCTGGTTCCACCATGTACAATCTAGGTAGCCTTGGTTGAATCATTTAAATTTTCAGCCTCAATTTATTCATTTTCAAAACAGAGATAATCTCCCTCCCAACAAGAGTGCTTAGGGGTCAAAATGAGGCAATTCATTAGAAAGACTTATCTGTAAAGTGTCATGTGTATTTGGTCAATTTAATATATACCATAAATTTGTCCATTTAAAGCTCTTCAGGCAAAAAGATCATTGGATAATGGACTTATGCTGGGAAGGGACTGTTCAAATATTTCATTTTACAGATAAGGAAAATGAAACCCAAGGTTATTAAGTTGACCAAAGTCATAAGACAACCATCACATAAATATGAACCCATATTCTCTGACTATATAGCCAATTCTCTTACCAAGGTCCATTCTTTCTTTCCTTGCCTGACTTCAAAAATCTAGAGATTATTTCCAAATGGTTTTATGTCAACTGAAAGAAATTTGCTAGTCCCCTCCAGGCAAAATGAAAGAAGGATCAGTAGCCAATTTGAAGGGCATCCTATATGAATAGCACAAAGAAAGCCCTTAGCATGATGTTTTCTTTGAAGAAATAATCAAGGAAAAGTCAAGGAAATGTTGAAATGGCTCCCCCACACCAAATAACATTGGATTCACTTATTTATTTTAAAGTATAATCAAGTAACTTAATTACTTTTTCATGGTTTCCAGATCTGCTTTCCATTAGGATTTAGAAAGCTACCCAAGAGAAAAATGCGAATGTTGTTAATTTCTAAAATTTGTTAAGAGTGAAATGAGGGGGGATGTTACATAGAGAAGGGTGATTTTCAAGACAGAGTTTCCCTTTAGTTTCCTGGGAAATAGGAAATATAGATTGGTCTTGTTTACTTTTACAAAAAGTCTAAGATACTGCTGGTCTCTGATAGAAGTAAAGACATAGCAAGTGAAAAATAATTACCATGTGCCAGTAAATCAGGTAGAAAAGATTCTCAGATGCCCTAGAGAAAGACTAATTCATTTTCTGATGATTTGTTTAGCGTGGTATTTTGTTCTAAATGTGCTCAGTGACTCATCGTTTTATAACATTGCACACAAAAATGCAGGCTGATGGAAGATGAGCAAAACAAAGCAGTTGCTCAATACTACTTGTATCTGAGCCCTCAATGAAAGGATGACTACAATATGAAGGACTGAGAAGGACTTTCAAAAAACTGATGACTTTGTTTTTCTAAAGTTAAGAAACTATTAGTAATAAAAATCTCACATTTATCATGTGCCCCTGTTCTGGTGAAGATTTTTATCAGTGACTTGGGTGAAGACATAGGCGGTAAACTTATCCAGTTTTCAGAGGATCCCAAAGTTGAGGTAGATCAAAAACATATGGGATCTTGCCAGGCTATAACACTGGGCTGAATGTAATAAAAAATGAAATTCAATAGGGTTTATATTAAGTCACACATTGGGATTCTATGCTGGGTAGAAACTCAAAATCAGTTCTAGTGTGATACAATAACACACTTAGAACTTAAGTATACAATTAAACCATCATTTTTCTTAAGTCTGACTTTCTGTGACATCATTTGGGGTTTTCTAGGCAGATACCAGAGTGGTTTACCATTTCTTCTTCCAGCAGTTTTTATGGGTGAGGAAACTGAGGTAAACAGGATTAAATGACTTGTCCAGGATCACACAGGGAGCATGTATCTGAGACCAGATTTGAATTCAGATCTTCCTCACTTCAGGCCTCTATCCATATGTGCCATCCAGCTGCCTCCTAAGTAGTTACACAAAAATACAATGATGAGTGCAGCTAGGTGGCTCAGGGGGTTGAGAGTCAGGCCTTACAGAAGGGAGATCCTGGGTTCAAATCTGACCTTAAACATTTTCTGGCTGTGTGACCCTAGGAAAATCACTTAATCCCAATTGCCTTGCCTTTATTGATCTTCTGCCTTGAAACCTATCCTTAGTATTGATTTCAAAACTGAAGGTAAATAAGTAAAATGAAATAAATACAATAAAATAATGGGTGCAGCACCAGGGGAACTTAGACTCTTTGAAAAACATAGTGTAACTAAAGGAAGAAACCCTTTCCTCCCACAAAAGCTGAAAGTGGTTCTGAAAGGTTTGAGGAGACTCCATATGTTGTTGAAGAGACTTCTCTTCTTCTAGTGGTTGCCTGTGAGGTACCCACCTCTAAACCAGATCATTCATCTAGTGTTAAGTTCCTTATTAGTTACTGCATGTATGTTGCCATTCATTCCTCAATTCCTACAATCTACCCCTTCCATCGGGCCTCCAAAGGCCTGGGCAAGATAAAAGAGTCCCTGCATTACTGTGAAGTTTTAGAGGCTCACATCCCTGTCTGGTAGAGATAAAGAATGGCACCGCTAGAGCAGGGCAACTCCTTTGACTTTGATTTAGAGGGCCATCGAGTAAGTGTTTGTCTGAGGTCCCTCTTCCACCTCTTCGTTCTCAGGATACTCACTTTCCATCTAAATGGCAACTGCAGGATCAAACACAACATGCTTTTCTGTTAATAAGGGGACAGGACCTCATTAGTTTCAAATAACAAACAATAACAATACGAAAAATACTACAACAGGGCCACATACCACTGCCCCGTGGTACTTAGATGTAATTGCCCACATCACTACTTGATGGTAAGGCAGGAAATGGTTCCTTTGCCTTCTCCAATTTTCTTTTATATCTGTCTATGTGGTAACCATACAGGGTCAACTTTAGACAAGGACAGAGAAGGATCTTTCCTAGTGACTGCGCCACTCATTTCCTCGGTAGGCTCAGAATCTGCTCTCTTTCAATGTAATAATGAACCTAAATCTTAAATTTCCAATCAAAACTAAATTTACATGGGAAACAACTGGGGCAAACAAATTCTGATGTAATAATGAACCTAGATCTTAAATTTACAATCAAAATTAAATTTACATGGGAAACAACTGGGGCAAACAAATTCTGATGTAATAATGAACCTAGATCTTAAATTTACAATCAAAACTAAATTTACATGGGAAACAACTGGGGCAAACAAATTCTGATGTAATAATGAACCTAGATCTTAAATTTACAATCAAAATTAAATTTACATGGGAAACAACTGGGGCAAACAAATTCTGATGTAATAATGAACCTAGATCTTAAATTTACAATCAAAATTAAATTTACATGGGAAACAACTGGGGCAAACAAATTCTGATGTAATAATGAACCTAGATCTTAAATTTACAATCAAAATTAAATTTACGTGGGAAACAACTGGGGCAAACAAATTCTGATGTAATAATGAACCTAGATCTTAAATTTACAATCAAAACTAAATTTACATGGGAAACAACTGGGGCAAACAAATTCTGATGTAATAATGAACCTAGATCTTACTTAAATTTACAAAGGGGTGTTTCATTTAAACAGCAGCACAAAGATATATGTTTAGTACATTAGAACTATTGGAAGTAGATTTCCTTCTATCAGGGATGAGGCGCTCCCTAAGAACAGGCAAGGCAGCTATTTTAAGCTCCTTGGAAAAGGCTTTCCCTTTCAGAAGGACATCCCTGAATTCAGGGTCCTGCACCTGTACATAATGGGACCTCAGATATTTACAATGACCCTAGGCAACTCACTTAATTCTGCCTCAGTTCCTCATTTGTAAAATGAGCTAGAGAAGGAAATAGCAAACCACTCCAGTTGTTCAGTGCCAATAAAACCCCAAAATGGGGTCACAAAGGGTTGGACACAACTGAAATGATTCACAACAGATTCCCCAAGGGAATTCTTACTATAGTGACAATCAATGCTGAAATCAATTAACCACCATTTTAAAAGTACCTACTATACAGTCAGCATCATGCAAGTCACTAAGACTACAAAGCTCCAATTCAGGTATTCCTTTCACTAAAAGAGCTTACTTTCTACTGAGGGAGACAAAATGCACAAATGTAAGCACATGTAAAATATATAGAAGGGAAATACCAATTAATTAGGAGAGAAAAGGCACAAGAAAAACTGAGGGAACTGGAAAGGCTTTGTGTGGAAGGTGATAGAAGCTGAAATTCAAAGGAAATTAAAAGTTCTGAAAGGCAGATTTGATACATTCCAGGCATGGGAAACAACTAGAGCAAAGTTTTGAAAATAGGAAATGGAACATCAGAAGTGAGATATAGCGAGAGAGACAATCTTACTGAGCCACAGAGTTCATTAAAGAGAGTAACCTCACTGACTTTAAATGCCAAACAGAAGCAGTATTTATGAAACTAGAAGCAGGGTATTTTAAATACATAATACATAAAGTGAACTATGTTACCTTGATGATAGAGACATACAGAGAAAAATAAAAGTCTTAGGTTTGAAGGGGTTTGCATTTTATTAATGGTGATAACATGAACAAATGTGTATCATCAAAAGAGACTATATATGTAAGAATTCCTAAAATATTACTCACAAAATTAAGGCGATTTTGAGTGGAGGTAGGGGGTGGCACTAGCCACTGGGAAGAGCAGAAAAGGTCTCATGTAAAAGCTGAATTTTGAAGGAAAAGGAAGATTTTAAGAGGTGAAGGTTACAAGAGAGTATATTCTAGACAGAGTATGGAAAGATATGTAAGTGGGAGAGGAAACGTATACAAGGGACAGTAAGAAGGCCAATTTAGCTGGATTGTAGAGTAGATGATGAGGAATGACATAGAAAAAATGATCACTGCCCTATTTCTAGGCCCAAGTGATTCTATGTTTGATCACTAATTGATCTGCCTATTTACTAGGAAGTTCCATATATCCAATGTGGGTTTAGTACAGTTAATTTAGGCAAGAAACACAAAGTCCTGCTCATCACAATCCTATTAGAAAACTTTATCTAATCCAGGTATGCAAGGTTAGCAACCTGTCCTAAATTAAAACGTTCTTGTGACCTACAAAACTCCTTAGTTGGACCTGCACCAAAGTAAAATACAATTGGAAAATATATAATAGAATAAACAAAAATACACATATAATGTTAGTTTGTTTTCTAAGTCAATATACAGTGCACAGAAATCCATTTCTATTTGAGTTTGATACCCCTGGTCCCAACCACGTAGGGGCTAGTGTCTCTAAGAGCCCCCTCCCAATCAGTCCTATGAATCTGCCCAACAACAATAACTAGATATGAGTAAAGATTCAGAGATTTGGACTCCTAGTAGGAATATGCATCCCATTGTATGAGCAATCTACCACTCATACATATGGCACTATAGCACTATGGCACAGGGGAGCCATATTCTGCCTGATTCAAGATCTATTAAGTGCTTATGTTCCTTCTCATTATATCACTCATGAATTCCTCACAATATGTCTGGAGAGGAAGAATGGATTAATGTTACCAAGGACTTTAAGAAAGAAGTGGAAGAGAATGGTAATTCACAGTCACTGGAGATTATTAAGCAATAAATTGAAATTTTAAGAACTGCTTTAAATATGTTGTTTTGTGTCACACATATAGAAGATGGATTAGCAAAGGAAGATGACTTGGAAAGACCAGGTGGGATATTATTATTGTAGTTTAAGGAGAGGGCTTAAACTAGAGTGATGATTTTGTAAAGTGATAGAAAGGGACAAATTCAAGAAATATTGGGGAAGAAAGGTCAACCTCCAAGAAATAGTTGATAAGATTATATCATCAAAGTCCATTTAAGAAAGATCTAGGAACATATTAAACGAATCCTTTATTTGTCCCATAGATACATTTCTTTTAACCTACCTCCAAAGAAAAGCTATGTTTAGCACAGTACCTGGCATGTATTAAGGGCTTTTTAAATGTTATGGGGAATTTTTTGGACTTTCCTTCTTTTGGAAGGTTGGATGTTAGTCGAGACTTAAAGGAAGCTAAGAGGCAGAAATGAAAAGGGAAAGAATTTCAGGAATAGGAGATAGCCCATGAAATTGCCCAAACTGGAGTATCTTGTACAAGGAAAAGCAATCAAGACAGTGCTGTTCAATCACAGAACACATGGGCAAGAGTAAAGTGAAAGAAGACTGGGAAGGTAGGAAAGAATCATATTATTAAAAGCTTTAAAAGCTAAACAGAGAATTTTATAGTTTTTCTTACTTGCAATAGGAAGAAACTATAGTTTATTCATTGAGAGGGAAGAGGTAGCAGGATCTTTAGGAAGATAATTTTGACAGCTAAATGGCGGAAAAATTAGAGTGAAAATAGACTCGAAGTATGGAGACCAACCAGGTCATTGAAATGATCCAGATGCAAAGCTTGAACCAGGATGGTAGCAGTATCAAAAGGAAGAAGGGGTCATTTAAGAGAGATGTTGAGAAGGTAGAAATGACAGACTTGGCAACTGATTGAATGGGGCATGGGTGACAGGAATGAGAGAGAGTGAGGAGTTAAGGATGACAACTAAGTTGTAAGCCTGTACACTAGAATATTGTCTCTGGACAATAATAGGAAAGTCGGGAAAAGGAGCGTTTTAGCGGAAAGATGAATTTAGCTTTGGCTATTTTGAGTTTAAAATGTCTATGACTCACCCAGGTTAAGATAGGCAGTTGGAGATATGAGATTGGAAGTCAGGAGAGAGTTTAGGGCTAGATAGATAAATATTAGAATCATCTACAAAATTATTATAGTTGAATCCATGGGAGCTGATGAGACTACCAAGTGAAATAGTATAGAGGGAGACTAGATGAAGTCCCAAGACAGTCTTAAGGGACAGTCATAGTTAATGGGCATGACTTGGATGAATATGTAGCCAAGGAGACAGAGTAGAAACATTCAAATAGGTAGGACCAACAAATATAAGATAATATCAAAAAGAAAATGATAGATAGTGTCAATGGCTACAAAGAAGTCAAGAAAAATGAAGATTGAGAAAATGTTTTTAGATTTAGAAGAGAACACTAGTGATAGTGGAGAGTGGTGGACTCAAAGTTAGGGAAATTTACTTCAAGTCCTCCCACGGATACTTAGTTAGCGCTTGCCCTAAATTTGCTCAAATGTAAAATGATGATAATAATAGTGCCTACCTCACAGGGTTGAGAGGATCAAATGAAATAACATGTAAATTACTTTGCAAAACTTGAAGTGCTTTATACATGCTAACCATTATTATTACTATTACTTTTTTACTGACAAGGGGTTTTTTATTCTTGTTTTTTTAAGGGAATCAAACTTTGAAGATGATTGGATTTCAAGATTCTTGTGTCCCTTCAAAATTTGAGATCCTAAGATTCACAAAAGAAAAAACAATGTACTTTTGGTTCCTGGAATCAAGACATCTTGCTAATGGTCGTGAAAATTAATAAATTTCCAAATTATCATCTCTATTAATATACCTCATCTACATCTATACTAATTGTTCTAGGTGTATTTTATGAATTCTAGCTATCTTTCTAAGTCATACTATCAAATGAAGATTTATGAAATGGTAGAAAAATCCATCAGTACTTAACAGTAAAGAAGCAAGGGTCTGTCTTCACTCCAGCTAATACAGACTTCCTGAGAGCTTTAGTTCTTAAAATGGTAGGGAAAGGGTTGAGGGGAACAAGATTGTTTAACTTTACTAATTAAGTGTGAGGAATTTTTTACATTAAAACCTTGGTCTTTGAGAATTTCATGAGCCATAGCTGTCTAGGTTTCATTAAAAACTAGACAGAGGTTCCTAAAATGACTGGAGGAGAAATGAAAAATACAAAGCAGAAAAATGATGTAAAATACAGACAGGCCATGTAAAGAACACAGACAACAACAAACAATAGCCAGACTTAGCTCTGACTCATGGAAAATGGAATGAAAAATAAGGTTATCCAAATTTGGGCTAATGAATCATACAATTTAGAAGACAGATGTCAAGAAAACACTTTTGTAAGACCACAGAAATGATAACTAAAAAAAGAGAAAAATCCACATAACATGCTTGCAAAAATCAATATATTTTTTAAAAACTTCACACTATTTACCAACTTTTCAGCATTACAGAAGTTGACACAGCCCATATTAAAATGTTACTAGGCATAGCAAGTAGCTTAATTTTATAAACAGAAGTTCAGAACTGAATGTGGAAAGATTTTCTTGAACACTGGCTTCAATTTGGTATTTAGGTTTGGGCCCACAAACCTACAAATACAAATTTGCAGAGGGCAGGCCTAAAGAGTATATTTTCACCCGGAAACACACCAAATATAAGTTTACAATTAAAGAAATTCCCTCCCCCAAACCTGCTGGAAGTCCAAAGGAAAGAATGCACTGTCTTCCTTTGTTCATAGAAAAGCCTCTAAGGAGGACAGAAAATGTCATGGGGAGCTTGTATGACTGCTATTGGCTCTGATTTTTTTTCCATGATGTATCCATAATTCCTATATCTTTTGATGCTTTTCAGAAAAGATATAACTAATACTACTGTAGTCTGAGAATATTGATTCTACATGAAATCAGGAGCCTCAGCACCAACTAGGCAAATTTGTTTACTTTCTTTACCTTTAGACCAAAATTGGCTCTCTACTATATGTGCTTATTTGATTATTCAGCTCAGAATATGCATATATTTGGAGAGATGAAGAGACAAACACAGAATGTCAGACAGATTCACAATATGTACTGGTCGTGAGGCAAAATTTGCTTCTGGAAACAAAATAATTCTCTGATTCCATAACATCCTGCCAAATGCAGCAACCTGTACTGTTCAAAACATTTGATGGAACAATTCTCCCTATCATTTACCACCATTACCAGAGGAAGGGCCTCTCCCTTCCTTTCCCTCAGTCTTCTCACACACTGTGATTCTCTTGCTTCTTGGCATCTTCCAAGACTCAGACCTGCCAGCAGCTTCAATGGCATTATGTAACTCTCATAGAAGCCTTAGAGCTAAAAAAGATTACAGACTTTATAGTTATGCCTGAATAACACCAATGTAACTTGGGGCATTTAACAATGATTACATTGTTTGATTCATTGTTTTGAAAAAAAACAGGATTAAGTGATCATTCACTTGAGGACTGAATAAATTTCAAAATTAACTGACTTTCCCTGCCTTGAAATCAAGATTAATCCCACTTCATTTGACAAAATGAGTATGCCCTTACTTCTCATTAAATCTCTGGAGAAGAAACAATGTAATTTGGCATTTATTAAGTGCCTACTATATACAAAATACTGGGCCAAAACATTGTTGCAAAAATGAAAATGGAAGTTACTTTTTGGGATCTTAGTAGACATATAAAACACACCTACAAATAACTAGTAATTAGTGATTATTAAATAGGGGGAATCAAGCAGAGATGCCTACAAAATTCAAGGAAGCTGGGATCTCTTACAGCTGTTGGACAGTGGTGGTGCTAGAGTTGGGGGTTAGAGAGGGAGAACATCATCAAAGAAGACTTCACAAAGCAGGGAAAACCTGATCTTGTTCCTGGGAGAAGAATTTCAGCAGATAGGTATGGGAGAGAAACCTTCAAAGCTACAAATTTCAAGAATAGCATATTCCTGGACCAAATGTCTTTCTTTTCCCACCATCGCATGATGAAGCACAAATTCTCAAACTACTTAAATTAGACCCTACTTATTTTCTGCCCTTTATTATTATATATTTATTTATATATTGATGATATATTATATCATCATATTCAGTTATCAATTACATGTTTCCTGGATAAATGCAATTTCCCAAAGTAATATGATTATAACAAATCTGTCACCTTCAGAATCATAAAAAATTATATTACAAGATCGTCATCTCCAACTGCAATTGATAATATAATCATTCTTGCGCAGAATGGCTTTAAAGTCAGAGGAAAAGAACATTTTACCAGCCACCCCAAAAGCTATCATGAAAATATTTCAACAAATGTACTGCTGCAATAACAAAGGTGAGACCACTCAGCAGTCGTAAGTCAGATATGTACTTTGATTTTTTTGTTCCAAGAGCTGCAAGTCAAAAAAGTATGTACTGATGCAGCCACACTTTTTCCATGGTTGGCTAGCTCATGATTAGAGATCCATGCTAATGAGACAAAGGTCCTGGATTTCAGCATCATGTGGGCCTGTTAGCATTGCCTTTCCACGGTGGCAACCAAAGGCCCCTTTGACCCTGGCTAGACAGCTCACAAATTGCTGCCAAAAATGACTAGGGGGAACAGATGAGAGTGTGGACAAATCCTACGGATTTAATATCACTATTGGAAAAAGAAATAAATGTGCATGACTGGTCAATGGTAGGGTGATATTACAAATTAAAGAATATTATTATTATCCCACATAAATGTCTAATTATATTCCTTAATTTGTTGATAATCAAAATTCCCATTAAAATGAAATATAAAACAGAAAAATCTTGGCCTGGATTCTTTAAAAACAATGGGTGTAATTTAAATTTGACAACGTCTAGGTAAAAGTAGTTTGTGATTTGCAAAAGACAAAGTCAGATTTATTATTTTCATATATTGACAATGAATCGACAAACATTAAAAGTAGAAAGTATTTAGAAGAATAGAATAGAATAGAATAGAATAGAATAGAATAGAATAGAATAGGCTCAAAAGTTACCTTCTAAATAATGTTTTTGTTGTTCCTCCAGCTATTAGTGCCCTCTCCTGAAATCATTTTGTATTTATTTTGTATATACCTCAATTTATTATGTGTATGCATTCTTTACTTCATCAGAGAATAAGCTCTTTGAGGACAAAGACTTGTTTCTGTTTTGTCTTTTGATCCCTAATACCTAGCAAAGTATCTTGTACATAGTAATTATGTAAAAAATGCTTGTTGAATTTAAGTGAATAAAATAAGCTTATAGGACATTTTGGAACACTTTGTCTCACCCAAGTCAACAGGTCAAAGATTCTTAGACTTACTGACATGTCAGATAAAAATCAGCTGTAATTATACTCCTGCCCAGGTATTAAAACAAATATAACCTAAATTAATAGCTTTCATAATTCCGATTTAGTAAATAAGAAACATAATTTTAGTCAAAGACATGCTAATCATCTAATGCTGTTTTTCTCCATGAAAACAAAATATATAAAAGTTCTTACCATCGTAAGGGTAAATGGATGGTTTTCTAGTGCAGACACTCTTGGACAGTGAAGAATAACATACTGGAAGGAAGCAATGCAACAAAAATGAAAGGAGAGAAACAAAGTTCAACTCACTCAATATTTTCAAAGACAAAATTGTAAAAACATTTTTGCTGAACTATTTGGAATAACTCACTTGGCCAGGTCTGGCTTTAAAGTTTTCCTTGATCATTCGAACTTCCATGACATCTGATGGATGGCTGATCACTGAAATGATTGTCACAGGCTTATTACTTCTAATACACCTGTAAAGCCTTTCAGCACAATAAAGGCACAAAGGAAATGAAATCCAAAGCCAAGTCTAAGTGAAAATAAGAAAAGATAGAAAAGAAAAACACTTGAGAAACACTTATATTTAAAACCCCTTATCATAAACCCTTGTAAAATGTTTCAAATTATAAATACAAAGAATCTGAAAATTGTATGAAAACTAAATTAGTCCATTAATCTTAATTGTGAAATGTTAGCTGCCGCCAAAATGATTATTTTAATGGTCACTAGTGTCTTTGAGTAGGTCATCTGTACTATGTGTCAAACCATTTGACATACATTGCCTCATTTGAACCTCACAAATTGTCTGAGAGGTAGATGTTAAGGAAATTATTATCCCAGTTTTTATGTACAGACTCAGAGAAATTAAATCTTGCTTATGAACATCAATCTAGCAAATGTAAGGGTAAGGATTTTAACCCACTTTTCACATGATTACAAGCTCTTCCATTATACCCTTTCACACTCCCTTCTTTTTTGTCCAATCCTCTTTCTTAACTCTTCCAAAATCCCAAATGAAAATTTCCTTTATTCAAATACAAAATGCCTTTTATGGAAAAACTGCTTTATTGACCTAATTCATTGCTAGAGTCCTCAAATATAGCTGGCCTTTCACAATATATTATTAATTGGCATTACACAATTTCCTTGGCATAGATTTAAAAACCTATCATGCAAACATGTTTTGAGGAAGCATTTTTAATTCAAATTAACATTCCTTAATGTCTTAAGTGCCTACTATGTGCAAGCAATTGAACATGAAGTTTAAAATGTCAACCGGCATAAAAAAGGTACAAAAATGCTGATTGCCTGATAAAATGCATATGTGTGTATGTTTCTATGTGGGCATATATATTTATGAACAATGTATATTCATATTACATGTGTAATGTATACACATGTGTTTTAGATAGATATAGTAGATATAGTTAGATATAGATATGGATATAGAGATAAATTTATCCACTAGACGAACTGTAGGACACATGACCCATTTGAATGAAAATTTAATCTTGTCCTTCACCGCTGGAAGTTCTTTCCACATAAACAGTTTAACTAAATCATTGGTATTTTTTTTAGTGGTGGAGCAAAACATAACCATTTATACTGATTTCTTATAACTTCAAAACATGAAAATTAAAAAGTTTACTTCACATGTATTCCTGAGATTTAGTATCATGGGATTTCTGACAGTCAATAGCTCAATAATGGTCCATGTTATTCATGAAGAATTAAATTTACAAAATTATAAGTGCTATTATACAGAAAGAAAATATGCATAGTAGAAATTCCAGAAACCAAACTGAGGAAATATGGTGAAGGATTAAAAAGTTGAGCTCAATGAGGCAGAAACAGAAATGCAATTGTTGTGAAAGGATCTAGCACATAGATAGAAGGAAAATTAAAAGAGGAGTCACAGAAACAAATAAAAAAACTGATATGGATGCTTGATACTATAACAATGTAGAACTTTAAACTATGCTGATATCTCTTAGAATTCTTCTTTCTGCCAGAAGGCAAATAAGCACTCAAATGCAAAATTTATAATAGCATAGAAAGCAGAAATCTAAGTGTAACCTGGTATTATCCTAGATTTGATGGGACCAAATTAGAAAGGGTATGGGGAATGAAAAAGTAGAATCCAATGACCAAATAAAGTCTGGAGGGGAAACTGGCCAAATAAAGATCAGAAGCTCTCAAAAAATTTCTGAAGCTATAAAGAAAACTTATTCTAACAATAAGAAGCAACTGATTAAAATGTCTGATGTGATTACATAATGAACTCATCAACCAGCTTAGTGTTTTATAAGAAATATATGGACTATGGAACCCAGGAGAAGCATCAAAGGATGAATACAGATGAGTATTGCTTTCTTGTAAGAATAGTGTAAGGAATACAAATGACTAAAATGAAGTAAGCCTGAAAAAGAATGTTAAGAACAATTTTTAAATGATTTATATTTAAGGAGATCAAAAACAAATAATCCACTAAAAGCTATGGATGATTAAGACTGAACTACTAGATACTTATTGTGTTCCTATTTCCTCTTCCAAGGATAATGATATTTGAACTGTAAAATATAAGCAACAGTGTTTAACAGGAAATAGAAATACAGTATATGTGAAGAAATAGTATCTTACTGCCTTCAGTGAATCAAAATCACCAGACACAAGTTAATTACATTTTGAAGAACTGAAATAAATGGCATATATGACTGCTAGATTATTAGTGACCTTTGACATATCTTGAAGAACAGTAGTCATGATGTAGGAATGGAGGAAGACAAATGTTCCAATTAAAAAAAAATAAAACAGAAGTAGGTATAAGATCTAAATTTTAGGTCAATGAGCCTGATTTAAATCCTTGACAAAATTCTTGAACATATTTTTCACAGGCTATTTCTGATTATTTTGAAAAAGAAATGAGTGGTCACTAAACGTTACCATGGACAATTGCTATCCAGGTATTTCTCTTCCTCTAGCTAATGTTCCCAATGGTCTCCCTCAAAGGCCTTGACCTGGCCACCAGTAATATCAAGTTAGGTTGCACAGTGACAGGCTGTTGGACCTAGAGTCAGGAAAACATGAGTTCAAATCTGATCTCATATTCTTACAAACTGCCTTACCTTGGACAAGTAATTTAGCCTCAGATTGCCTTGGTTTCCTCTACTATAAAATGGAAACAATAACAGCACCCCTGCCACATATTTGTTCTAAAGGCTAAAGGAGATAATATCGGTAAAACACAGCACAATATCTGACATATCATAGGTATTTAATAAATATTTATTCCCTTGCCCAGTGGGAATTTTATTTTAGGAAGAAATAATGACTCTATTGATATCTGGATTTAAAGAAATAACTACCTAGCCATAATCAGTCTCTACAAATGAGTTGTGACCCTCTATGTAGCAAAGGAAAGTATATAAAGATGTGCAATATAAACTTACTATATAGTTTCCCGGTGGCTCCCCCTGTGATGTTCTCATTAAGTTTGTCACACTCTGTTACTATTCAGATTTGAACACCAAATGAAATCTGTTTGAATATCCTCCAGGAGAAGCAGTTAGTCTTTTCTATGATGATAGGACATTCTCTTGCCTATCCAGAACATTCCGGGGACAACCCATTATTGATAATTTGTTATACACATATGCTTCTGAGTTCCAGAGAAACTAGGTAACTTTTAAAAAATATAAATGCTGGAAACTTACATGAAGCATTTGACTAGCCTCTCTTCCCTGCATATGCATGATTATTTGTGTATATTCCCACCCACCCCATTCCCATAATCTCTCTTTTTCCCTCTCCTAAATATAACTTTGCATCATAGACCATTTTCTTTTCCTTTGATGTTTTCTTTTCTTTAAAAAAAAAGTGTCTCAAGTCTAGCCTTCATCACTGATGTATAAATAAATTTAGTTTAAAAGAAAATAAACTAAAATAAAAGTAGCCTTTGCTTGGCTTCATCAAGAACATTCCATGCCAAATCAACTATTTCCTTTTTTATAGTTGTAGCAAGGCTAGGAAACTAAGGGAATATTAAATGCTCAGTATACACAGATTAGAGCAAAGCACGTGAAAAGTAGTTTACTTATACTCTTCTGATGAGACAGATATAAAGAATGACTGGAACCAAAAACTTAGGGGAAAGTCTATAGTAGGAATCTGTACTGACTGAGCAATTCAGTGTATCTCTTGAGGGCTTGGTTTTGTATAGCACACCTTTTAAATTTACAGTAAAAAAAAAAATTGTAAAGGATAGCTTGTGTGTCGGATGACCAGATCATAGTCTAAGATCTTGACAGATTACAACAATTAGATGAATCCCATGAGATGAAATCTGATAAGTGTAAATGTATTACAAATTCAATACTTGTATTAAAAAAAACTTTTAAATTCAACATCTATTAAACTCCTATTATGCATATATATGACTTTATGCTAGAAAATAGGGTACAAATTTCAAATTAAAATAGTTCTTGACTTCGAAGATCTTATCTAACTGGGTGGGGGAGAGGGGAGAGGGAGTGCTATGCACATACAAAAGATTATACACCGCTAAACAAATACAAGTAATTTGAAGAGAGAGAAAGAATTGAAAACTTAATTAAAGATTCAGGAAAAGTTTCTTGGAAATTCTTGGAATATTTAATACTTGAGCTAAGAATTCGGCGAAGCTAAGGATTCTGAAAAGTATAGATACCAGACTTGTGCCAATTCTCTAATGAATATGGAATATAAAAAAGCAGTCACAAGAATAAAGGTAAGAAGGGTAGCTGGGTAGCTTATTGAGAGAGCCAGGCCTAGAGACAAGAGTTCCTGGGTTCAAATCTTGTCTCAGACACTTCCTAGCTATATGACCCTGGGCAAGTTACTTAACCCCCATTGCATAGCCCTTAACACTTCTTCCTTGGAACTAATACATGGGATTGATTCTAAGATGGAAGGTAAGGGTTTAAAAAAAAAAGATAAAGGTAAGAAATGAAAAGGACCTTAAGATGAAGACCATGGCAAAAAAAAAGGAGAATGATGCAAACTATATTGTGGGGTAGAATCAATATCTTGGGAACTGAGTGAATGCTGGAATTGCGAGATAGAGAGAATTTAAGAATGATTCCAGAGTTATAAACCCTGTTGACAGAGAGGATGGTAGTATTCACCACAGAAATTAGGAAGCTTAGAGGAGAGACAAGGTTAGAAGAAAAGAAGAGTTCCATTTTGGATATGTTGAGTTGGGTGTGCCAATAGGATATTCAGATGGAAATTTCACTTAATTTTTTATTTTATTATTTTCTCAATTACATGTAAATAAAAAATTTTAACATTCATTTTTTTAAACCCTTACCTTCTGTCTTGGAGCCAATACTGTGTATTGACTCCAAGGGAGAAGAGTGGTAAGGGATAGGCAACGGGGGTTAAGTGACTTGCCCAGGGTCACACAGCTATGAAGTGGCTGAGTCCAGATTTGAACCTAGGACCTCCCATCTCTAGGCCTGGCTCTCAATCCACTGAGCCACCCAGCTTTCCCCTAACATTCATATTTGAAATTTTTCATTTCAAAATTCTTTCCCTATCTTTCTTCCTTACTTGTTGAGAGGACAACCAATTTGATGTATAATATTACATGTGCAATCATGCAAAACATTTTCATAATAGTCATGTTATAAAAGAAAAGGCAAACCAATAATAAAAAAAGAAAAATAAAGTAATTTTAAAGTATGCTTCAATCTGCATACAGACTCCAGTGGAAATTTCCACTAAGCATTTGGCAATGCAGATGAAATATGGAGGCTAATCAATGCATTTGAGAACCAGGTGAGTAGGAATTTTTCTTGAATCAATGGAGTTAATGGTAGTCACAAGAGAGAAAGTATTAATTGTAAAGGGCTGGGGGGATATTAGGCCAAAACATTGGGAGAAACACACTTAGAGAATGAATCTTGATTTGTAAACAAGCAAATGTAAGACAAAGAAAATAGTCAAATAGGTATGAAAACTAGAAGATAATGTCACAAAACCTGAGAGTAGAGAAATATCCATAAATTGAGACCGATTGATACAACCGCCAGAGAGATTAAAAAGGATAAAAACCGAGGAAAGGCCATTGGATTGTGCAGTTAGATTACTGGTGATCTTGGAAAAAAACAATCTGGGTAGAAGGTTGGAGATGGAAAGTTGATAGTAAAGAGTTAAGTGAGGAAGAGGTGAGAAAGTACAGAATAGGGGATATACATATAAATGTGATACACATCTGGAATTTTTAGTCAACTGCAAGTTCAATATGAGTTAACTGTTGGACATAACAGTCAGAACACCTAAATGCCACCCTAGGTAACAATATATAGAAGAAATTCGATGATAGTTGAAAGTATATGACACTCTCCTGCTAATGCCACTTCTAAAATTCTACAGTCAGTTCTGGTCAGCATATTCCCATTCACATAGACAAATAAGTTCTGGAACACCTTAGGAAGACAGCTACAAGGAAGGTAATAGGGCTAGAGATCATGCCTCATGCGGTTGCATGGAAAGAACTGGATTTATCTGGAAGACAAAAAGATTTAGCTTTCTTGATCAAGTATGTGATGGGCTGTCATGGGGTAAATAAAGAGAGTTGACTTGTCTTCTTGTCTACAAGGAGATGAATAAGGAGTAATGAGAGTAAGTTACAAAGAAACAGAATTCAACTTTTAATTATTTGCGTTCAGAAAAACTTCTTAATAATTAGAATTGGCCAAATGTAGAATGAGATGCCTTAGGAAGTGATGGGTTCCCTCTCTGGTGGTTTTCAAGAAGACGAACAAGCACTGTAAATATATTTTATAGAAGGAATTCTTGGAAAGGAATCACTTCTATAAGATGACCTCTGGATCCCCTTCAATTCTGAGATTCTTCTAATCTGGGAATGATCTGCTACCTGTAGTCAAGAGTTTTAAATGTTAGAGAAAGGCAAAGAAGACTTAAATGGTTGTGGAGGGATGAAGTCATTAGACTGGGGGAAAAGGAAAATGGAGAAATAAATATTTATATAGTATCTACTATTTATCATCTCATTTGATCTTCACAACATCTTCAAAAGGTGGGTATTTTACTAGTCTCATTTTACAGTTGAGGAAACTGAATCAAACATAGGTGAGAAGTTTTGTCCAGGTCATACACTTGATAAGTGTCTGAACCTGGATTAAAACCCAGATCTCCCCAATTCCAATTTCATCACAGTATTTCCAATGCCAACTACATGTCTTAAAAAAATAATAGGGATAGTTATCAGAATGCAATGGATTAAGGAAAAAATAGGTGCTGAAGAAATTTTTTAAAAACTAGGAAAAAAACTAATTTGGCAGTGAAAGGGGAGAAATGGAGCAGTTACAGAATAGAATATGAGGCAAGAGGGAAAAACATTATTTCTTTTTTACCTGACTAGACTTGAGCAGGTTTGTATATGGAAAGAAGCCATTAGAAAGAGATAAATCAATGATAGAATGGAGCCAGTGAGGAGAGGAAAATAAAATTTCCCTAAGATAATAAATTTAGATTTAGAGCTGGAAGGCATTTAATGTTTTCTAATATAAAACCTTTATTTTATAGATAGGAAAAGTAAGGAACAGAAAAGTTGCATCTTACTCAAGGATATGAAGACAGTTTCTGAGACAGGATTTGAACTTAGGTCTTCCTAACTCAAATCTATCGTCCCCTTGATTAAATCCTCCTGTCTATCAATGGCATGATGACTGCTGGAAAAAAAATGTTGTTCTAAATGAAAAGGGAAAGAATGGCTTTAAATCCAGAAGTAAAGGATTTAGCTTCAGTGAGAAGAACCAAGTAAAGAGAATCGAGGATGTTGCTTATCAGCTTGCAAAAAGGGGAAAAAAAGTTATTTAAGAGATCTCCCTTCAGACAACCAATATTTTCATCTGCTTTAGGTTGTCAATGTAGCAGAAAACTTGAGAGAGAAAAAATATTTGGAAGTCACTGAAGGGAATGAGGTAAAGAGACAATAAAGTAAAACTTAAGTATTATAAAGTAGCAGTGAAGAGATTTGGATTTTACATTAATCAATCAATAACCATTGTGTGCCAAGCATGATATTAGGTGTTAAGGAAATAAAGACAAAAATGAAATAATCCCTTCCCTCAAGGAACTTATCAATGACATGTACACATATGTGTGCTTCTATCTATCTCTATTTCTCTACAGATATATATATGGACTACATATAGATGGAGACAATATATACACATTTAAAATCCAAATAAATCTCTATATAAAATATATAAATATGTGGATATATGTTTTGTTTTTATTTGATCCTTTCAGCACTTCCTGATTCTTCATAACCCCATTTGGGGTTTTCTTGGCAAAAGATACTAAAGTGGTTTGCCCTTTCCTTCACCAGCTCATTTTACAAATGAGGAAACTGAGACAAACAGGGATGGGTGATTTCTCCACAGTCACATGTCTAGAAGATGTCTAAGACCAGATTTGAACTCAGATGGCATTTGGACTCCAGGCCTGGCACTCTACCCACCGGGCTACCTAGGTGCTCATACAGATATTTATCTATGTATTGAGATATGTTTGTATATACGTGTGTAGGCATGTATAGATAAATAGATAATAGAAAGATAGCTATATGTGTATGTATATGCATAGATAGATATCCATGTATATCTATGAGGATATGTATATATGTAGGGTTAGGTATATGTAGATAGATAATATATAGATAGGTTTATTTATATATGGATATACACACATATATGTGCCTAGATATAATAGAAAGAGCTACCTATCTATATACCTATATATACATGTACACATAAATATAAATATCTATATACATATACCTATATCTCTACACATATACATAAACACATTTGTAATCATCTAGGTAGCACCTGCAGATAGAAGGTTGACCTTGAGAATACTCATCTTCGTGAGTTCAAGTCTAGCCTCAGATGCCTTCAAGCTATGCAATCCTGGGCAAATCACTTAACCCTGTTTGCCTCAATCTCTTCATCTGTAAAATGATCTAGAGAAGGAAGTGACAAACTCCTCCGGTATCTTCATCAAGAAAATTTCAAATGGGTTCACAAAGAGTTAGACACAACTGAAAATAACTGAACAACTATATTTGTGTGTGTGTGTGTGTGTGTAGGGAGAGAGAGAGAGAGAAAGAGAGAGGTATATTATATCTATCTTATACATAGATTTCTCTCTATAAATGATCTCTCAAGAGATGATAGATAAATAGACAAATAGGTAGATAGACAGAGATAGACAGACAAATAGGTAGAAAGACAGACAGACAGACAGATAGATAGATAGACAGACAGACAGACAGACAGACAGATAGACAGATAGATAGATAGATAGATAGATAGATAGATAGATAGACAGACAGACAGACAGACAGACAGACAGACAGACAGACAGATAGATAGATAGATAGATAGATAGATAGATAGATAGATAGATAGATAGATAAATGGACACATAGACAAAGTAAATATGAGGTATGTTTACGAAGGGAAAGGAAGGCACTAGTAGCCAAGGGAATCAGGAAAGACTGCATGTAAAAAGTTGCACTTAAACCAAGATTTGTCAGAAGCTATGAATTACAAGAGGCAGGAGTGAAACAAGATTATAAATCCAAACAAACATGATAGCCTAGTAAATGTGTAGCAGTGCTAAATATTAGAAATTATAGTGAATAAAATTATCTTGATTTTGTGACTTTTTCAGCTATGCTCAGAAAACAAAGGAACAGGTGGGGAAGGGGGTTGATAGAGAGGAGAAAAGGTCATTCAGATGCTATGATTATCAGGTTGAGAATTTTATAAATTTAACAGAAGCAAGAGATTCAAGTGTGGAACTTTGTGAAACATCAAACTGACAGGCCTTAGGATCAAGCTTGGGTATCAAGACAAAGAAAGCCAGAGTTGGCAGACAATCAGGGAAAATAAAGAAGGTTAAAAGGCCTAAAGAATTTTTGAATGTGATGACCTCAGATTATTTTAAGCTTTAGGCATGAAGATAAACACACCAGCCAAATGAAGGGGGAAGGACTCTATCTTCTTTAGTTATCCTCCACACAATTCTCAGGGTCTTTACAACTTGTGTTTGCTGACACACTCATCTCTGCTTCACATGGCATTACATGGTACACTTCATCCTAAAGTATCGAAAAGTAATTCTGCCTGGTCTATAGCCATGGAACACAAGGGCACATAAAGCAGATCAAGGACTGAAAAGATATGGAGAAATATTCATTCAATTTCCAGAGGAAGTATTCACAAAAGAATCTAATATGGCAACACGCCATATGGAAAATAGCTGCTTATATTTTCCAAAGAAACCAGAAAGCAAACATTTAGGTTTTAGTCAGAAAAGGAATCAAAATATAATGTAAGTCCAACACAAGAACTGAGACCCAGTAGAAAGTTGAGCCATTAATGACTGTGACAGAGGCTGGCACTAAAGAAAAAGTGCCAAACTGAAGAGTATGTGAAATTGATCAACTTGATTGGGGAGGGGCCCCAGGAATGGAATCCTGAGGAGAGAAGACTCTGGCTTAGGAGAACAGTGAGGGTCTCTCGGTCTGGAGAAGCTGAAAAGAAAAGGTGGGAAAAGACTTTCTCCTGAGGGTTACCCATTTTTCCTGCTGGTGACTAGAAATCTTTCCCCCAACATTTCCCAATTGAAGGGACTTCTGAAGAGAAACCTGAGCCAACTTTACCTCAACTCCTGTTGCCCAGAGGTGAGTCAACCTGACTTTCTCTCGGGGTTCAGGCTGCCAAGGCCTGAGTTCCCCTCACAAACTCGAGGAGGGAGGGGAAAGGTTTAGATAGAGACAGGGACCCCCTTTTCCCACTTTACTTTTCCCATTCTTCCCTGCCAGTTATTCCTTTTTGTATTATCTGATTGAGTTAACATTAAAAGCTATCTGTTCCCCAAGCTGAGTGTGAGTGAATGGATCAAGGGAAGACCTTTTGGTCTCGTGTAATGGAGGGGGGACAAGAGGGACAAGAGCAAAGTGGGGAGAGCAGCTTTAGCTAAGGAGGGAAGGCAGAAGGGGGAAAATCTTCAAACCCCCTCTTCTCTCTCTGAGCCAACCCGTTACATCTGCTGTCTCCCCTTAACCCCTCTTTGAGATGAGGGTTCTTCTCTCTTTCCCCCTCTCCATACCTGAAGTCCAAACTTCCCTTGGGGTACAAAACTTCCCCTCTTTATCTTTTTTTAAGACATGACACAGTGGGAATATGCCATATTGAAAAATATCACTATCTCTGGCCCCAGACAAATACATTTCCTTATCAATTCATTTGCTGAAAATAAAACAAAAGTAAGGGTTCTTAAATGATGAAAATAAATACCTAATGAAGGAATTTATACATGGTAAAAGAAATCATTTAGAACTGAAAATTTCCTTTGTAGTTGTTTTCCTGTAGAAGTCACCCGTGCACAATCCTGATTTTAAAAGACAGACTACTAAAAATCCCACCCAGTCTCATAGTCAGCACAGTTTTTAAACTCACAATACAAATATGAAAATGCATGTATTATTTCAATGAAACTAAGTATTCAATACAATCTGGCCACAACCCTGGGCAATATCCAAACCCAGAAACATCAGCATAACCAAAACCATAGGATTGAGCTGACCTGAGGAAAATTTGCTTGGAACTTGGGCTCCTCTGCACAGATTTTCACAAATTCGTTCTGTATAAACAGCTCAGATTTTACAAATCCTCCAGGAAAGGGTTCAGGAACGTGGTCCGAGAAATACTCTGGCAGGGGAATATTCAGGTGGTGAGTTCTATTAGGATTCAGGCAGCCAGGAGGGTGTGCATCAAGATTAGTTTGATATTTCAGGAGCCCTCTAAAATGAAAATAGAAGTGGGGCAGGTGGAAAAAGAAGAAACAAAGATCAGATGCTAGAGTACTGGTAATCAACCATTTGTTTCCTGTGTAACTCTGGACATTAAAGATGATTCAAATGAGACAACATTAACACAGGAGTTCCACTTCAAGCCTCAGCCATTCTATTTACTATCCATGTGTCCTTGGGATAGTCATGTAAGGTTTCTTGGCCTCAGTTTTCTCATCAGTCAAATTAGGGATTGGGGATTATATAATTGGATTATATGATTTCTAGCATCCCTTTCAGCTCTGACCTATGATTATTCTATGATGTTGGGCAAGTGTAGCTCTACATTTTATTCTGGAGAATAAGAAAATTAAACTTCCCAATAAATACAAGCCCCAAGAATTTGTCAAAAGCACTTGATTCTCCAAACAACATTATAGACCAGTTTACATACACGGTAAGGACACAATGCTTTTTGGATGCTTGGACTTGCTATCCTTTGGGCACAAGCATATCAAGAACACATCTGGTCTAATATAACAGAATTTCAGGAAAAGCTGTAGGGAAAAAGATCCACTCTTATTTTAAAAGAGAAAATAATATACTTATTCCATCTAATTCTTTCTTTTGGGTAAGATTGAATATAAACAGACATTACTGATTTACAAAGAAATGAGAAAGAAATTTAATAATATGAGCCAAGAAACTGGACTCCCCAATGGTCTGAACATAATGTGCAAACAATAATTAGGGTTTTAGTGAGATGTTTGCTATTCATTTTCTCTACAAGCAGATGCACACATACACACAAAATGTCTATAAATTAACAAGAGTCTTAGGAACCCAAAACTCTGAATTCTAATCTAAGCGAATTCAAATCACCAATAATTAGGTACCTACTACGTGCAAGGCATTGGGGCTACAAAGACAAAAACAAAAAAGACACCTTACTCTCAAGGATGATGCAATTTAGGATGATGCAAAACTATACTGTATGTAAAAATTGTATAAGGTAACTTCAGGACGGAGAGGATATTGAAAACTACATACATGTAGGGAAGGGGGAATATTGGGAAAGACTTCCCATTGGTTGTGGCACCTGAACTGAAACTAGAAGGAAACCAAGGATTCTAAGAGAAGTGGACGAGGAGGGAGTACATTATAGTCTTGAAAGCTCTAAAATGAGTTGGAATATTGGGTCTGAGAAACAGTTGGTGGGTTTGTTAGCCCATAAGAAAGAATGTGTGATGAGAAGTGATACAAGATTACTGGAAAAAGTTTGGGTAGCCAGATGGAGGAAGGCTTCAGGAGATATAATTTAAGTTTAAACTTAAAGGATGAAAGAAGTTTTTTAGTTAAATTAGAGAGGTAGTTATCATTTCTGAGAAGGGTAATAAGAAGAGCATAAGGTGGGAATGAGAATGAAGGTATAGAAAACATTAAGAAAAATTTCCTGAAAAATATCTATCCAGCATCTTCCCAAATATATATTTACTTCCCATTAGCTCAGTAAATTGTTTTATTGTTTGTTTGTTTTTACTATATTTTTATACCTAACAAACATTTTTTTCACCATATCACCTATCCTGACCTACAAGATGAAGGGAAGGGAAGGGCCAGAGGGTAATCCTAACTTATAGTAGAAGTCTGAAAGGGAAAATAATGTGATATGGAAAGGAAAAAGAAAAAATCATAAGAGTCTTCTTGTAGAGAAGAAAACTAAACCTTCTGAACAGGAAGCAGTCTCTTATAAAGCTAAGAATTATAATGCAAATCCATAGAAGACATTCAGTTAGGGATGACAGAAAGGAGAGGAAAAATAAATCAGTAATGGAGTTGGAGAAGGGATGTCTGGTCAGTTAGGGATTCAGTTAAATGGCCTCTAACTTCCCTTGTGTATTCCCTTTTTGTATTGCCTCAGTTTCATCTTTAATTGTAAAAGAAACATGAGTAATGGAAGGGGACAAAAATATCTGAAGAGAGGTAATGATCAAAGATTCAGAGGCTTTTCAAAGATAAAGTGTGAAATCTAAGTTTATTTTCCTACAAAAGACATTCAGTTAAGCACTTAAGACACTGAAGGTCAGAGTTAAGCTTTTGTAGGAGCTCCCAAAAGGGAAATTAGCTCAACACAAAAGATTATTTTACTGGTCTGCATGGGAAGGTTTTAATATTAGTCCTAGACTTAGAAAAGCATCTGTCAAATTCTGTATTTTATTTTGTATTCTGACCTGCAATTTCATCTGTTTAGAGATATCTCCATTTGAAAAAGCCCAGGATTAAAGCATATAAACAGTCCTGTAATGTTATATAGACATACTAAGAGTTCTTTGATTTGCCTTTGTCACACAGAAAAATAGATATAAGAGATTTCAACAGAGGTCTTGGTTCCAAGGCTGGCTCTCTATCCACTATAGCACAAATATCTACAATTAATATTAAAGTTTATTCTTCCAAACTGACATAAACATAATAAACCACTGTATTGTATGGTTCTCATTCATTGTAATAATAAGAAAACATTCAATTCCATGTTAAAGAATAGCCTCAATCATACTGACCAAAATAACACAATTAGCTAAAATATGTAAACTAAGATCATATTAGAAATAAACCAATTATATGCAACGTTCATGAATCAGACACATCACAGGGTGGCAGAAAGAACCTGGATTTTGCATCAGAAGACCTGGTGACAAGTCTAGACACTCCTTCCTTGAGGCTAAGAAATGTCTTTGGACCTACATCTTTAAAATGGAGAAATAATAATTGTAGTACACTACTTTACTTTCTTGTGAAGAAATTGATTTGTAAACTATAAAACATTATGCAAATGTGAGCTTTAATTATTACAGTTGACCTTATTCTTACATGGAATGGAAAATAAGCTCCTCAAGGACAAGAATTGTTTTTCAAGTACTTATCACAGGATCCTCACAAACTTCAACATTTTCATTGATCTATGATGCCATTGACATGGTACTTCCTTAAGTAATGCAAACTGAACTCTATCTAACTTGCCTCAATCACTCAGCTCTTAACCATCACCTTGTATTTATATCTTTCTCAGAGAGCTTATCCCACATAGTGAGGACCTTCCTTTAGATTTTGAAATTAACTGGATATCAATGGAGCATGCAAGCTGTTATATATTATTATTTGCTCTTACTACAAATTTCTAGTAATTCTATCATCTTTTCTAGTCATACACCTCTTTAATGATAGCCTTTATGCTCTGCCTCCTCCATAATTCATCAGTGGTAATATGGTACAAATTTCTCAGAGCCACCATGTACTTTCTAATCACCCTTTGGATGACCCACAAATTAATTCTTCTTTGATGGTCGTATTACATGATTCACAGAATTTCAGCATTATCATATAAACTTCCATGTTATAAAAAGAGATCTTGTTTCAGGAGTAGCTTGTGGTCATTATGAGTACTTCAAAAATTCACAAAATCAATCAAATTTGCTCCCTCCCCTCTCCAGCCCATCCTATTCAATTCTGGGTCTAGTCATGTGTATTGATAGATGAGTTCTATGAGTTTCCCATCCAAAAGTATCATAAATTTGAACAATAGGCATTCTTTACCCCTTGGTTTTTTCTAGAACAAAAGTCACTAATGATTGTAATTTCAAAAATTCTGCAGTGTGTAAGGACTCGATATAGTTGGCAGAATATCAAATGGAAACAGAATACTCTCATAATCTCTTGTCACATAGGAAGGATCTCTCTAACATTTGGATA